>NC_056664.1:112286440-112915940 GCF_018350195.1 Panthera tigris
TGTCTGAGTCTATTGTGGGGAAGAATATATCCAGGCTGAAAGAGTACCCCACCTCTTGCTACGCAAATCCACAATTTCCAACGTTCCAAATAACCTCTCCAACACATGAGATTTGCCATATTAGACTGGAAGCAGCATGTGTATTATTCACCATTGCATCTCCTACACTGTCTAGCACAATGCCTTGAACTTTTTTTTAAATGTTTATTTATTTTTGAGAAAGAGAGAGAGAGAGAGAGTAGGGGAAGGGCAGAGGGAGAGAGGAGAGGGAGACAAAGAATCTAAAGCGGCTCCAGGCTCTGAGCTGTCAGCATAGAGCCTGAAACAGGCTCGAACTCACAGACTGCTAGATCATGACCTGAGCTGAAGTTGGTTGCTCAATCGACTGAGCCACCCAGGTGCCCCACAATGCCTTGAACTTATTGCGTGCAGAAAAAAATGCCTGGGGAATGAATGAATGCACTCCTGGAAAATCTTTCTGTTCCCTTGTAGTTAGCACCTCCTTGATCCCAGGTTTAAAGCACACATCCTTAAGGCAGGTTATAAAACATCTTCATCTTTAATCCTTATCCCCCTGCACAGCCCCCACCCCCTCTGACCGAGCATTTATCTCAGGGCACAAAATGCCATTTGCGTGCTGATCAAAGGCTGTGGGAATGGGGGCATGAGCAGAATGGCAGCTGCACTCAGATCCTGCCCACACCCTTCCTGTTTGCGGCAGCCCACCCCAGGGGCTATTATGTTTGCAGAAGGCTAAGCCCAGCCCCTCCTTCCCTGGTCCTTACAGACACTCTGTGGGGCTGAAGTGGCAGCCCCTTGCTCATGGAGCCTGTTTTCAGCATTTCATTGTCCCTATGCAAGGCGCAGATAGCAGCCCAGACGCTCCTTTCCCCTTTCCTGGGACACTGATAAGGCAATGAAAACAGTTCTCTATTTTCCTGCACAAAAGCTAACTTAGAAGAATGGGGTGGAGCATAAGTGATAACCAGCCAGAATTTGTTGCTTTGTGAAAAGAAATGTGGCAGGGAGGGACAAGGGAAGACTGAAAGCTTTGAGTTTCTGCTCTGGGTTGTAAAAGTCAGCCACCATTCAACAACAATGTCCCCTTTCCAGCCTTATAGCCTCATTTCACTTCTGTAATGGAAAACGCTGCCCTCAGGTCAGAGGACCACAAGTGTCTCCTCCTGAGGGTGGCTGGGCCACCTGGGAGGCTCTCATGTGACCCACTTAACCACAGTGTAGCTTAGGGGTTGGAATTAAGGGAGAGGGGAGAAGACAAGAATGCCTTCCTGTACATTTAACCCATTCCAACCGAATTTCTTACCCTTTTGAACCCACCAGCTTGGTCAATTTCAGCTCAAGATGTGTGTGTTTGTGTGTGTGTGTGCGTGTGTGTGTGTGTGTGTGTGTGTGTGTTTATGTGGGGAACTTCATCAACTCCACATGATCTTGGTTTATCCCAAGTGTCTCTGGTCAGGGACTCTTTAAATAAACAACACAGCCTGGAGTTTCCAAGTTATTTTGCAAGAGAAATCCTTCAAAGATGTAGTTGGTGTTTGGTGACCATGGAGGCAAAGAAATGCCATAAAGAAATAGAAGATTACTATTTCCATCTGGAACTGAAGAAAAAAAAAACTGAAATTAAGGAGAGAAATGAGATTTTACCAAAATGTTTCCTGGTGGGAGCTCACTGCCCTGAGGCAGGCACTGGTATCCCTCTGCCACCACTTGCTGTGGAACGTGGTGTAATTAACAGAAACTGCAGTCCTCCTTTTGTTTATCAGAAAAATAAGGTAGTTTCCCTGAGGCCAATTCAAGGAAATTAATTGGTCTGGGGTAGAGTCCCAATATTGCCATTGTTTTTGAAAGCAACCAAGATGGTTCTAACGCACAATCAGGGTAGAAAATCGGTTAACAAGACAATCTCTAAGGCATCTGCTGGTTCTAAAATGTTACATTTCCATAGTTCAGGGTCCAAGTTTCTCCATTTTTTTTTTATAATTGAGATGTAATTGACATACAATGTATTAGATTCAAGTGTACAACATAATGATTCAATATTTGTGTATATCACAAAAATAATCACAGTAAGTCTGGTTAACATCCATCTCTGTTAATCTTTCTCTCATTTACCTAAAGACTTGATTCACAGCTCCTTACTAGCCTCCACATCATTCTGAAATTGATGGAGAAAGAAATTCAGCAAGTGGCCAACTGTTACTTTTCCCACTCTGCGACATAAATGCAGGTAATTGAGCGTTGCTCAACACCTAGGGACCAACTTTCACAAGGCGTGTAAGTTTGGAGGGCTCTGGGAGGATTAAAGCAGGTGCATATTCATGAGCTGAACCTACCCAAGAAAAACAAAGAACTCCACTGAAATAGCAGCCATGAGGAAAAGAGAACACAGCAGTCAAACAACCCTACTAGGCAGTTTAGACTCTTACTCATTTTCATCGTGAACAAGGCTGTATGGAGCCAACGCAATCCCATTAGTCACTGACTGGGATGTGCCTCTTTCACTTTCTTTGAGAAAACACTTGACTATTTTTACAAATCTCACTCTCTGCTTCCTAAATAGCAATATAAATCATTCTTATTGTCCCTCTGTTCCCTTTTCTGCCTCCTTGCATCAAACTCCCTAAAATGAGTTTCCAGAATCTATAGTCCTGTTTTAACTCCAGACTTGCTCATCTTCCCCCTAGGGAGGCTGTTCCTCCAGTGAGTTGTGTTGGAGGGTGTGGGGAGGGTCTTGGTGACAACTGCCTAAGGCACGACCAGCAAATCTCAAGTGATTTTAAAATCAAGTGTGAAGCTGCATAAATACAAAAGGAACAGGCAGCATAAAATTAAGTAAAATGCCAAATATCTCATACAAATGGAATAGTTACACAATAAATGCAAAAAATAAATATGATTATGTTAACTTAGATCTTTAGAATAAAATCTCAGGAATTGGAAACGATTCTATTAGCCATATAGGCAAATTCCCAAAGGATGCTCTCTTCAGCATCCTCAGCGTACAGCCATCGGGGATCTGACCAAACATCTAGCGATGGGCTTTACTCTCTCACAAGGCCTCCCATTCCAGTTTGAATCCATTTTAATTAAAATCCAGTTGAAGTCAAATATTCAATTAGAAGCACTGCGAGTAATAGCACAGCTCTAAAGTAAACATCAGTTCATGGATAAAAGGAAAAGCACAAATTGGGAAGTTTGTAGAGTAGAATGGGTCACAATGGTCTGAGATGTTTATTTATAATTTTCCCTTAGAATCACTTTTTTTTTTTTTTTTTTGAGAGTGAGAATGTGTGTGAGTGGGGTAGGACAGAAGGGGGAGAGCGAGAGAGAGAAAGAGAGAATCTTAAACAGGCTCTATGCTCAGTGTGGAGCCCCAGGATCATGGCCTGAGCCAAAATCAAGAGCCCAATGCTCAACCCATGGAGCCACTCAGGTGCTCCCCCCCTTAGAATCACTTCTAAGTTACACATTCACATGGCCTTTGCATGTCCCCATCCAGAGAATGAATATTTTCATTCAGCAGCTTCTGCTGTTAGATAAAAAAAAAAAAAAAAAAAAATGATGGAAATAAAATATTTTGAAGTAAAAAAAAAAAAAATTGATGCAAACCTCTTGTTAAAGTGAGATTTTTTTTTTAAATAAGGAATTTGTTTTTTGAAGCTCCAACTATTTGGTAAAAATTATCTCCTCTTTGTATTCTAGTTATTTAAATGTTATGGGTAAGTTGGAAGTATCATAATTATCTCAGTTCCTCTCAAATTCTGTAGGAAAACTGATGTAAATATGTATAGTGATTATACAAATACCACTGAGTATCCATTCAGATCTGATCCTTAAAAACAAAGTTTTAACCAAGATACTCTAAATAAGTAATGTAGATGAAGAAAGATGAAGACTAATTGAGGGGATAAAATTTGCTCTCTGGGATTAATTCCAGATTTAAATGCATGGATTTTATTCCTTCAACCAGAAAATCTCGCTTTTTTGGCTTGTTGTATTAATCAAGATAAAGATATCCCATCACATATTGCGTTCCGTATAAACCCAATACACGTGTATTTTCAAGTGCAATTGGTCCATGTAGTACTCTGAAATGATGATACTTTCTGAGATATTAAAGAAATCATAATAATAATAGCAAACATTTATTGAGCACTCACTACGAGACTGGGACTATAATGGAGCCTTACATACATCATCTGATTTAAAGAAACAGTCATGATTTGCTTTATCTGAAACCACTTCCCAGGTACTAGAAAATTAAATGAGTGTCCACCCAGCCTTGCCAGAAGCATCTCATTTACATGGCACTTTAAACTTCCATATCTATAATCTCTTTAGAATCGGTAGATATATGGAGTAATAGAGCTAACAATAGAAGCTAACTCTTACTCTGTCTTCTACCTTTCTTTATAAAATGAGAAAAATTTGAAGGTTACTTGCAAGTTTCTTTCTAGTTTCAAAATCCCTGTATGTCGTAGCCCAAGACTAAGAGGTAATCAGCTTTATCAGCTTTCAGAGCATTTTGAAAACAGTGCTGTGTTCATTAGCTTATTGTCAAATCTAGACCCACCTCCACCTTCACATGTCTGGAGACGACAGGTCCAAATTTTAGAAATTCACTTTAATTAAGGGCACCTGGGTGGCTCAGTCAGTTAAGCGTCCGACTTCAGCTCAGGTCATGATCTCACGGTTCGTGGTTCAAGTCCTGTGTCAGGCTCTGTGCTGACAGCCTGGAGCCTGAAGCTGCTTCGGATTCTGTGACTCCCTCTCTCTCTGTTCCTCCCCTACTCGTGTTCTGTCTCTCTCACTCTCAAAAATAAACACTAAAAAAAAAAAAAAAAAAGAAAGTCACTTTAATTCAACCAAACTTGCATTGTTGTACATGGGCTGGGAGTTTGAGAGATAAATGAACTAACGTTCCTAAGAATCCTAAGTATCTTTTGGAAAGATGCAAGAAAGAGATAATTCCAATGGAGAGAAACTGAGACATCATCAGTAAGTCCAGTAAATATGAGCAGAATTTCCAGGGGCTGGTTTTTAGCATGATGAAGGAATTAACTTTTTGCAGCGCTGAATTCTGTGGGCAAGCTCTATCCTATGGGGAACCATATCCTGATGGGGAAGCTTCGTTTATTTGTTTGCTTTGCATTACTCCAAGGTGTCTGTCCAGTGCTCAGCTCAGAGACAAGATTCAATGTATTTTGTGAACTTTTCTTTTTTAATGACTGAATGCGTAAATTAGAAACTTCTAAAAAAATCAATAGTGTTATAAATGTATCTATTCACCTGCTCAACAAACAGTTATTGCAAATAACTCTGGACACAGTCCCTGCCCACTTGAAGTTTATAATTCAATGAGAGGGACGTACATTGGTTAACTAATCACACAAGTACTTTGTACCTGCAGTGGTGGTTTTTCCCCTCCATCCTAGGATCACTCCCCTCTGTCTCGCACCTGCCTTCAAGTCATCCAGTTGACCACTGTTCCTTGACCTGAGGGCCCCTTCCTACTCTACCATGAGCCATGGGCCATGACTTAATGTGGCTGCTATCTATTGAGAACCCCTGTAAAATTCTCTTCCCCGCCAAGGGCTCATGAGGAAGACAGAAGTGTATGAGGCAGGCCTCACCTCCATTTACTGCCTCATTTCTTCCTTTCTTCATAACTTCACCACACCAAGATGTGGGGGCACGTAGATGTCACTGAATAACTGGATGTCAAACTAAATGCTAAATGTGACTTCATAGCTCAAGGGGAGATGAGCCCCAAAGCGAAGCCCTCTCTAAGAGGGTAAACTTTTTCTGAAACACATCCTCCTGGTCTCTGAGAGTACCTCTTAAAGTCTCCATGTACCTTTTAGGAAACTTCAGCTCAGATGGGCATAGATTTTTTAAAATTATTATTTTATTAATACCACATTTAGAAAAATAGCAATAGTCACACAAAAAATAGTGCACATAAAAATGTATTGTCTTACTCATGGTGGCTTAGGAGAGAGGGCAGTGGAGATTATAGGACAGCTCTAGCCATTACCATCCCCCAAGCAACCCTTGGAGCTGCCTCTGGCTGAATCGTTTCCACTGGGGGTTGGGGGATGGGATGGGGACACCTTCCAAAAATAATTCCACAGAGGAATATTAGAAATGGCAGCATTCTCCAGACAGTGGTCCTACTCCTAAATGCTACCCTCAAAATAGTTAGGGAGTAGGCAGAAGGCATTTCCTATTGCTCTGTCAGAACACTCCCTGGCCCCTTTCTGGAAGAAAGTTGTAGAAAAAAAGAGCAAGTAGAATCTGCAAGTGGCCAAGAGGTGTCATCAGGGAGGAGCCAGCATCAGAAGCCCCAGAACAGGAAGATTCTACCTGGGAGCAAGAGTACAGGCAAGGATTCAATTAACTTCATGTCCCATGCCTTTCCTGGGCACCTACTAAGCTTGGGCACTGTGCAGAGGTCACGGATCACAGCGCTGTGCAAGCAACAAGGGATGATAAGGGAGCACACAGGATCTGTTATAAGGATGCCTACCAGGCATTATGGGAATGGAGATGCAGGAGCAACTGAGGCAGGGATCCATCCCAGAGCAACCAGTTCTTTAACCAGGAAGGACAAAGCAAGGGTGCAGCATCAGTTAGAGAGGCCCGGACTTCCATCTTTTGGCAGAAGAGAGCTAGTGAGCAGGCTGTTCCAGAGAGTAGTCCCCATCCCAAGGCAGGAGCTATGCTCACAGTTGTGAATATTCCCCCACTGTGTTGTGTGGGAGGGCAGAGGGAGGGAGGGGACAGAGGGATGAGGCAGCTTGCTCCTGACTCCCACAGGGACAGGGTGAGCCCTTCACCAAGACTCTAAAGCCCAGAGGTCAGTATTTTCTTAGGTTTCTTTCTTGGCCCCTCTACTGCCTCAGACTTCAGGAGCCCCTGTAGACTTGGTCACCAAGGTGGCACAGGCGCCAAGGTCCCTGGCTCCACTGCTCTGGCAGAGGCCCTGCCCTGACCACATTCTCCCCGGGGCCCAGTGGCTGCTTTCTCCGGTTTTACCTTTGTTTTGCTAGTCTGTTCCTCCCTGGGCTTGTTTGTGTAAGAAAACCTCTCTCCCTGTTTCCTGTGTCTCTGTCATTTCCTCCCATTGCCATTCTGCACCATGGCACTGAGGCCCATTGTTTTTCTTTCTAACCACATTCTAGTCCCTGGGAATGGACAGTAGGTACGGGACAATGTGGAGGAAGGCAGGTCTGCCTGGGCTGTTTCAGAACCACTCTCAAGCACCACAATATCACAGTAAACTGGCGGGAGTGATGTTCGATTGTCAGCGAGGGAAGGAAGAAACTCAATATCAGGAGACAGCTTCTTGCCAATTAATCCTTAGACACTGTCCAAATGGAGGCAAAGGCAAGTTCCCAGGGGTGAAGACCAGAGATGTCTGATAGCGCTGATAACCATCTTTGGGAAAGGAAGCTATGACTGTCCCATTTGCTTTCGGGTTTTCTGACATGTTCTTACTGCTTTTAAATTAACTGGAAAATCAACTGAGCCTTATTTAAAAGGGGAGCTAAACAGAGGTCTGAAACCAGGAGCAGGACACATGGATGCCCAGTGAAATGCACTTAGGGATGGATTTCTTTGTGGTTCTATTCAGTGCTCTGACCTGTTATCCCTTTTGATCAGCCCACTATTCAGGCAGCCTGCATTGTAGTGTAAGGTAAACGACTTGGTGTTTTCTTGGCAGAGCTTGAATCAAACAGGTTCTCACAGGAGCTCAGATCCTGAGTTGTTTTCCTGAGCCCAGGGAGAGACAACTGTAAAAGTAGCTGGCCTGGGGAAAGAGGAATGTGATGCTTTTTATTTACCATTGAAATGTTCAATGCCTGTGTATGTGTTGATTTCCAAATACAAATGGGAGGAACCCTGAGGTCCATATCCCATTAATGACTAAGTGTCACGTTGGCTTAGTTTGGGAACACTGCCTTAGTTTTGAAAACCAAAGCTTTTTTTTTTTTTTTTTTTTTTTTTTTTTAGTGAAATTTCAACAAAGTGAACTGAGCAAGATTTGATATAGGATTTCAGCTTGGTTTTCCTAAGAGAAGTATTGAAAAGCACATTTATTTTGTTGACTATCACCTAGCAGAAGTTTGTGGTTCTATTTTGGTAGTATTTGTTTCATAAAACTTTCATGGGTTTTGCCAGCTTCTTTTATTACACTGTTCCCATCAGTTATGACACTGAGACTCCCTCATCAAAGAAGTTTTGTTTATTTCAAGTTTTAAAGGACAACATGGTTGCCAGAAACATGTTAAACCTCCAGATTTCTGTTCGAACAGTAGACAGTTATAAAGCACAAAGGTATCAAATTCCCTTATTTCAAATAAAGTTTGTTGTTTTTCATTAAAGGATTTAACCATGCACTATGCCACGCATGTGCTGCAAAGCTGCTTGGGACACAATTTAAATATCAACCAGTCTTGGGGTGCCTGGGTGGTTCAGTTGGTTGAGCGTTGGACTTTGGCTCACGTCATGATCTCATGGTTCCTGGGTTTGAGCCCTGCGTCGAGCTCTGTGTTCATAGCTCAGAGCCAGGAGCCTGCTTCAGATTCTCTGTCTCCCTCTCTTTCTGCCCCTCCCCCACTCACACTCTGTGTCTCAAAAATAAATAAACATTTAAAATAAATAAATAAATTATATCGACCAGTCTCTGGGTGCTTAAGTGGCTCAGTAGGTTGAGCGTCCAACTTCAGCTCAGGTCATGATCCCAGGGTCGTGAGATCAATCCCCATGTCTGGCTCCACACTGAAAGTGGAGCCTGCTTGGGATTCTGTGTTTCCCTCTCTCTCTGCCCCTCCCCCACTTGCACTCTTTCTCAAAATAAATAAATAAACTTAAAAATTTTTTTTAAATAAAACAAAATAAACGCGCAAGCATATTGAAATATTTAAGGATGAGATGCAATGATTTTTGAGTTGTGCTTCGAAATAAAGGGAAAGATGGTTGGTGGAGTTTATATGAAGCTCGACCAATGAAGACTTAGAAATGTCTGTGGGTGACGAGTAAAGGAGGGTTCATCACAGCAATCTGTCTCTTTTACATGCTTCAACTAATCTATGCTTCAACTAAACTAACAATTGGCAAAAAAACAAACAAAAAAAAGAACAACGGGAGTCAAAAATATTTTTTTTTCTAAAGAGAGTTAACTGGTATTATTTCTTCATTTAAATTCTCTAATCAAGTAACACTTTAGTAGCATGCCACTCTGATGCTGTCTTCTTACAGGGATCAGATGTATCGAAACTGTTGGAAAGCCAGAAATCTGAGCAGGTCCATCATTTTTCAGATGTCCAATGAAAGAAATACAAATTACATGACTGCATGCAAATTACTTGATATTATTAACTCAGAATTCACTTATTCCCTAGAATAAAATTTATAGGGAAAATCTGAGAAAAAACAATACTGGTGAATAAATCTGAGAAATGAGCTTTTTCCATCTCTGGCTCTAGAACAAGCAAATATAGACAAGCTTTGCCAGGAGTGTTCCATCATGGGCTTCAGTGGGTGGAGGTCCATTTATGAAAAGGGAAAGCTTCTTTAGCATGTGAACGAGGAAGAGTCATTTTACTTCCAGAGACAATTCTTGATTTATGTAAATCTGTATTTTCTGGGACTGCATCTCAGACTCTTGTCAGTGTTCCTTCTCTGTACTGCTGAGAACAAAGTCTTAAGAATCAAGATTTTTCCATTGCGGGTTTGCCAATCAGATATTACAACATTTCCTTCCTAGGATATTTTATTTTTCTTTTATCTATTTTACCCAAATTACATTTATGTACACATATTCAAAGAATGCACTAAACAATAAATCATTGAGATAATTTTCTCATTTCAAGTTGTCCCATGAAAGATTCTATGGCCAGCAAGTAGACCACATAGGCAAAAGTGAGTTAGGATCCTGGCCCAGAGGCAGTTAATCAATTATAATATGTGATCCAGATGCGAAGCAGATAACATGACCCAATATTTTTGTAACTAAACCTGTATGATATTTAGAGTTTGCCCTCCCAGAGGAGATTCAACCATGGGCCCTCAGCCTTGCATGGGGAGATACCTCACTTTGGTGTGCACTGTATTTATATTTTGGGCCATTAGAGACACAAGCTGTCCACTAAACTAGCCAAAATAGAAAAAAAAAAAAATCCCTGCCTCTGTGTGGGTTAAATAAAGACCACAAGTTGCAGCAGTTGGCCTCAAAGAATTGAATAGGCCTCTCCCCAGACACTCATTCTGCTTATCTGGAATCTTAATTCCAGTCTGCACCTTTTGATCAGGCAAGCCCCAGACCATGGACGACTTATCGAAGGGGCTGGAATTTGCACTGTGCCCCATGCACTCCATCTTACTGGCCACTTGTAGGCTGGATTATGGGACTAACACTTCAACACTCACAAGTGGAGGCCTGGGAGTGGCTCCTGGTGTCCATCACAGGCGAGGTGCCACGAGTCAAGTGGGAGGTCAAGCGGAACACGCCAGAAGGCCTCCCACAGCCTCTGTGGCTCTTCCCAGCTCTCCGTGTTAACAGAAACATCCTTCCTCACTACACAGCAACAAGGTTATTTTTCCTTTTGAATGCAGGCATGAAGCTCAGTTTCCTAGTCTTCCTTCTCTGCACATCCTTTCCTTTTCAGGGTGGTCTTATGATGCTGTCTCACTGACTTCCCATCTCACCCCAGGAGGCAGCCCCCACCTGTGCCACAAGCTGGTGAAGGTCTTGCAATCTTCCCGCCTGCCTGGATTTTCTGTTATCAGCCTCTAGGCCTGCCGGCTCCCAGGGTCCACTTTCAGGGACAGCAATAGCTCCAGGCCTTCAACCCATTTCCAAGTTAACCTGGACAGTTACTAAGATTAATTCCTACTCTGCTCACAATCTGATTTTCCCATCATTTGTGCCTCAAACCCTAATTCAGAGTCACCCTTAGCTAAAAATTATAACACCAAGGATACGTAAACCTTTGGTGGCCCCTGTCCCTGACCTGGCCCCTCCGTTCCCCATACCCTCACAGGAACTCAGAGAGTAGGAGAGGTCTCTCACTGTGACCCCTCACCTTGTCCTCCCATTCTTGGGTAGTTTCTTCTCTGAAACCTTTTTTTCACCTTTCAGACCATCAAAATCTACTCTCTTTGCATAGCATTTCTTTCTGTCCCATCCCAGTCACTTGTCCCATGAAAAACAAGTTTCAAATACTAATTAACACAAAGATGTCAACAGATAAACAGGGCTACATGTGTGATCGAGTGATGTAAACATAAGAAATGTTTTTATACCAGAATTCTCAAGTACCCTGGGAGACGACTGGCCCAAGAAAAAATTATTTAGTGATGAATTGTCCTTTCCTGTCACTTATTTCCATATAATACAGCCAGCCCTTGCTCTGTAGGGCTGATTCTGATTTGTTTCCCATCAGCTTTCCCCAAAATTGTACATTGTTCACCCTCATTTCAGATGGAACTCATCATTCCAGATCCAGATAGCTGTCAGTGCTGCTTCTGTCCACTCGGGGTGACAGTATGATGTAATGGAAAGAGCCCCAACTTTAGAATCAGGCAGACTTGAATTCCATGCTCACCTCAACCACCTGCTAGCCTGATGACATTGGCAAGTTATTAAATTCTTTGAGCCCTCAGCTTCCTCATCTGTAAAATGGGAATATATCACTTACTTCCAAGTTGCCGAATAAGGTAAATGAGACAACACATATAGTTGTTTGGTAGTTTGCTTTTAAAGCTAGGTATACCAGTAGTTACTTGAATCACAGCTTTGAACATAAAAGTCATCTGCCTGCAGTAAATATGGGTTAACTTGCTGGTCACTTCTCATTTTCCATTAATAATTGCTTCATTCAACACTGCAGAACTAGCAAAGAGCAGCCTACTTCTTGACTTTAGGTGCTAGGAAACTTAGATACTTAAACCATTTGACAGCCATTTTTTTAGCTTATTCTGGGCTACCTCGTGTGTATCATTAGAAACTTAAAAATAAATGGAAAATATGGAGAAAGTAAAAAAAAAAATGTCTTAATATCACTCTTCCTGCTGAAGGCAAAAATTGCCTCCACACTAAAATTTTGAATTTAATGGCTAGTATAATTTTTAAATAGCATAAACATTGAACTTTCCAACCAGCCCCTTAAAAATATTCATTATGAAGTGATAAGGCTCACTGTAAAAGAAGTCTTCCCAAGTAACAAACCTAAACTTTCCCTGCTTTTTGACAATTCCAGAGGATCCTAAAATATCCATGAGTGTGTGATCTGGTGAAATGTCCTATTTATATGTAAAAGTAGTTATCTAAGCACACCTTGGGAAAAGATAACATTTATTGATTCTTTAAGCATATCAGGAAGGGAAATCTATTTGACTAAAACCTTGACCTATTCTTTTTTTTTTTTTTTAATTTTTTTTTTTCAACGTTTTTTATTTATTTTTGGGACAGAGAGAGACAGAGCATGAACGGGGGAGGGGCAGAGAGAGAGGGAGACACAGAATCGGAAACAGGCTTCAGGCTCCGAGCCATCAGCCCAGAGCCCGACGCGGGGCTCGAACTCACGGACCGCGAGATCGTGACCTGGCTGAAGTCGGACGCTTAACCGACTGCGCCACCCAGGCGCCCCTTGACCTATTCTTATACTGGTGATTGCTCTCTCCTCAAAGATCCAGTCTCTCACAATTTAATTTAACAAATTCTTCTTTTAGTCACCTTGTGCTTTTCATGTAAAAGTCAAAACTTGTCCACTTCCTGGGCTGGAAACCCAGATGCCAATACTTTCTTTATTTCACACTGAGTCACTGTTGTAAATCTGAGACAAGTTGGTCAACTTGGTTAGAAAGCTTAAAATAACAAGAAAAAAGGTGGATATTATTTTTTACTCCCAGTCCAGAATTGAGGCTTCAAAGGCTCCCGGAGATTCTGGATGTGCCCAAGGTTGCCTGGTCATTGGTGGCAGACCTGAAACTCAAGCCCAGGTGGATCTGATAACCACATTGGTATACGGAGGTCGGAACCATGGACTGGCCTTGTGGGAACCAGTCACCTTTTGTCATTCACTTCACCTGACGCCTGGCCAGCTGTCCTTCCAGAGTGTGCTGTTGTCACAAATGGTGCCAGCTGGAAAAGTGAGAGGGAGAGCAATACACACAGCCCTGCTAGAATCAGTGCCAGAGGGTGCACACTCTGGGAATGAGGCAGCAGGGCTGACTTCTGTTTCTCTGTTCTTTCGGAACCCTGGCTCTCTTCACTGTGCTTCAGTTGCGAAAACTAACCTGCAAACTCTTCCCTCCCATGTGCCTTACTAGGCTCCTCTCCAGGATTTATTCACCTTTGGTAAATGATCATACTTCTTTCCCCTTGCCCAAGACATCCCAGCCATTCTTCCTTTCAAAGATTTTCATGATCCATTCCCTCATTTCTACTCCTGCTGCCTCCAACCTGGTGCTGTGTTTTATAGTTTCATATCCAAGTTCTTGCAACAAGTTCTGAACTGCTTCCCTAGTTCCCAGAGCCCCACTCTTACCCACCATCCCAACACAGAAAGATTGAATCACAAACACACCTCCCAGGGTATTTCCTATGGTGGATCCAGATTTATCAGCCTAAACTCCTGCTGGTGTAGTGAAAAGAGCAAAGTGCATGGGGTCAAAAGACCTGGTTCTAGTGCTGGCTCTATGGCTGACTCTAGTTCTTTGACTTTGGTTGAGTTAGAGAAAAGGTTGAATTGAAAGTCTGAACTAGATTAAGCTGTAAGTTGAGTGAAGGTGGGGTCCCAGGTTCACACCCAGGTGACCCAATCTGCTACTCATTTTCCCTTAGCCCTATGATCTAAATCTATTCTATGACCTGCCTGTGTCCTGGAATGCTGACCCCTATGGAGAATCACTAGATTCTCCTCCAGCTGTCTTCCTCTCTGCCAATGGGAGGGAGGCAGAGATGAGAGCAAGAGAGGAGAGAGAAACTGGGGTATTTGTTCCCTACTGTCTCCTTCCTACTGGGCAGACTCTTCTACAAAATCCCAGCAGTCACTGGACTCCAGTAACATGATCTTCCCTTGTCGTTTCAGTCCTAATGGTGCTAATTCTTTGAGAGATGCAGTTCTCAAAGTATCGTCCCCAGACCAGCAACATTAGTATCACCTGGGAACTTGTTAGAACATTCGCAGGCCCTGCCTCAGATTTACTGAATGAGAAATTTAGAGGGTGGGATCTAGTCATTTCTATTTTTAACAAGATCTTGGATGATTCTGACACTCAATAAAGTTTGAGAGTCACTGCCAGAGAGGAGATTGCTAGAACTGACCCTAAGTCTCTGGTTCAGTAGGTTAGGTGGTAGGGTCCAACACTGTGCATTTCTAACACACATGAGGGCTTAGCTGCTCATCGCAAAAGTACAAATTGAAAACTACAGCTCTCTGGGGCACCTGGGTGGCTCAGTTGGATAAGCATCCAACTTTGGCTCAGGTCATGATCTCACAGTTCATGAGTTCAAGCCCCCCATCAGGTTCTGTGCTGACAGCTCAGAGACTGGAGCCTGGAACCTGCTTCGAATTCTGTTTCTCCCTCTCTCTTTGTTCCTCCCCACTCATATTCTGTCTCCCTCTCTCAAAAATAAATTAACATTAAAAAAAAATTAACACACACAAAAAAGGAAAGAAAACTACAGCTCTAGATCAAAAGCCAAGTGTCTCTTTCTCTTGCTAAGAAAAAGGAAGCTTTCCCTCACGTATAGATCTTCCAGTGAGTTCACCCACAGCACATTCTGTTTGAGGTAATGTCAATTCTCCTCAAAACCTACTCAAATCCCCCCAACACCCAGCACCTCCCCCCCACACACACATGTGCACACACATGCACACACACACTCCCAACAGACTCACTAGGAGAGTTAAATGCCAGTGTGGTTTAGAAGAATTTCAAGATTTGCTCCTGAAGGAAACCCAACTCATTCTAACTAAAGGAGTTATAATATCTTGCAAATTTTTACAAAGAGTGTATTAATTTGTTAGGGCTTTCATAACAATTACCACAGACTGAATGGCTTAAACAAAACAAACTTATTTTCTCACAGTTCTAGAGGTGAAAAGTCCAAGATCGAGGTCTTAGCAGGGCTAATTACATTCTGATGTGTTGGCTTCTAGATGGCCATCTTCTCTCTGTGTCTTTATATAGTCTCTCCTCTGTGCATGTCTGTGTCTTAATCTTCTCTTATTATAAGAATTTCAGTCATATTGGTTTAGGACCCACTCATAAGTCTTCATTTTATCTCAGTTATCTCTGTAAATGCCTTATTTCCAAATACAATCGCATTCTGGGGCACTGAGGGTTAGAAATTCAACATATGAATTTGGGGTTGACATGATTCAATCCATAACAAGCAGAATCTTGGGAAACATGGGTAGAAATAGATTGGACCAAGGAAGACAAAATATAGTTGGATAGGATTGAATATATTGATATGAGTGCACTTACCTGAGCCTAACATAGTAGTTCTCAACCTTGACAGCACATTTGGCAGGTACAACCTTCAAAAAATACTGGTGATGTTGGAGTCCAACCCCAAAGATTCTAATTTAATTTTTCTGGGGTATAGCCTGGGCATCAGAAAAAAAATTTTTTTAAGTTAATTTATTTTGAGAAAGAGAGTGTGTGAGAGTCAGGGAGGGGCATAGAGAGAGAGGGTGAGAGAGAATCCCAAGCAGTCTCAGTGCCACCAGTGCAGAGCTCGATATGGGGCTTGAACTCAAGAACTGTGAGTTCATGACCTGAGCTGAGATCAAGAGTCAGATGCTTAACCAACTGAGCACACAGGTGCCTCAAGGGCATCAGAAAGTTTTTAGTTGCCCCAGATAGGTACCAAGGTTGAGAACCCCTGTAAAGCAGTTTCCTTACCCAGTTAATTGGACCAGTAAATGAGGCTGAAATATCACAGTTGTTCTTGGAAGAATAAGGGGTCCATACACATCAAAAGATGGAAGTGTTGGAGTGAATTTATTATGTGTAAACCACCCAAGTACCCTCACCCCTGTCATGCCCCACTCCCACTTTGGAAGACCCATATGATGCTCCCCTTATTAAGAAATGCCTTAGGGAAAGAAAGCTCTACCTTAGAAAGCTCTACAAAGATGCAGAATGTCTTTATGCTAGAGATAGAGGGAGGGGGGATGTTATTGCACAGTTGGGTCCTGATTTCAATGGCAGTATGTAATCCTGGTGGACTTGAAAGGAGTAATTACCATAACAGACTGCAGAAACAGGGAGAGCTGATCAGACTGTCAGACCTGGAAAAATCTGGTGGTTACTTACTTATCACAGAGTCCTTGGGAAAGGGAAAGATGGGCAGGTTACCAGGGTATTGATTGATCCACATATCTCAAAAAAATTCTAGGTTTAAT
This sequence comes from Panthera tigris, assembly GCF_018350195.1. Taxonomy (NCBI): domain Eukaryota; kingdom Metazoa; phylum Chordata; class Mammalia; order Carnivora; family Felidae; genus Panthera; species Panthera tigris. Next base: position 112,302,889 of record NC_056664.1, read on the forward strand.
CAGTAGGAACTAGACTAGTTTACCTGGAAAAAACTCTCAGGTGCCATCCCCTCCCCCCCTCCCCCACTGTCCTCATCAGATGTACCAGAGTTTGCAAAGGGAATGTAGTGGACATTTGTGAAAAAGTATCCGAGTGAGGCTGTTATGTGCCTCACATAAAAATGGAGAAAAGGCATTTCCCCAAGGAGAAGATGATGAATAGAAAAAAAAAGTAATAATTGCCTACTACAATGCCCACCCAATAGCTCTTTCTATGTAATTAATTGACTCTTTGATTCACCATTAACATTTCATCTCACTTTATTGTTGACAAAATGTTTTTCACATATACTATCTACTTTAATCTCATTTTAAAACTCCTGACTTCATTTTTTTTATATTTTCCTTTTAGAGAGAAGGCAATTGGGTCTAAGAAAAGGTGTACTTATACAGAACTGAAATCCAGATCCAGTATAAACTTCAATCTCTTTCCATTATATAACATCATTACCTTAAAAATAAGAGTTGTTTTTTTTTAATATGACATTTTAGAATCAGGCTTGGATCAATCTGGACCAAGCAAATGCAGTATTCTTCCAACATATGTAACTTCTATAATAATACGAGCAAAAAACAAGTAATGGTTACTACTTCAAGATAAATCATATGCCAGACTTTACTCAATTAAGTTAAATTCAATAAATATATTTAAATATATAGGATGCATCCCAGATACTAGGGAATCAAATAAATATAAGATCCAGTCTCTGTGCTCCCATAGTTCAAATTCGGTCATCTAAATAAAGTAGACATCTAAACAAATAAGTACAATAGAGATACTTCAGGAACATTGTATTTTAATTATCTATTTGCTTCTATTCCCTGGACTCCAAGACTCTTGGGTTCAGGGATCAAGTCTTTTTTGTATTCCCAGCACTGATCACAGTGTCTGGGACTGAGTAAATTCTCAATAAATAGTTATAGAATTAATTAATGTATTTATTTATGAAAAAAGATAAGTGTAATGGAGACTCAGTTGAAGGAGGGATTATTTTTATTTCTGTACTAAGAAAAGCTACATTTTGACGTGGTAGGATGAGTTTCGAAAGAATCCATGAAAACAACTCATCTGCACACTGGAGTTGTGCTGTGTACGTGTGCGCTCTTTGTCGTGCTCATGACTAGAAAGGCCTCGTCACAATAAGGAGGGCATTCTGTCCTATAGAAGGTACTTTTGCATTGTTGTGTTGCAACCAATAGATACTTCTGTTCTGACAGATACTGCAAACAGTAGACTTAGCTTTGCTCCTTTAAGACGTGCTTCCAATCTCCTCACTACTGCTGCGTGTAAATCTAGCCCTATTTCAAACACGTCTACAGTCTTAATTTTCTCAAACTGTCCATTTGTACTATGTATATTGCCCACACAGACACTATGTCATCAATTTTTTTTTCTCATGGAAAGTACACTTATTCATTTATTTACTCATTATTCTGCTGAGCATAGAACCCTCTACTGGGTCCACTGTGATTCTGAGACCTACATCCCTCTAACTCAAATGTAAAAGGCCTCCATCATTTCTCTCTAAGCTCATTCCCCCTGGAATGAATACATTGTTCATTAGACATTCAGCAAAGTATTTGCCATCTGACAGGCTAAATGAAAGCATCTCCTCTCCTAGAAGAAGTTCACTACAAGGACAACCACTGTCTTTGTTCCAGTCTAGCACAGACCCCCAATGATACACGCACTCTAACACAGTTAAATTCAAAGGGGCCACACCTAGGGAAGCTACAGAATAGTTGAGAGTCACTTAAAATACTCTGACATGTCACGTCAGGTCACCAATTGGAAAAGAGGATTTTTGAAATACCTGGATCAGGAAAGCTCGGAGGTCCTGCCTATGGGATCCAGAAACGTGCCAAAATTAAGCTGCTGTTTTGGACACGCTTTGAAGGAAAACATTTTTGGTGGCCAGTTTCAGTGTTTGTCTTCGATTCAGAACTCATATTTGATCCTAGACCAAAATATGTATCCAAAATTGCAAACAAAGCTGTTAAAATATCAGAAGGACCATGGGGGCTAGTCTTTAGAGACAGATCCAAAGGCACATGTATAAGGAAAGCCCCGTGGCCACTTCACAAAACCTTTAAAGTACCAATTTCAACTCAAAACATATGGCAGCACAGGGTATGAAAAGGAGCCTTTCACTTCCTGGAGAGATGCCAGTCTTCTGTTGGTAGCACTGAGAAGCTCTGCCACAGAAGAGGCTCCTGGGGAAAACGCAGTGGACTGTGTGAAACACATTGGTGGTCTGTCTCCTTTCTCACTGCCAACATATTAATGGTGGAAGTTGTTCCTTCAGTTGGCATGAATTGGTATTTTTATGTTGCCTAAAGAAACTTGGAAACTACTGTATTCTCATCATTTAGATGTAGACTTTCTCATGTGGGAGACTATTTGAGGCCATGTGAGATCCATTAATTAATTATTAATGAAAATGAATTCTTTAAGTCAATAAAGCTTGCGGCCACAAGATTTTAAGCCCCAGATTATCCATAAAGAAGGCAGAATGCAGTGTTATGTTAATTGGATCTTCTACTTACACAGAGTTGTGTATATCCCATACACAGACCACCAACTCCAAAAAATGGAGGGCAACATGTTCATCTAGTATGAAAACTATACTGAGTAAAACCATTCTTGGTTCCGAAGTGCCTTAGAATGTAATGGGGCTTAGGGTCACCATTAAACATGTCATTTTTAAGAGCTATAGAAGAATAAACTGACGCCCCACAGACCTACCCTGGGATGTACACTTTTAAACAAATTCTTCACATTCACTTAGTTACTTGTGATTTATTTCTTTCTCGTAAAATGAAGCTCGGTGTATGAAAAAAGAAGTCCTATTGGTTTGAACGTGGGAATCTAGATGTAGAAACCTGGATTCCCATGTCCAGATATAATCAGCTTTTTTTATGTACATATTTTGACATGGTTGAGATGATGCTACACTCAAAAATTATACTCTTCTCTTTTCACTCAACAGTCTGTGCATCATGAGACTCTTTACATGTCATTGAAATCCTTTATTAACAAGTTATAATTGCTATATAATATTATGTCAAATAGGTTAGTTTGTAATATATAACTTCTCATGTTTGTACATTAAAAAAACTGTTTCTATCATTTAGCTCTTCTAAATATTGTTGTGATAATTTTAATGTGTTAATCTTTGTCTACTCATTTCCTTAAAATAATTCACTAGAAATGGAATTGCAATTAAAGTGTTTGGTTCTTGGATATTAACTAAACTGATTGTGGTAATCATTTCACACAATATACATATATTAAATTTTTAGATTGTACACCTTAAACTTATACAATGTTATATGTCAGTTATAGCCCAATAAAACTGGAAAAAAAGGCTAAAATATTTGGTTCTGGATATAATATCTCCACAAGTTTACCTATTTATTCTTTTATATGTATATATATATATATATATATATATATATGATACAAATATATCAGTAACATATATCAATAAGTGCTGTGTGTGTATAATTTCCCCCACAAGTTTACCAATTTATTCTCCATTAGTAGTATTTTTATTTTAATATTTTTAATGTTTATTTTTGAGAGATAGATAGAGAGAATGAGCAGAAGACAGGCAGAGAAAGAGACAGAAAATCTGAAGCAGGCTCCGTGCTGTCAGCACAAAGTCTGAGGGGGAATTGAACCCACAAACCATGAAATCATGACCTGAGCCAAAGTGGGACGCTCAACCAACTGAGCCACGCAGGTGCCCCCCATTAGTAATATTTTTAAATGTCCATTTTACCACCATCGACAGCACTGAAAGTTCACTTTAATTTTTAAGCTATTTTAAGATTTAGTCATTCCTTTCACACATTGCTCCTGGTAGGTTGCCTTGTCTAATCACTCATATGATTGATTATCTGGCAAGTTCTTCTGAATGCCAACATTTTTTTAAAAACATATTATAAACCTACAACATATTATGAGGCTACATTGTCTTCTACAATAAAACAGGGTTATTTTCACAATTCTATATAATTGGGAATGAGGTTGTCACATAGATGGAACACAACAGCCTTCAGCTACTCTCTGATAGATTTAAAATGTGACAAGTAAAGACTGTTACACTTTAGTATTTTCTGCAGAAGGGATGTATCTGAGTCCTCATAATGCTTAAAAAACTTATCCGAAAATCCACTTTCCTTTCCAAGTTATTATGTTCAAATACTGTAAGACAAAAAAGAGGACATGAAAAGCTCAATAAAAAAAATTAAAGTCCGGGGCGCCTGGGTGGCTCAGTCGGTTATGCATCCGACTTCGGCTCAGGTCATGATCTCACGGTCCCTGAGTTTGAGCCCTGCGTCGGGCTCTGTGCTGACAGCTCAGAGCCTGGAGCCTGTTTCAGATTCTGTGTCTCCCTCTCTCTCTGACCCTCCCCCATTCATGCTCTGTCTCTGTCTCAGAAATAAATAAACGTTAAATAAATAAACAAATAAATAAATAAATAACATCCATGTTTTCTCTATTTGAGCAGGTGTCTGAAGGGAAAAAAAAATAAATCCCTCTCAAACTGAAAAGAACAGAACTATGTGTCTATTTTGCTCAACTCTCAATCTCCAGGTCCCCCAATTGGTGTAGTGCTGCCTCAAAAAGCAATGGAGAAAAAGTTCTGGAGATGAATGTGGTGATGGTTGTACAAAAATGTGAATATATCTAATGCCACAGAACATTTGTAGTTAAAAAAGTTAAAATGGTAAAATTTTATATATATTATATTATATTATATTATATTATATTATATTATATTTTATACCCCTCATACCGACCCCCTCCAAAAATAGCAATGGAGCTCTTCTGGTTTTTCCTTGAGTTTACTGAGCCTCCTGCTATCTGTTAACCAACCTGTAATGAATCTGCCATAGTCCCCTAGCTGCTGGGAACTTCAAATTATCTGAGAACTCATAAACTCTGCCCCAGATCTTCTTTTAAATTAGCAGCAATGTGAGTACAGATCTTCCTCAGTTTATGATGGGGTGTTGTCCCAACAAACCCATCATAAGTTGAAAATGCATTTAATTCACTTAACCTACTGAATATCATAGCTTGTCTGGCCTACCTTGAATGTGATCAGAACACTTACGTTAGCCTCAAGTTGGGCAAAATCATCTAACACAAATACCATTTTATAATAAAGTGTTGCATATCTCATGTAACTTACCGAATCCTGTACTGAAAGTGAGAAACAATGGTTGGATGGGGACAGAATCGTGGTAAGCATATTGGTTGTTCATCCTCGCGATCGGGTGGCTACTGGGACCTGCCGCTGCCACTGCTTCTGCCCAGCGTCACCAGAGAGGGTCTTACCATATCTCTCTAGCCGGGAAAAGATCCAAATTCAAAATCTGAAGTATAGTTTCTATTGAATGCGTATCACTTTCACAGGATCGCAAAGTCGAAAAACCATAAGGGGACCCATCGTAACCCAGGGGCCGTCTGTCCAGGCATGAACATAATATATTTGAAAAAAGAAAACCAGAAGAATAGCAGCTGCGGTTTCACTACTGTCTGGTGACTGAGAGACTTGGTTCGAACTCTGCCTACAGGCAAAGTTACTGCACATGTACCCTGCATTCTGTCATCAGCGTATTTCTGGAAATGTAGTATGTAAATTAATTTTTTTTTAAAGTTTATTCATTTTTTGAGAGAGAGAGGGGGAGAGAGAGAGAGAGAGAGAGAGAGAGAGAGAGAGAGAGAAAGAGAGCTCAAGTGGGATTGAGGCAGAGAAAGAAGACACAGAATCCAAAGCAGGCTCCAGTCTCTGAGCTGTCATCACAGAGCCTGTGATGGGACTTGAACGTACAGACAGAGCTGAAGTCAGATGCTTAACCAACTGAGCCACCCAGGCGCCCCATGTAGTATATAAATTAAAATTAAGAAAATGAATTGTTTACATAGAGATGAAAATAGCAATTGTATTTCAATTCTATAAATAAAGCAAATGGTGCAAAAGAGTCTAAAATACAGAACTCAACCTTTTAGAACTACCTTTGAAACATAAAATCTTGCTTTGTTTATAAAATCAATTCCTGTCCCCACCCCTACCCCCACAAGAAGCCCACAAAACTCAACTTGCTTCTTGACAGAAATTAAATGAAAACACAAACAAGTGTAAATAAAATGTTATAACAGCTATAAGAATATGTTAAAGAATTGGAGAAACCATCTTAAACACACAAAAAATTAAAATAGTATATGTATAATATTAATATAAATATATTAACATCTAAGAGCAGCTAAAATGTCTGGACCACTTACTCTGAGCCAGGCACTGTCCCAAGTGCTTACTTGTACTTGCCTCGAGTTGGGCAAAATCATCTAACACAAATACCATTTCATTCTTAACATACCCTTCATTCTTAATATAGTCCTTACCAGGTAAGGCACTATTTATTACTGCCCCATTTTACAGACATGGAAAGCCATTACAGAGAGCCAGAGAGTTTGGTAATTTACCCAAGGCTTTCAATTAGCTGCAATGCTCTTAAGATGTACACAGTAATGCTTTTTCAGACTCCATCTGGGATCTTACCCTGTACCTAAGATGGTCACAACTGGAAAGGAGAAAGGCCATAACTGTAAATAAAAGCATCTACTGGCTTTTGTAAGCCCTACAAGCATCTCTTTGAAAAATGACCATAATTCATATCTAAATAAAATTGAAGAGAGAAGTAGTTTATCTTCTCCTGACCCTCAAGTTTAGGCGGTTAAACTACTGCTATGCCTCCAGATTTTCCTGTGATCATAATTGTTTCCTAGAGGCATCAGCTGGGGCTTGACTGAGGAGTGATGAAGAAAAGCATACTTTACAAAAGCTTAGTCCAGTGTGGAGTCTTTCCCTGCATACTCGAATTCTGGACACGGTTACTTCCTATCATGACAGACCCCTACTAGGACGATAGTGGGGACAGAGTACTGGTTCACATGGAAACTCATCCTCTTCAGATCCTCCACATTAGAAAGGCCAGAGCCCTTTGCAGACCCTTTTTCCTCTATCTTGAAAGACTTTGTTCTTTACCTCTAACTACCCTTGACCCCCACCACCAGCCCCAGGCTTCCTACCCCTGGTACAATCTAAGAGAGGAATCAATGAGATTTTCCTCATTTACTGAGTTCAACAAAGGCAAGCCCACAATCTTGGGGGTGGGGTTAGAGGTGATGAAAATAAATTCCAACTAGCCCATCCTGCAAACACTTGGAGATCCAGATCACATCTGGCTGGGGAGAGGGCTTGGAGTGCTGGTAACTTATCAATGCTCGGGTTACTCAATTACACCAAAGAGTATCCTCTGGGAAAGCAGCCGGTATCCCCTCCTATCACCTCAGACAGAAAGCACATCTCAACAAAGCTGGTGACTGAAGGGTTGCCATTAGTGACAAATTCATTTATTTATTTCCTGAGTTTCCATCTTTAGGAGTACTTCCACATCCATAAAACAAAGAATCTTTATGCTATATTTATTTCCAAGAAAGTGTTCCAGTGTCCATATGGAAATTATGACTACAGAAGTGGACAGAGTATGGTCAACTACCATGCATTTAGGTTCTTTCTACATAGGAAAGGATTAGCAGCAGAAAGAACGCCAGAACTAATTTTAATCTCTCTTTTACCTTGTGACTAGAAGCAAATCATTGAATTCCCAGAGATGCACATTCTCATCTGGAAAACATAGATAATATTCCTAGGTCTTCTTTTTGCATCTGGATGTGCAAAAATTAAATGGAGTGATGTAAAGAACAATGTAATTGAAAGTGCTGTGTATACTATCCATTAAAGATTATATGAATAATAAGCTATTACCATATAAGGTGATAAAGGAGATGTTCTGCCTATGAACACACTAGGCAATGACTTCTTAAGGGTGTCTTTAAATCTCATGTTCGATAGTTTAGTAAATGAAGAAAACTTTGCCATTTAATGCAGTAAGACAGTCACATTTAATGTGTCCACAGTAGCTTAGGCCAGTCCACAGAGTTCATACCCCCTCTCCAAACATTGCATATGTTGTTTATATGATTCACTTGTTTATATAGAAATTAATCACATGCTGTTTAATGGTGTCATGTATTATTATTTGCCTCTTTTTAAATTTAATTTTTTATATGCAAATATATGTCTGATTTCTTCAACTAGACTGTAAATCACTTCAGGACTATTTAAGAGCTTGTTAAATGAGATGATATGTATTAAAGACATAGTATAGTATCTAGCACATGGTAAGAGCTCAATAAATAGTAATTATTTTTTTTTCAGAGGGCCTAACATAGATTTTGGTCCAGAGTATATACAACAAGTTATCAATTAGCTATTTCAAGTAGGAAACACCACACTGTGGGATATTATTTGAAGACTCCCTTGAGCAATAATCATATAGGACTTCAAAAGAATATTTCAAGCCCCATACAAAATGACATTTCCAAGTAAGCAACAATATTTAAGAGTCAAGAGTGGGCAGTGATGATGAACACAGGTTTTGGAGTCAGACAGACCTTGGTTTGGATGTCTACTCCACCTCTTACAAGATGTGTGGCCTTGGCCAAATTACATCACTCTATTAACTCCAAATGAGAATAATAATACCTGCTCCAGTGTTGTGGTAATGAAAGGAATCAATACAGGCAAAAACTTACACTGAACCAAATGGTAGTTGTTACTCCTTCTAAGAGTCCAACAATTTTGTGTTCTAGGATTGAGTAGGCCACTATATGAGAAGGATAGATTAAAATGTCCACAAAGAAAAAGAAATGAGAATTTAGCCTGACAGTCTCCTAGTCCACCAACCCAATCTTCACATTTTGAAAATTAAGTAGAACATATAGCCCAAATAGCCCATATAAGAACATATTTAATGCATATATTTTTCTGATAAAAAATGTTTAAGATTCTAGAAAACATATGTTTAGTTTGTTGAAACGCATGCCTTTCTGGTTTAGACTAAAATCGGATAAGTTACCATCAGGGAAATGCAAATCAAAACCACCATGAGGTAACACCATATCTACTGGGATGACTGTAATCAAAAAGACAGACAATAATCAGTCTTGGTGAGGCAGTAGAGGAAATTTGGAATCCTCATTCACCACCGGTGGGAATGTAAAATGGAGCAGTCACTTTGGAAAACAGACTAGAAAGTCCTCAAAATTTTAAGAGTTAGCATTAGAATTAGCATCAAAGCTACCATATGAGCCAGCAATTCCACTCTTGGGAACATACCCCAGGAAATGCAAACATATGTCCACATAAAAGCTTGTACACAGATGTTCATAGCAGCAGTATTAATAATAGCCAAAAAGTGGAAATAACACAAATGTTCCTCAAATGATGCATGGTTAAACAAAATGCGATATAGCTAACAATAATTATTCAGCAGTGGAAAAAATAAAGTACTGATAAATGCAATAATATGAATGAATCTTGCAAATATGTCAGGTGAAAGAAGCCAGTCACAAAAAGCCAAGTATTATGTGATTCCATTTATATGAAGTGTTCCGAATAGGCAAATTCATAGAAACAGAAAGCAAATTCATGGTTGCTTAGGGCTGGGAAGACTAGGGGGGAAATAGGAAGTGGTCAATGGGTACAGGGTTCCTTTTTGGAGTGATGAGAATGTCTTAAAAAACTGATTGCGGCGATGGTTGCCCAGTTCTGTGAATATGCTAAAAACCATTGAATTGTACACTTTAAACAAATGAATTATATGGTATGTGAATTATATCTCAATATAGCTGTTTATTTTTTTAATGTTTATTTCTTTATCTTGAGAGTGAAAGAGCACAAGCAGGGTGAGAGGCAGAAAGGGAGAGAGAGAGAATCTCAAGCAGGCTCTGTTTTTGGCTCAACGGAGGGGTTTGATTTCACGAACTGTTGAGATCAGGACCTGAGCCAAAATCAGGAGTCAAAGGCTGAACTGACTGAGCCACCCAGGCACCCCAAGCTGTTAATTCAAAAGATTGGATTAGTGCTGTATCGACTAGAAAGGCCTCGTTAGTTTACAGAAAGACAAAGACATCAAACCAACAAAAATATCACTAACAAAATAGTAAAGATTACTTGAAGAGTTTTTAATGATATAAATACATCACGAAAATGTAACTGTAGTTCACAGCTAAATTTTTTTTGGACAATTGCATTTTTAAATGTACTACAATACACTTAACTTAGAAACATTGGAGTTCTTATCAGTGATATGTTTTAGTAAGCTACATAGCTATTAGGTTTATAATAGACCATAAAACCACTTTAAAAGAAGGCAATTAAGGGGCCTGAGTGGCTCAGTGGGTTAAGCGGCTGACTTCAGCTCAGGTCATGATCACACAGCTTGTGGGTTTGAGCCCTGCACCCGACTCTGTGCTGACAGCTCAGAGCCTGGAACCTGCTTCAGATTCTGTGTCTCCCTCTCTCTCTGCCCCTCCCCTGCTCACACTCTGTCTCAAAAATAAATGTAAACATTAAAAAAAAATTTTTTTTAATAAAAATTTTTTTAAAAAAATAAAAGAAAGGTAATTAATTTTAAATTGCACTTTATTTCCATGTGTTCCATTTTGTTCCAACTATTAATATCATCAAAATCTTGAAGTATGGTATTGTTAGAACTTTTAGGCTTTTTCTAATCAATCAATAGAAATGTTATAAAAATTATGGAGAGCAAAGGGCTACCGAAATATGTAGTTAAGAAACTGAAAAGATAAAGTGTGCACCAATTATAATCTGATACATGATACAGTCTAATAATTATAATCAAATAGTCAAAGTGTCTTTTTACTATTTTGGTGAAAATAATAGTAACTTTACAGAGTACTCTTTTGGAGGGGGATTCTTACACACACTTTCATTAACTTATGTATTGGTAATTATATTCAGACTTTACAGCATCAATATTTAACATTTAAATTTGAAAATATCTTCCTTCGAAAACCATATAATCCCATGTCTTCTAAAATTAAATTATTATATTATTGCCCAAAATAAACTTCACTCAGTAAATGTGTCTAATACATAAATAAAACATTCTTATGATTTCTAACATGCCAAAATTTAGAAAATACACTTACAGGGGCGCCTGGGTGGCACAGTCGGTTAAGCGTCCGACTTCAGCCAGGTCACGATCTCGCGGTCCGTGAGTTCGAGCCCCGCGTCAGGCTCTGGGCTGATGGCTCAGAGCCTGGAGCCTGTTTCCGATTCTGTGTCTCCCTCTCTCTCTGCCCCTCCCCCGTTCATGCTCTGTCTCTCTCTGTCCCAAAAATAAATAAAAAACGCTGAAAAAAAAAAAATTAAAAAAAAAAAGAAAATACACTTACAAAAGAAATAGATGTTGTGTAGTAAATAATGCTACTTAATTCTAACATCAAAAGAAGATGATTGTGGTAACTTAAAACTTTCAAAAAACTGTATCTATAAGTCTTTGCTCAAGAGAAACATTTTGAGATTAAAATGTCATCAAGATACACATTTATTTCACTCACAGGGCCTTTCTCTTTTAAATTTATATTTGATATTATTTTAGAGGATGTTACATGCACCTTAATTTTAGAATTTGGTTTTTGTTTTATCTTTATAAAAAAATTTAATATGATTAGAAAATATTTAGCAGCAGTTGAAACAATATGTAAAAACATTTAAGGTTGGAGGTAGATTTAAAATTAAATTAATGTTAGGGGCACCTGGGTGGCTCAGTTGGTTTAGCGTCCAAGTTTGGCTCAGGTCATGATGTCACAGTTTGTGGGTTCAAGTCCCGCATCAGGCTCTGTGCTGACAGCTCAGAGCCTGGAGCCTGGAGCCTGCTTCTGATTCTCTGTCTCCCTTTCTCTCTGCCCCTCCCCTGCTCCTGCTGTCTCTTTCTGTCTCTCAAAAATAAATAAATGTAAAAAAATTATTTTAATTAAATTAATGTTATGTTAATCATACTACAATAGAGTGGTTTAAAAAATAAAATTAAAACAAGGGTGCCTGGGTGGTTCAGTCAGTTAAGTGTCTGACGTCAGCTCAGGTCATGATCTCATGGTTTGTGAGTTCAAGCCCTGGATCGGCCTCTGTGCTGACAGCTCAGAGCCTGGAACCTGCTTTGGGTTCTGTGTGTGTGTGTGTCTCTCTCTCTCTCTCTCTCTCTCAGAAATAAATAAATAAACATTTTTTTTTAAATTAAAACAGTTTTCAGAGCAGACACCATTATAATAAATGAAGAAAACTTCAAATTTAAAAATTTTGCCAAAATACAATACTTGTTTGAATGACCTCAATTTTTTTGTGTTTCAAATTCCTTCATATTTCTTCCACCTGTCTGTTGTCACTTTGTTATATTCCAGAAAACAAATTAGAGGAAATATAACATTCAAGCAAATTACACAATTAATATTAAGAAGTACATGTATCTCATTGTATAACTTCATAAAAAATAGAGGATTTGATTTTCTAAATTTCTCTGAGAATTGTGTGAACTGAACACATTGCTTATATATTCATTGTGTTTTCTATTGCCACCTTATTTACAAAGTTGGGTTGGGGCAGGAAAAATTTACATTTTCATGTGAAGAATTTTCCTAACACTTGCTTCTGATTAAGTACCCTGGATCACAGTGAATCAGCAAACATTGATTTACACAGAGCTTTAGAAAATAGCTCGACTTTCAAAGGAGTGATACTTTCTCAAGTGAATCCTAAAGTCTTCAAAGGTCAACAAAAAGAGAAATTTCAGATTTTGCTCCCACCACAATAATTTGGTATATTTAAAAGTATTTTTGTAGTCAGACTACTATAGAAATCTGGAAGTAATTCTGATTTTAAAAGGTAACATTTTCTGAAGCTTGAAGTTTCTAAGTGTTAATTAAAAGCCATAGTTAATATTTCATTTAGTTGGAGCTGTGAACGTTAACACTCATATCACTGAATATGCATTTATATAATGAAAATACGTCAAATATATGCAACATATTTAAAAACTACCATAATGCTATCCACACATTTTTCAAAGGCAAAAAAACAACTTTTCAAAAATCTAACTGAAACTGCCTTTTACTCCAATACAAATTGGAGTTCTCAAGTTGTTTAACTGAACTGATTTATAATGGAAATAAGTGGAGTTTAGATGAGTTTCCTGTAAATGTGTAATAAAACCCACAGTTGTATATGTAGATTCTTAATTTTTGAACAATAAATTTAGGGCCGGGCAATGTCACTGGAGTAAATTCCTTTAAGAGATGTAAAGGTCTTGATGACAGTTATTTTCCAGGTCTACTTTCCCACAATCACATCTCTGAAAGATTTTCTGCATGAAGTGTCTGAAGAAGAGTGGTGGACATGTCAATGATCCCTGAGGTCCATTCCAGGTCCCCTTTAAGGTGGAGGTGGGGCAAATAGGAGAGAAGAAAAGGTAATGCTGATAAGGGAATCTGAACCAAATGTTGTCGCATGCTAGAAATGATTAGATGCCCTTGTCATGGAGCTGCTACAGAAGTCCGGGGTGAAAGAGGGAAACAAGAGGTCAAGTGTGGGCACATGAGTTAAAAAAAAAAAAAAAAAAAAAAAGTTTGTGTGGTATAGTGGAAGGAAAATGAATCCTTAATCTACTCCTAAATCCTCTCTCCTTTTCTTTTTTAAATATCCTTTGGTCCTGTGATGGGAAGAATGGAGGTGGGTCTTGATGCTATTTATTAACACGTATCAGGTTAAGCTACACAATATGTTTGTAATTAAAATAAAAGCTTTAGCAAGAATATTCTGCTCTCTTGCTTAGAGGTGTTCACAAAGCAAAAGCAAGCTACTGAACTGACCTTCATCATGGAATGCCTATTTTTTTTTTATGTTTATTTCTTTCTGAGGGAGAGAGAGAGCTCAAGCAGGGGAGGGACAGAAAGGGGGGGGGGCAGAGGATCCAAAGCAAGTTCCGTGCTGACAGCAGACAGCCCTCATCAGGACTGGAACTCACGAACTGTGAGATCATGACCTGAGATGAAGCCAGGCACTTAACCGACTGAGTCACCCAGGCACCCTGCAATGCCTATTTCTAAATGTCCATGTCTTATCACTGTACTTACGTTTTGGTGGGAGTCATGTCTTATATTCATTCAATAGCTATACATTAAGGACCTGCTAGGTGCCAAGCCCTGTTTTAGACAGTGAATAAACAGAGTGAAATCCTTGCTCTCATGGAGTTTACAAAATAGTAACAAAATAGGCATTAAACAAAGTTAAATGAGAAAATTGGGTATTATGTTTCATTAGTTTTTAACATATACCTTTCCCATATTTTGATGTATGTAAATTGGGATGCATTTTTAAATTGATGGTAAATAATATTTTAATTGGTGATCTTTTTTCTTTGTGGCAGGCCATGAAACAGTGATATAAGCCTTAAGTGATAACATTCAGAATTCAACAAAATATAGTAGAGTGGTAGAAAGTTACAAACACTTTCAAAAAGAAGAATGGAGAGGAGAGGAATTGTAACAGTGTGGTCAGGGGCAACCTCACTGAGAAGGCATCTTTCCAGCCCAGGCATAAAAAAGGAACCAACCCATCATGCAGGGCTTCCCAGGTAGAGGAAAGTACAAATGCCCGAAGATAGGAGGGTGCCTGGTCACGGTCCTGGAAATACAAGACCAATGTAGCTGGAACTGAATGGGAGTGAGGACAGCAGTAGAAAAGGGTGAAAGATGAGAAGTAACAAAGAAGCCAGCCTATATAAGGCCTTGTGGACCATTGTAAGGACTCTGACATTTACTCTGAGTGAAATGGCAAGTTATTGGGAGTGTGTGGAGCAGAAACCATGATATGAATTCTATGTGAAGGGTAAAAAGGCACCTCTGGCTGCTGTGTTGAGAATGGATGGACTAAAGGAGAACAAGGCAGAAAAGAAGAGAGCAATTTGGAATCTTCTATTCAATGCCAAGTAAAAGGTGATGGTGCCTATCACCAGCGTGTTAGCTGTAGAGGTGATTCTGTAACCAGATTCTGAATAGATAAAACCTACAAGATTGGTTCATTTTGGATGTGGGGTTCAAGAAGAGGTGTGTCATGATAACCCCAAGACTTCTGGCCTGAAACACTGTAACTAAGATGGGTTATCATGAATTATTCTGATTATAAACCAGGGATGCCTCATACTAAATCAACAAGTTTCCAACCGAATAAAGCTTGTGTATTCAAAGCTAAAAATTTCAAATAGTGGTGACTGTAGGAGTTCTGGCACTAGTATACAAAAGTGCTGTTTACCAAAGGAGGGGAAAGACAGAGAAAGGCAAGAAAAGCAAGAGAAAGGAGAATTAGGTTTATTGTACCAAGTGGTTCATGTATATTCTCATTTAATCCCAACAATCACTACACAATGTCATGATTACTCTCCCCATTTCACAAGTAGAGAAATTAGGCTTTAGGTTGGTTAAGCAGGTTACTGAGGTCACATAGCTATAGATAATCCTTTAGAGTTCTCCCCTTGGAACTGGTTGCAATTTTTTAACTAGGCTTCCAAATCAGGTGTCCCACTCTTTCAGTTTTCTTACAGCATCCAGTTCTGCTCTATTTCCCTCTCCTAAAGGAATTGAGGGGGATATTTTTCCCCCTGAAGATCAGTGGAAGGATATTTCAGTGGATACCATATAGTGTTCTTCCAAAAAGCATCCTTCAGCCAATATACTTCAGTCTCCGGGAATGTCTTATATTTCACCAGCAGAGCTACCTGCCTACGCAGGGCACAAGCCTTTATCCAACATCGAACCCCCTTCCACACCTTCACTTTTTCCCCCCAAAACTCTTCATTCTGGGAGTCAGACCTTAGAACCTACAGATTTTCTAACTGCCTTTGCTCACATCACCATATCAGATCCTCACATCGATACGGTACCGTGTCCCCTCGGGCAGTGGTTACACAAGAGATCCGCAAGCTGTGATGTTTGCCCTTAGATGGCAAGCCTTCCCCAAACATGAAGAGTGCAGCATAGAGTGAGAGCTTTGCAATCAGTTAGGACTAGGTTCAGCTCTGAGTTTCTGACACTTTCTGGATCCACAACCTATGACAAGGTACCCAGCTTTTTAAACTTCAATTTCTTTATCATTAAAAAGCAGAAAATGGTAATTATGTTACAGTATTGTGAGAATTAAATGGGACAGTGTTTGTAAGCCCCTAGGGTAGGGTGTGATACTAGTAAATGCTTCTTAAATGTACTCTATTACTATTTCCTGGCTCTTCTCCCATGTGAAGCACTAACAGAGGGTGTATACCATGTTCAGTGAGCTCCCAGATTGCAATGGAAGTTCTGCACTTAGAATCTCACATCTAGGGGCACCTGGGCAGCTCAATCAGTTAAGCATCTGGCTCTTGATTTGGCTCAGGTCATGATCTCACAGTTCCTGAGATCAAGCCCTGCGTTGGGCTCTGCACTGAGTGTGGAGCCTCTTTGAGATTCTTTCTCCCTTTCTCTCTGCCCCTTCCCCACATCTCAAAATAAATAAGTAAACATTGAGAAAATAAATCCTACATTTATTTTTCTAATGCTACCTTTACTCCTAAAAAGCCAAGGCTGCATGTTTTTTGTTTGTTTTTTTCCTATATCTATGGCCAACCAGCCCAGCTGGTGAACTGTAACTAAGAGGAGGCAGAGTCAAGAGCAAAGCAGCAGGCAGTGCTGGAAACACTGGCACAGCTGGACATCAGGAGAAGTGCCCCACACAGGGACAGGCACACAACCTCTTCTTTCTCAGCAGCTCTGTGACTCATGGGTTGGGAAAAGCTTTGAGAAATGAACTAGTCCTCTCTGTTGCTCGAAACAACTATTGTCAGTTACCTGAGCATCTATCTTGCACTTAAAGACTTTAAAAAAGGAAATAGATTCCCATCTCGGTCCATGTCATCATGTGGTCGATTTATTGTTGTTGCTGTTGTTTCATGAAGGTGGCATTTCAGGAGTCAATTCTTTTATTCCATGCCTCCTGGGTAATTGGTACTAAACCAAGGACATGTAGAGAAGTGGCCCAGTGACAGAGTCACCTCTCAGCCATGTCTGTGCAGACTTGTGGGAGAAGCACTAATTATCTCTTTCTGTCCAGGGTCTTAGTTCACAAGATATCTTATGGGCACCTCAGTCTCAATTTGTCTAAAACAAACATCTCTCTTACCCTCGCCTGCTCTTGCTCTAGTGCTCACAGCACTGATTGAAAATATGCTCATACCAGAACTGTAGCCATCACCACAGAAAATCAGTTTCCGAATCTTGTGGATTCAGGTAATTCTCCCTTTGAAATATTCCTCCAAACTATTCTCTTGTTGTCATCTTCACTGCTTAGTCTCCTCTCACCTGGCCTATTGCAACTGCCTAGCCTAAATCTCCCCATGTCCAGTCTCTCCAAGTCCAACCACCTCAGTGACATAGAAATTATGATTCTAGGGCACTTGAGTAGCTCAGTCATTAAGCATCTGACTTTGGCACAGGTCATGATCTCATGGTTCATGAGTTCGAGTCCCACATTGGGTGAGCTCAAGCCCCGCTTCGGGTGAGGATGAGACCCACTTCAGGTAAGCCCCGCTTTTCTCTCTCTCTCTGTCTCCCTCTCTGCCCCTCCTGGATTCTCTCTCTCTCTCTCTGCCCCTTGCTCACTTGCACCTGCTCTTCTCTCAAAAGAAAGAAAGAAAGAAAGAAAGAAAGAAAGAAAGAAAGAAAGAAAAAAGAAATTATGACTGTACCCCTGATTTGAGCTTAAACTTTCCACATCCATCACTCAGCTGAGATCTATCATACCCTAGAACTCTGCTGTCCAATCCAATAGCCACTAGAGACATGTGACTCTTGAGCACTTGAAACATGGCTAGTCCAAATTTCGACGTGCTACAGTGCATAAGACATGCCAGATTTCAAAGACTTGGTATGAAAACAAGAATATAAAATATTTCATTAATCTTTTAGGCTCATCACATGTTGAAATGATAACATTGGGGGACAGCTGAGGTTAAATAAAATGTATCTTTTAAAATTAACTTCCTTTGTTCCCTCCCTCCCTTTTTTCTTATTGTGGCTACTAGACAATTTAAAATTGTGCATGCTCCTTGTATTAAAGTTTTCTTTGACAGTGCTACCTTGGTGCCAGGTCCTTCTCAATTTGTGACCTTTGCACCAGCTATTCTTTCCTTCTCCCTGGAACTTCTTTCAGCAAGTGAACTCCCATTCATTCAAGGTTTAATTAAAATTCACTTTCTGATATTTGTCTTTCTCTGACTGACTTATATTGCTTAGCATAATACACTCTAGTTTCATCCACATTGTTGCAAATGGCAAGATTTCATTCTTTGTGATCACTGGGTAGTATTCCATTGTGTGTATATATATATATATATATATATATATATATATATATCACATCTTCTTTATCCATTCATCAGCCGATGGACATTTGGTTTCTTTCCATAATTTGGCCATTTTTGATAATGTTGTTATAAACATCGGGAAGGTTGCTGGAGGGGAGGTGGGAGGGATGGGTTAAATGTGTGATAGGCATAAAGGAGGGCACTTTTAGGGAAGAGTACTGGGTGTTATATGTAAGACATGGAACCAAGACTACACTGTATGTTAACTAACTTGAAGTTAAATAATAAATAAATAAAAATAAAATTCACTTTCTGTATTAAGACATCTCTACTTTTTCCTTTGTAAGTCCTTTTTGGCACTTTTCCTGATTTAAATATTTATTTAGAAATTTATTTCTTTAATGTCTATCTCCCTCACTAGACTGCAAGGTCCACAAAGGAAGAGAACCAACCTTTTCTTGGTTCCTCACTGACCTTATGAATCTTCTTTAATGTCTGGAAGACATAATATGTGTTTAATAAACTCTACTTGAATAAGTGAATGAATGAGACATTCTGATTCCCCTCCCAGGTAGTGTTGGTGGGGCTGAGCAATAAACAAAACCAGCTGGCATAATTGAGACAGAATAAGATAGTGCAAAGCAAGGCTGGTCCACTGTCTAGCTCCCCATTTCTCCGTCTATCAGTTGGTTCCCTGAGAAGCTAAGCCTCTACCCCCCAATCAGCACCAATGAGGTGGTAAGAGGTATCAGAAAGAGTCCTTTCCCACTCAACCCTCCATTCTCTTCTTTGTTGTTAACAGGGCCCAAGGAGCTAAGCTTACACCTTGACTCAAAAACAAAAATGCCATGCCCCACTTTCTCTTGGAAGGTGTTATTGGGATGAGGGGTAACTGAAGTACCATCCCATTTGTCTGCAACAAGGCAGTGTGAACAAGTGTTCCACTTGGGTGGGTGGTGTCAGTGGGACCCAGCATGAAGCTCAACACAGGCACTTACCCAGCCCTCAAGCTACACCTCAACAAGAGACTACCTGCTAAATAAGAAAGATTAAATAGGAGCTTCATAATATAATACTTCAAGTTCCATGACTCCAATGAATAAATAAATAAGAAAGAAAGAAATCAATCTTGGATCACACCAAGAAAAATCACAACTTGAATGACAAAACACAGTCAACAGATGGCAACACTAAGATGAATCAGAAGGAATTATCTGACAAGAATTTTAAAGAAGCCATCATAAAAATGTTTCAACTAGCAATTATGAATTCTCTTGAAACAAATGAAAAATACAGAAAATATCAGCAACATAATAGAAATTACAAAGAATAGAAATAACTTCAATAGCAGAAATTAAAAATTCCCTGGATATGTTCTATTGTAGAGTGGAGATGACAGGATAAAATCATTGAACTTGAGGACAGGTCAAAATGATTTACCTATTCTGAACAATATGAAGAAAAATGGAATAGGGTAAAAAATTAACAGAGTCTCAGGAATCTGTAAAATATATATTTTTTAAAGCTAATAGTTGGATCATTTAAGTCCCAGAAGGAAAGGAGAGAGTGAGGCTGGAAAGTTTTCAAATACATAATGACTGAAAACTTGCCAAATTTGGAGACAGACATAAACTTACACATTCAGGAGGGTGAACCCCAAATAGAATAAACCCAAAGAAATCTACACTAAGACATACCATAATTAAACTTCTGAAAACTAAAAACGAAAAAAAGTCTTGAAAGTATCCAGAAAAAAAAAAATGACACATTACAAGGGATTCCTCATCTAAAACCCCAAAGGACACAACAATATTTTTCAAGCCCTGGAAGAAAAGAACTGTCAACCTTCTTTTCTATATCTGGTGAAAATATGGTTCAGCAACAAAGGAAAAATAAAGACATTTTCAGATGAAGAAAAACAAGAAAATCCAGCCATAAAGCATGGCTAAAGAATGTTCTCTATACATAAAGGAAATGATAACAGAAGAAGGCTTGGAATTCCAGAAAGGAAAAATAGAACATGAGAATGGGTAAAAATAGGTAACAGGCAAAATGAGCAAGTATAATAGACTATCCTTCTTTTCATGAGTTTCCTATATCATATTTGATGTTTAAAACAAAAATAATAAAGCCATCTTTGTGGTGGTCAATGTATATAAAGGGAATTGTATCTTAAAAGGAGGTAGTAAAACATAAGTTGATACCAATAGACTGTTGTAAATGACATATGCACGTGTAATCAGAGAACCACTAAGAAAAGTATACAAAGCTAAACACTCCAAAACACTATAAATAAATCAAGATGGAATGAATTAATAAATTAATAAATAAATGAAAATTGGTTCTCAGAAATATCTCATTTCCAAAAAAAAGAAAAAAATTGCTTTCAACAAAAAATTATTGCATAATACTGCATGTTGCATGTTTAAACCATCACAATTACAAGTGATAATGATCAAAAGAGTTTTTTGTAAATCACTGAATTAGGTATTAAAATTTTTAATCATGAAAATGTGTAAAATCAGTGTAAATGAAAGATGAAATTAATGTGACAAAAGCAAAAAGTGTAGTCATTTCATCATTAAGATCATGTCCTGATCCTATCATTTCATTCATGTTACTTTGTTTTTAATTTACTGCTTCTAACTTGATCCAAAGCAGCTGTTCCCCTACGAGTCTTATCTTTTTCAGCCTGGAGAATAAAATGGGGTTAAAGATGCAACCAGATATAGCCCATCTCCATGAAGCTACAGGTCGGAAGAGGGTATGTGCAGTGCCAGAAGCTCATAAAGTTGGTTTAAAGGCAGGTTTATCTTATTCTCTCAAGACCAAAGTCATTAGAACAAGGTGGATGGCCACTGCACATAGACATCTCCACAGCAAGTGGATGCCAGACCTCATTCAGTGTCCTTGACTGTGGTAAACTCTTCAAAGAGAGGTCAGCTGTGCTGCTGCTCGCCCAGTGACCCCTGGTCCAAACAGACAGAAAAAGGGACACTGCCTCTTAGAAGATCAAAGCCCTAGCTTTACTCACTGCTTCTCTTGACTCTCCTGCTGTGGAGGCTGAAGGGGTGGTTAATGAGGGAGGGGGTGGGGGAGAAAAAAGGAAGGGCATTTTAGCACAATGTAAATCATTACTAGCTCCACAAGAAACTTTGCTGAGGGATCACTGGTCACTGGTCATGAGATGAGCAGAAATGAAGTCTGGAGAGTGGCTCTGACAGACAGAACTGCTCTCCTAAGGCCTCTCCTTCCAGCAGAAGCCTGTGACTCACTCATCACAGCTGTCAAAGCAGAGGTCAAAAGGAGAAGAAGGGGCACCTGGGGACAACCCACCTTTTCTCAGAGACATTTGCTTTCTGGTGCTTTGACATCGACATTGTTTAACAATGACTTCCAAGCCTCCAGGATGGGGATATTGGTCATTCAGGCTCTTTGTTCTGTTACAGGGTAACCAACCATCCTAGTCTCCCTGGGATGCACCTTCCTCTGCTTCAGCACGGAAGTCTCACTTCCAGAAAAATCTGTCATGCAGGGAAAACCAGGACAATTGGTCACCTCAGCTGTGGGACAGCAAGACTGAACAGTTGACTGTGCTATTTGTAGAAAGATAAGTATAGTGGATTGAATGGTGTCCCCCCAACACCGCCCCCCCCCTGCCAAAAAATTCCCACACCCTAATCCCCAGAACCTGTGAATGTGACCTTACTTGGGGAAAAAAGGCCTTTGCAAATGTAATTAAAGACCTGAGCTCATCCCGGATTTAGGGTGGGCCCTCTGTCCAATGACAGCTGTCTTTATGAGAGACAGAGAGCACACAGAGACACATAGGAGAAGGTGATGTGAAAACGGAGGCGGAGATTGGAGTGATGCTAACACTCACCAGAAAGTGAAAGAAGAAAGAAACAGAATCCACTGAGAGCCTTTGGAGGGAACATAGCCCTGCCAACATGTTGAGTTTTGGACTTCTGGTCTCCAGAGCTGTGGCAGAATAAATTGCTGTTGTTTTTAGCCACCCAGTTTTGTAGTATTCGTTATGGCAACCAAGGAAACTATGAGAGTCTGGTGCTTGCGCATCTCCCCTGAGGCTACAAGATTTTTTGCTGAAGACACTGGGTGACTAGAAGGTAGAACAGATAAAATTATGCAGTCAATTAGTCTAAGGAAGAGTTTTAAGATGGATTGGATTCTTAGGAATCACCAATGAGTTTGGCAGACTGACTTTTTTCATAAACTGATGACATACAAATTTTCCTTCAAGGAAAAAGCACAGACTTCCCTCAGATACATATATGCCCCCTCAGAACAACAAAACATCCTTAGGTCTCTTTTTTCTTTTGCCCAGTGTAAGATATAAGATATTTTTTTCCATTTTTTCAAAATTTCACTCATGAATTAAGTCTCCCAAGATAGTTTCCCAAATTAAAAAAAAAAAAAAAGTTTGTGTCTATTACTAGAGGGTTCTAGCCTTCTAATAATGTGATGTGTTTAAAAAGGGAATTAACTGTGACATAACTGGTGATCTGTGCAAGTCACTTTGCTTCTCCAGTCCCTATTTTTATCACCTATAAAATCAAGAGTTTCAACTAAATTATGTCAAAAAGATTTTCTTATTTTAGCATTCAGAGGTGTGTGTCAATAACCAGATTTCAATAATAATAATAAATATCTTATTTCCAGGGCGCCTCAGTGGCTTAGTCAGTTAAGCATCTGACTCGATTTCAGCTCAGGTCACAATCTCATAGTTTTGTGAGTTTGACCCCCACATAGGGCTCTGTGCTGACAGTGTGGAGTCGGCTTGGGATTCTGTCTCTCTCTTCCCCTCCCTTGTGCTCTCTCTCAAAAATAAATGAACTTAAAAAAAATCTTATTTCCACATTAAAAGAAAACCAATCTCTCTATATTAATAACCACATATGAACTTCTCTTAGTGAACTTACTTTCATTTCAAGATAAAAGCACCCCCTAGTTTTACTTCCTTTTGTATATAAATAAATTTCTTTATGTATTTTTTTTTTCAACAGACTTAGGAGGGCCAGGACATTTTAGCCAACAAAACATTATGCTGAAAACATTACAGTTTCTTGTTCTTGAAATTCTATAGAAGCTAAAAATGAGAAGGCAGAAAGCAAATGCATGAAGTATGATAGCAACAATAATCTAAGAGATGCTAGAATTAGCATCCTAGCTAATTATAAATCATTTGAAATCACTACAGGGCACATTTCCAAATAATGTGACAAGGAGGAAAAACAACTTTCAACATCCCCAGAGAGACAGTAAAGGAGGTTTGTGTTTTCACTCTCCATAGACTGTGCCAAACAAGATTATTACCGATCTGAGTGACTATCTGCCACAACCCACCAAGAGCAGCTAACTACAATTTATCAATTTATCCATCTTTTCTTCATGATGCCTTCTCTAGCCCCTAAAGTGCAGAACATATGCCTCTTCGATGTGTGCCCACGCACCCTCACCTCCCTGTTTTCTTACCTAGCTATCTTTTTCTCTCCCATTGACCACAGTCCTTGGCGTCAGTGGCTTCTTACTCACTGTATGTCCAGGATTTTGTAAACTTGGCTGCACCTAGCACACTGCTTTGCCCACTACAAGCCAACTGAGTTACAGCAAACCACACCAAATGCTTTATTTTCTCTGTTGGGCTCTCCTGGGTGCATAGTGGTGACTGTAATCACTACATAAACTAACTTCACATGAAGACATGCCATTGTGACACCCAGGAGTTTTCCTCAAGAGCCTCTATTTCTCTGGAATATTTTTGTTTTCTTGACCACACTGAGAGAGGGATGGATGGGTGCCTCCAGAACAGCATTTTTTTAAACAAGTGTCTCTATTACCTAGAAGGAGAATTAGGGAATTCTAAACAGATGCCTCTATCCAGAAACTCCTAACCTCAACAGTGTTCTGTGCTGTACAGGTATGTTTAGCATCATTCCTGCTCTCTAACCACTCAATGCCAGTAGTGACCTTAGCTGTAGCAAATAAAACTGTCCCTGGATATTACTTCCCCATGGGGGGCACAATTGCCCTGGGGTTTAGAGCTAATGCTGTAATATTTTCTTATTAGCACATTGGAGGAGGGGGAAAAATAGTTTATCAGTTTACTGTCACCTTGACAGGTACCAAGTGTCTTCTGTGAAGTGGGTAGCCTACTATAGAGCCAGGATAAATGGAAGCTGTACACTAGAACGAAAACCCCAACTGTTTCTCCAACTCATCCAACAGCTACCTGAACCTGTCCGCCATCTTGCCGCCCCTCCACGTGGCCCCACCCGACTCCCAGAATGCAGTGGTGTGGCCAGCTGGCCCACCTCTATGGTCTGAGCTCTCTCTGATTGGACAGACTTTTCGGGATCCCGGAAGTGACACAACGCCCTTCTCCCAAGAGAACTAGTACGTTTTATGACTGACTAGCCAATTGTATTCCCAGCTCGAGCTGTTTTCGTTTTCCTCTCTGGACACCTCATTACAGATTATCAGTGTGGTGCTTGTCTTATAGAAAGAAATCCATCTTTGTCCTGTATTAGATTCATAATGATTCTCAATACCGCTATAAACCCACTTATCCCACCAAACTACTTATTTGAAGTAACAGACAATAAATACATCATTGAATTACATAACTAAAAGTAAAATCTAATTTTAGTCCTAAACTTCAGCGTTCTCTCTGCTACCACCATTAGCCAGAACAATGAACAAGAACAATATGTAACTGGTTTTCCTTTTGTCCTTTTTCTTTCCACATGCATTATTCTGATGACTGTTGGCGGTCATCTGTAAAATGCCAAAACACAAAGATAAATAAAAAATAAAAAGGAGATAGGAGATGAGGAGGAAGAGAAATAAAGTGCCTAGATAATTTGCGATGTAATGAATCAGCCCCTGAATAATCAAGATCTAAAGCTACAGGAAGCTCAAGGTAATAGCGGTTCAAAGAGGAAAAATGAGCCAGTCACAATGGAACTGTGGAGGCCACCAAGTCCTCTGTAGGGGACCTTCTCAGCACTGCAGAATGACCGTTCTGGTTTGACACCTACCATGCATCATGGAGTCTGAGAAATAAAATTTACATTAGGAAAGTAAATGGAGGACTAAGAAACAATCCTTTCCTCAGGTAACTGGCTGTCCAAAATTACAGACATCACTGAAGAGAGGAAATAAAACTGAAAATTACCACAGAATTTGCCAAGACCCCAGCCAGAATAAAACAAAGTCAGATGGCATGGAAGCCTTACATGCCTGAATGAAAAATGACTAAATAAAACCAAATTTTGTCCCACAAGAAGAATGGGTAAAACTTTTAACTAATTAGAGAAACTCCATCATGATCAAATATGAGCCACATAATTATTACATGGAACAGTAAACATTTTAATTATATAATTAGAAACAAATGTAAGGGCTTTTTTTCTTCTTTATTTTTTGTGTGCTTGTATTTTTCTGCTTTCATGGTCAGCAGCCTAATGTAGTGATTTAATTACCTCAGAGTCAGTCAGTTAAGCTCACTGTCTGAGAGCTGCCTTTTCACAATGCCCTGAACTGACCTGAAGTGAAACTCAAACTCACCCTTTGTGCCCAGGGCTTTCCTGACAACAAAAGAGGTATTGGTTCTCCTTTCCCCAGACACCAGCCCTAGGCTTACTTCCCAGTGCCTCCTCCTCCTCCTTAAGTCTCCTTCCTCTACCCATTCCTTGCCTTCACTCCACTCTCCACCTCATTCCCACACCAAACCCTCCCCCCAACACACACACACAATGGACAGGAATCCTGCATCTGCCATCTTGTTTGTCTCGTTATCACGGAAACAAGAGCATGGAGATTGTTCTATATTTCTAGGCACATGAAATCCCTCAGTCTCTAAGCACTCTGACCTTCGCTGCTACAACCATGTAAGTGCTTCAGAAGAAGATCTCATGGTCACGTCTCAGAGACATATGTAAGAAGAAGAAGCAGACACACAGCTTGATGGAATGAGCTGGGCAATCACATGGCTTATTAGAACAGCAAGAATTACACCAACAAGTCTTCAGATTCTGCTCCTTTGATCCAGATCCTATTTTAACTAAGGAGAAATACCTTCTCTGGAAAAAGGCTTTAATGGATAGAGATGGATTCTCTGGTGGGGCTTCATTGGCTTTTCCTCTGCAAACCACACCACATATGATACCCAACAAGGTTAGAGCACATTTGAGACATACCTGCTAGTTTGAGGGGGAAGAACAATGCTCAGGACCTCCTGCCTCCATTTTTCACACAGGACCCATCCCCTTGTTCTCTTACCTCACTCTCCATTACCATGCTGGTGCTTTCAAAATCTCTATTAGGAGTTCTGGGTACAATATAGGGTAATTATACTTTTCAAAACATAGCAATATATCATAACCTTGAGAAACAAATGAGAACGAGTACCACAGGGCATTGGTATAAAGGGGAAGGAAAGGCAGCATCAAGACTTTTTCTTGAATTATTTAAATATGTGATAGGATATGGGCTATTCCTCTGAATTTTTTGTATTTTTGGGGGTTTTTCTCATTTTCTCGTTTTTCTCGTTTCTCGTTTTCTCGTTTTTTTTTTTAGTTCAATCAATATATTTTCTGTTTCTGTTGCCTAGAGTCTAAGAAAATAACATGACTGAACTTTTAACAAATTGATTTTGAAATCTTCATAGTTAAGATCCTTCCATGTTAAGAAAAGAATATACTGCATAATGGTTCAAGAGTGTCTCTTGATTGCCCTGAAACACGACTACACAAATAGAAGCTTTTCCACGGATGATAGTCTGGGAACAAATTCTGTAGCAGTTTGGCCTTGCAATAGTTTTAAAATACACCAGCACTAACAGAATTCCATAGTCTACCTCTACCATTGCTCCTTCTGTAACTTCTACACATTCCTTCTACAACTTACCTCATAGAGAAAGCAGTCAGCAGGGAGACTTGTTTATTATTCCATAGTCTGAGATTCTCAGGGGCTGCTAATGTAGGGGTCGATCTGCTTAGATACTAAAGACACAATTTTTTGTTCTTTGAAGAGATTTGCAAGATTGGCTGGTGTAAATGGACCTACTGTGGTGGCTTAGTTTCTTCACCTGTGGAAAGGATACTCGTGTGTGTGTCATTCTCAAAGTGAGATGGTTAGAAGTGGACGTTACAATTAAGCATTGTCCAGTGAGCACTGGTGTTCTTTTGCATGAGGGAAGACGGGTAGTAGTAACAAACAGATACAGTGATCTTGTTACAGAGGATCCAAACCAATATACTCAGTCCCTATTAAGATTTGATTAAAAGATGTAAGAGATCTCAGCTATAGCATAGCACAGTTGGGTGAAGTGAAATAAATGCTTATATCTGTGGAGATTATTTAAGAGACTTGTGAAAGACATAGAATCTATTTCCCTGTAGTTGTAACTGGATGCTTATTCCATTAATGAGGATGTAACCAAATAATAGTAGGAGGAATTCCTAAGGATACTTCCAACTTTATTTCTTTATTACTTTCCTTTACTTCAGTAAAATGGTTTAAAATGTTAAAAATAATTCAAGGGGCACCTGGGTGGCTCAGTCGGTTGAGCACCCAACTTCAGCTCAGGTCATGATCTCACAGCTCGTGAGCTCAAGCCCCGCATCAGGCTCACTGATGTCAGCCTATAAGTGCAGAGCCTGCTTTGGATGCTTTGTTCCCCTCTCTCTGCCCCTTTCCCACTTGCACTCTCCCAACAATAATAAAATATTTTTTTAATGTTAAAAATAACTCAAGACTATATTCATATTCAAATAATTTCAAACAAATACGGTTGTTTCCCATTGCATAGGAATTGTTATTGCAGTACTAGAGAATATTTATGTTGCACTTAATCACTTATAAACTGCTATTTAACTGTTTTTATTAGCTATTTAAGGCAGTGCAATGGCTCTCTGATAAGAACTTACTTGCAAACATTTGGCAATTCCTTTCTACCAACCAAATGCTGCTTAGCATTCATCTGTTGTCTCTACCATTTCAGTTAGATAAGGTATAAGGATTTCTCTGAGAGGTGGAAATGTGCATATTTCTGGGTTAAAGCAGCTAATCAGGGCTGCACTGACCTAAGCAGATAGAACTATGAGAACTGCAACCTTTGGGTCTTTGACCACCTTTACCTTACAGAACAAGTAAGCTTAAAGGAAATAGCGATTTTTACAGATAGCAAACATCACTTTTGTAAAAATCAATGATTAAATAAATAAATGTGTAAAATAGATTAAAATAGTATTGAAATGATCAGCAATCAGACTCTATTGGCTCATCTACCTTTTCAGTCTCATTTCCTTCTCTTCTACCTCCACATACCCTCCCAGCTATTCAGGTCTCACTCACCTTCCCTGTAAGGAACTTGCTGGCCTTTCTTGATTACACCAGGACCCTCACACCTGCCTGACAGTACTCACATTGGCTCCTCTGCCTGGAAGACCATCCCATCCTTTTCCTAGTGAAATCACATTCATCCTCTAACACCCAGCCGACATCACATGCTCTGTAAAGTTGCCCCTGACCTCTCCTGTGGTGGCCAGCCGACCTGAGACCAATACAGCATGTCACCCCTGCCCCATGCCCCCAGGTTCTGGGATCCTATTTCTCTTGTAGTACTTTTCCCATGCCAAACTCCTTAAAAATAAGTCCACTTTTAATTTCCATCTCTTTCCCAGGAACTCCCCTAAAGGCTAGAACATGGGAGAGCCTAAAAATATGGTTGAAATGTGATAAAAAGCATCTACCTTACCTCTTTCAGTCACTACCCAAGAAAGTACCACAGAACATTTTTGCCATAAATATCAAAGCATTGTTGCTGTTACTAAAATTTTAATGCTTTCTTAATTAGAAATTATATATATATATATATATATATATATATATATATATATATACACACACACACACACACACACAAATAGTAAAAACAACTATTTGATAACACTGAAAATAAAAACAAGGACAACTTTGGGGGGAAAAAGGAATACGAATGACTTGCTAATCTGCCTATAAAAAGTAAGTAAAATTTTCACCCCAGAAATTCACATATGATAAAGTTAGTAGTTGCCTGCCTTTGAAAGAGAATTGCTATGGAAGATCAGGAAAATAGGTAAGATATATACAGTTTCTTATAAGGCACAATTACACAGCAAACTGGGAAGGAGACCTAAGGCTTCCCCTTTCTAATTCAGTCTTCTTTTTCACAAAGATTTTGCAATTACTTCCTGTACAAATGAAAAGTTTGTGGCTGGTCAGTCTCATTTCTATGGATAAGAGTAGGAAACAATGTCACACATTAACCAATTAAAGGCAAGGAAAGAGGAGAATAGTAGAATTCAGTAAAATTAATCAGATTCTAATTACTACTTGAATGCAATGGTTTTTGAAACTTGTCTGTATGGAACTGCCTTCAGTCCATGCATCAGGAATAATGACAATCTACTGCCTAAGTTGGGTTTTTAAGTAGACCACTTAGTGTCATGAGGGCCTCTTGTTTTCCCAGATGTGTGTATTAGTTCCTGCTACTCCCCACACTAATAATGCCTTCACTTCCTAACTCCCAACCCTCAAACACTATATTATGTCTGAGGACTTCCTTGTTTTTCCTTCAAAACATAGTTTTCCCACTATGATGCTTAATTTTATGTGTCACTTGGCTAGGCCATGGTACCCTCATGATTCATCAAACACCACTCTAAATGTCCCTATGAAGGTATGTTTCAGATGGAATAACATTAAGTCAATAGACTTGAGTAAAGCAGATTACCCTCCAAACTGTGAGTGGACCTCATCCAATCAGTTGAAGGCCTAAAGAAGAAAAAGACTGATTTCCTCCAAGAGACAGAGAATTCTGTCTTCAGACAGTCTTCAAACTTAAGCTTCAGCATCAATCCTTTCCTAAGTCTCCAGCCTACCCTATAGCCTGTACAGGTGCATGGACCAATTCCTTAAAGTCAGTCTCTCTCTCTCTCTCTCTCTCTCTCTCTCTCTCTCTCTTTCTGTCTCTCTCTCCCTGGGTGTGTGTGTGTATATATATATATATATATATATATATACACACACACACACACACATATCATAAATATATAGATATATCACATATATGTCATATATATTATATGTATGCAGCAGACATACAAATTGGTTCTGGAAAACCCTGATGGATACACTCATCTTAAAAGCTCAACATTTTTTGTATTTTTTTATTAAACTAATTTTGACACCTGGATTTATAATTATAGATGTACTATTAATGTTTGAGCTTCCAGAATGCAGCACCTGTGTTTTGGTCCCCTTTGCCTCTCCTGCAGCACTAGGGTAGTATCCTGCATGCAGCAGGTACTCAAAAATGCAAGTTTGTTTAAATTTACTAGAATGGAAATAAATAAGTCATTTATATTTGGTCAATTGATAACCTGATATTTCTGCTTTCCTGTACCATAAGAGGTACAAACACAGTAAAATAAAATCAGCATTCAGACTAATGTTATGGAACTCTCTAATATCTGTGATCCTCAAATACTTCTCTATAAAATAAATGCATTGGAATAGATTAATAATTCTCAGACTACACTACCGGGGTTCCCTAATGCTTCCTCAAAGGAGGAAGCATGAGGAGATCCCAAATAGCCTATATGTCTGATTATAATTCCTACCCCTAATCCCTCCTCCAAGCAGATATATTTTGATTAATTGCATGTGAATTTACATGTAATATTCCACTTAAAAAAAAGAAAAGAAACTTTACATTTTTAATGCTTATTAATTTGAGAGAAAGAGAGAGATAGAGGGTCAGAGAGAGACAGAGCTGAGCTGTCAGCACAGAGCCTGACTCCAGGCTCCAACTCACGAACCACGAGATCATGACCTGAGCGAAAGTCAGATGCCTAGCTGACTGAGCCACCCAGATGCCCCAGAAGAAAAGAAACTTTAAAAACCACCAGCCTAGATCATCTCTAAGGAGTCTTCCAGTTCTAAAATTCTAAGATTGTTTTGCAGCTAGTTTACAAAGTTAATTTAGCTTTCCTTCTCAAGGATTATTCTTGTTTGAACTATTTTAATCCAGCCTTGCTCAAACATGAGGGATGCTGGGGTTTTATCAATAAAAGTAAGTGGTAAGAGGGAGGGACCTAGAATTCTGTTGATTAAGAGCAGAAGGGTAGCCCCATGAGGGCAGCTGAATGTTCTAAGACTTCAGGTCCACAGGGATTGATTCAGGCTAGTGTGGGCCATCCAAAGAGTTCTGCCCCTGGGGCTAAAAAGAGGGCAGTCTCCTGTCAAGTGGGTGTTAGAGTCACAATTTAGTACAAAAGTTTATTCTCAGCAGGATCCCAAATTATGGATGGAGCTGGCAAGAATGTTGTGGGACACTAGTACCCAACCATTTCAACTAGGGCCTTAAGGAATGACTACAGTGCAAACAAAGAATCGGATAGCTAGAAAGGGAATACAAAACAAGGTTAAGATTATGCTAGAAATAAGGGAAAAGCAAACAGACAGGAGGCCCTTTGGAAATCACCCCAATAGCTCTGAATTGCTAGACAAGACCTATTTCAGATCTTACTGGCTAGGGAAATGAAGCTTTAGTTGAACTTTCTTCCTCAATAAGATTGGCTCAGCCTTAGTCTGAACCTACAGAGGGAGGCATCAGGGATTTATACCCAAAGAGAAACTCACGGAGACTATTTTAAAATAATATGTGGATGATAGTGTCCAGAATATGGCAGACATTATCCTACCATATACTGAGTCAGTCAGTTCACTTTTTGAAGTGAGTGTTCAGTCCTGGTTTATTGTTAGGAGTTATTCCAGCAGGACTGGAGTTGGCCTGGGATGTTTTGCTTGAAGTAAGTGATGTATCCACACAGATCTGACCCCTGGCCAAGATGTGAAATGTGCTGAATAATAGTGTTGCTTGGTAACTATGAGTTCAAGGCAAATTTCAGAGTGGTTCTTCCAGTTTGTCAACATTGTTTACTGATAACACTGAGATTGATGATGTGTACCTGGTCTTGACGAGAGCCTAGTAGGCTTTGTCCTTGCATCTGGTTACACAGCAAGAAACATGCCTATGTGACCAGCAATGTATAAGAAGTCCAGTCAGGAGTCCATTCTGAGCTCCCTGGTTCCAAGGTGTTCTGTGCCCACATTGTTGGTTCCAGCTTTAAAAAGAAAGCATGTCTAAAATGGTCTTTACAGAAGGAGGAAAATTAGAGCCTGGGCCAGACTTTCCAGACTCTTTACTGTGGGGTAACTTTTGGGTATGATGGGTATCTTTATTTTAATGTTCTTGCTATATTGTATTGCTATTTGGGGTCCTGTGAATCTTCCTTAGCAGTCAAAGTCTGTGACTGTCACCATAATCACCCCTGGGCACCAAATTTTAATGGGAATTGAACCCAAAGGTACAGACCAAAATGTAGAACAATCAGAAACCATGTCACATAATGAAGAGTTGAAAGAAGTAGAGAGGCTTCACTTGGGGAGAGGGGGGAACATTTGAAGAATTGTAATATGCAATAGGGTTTTCTCTATGTCTCTTTCAACTCTAAGATTGAATTGATTTTTACTAATATCTAGAAGGCAAAACAATGCAGTAGAATGATATTACAGGGAGGCATTTAAATATGAGAATGAATGAATCTAACAATGTTGGGCTATTTTAACTGGAATGGGCTTCTTTGTAAGTTTGAAAGTTTCTAGAAGGTTTAAGAGTCTGGATGACAACAGTTCAAGTGTGTATAGATAGTTACTGTTGTATTCATTTTTAGATTAGACACACTATTTTCTACATTCCATTTCAATGCTAACATGATTCTAAGTATAGATAATTGTGAGTATAGATAAGAAGAGTCCCTATTACAATAACATCAACATTCATTAGTTTTATTCATGATACCTTTAAAGTCTTCTTCTTTCTATAGTCTCAATTCGTTGTGCACTGAGTGTACCACAACCCCGTTCTCACCTTTCAGCAAAAGCGAGCATCCAAGATTCAACTTAAAATCTTTTTTAAAAAATCAGAACTTTATTTTCTCACAGATTTCCTTGTGATTAAAATGAGAATGCAAAAAAAGAAACTGTAACTGAGAATTAGCACTACCTCTGGGCTGGCTGCTGAGAGCCGCAATGATGCATCCAGGAAACAAATATAACGGGAGAGTGTTGGGCACATGCCTAGGGCATCTAGGGGAAAAAAAACAAGGTGCCTGCCAGAAAAAAAAAAAAACAAAAAAACAAAAAAACAAAACCCCAAAAACACCTTTGCATATCCAAGCATCTAGGGCGCCAAGAGCACATCTTGGTCCCTTGTGGAGCACACCAGATATATAGCCCATTGGGTCCAAGCACAGACAAACAGATAAGAGGTTCAAAAACAGACAACAGTAATGCAGAGTGACGCTTCCTAAAGGGGTGAGGTGCTCTAACCTCAGGCCAAGTGCAATGGTCCAGGCTGGTGTTGATGGGGTGGCAGGGGCCGGAGGTCCCTGATCAGCCAGCAGTTCCTCATCCGGAACTTTACAGGGTGGTGGGTGGAGAAGCAAACAGCATCCCGAGTCTGAGTCACTGCCAACTGAGGGCATTTTGAAAAGCAGACTCCAAAGCGGAGCCAGAGAGGATTATGGGACTTAAAATAAGGCCAAGACGCAGGAACATTCCACGCAGAGGAATGGATCTGGGGAGGGACAAGACTCTTGGAAAGGGGAAAGCAGCCCTCTACTGCAGGCGGATGCTGGGACGCGTGGGAGGGAGGGCCCAGGTGCCAAGCGAGATCTGGCAGCAGCAGCGAACGCCCACATTCCCGCTAATAACCCCGGAAAGTCTTGGACTCTTCTCCTCAAAACGACTTCTGAATAAAACACGGGAGGCCCAATACGTTTCCATTTCACCCAAAAAGGTAGCATCTTGTCCAGGTGCCTATCTGAAAAGCCTCTCTGCCCCAGCTCCAGTGCAGGTAATGCATGTGTTTTCAAGAAGCCTGGGAAGAAGTAGGCAGCCCCCTTGACTCAGGCATCGCAATCCATCCTGGTCTCACACTTCATAAATAACCAGAGAGGAAAACTTTCCTCATCTCATTTAAGCCAGTGAGGTGTATATAGCTTTAACAGACCCAGGACACTTATCTCAAGCTGAGACTGTAATTTCATGGCAATAATTTGTTTAAAGTGTTGCTGATTGCTTCCTATTTCTCCGTGTTAATGACTTTTGCACCTTTCCACTGTTCCTTTTATATGGGCTGCTCTGGCAATTACCCTACAGGAGGCTGTTTAGACAACACGGGGCCTTTCAACAGGCTGCTGGGAACTCAACCGGACACTCCCTAGATCTGAAAAGTCTCTTTCATGCAGATTCTTCCTTTTTTGGAGAAAACGGATTTTGTTTTGTTTTTTAACCTTCTGTCCCTGCATTGCTGCCTCACAATTACTGCTATTCCTGTAGTGTACATTTTCAGAAGACAACTGAGCAAAGCTAATTTGCGGTTCATAAATTTCCTGATGACTGAAACCAGCTTAAGAAAGGTGGTGCGGAGTGCCTGGGGTTGAACATGTAAAAGAATACATCTCCTTTAGGTTAGAAGTCTAATATGGAATGCCTTGGAAAGCGTGTTAGTGGTCAGAGGGTCATTTGAGAGCCTTTTAATCTTCACATTTTAGAGCAATTCGTGCTTGCAAACTTTGGCAAAGTATATTCTTCCCCTATTGGCAGTGATTTCAAATTTGAATGATGAAGTAGCTTTTTCCATATTTCATGGAGCAAAGTAAATAGTGTGTTCCTCGTGTCACCAGAGAGCATAATGCACGAAAAAGCCAGAGAGTAAGGGGCACACACAGCAATGTAACAACACGGTGGTCAGCCTATTTTCTTCTCTTTTGTCTTCAACCCATCTGTTCTTCCCATTTATTCACCTTCTTCCAGCCATTGCTTTTCTATGTTCCTTGCCCTTCCCCCCTCGCTTTAATGCTACCAGAGGCAGGGCAGTCCTGGGACCAGAGAAGTGGACAGACAGCAAACACCCTGGGCTACTCAGGTTCGGGTATTTGGTTCCACGAACCAAGTTTGCTGTTTCAGCCCAAAGGTGAATGTGATTGAGGAACAGAATAGAGATCCAAGATACTGCACGTGCGTCAGCACTGCTGTGGCAGTCCAAGCTCTGAATCGCAAGCACTTTAATCCCTCAATGGTAAAGCCACCCAAGGAAAGAGATACCCTGAAACCAGACCAGGAAATATTTGTGCAGGAGGCGGGGAACTCGATCCACACCGCTTTTCTCCATCACTAAGATTCTTATTAACAGCAGGCCAAGTCCTAACTCCAAAAACAGTGTTCTCAACCTCCCGGGTCAGTCATCCCAAAATCTTACCTAGGAGAGTTTACCAGGGCTGCCATCTCAAGATTCCTTTCTATACTTTTTGGTTCATGTTCAGGAAAGTCTTGTCCTCAGGGTCCAATGCTTTCCTGCCACCACATCCTTGCTGTTAGGAATGAAAGTAATCTCTGTAGCCTCAGTCTCTAGGGAAGTTGATGACCTCAGTTGACTTCACAGTCATCCAGGGATCAACTTCATCATGTGTATGTTTCATTCATTAATTCTTTCACCAAACAAATAGAAAGTCCTTACTAAGTGCCACAGTGTTATAGGTGCAGGGAAGTATATCAGTGAATCTTGCCTTCAGGGAGTTTATGTTCTAGTAGTGAGTGGGAGGGACAATAAGCACAGTAAGTAAATTACTTCATTGTGTTAGAAGGCAAGAAGTGATATCAAACAATTAAAAAGGTTGAGTTGGTGGAGAAGGAAGTGGCAGTACAAATGGGTCATCAGAGTGGATCTTATGAAGGAGGAGATGCTTGAGCCAAGTCTTAAGGAAGGTGAGAGAGTTTCCAAGCAGACATTCAGGACAGAGCATTAAGAAAGAGCTAGAGCAAGGGCGCCTGGGTGGCTCAGTCAGCTAAGTGTCCCAACTTCTGCTCAGGTCATGATCTCATGGTTCACGAGTTTGAGCCCCACGTCAGGCTCTATGCTGACAGCTCAGAGCCTGGAGCCTGCTTTGGACTCTGTGTTTCCCTCTCTCTCTGCCCCTCCCCCATTCATATTCTATCTCTCTCTCTTTCAAAAATTAAATTAATTTTTTTTTAATTTTAATAAAAAAAAGAATGACCTAGAGCAAATGCCCTATGACAAGAGCATGACTATTGTGATCCAGAAACAACAAGGAAGTCACCAGGGTGAGATCTAAGAGGAGGAGAGTAGTAGGCAATGTAGTCAGAAAGGTAACAAAGGCTTTTTTGACTCTTTCATGGACTTGGAATTTTATTCAGAGCAAAGTGGAGAATCATCTAAAAGTTTTTGAATAGATGAATTCAATGACCTAACTTCCATTTTCAAAAGATCTCTCTGGCTGCTCTGTTGAGAATAGACTGTGTGTGTGTGTGTGTGTGTGTGTGTGTGTGTGTGTGTGTGTGTTGGAGGGTGAGTGGAGGAGGCAGTGAGAGGAGTTAGGAGGGCACTTAATCCAAGCAAGAGATATTGGCAGCTCCACCAGACTGGTAGCAGTGGACATGGTACAAAGGAATAAGATTCTGGAAAGATTCTGAAAGTAGAGCTGGCAAGAGCTCAGATGGATTGGTTGTGAGATGAGAATAAAAGGAGTCAAAGATGGCGGGGGTTGTTAACCTGAAACTGTAAAGATGGAGTTACCACCACCTGAGATGGGTGAAGGCAGAGGGCAGCAGAAGTCAGATTAGAAAGATCAGAAGTTTATTTTAATATACATTGAGTTTAATAGATTTCTATCATTTAATAATGATTACAATACAATTACAATAATATTATATGTTATCCTATGATTTTACAGATTGTAAACGTTGAGATTTGCACTTTGTACCTGTCTAGTTGGGAAGAATAAAGCTGAAAAGTAGCCTAGGGATCTGCAGACAGTGATTCTATGCACTAATCTTATCAGTAAGTTAAGAAAGTACACTATCTTTTTCGGAGGAAACCACTGGATGTTAGACAAGCTCCTTACTTAGGGAAATTGACCAGCTTGTTCTGAAGAATGTGATTTCTTTATCCCCTCTGTCCTCCTGCCAGCCTCACACAGGATTTCCTGTGCACAGAGCATAGTAGAGATAAGACAACACGTCAAGGCTCACAGTTGTGGCTCTTTGGGAAAGCCTAGAGGACCTGCCAGAATTAGAGCGTAGATCAGAGAAATAGGGCTTTCCCCCCAAACTGATAGTTTCCATTCCAAAATAGTCCATGCTTACGCTTGAAGTAGTAGGAGCAAAAAGCCTTCATGGTTGGATGAAACACAGTCTCTCATGGTAAAACACACAGGAAATGTCTGGAAGCTCAAGGAAGCAACTCTATGGGGTAGGTAGTTTTTGTGGGACTACAAGAAGGGTGGAACAAAGAAAATATCTAGCTGCTCTGCCCCTTCAGCCCTTGAGTTTAATCTTAGCCAATTCTGTAAATTAGGTCTGAGTTGGTATTGCCCAAGGGGTGAACTCACGGAAGATTCTGAAAACTGAACTCTGAAAATTCTGTCCTAGTTACTCCTAGGACAAAGGAATGTTTTCCTCTGTTCTTCTCTTTGGAACAGTGGCTCCAATAAAATAGATAATTAATTCTTGTTGAATATAGAAGAAACTACTGACTGCTTTGTCTCCAGAAATTAAATGGAATTTCAAAGCTGCATTAAATAAAGCAGGTGGATAAGTAAGTGGCTTTATGAGAACTACATGAGCATAGCATAAGTTATGCTATGAATAATTGCCAATCATTATTGTGTTGAATCACTGTGTTGTACACTGAAAACTAGTGTAACATCGTGTGTCAACTATATCAAATAAAATAATTAAAATTTTAAAAAAGAAGAGACCTAACAATCATGTGACTCAAAGAGCAAATAAATTTACTCCTTTCTTATGTAACAACTCCAAGGTCAGAATTTCATGCCTGCAGGCAACTCTGATCCTTGTAGCCATTCAGAAACCCAGGCTGATGGTAGCTCTGCCATCTTGCAAATAAGGTATTCAAAGTCACAATTCCTGGAGAAAGGGGGGAAAATTAGAAGTTCAAGGTCAGGGAATTCCTCTAAAACAAGTGAAGCAGAAATTGTGCACTTCCTTTCTCTTCACATTTCATTGGCAAGAGCCAAGATACATACCCAACTTTTGCTACAGAGGATGCTGAGGAATGCAGTCCTGACTGGGTAGGCACATGCCAGCTACAGTTCTGTTATTATGGAAGAAGACAAGAACACAGTTTGGAAGGCAATTAGCTATTTCCACCTCAACAGCATTCTTTACTTTGAGGTAGACTGGGAAATATGCCCTGAGCTACAGGGAAGGTAAGACATCTGTCTGAAGAAAGCTGTGCTCTGTAAAACCACTCTCCTAACCTAAGAAGAACTATACAAAGAGCAGACATTCCCTGAAGTTCTCTAAGGAGACCTTTCAGATTATCAGGGAGTTAAGTTAAAGAACCTGACCTTGAGCCCCACCTCAGACACTAGTATCCCAGGATCCCAATTTATTTGGACACTTGACTATCAATGTGTATAGCCTGGGTAGCCAAAATAAATTAGTTAGATATAGCTGGAGAAACTAAACACACACACACACACACACACACACACACACACACACACACACATACCACCACCACACCACACCACACCCACAATAGCAAATTTAACATCTGTCTTGAAAAGTTGCTATTTTTGTACCACTTAACCACAGGACAGGTCACTTGCCCATGTGCTATGGACCAGAGAAGGCTCTAGTTTAACCAACACTCTGAGAATAACTCAGGTTAGCAAAACACTTAGCCCCTTTACCAGAGAAAATATTACCTTGGAATAATTGCTGATCATTGTTGTATGCTTACTACCTGCTAGTATTTGATATTATCATCTCACATAACTGTTAGAGCTGTCCTATAAGTCTTTATGAAGATGTGGAAACTGACCCTCAGAGAAGTTAAGTAACTTGCCTGTGATCTCGTAAGTAATGAGTGATTGAGCCAGAATGTGAACAGACATTCTGACTGTAAAATCTATATTCTTTCCTTTGTACTGTGCTGCCTCCAGCTATGCCAGGGATAATTTGCCTTACAGTCATATGGGGAGACCAAAGTGTACATGATAAGTGGGGATCATCTTGTGGAGCAGAGATTATATTATTTTGTGTGGTTCTAAAAGAGCCAGAAAAAGTGGAAGGAAGGCACTAAAAAGTAGATTTATTTTGAGAAGGAACAGAAGTTTTCCACCAGCCCCAGCTGTCTGATAATAGTGTCAGTTTACCACACATGGTAGTAAGTTCCACAGCATTGAGGGTATTCATGCAGAGGCTTGGCAAACATTCATCTGAATTTCTTGCAATGAAAAGTGAATTCAGTGACTTCTTTTTTCTTTAAGTTTAGTTATTTACTTTGAGAGAGAGAGAGAGAGAGAGAGAGAGAGAGAGAGAGAGAGAGAGAACAAGTAGGGGAAAGTGGAAGAAAGAGAGGGAGAGAGAGAGAAAATCCCAAGCAGGTTTTGCACTGTCAGCATGGGGGCAATGCTGGA
The DNA here is from genome assembly GCF_018350195.1 of Panthera tigris. Taxonomy (NCBI): domain Eukaryota; kingdom Metazoa; phylum Chordata; class Mammalia; order Carnivora; family Felidae; genus Panthera; species Panthera tigris. The sequence goes on from NC_056664.1 coordinate 112,342,857, forward strand.
CTTGAACCCACAAACCATGAGATCATGACCTGAGCTGAAATCAAGAGTCAGATGCTTAACTGACTAAGTCACCCAGGAGCCCCAAATTAAGTGACTTCTAAGGTCCTTTCCAATTCTGTGATTCTTCTACTTCAAATATGTATCATTTTATTTCCTTTGAAAACTTTTTACTAACTTAGGATAATTGCAGTTTGGGTTATAGAGACTTAGATAACTGATTATCTGCTTTCTGAACCTATTTTGAATCCTGTCGGTGATCGTAGAATATAATTTAGGAACACTGGAGCATATAGGTTGAGGGTCTATTTTTGGAGTCAGAGAATTGGTCCAATGACTCTAAAACTTACTAGCTGTGTCACTTAAGCTCTGGCACCTTCAGTTTCCTCAAGGGTAAATGGGAGCAATCAAGTCTCTCTTACTATGTTACTATATTACATGACATGTTATTTAAAAAATTCCTAGCATAGCCCCTAGGACACAGTAAGGGCTCAATAATCATCAACACTTACTATTTTCTGGTTTTTGATTGTAGCCATCCTAATGGTATGAGATGGTATTTCGGTGTGGTTTTGATTTGCATTTCCCTAATGATTAGTGATGGTGAGCATCTTTTCATGTGCTTCGTGGTCATCCGCATATCTTCTTTGGAGAAATATCTATTCAAGTCCTTTATTCATTTTTAATCAGATTGGGGTTTTTGTTGTTGTTGTTGTTGTTGTTTGTTGTTTTTGCTGTTTACTTGTAGGAGTTCTTTATAAAATAACATCGTATCAGGTATAGGATTTGCAATTATTTTCCCCCAATATATGGGTTGCCTTTTCTCTCTGTTGATTATGCCCTTTGTTCCACAGAGTCTCTCATTTTGATGTAGCCCAATTTATCTACTTTTTTTTGTTGCCTGCTTTTTTGGTGTCATATCCATGCATAAACTGAAATTTTATGCATAGGGCTAATAAGGCAAGAATCACTACTTCTTTCACAGACTGTCTGGGAATCCAAAACCTTTGCCTCAGACATTCCCAAGGGAGCTCTGCGGAACTGTGAGTAAATAAACAGAGCAAACCCTGCTGCAGGAACACCACCAAGGCTACTAGGCATAAAATTGGAACCCTTTGTTTGTTTATTTGGCAGCCCATGCATGGAATCCAGAGGGCACTGAGATTCTGGGATTGTGCTTGAGAAGTGCCTGCCGTTCAGCCCTGTTTGCTGTCACAAGCAAGTGGGACAAGGAGCCCATGTAGAGGGTCATGTGGCAGTGAGTAATCACTAAGAAAAGCAACTCTCTGAAGGACTGATCAACACATCAGGGTCAGGATGCATCACATGGACATGTGGATGCCTTTGTGTGTGTGTGTGTGCGTGTTTTAAGGACCTATTAAGATCTGTCAAACATGATCAAGTGTCTTTAATTAAGTGCCTGGGCCAGTCTGTATGCACATATATGCAACTGTTCATTTCTACACACTTGTAACTTAATAAATATTTTCTATGGAACTTCATGTTACCTTATTTACCTAAGCCAGTAAATAAAATAAATGCTGAAAGATTTTTTTTCTCTTTTGCCCGCTTTTGGTATTCTAGTAAACATTTTTATATTCATACACGTAAAACTCTCTCCAACTATTTATGTTCCCAGATTAGAATTCAGAGTCTAGAGGTAGACAATCACTTAATTGTCAAATGTCTTTAGTGAATTTTGTTTATTCATTGCAAATGCTCCGATTCTCATTTTAAACGCTTGTGTCTAGCACTGCTTCCCTTAATTTTTAATCCTGTGTATATTTCAAGAGGAATTTAATCCATCTGGTTCTGATTCATTTACTCTTAACTCATCAAAGTGGTACTTGGTAATTGATGTTTGATGTCCAGAATGCCTTGTGGGTTTTTAGGTCGTTATGAAGATTCTCCCCACCCCTCCCCCACCTGCCTATCTACCCCTCCACAGCACTGGTCATAATCAAGAGGCTGTATTTTATTTACCTGACATAGTTTCAAATCATCAGAAATGAGTACTTGACCAAATGTCAAAGCCCTCAGCCCTCTGTAGTCACGATTTTGGAGTGTGATAAAGTGTAAGGCCCTGGGTGGCAGGTTACTGGGGGCTGTATGTGCTCAGCAGGGCCTTGCTGCTCAGCAGGCAAGGCCACACACTCTGTGCTGTCCCCTGACTTGGAGTCTGTGTGTGCAGCGGATGTCCCTAGGCACCAGGAGCAGCGTTCTGAAACCTCTTTCATCTAGTGCTCACACACATGATGCCACAACACTCCCATGCCTGTAGCGCACGCAGGGTCCCAAGACAAAGCTTTTTCATCATGCACGCAGTCTTTATGATTACTTCGAAACAAGCCATTAACTCAGTAAAGCCCTGCTGTATCAGGAAAACAACATTCTCTATTGTTCTTGCTCTTCCAAATTCTACCAATAGAAAATTTTCTACAGTCTTCTCAAGGCTTGGCACTTCTTGAAGTCTTTCAAAGGAGGGTAACAGAATATCTTTTTTTCTTCCCCATAGAATATCTTCAATAGTAGAGCTTAAATAGCTCTCATGATAAGAAAACTCAATCTATTGTTTCACAAAATGTTGCAGAATTTTAGCCCTGGAAGTGGTCTTTAAAATCACGTCATCTTTAAAATGTCAACTATCCATAAATCTCTGTACAGTAACTTGTCCATTTTATTTCTGCATTTGTTCTTTCTTTTAAATATGTAGTGACATGTGGTCATGGCCTTAGTTGGCTCCTCCATTCACCAGTCACTTGAAAACACTTATTGACCACCTACATTGCGCTGGGCAATCTGCTAGACGCTGAGGTTTTCTCTTCAAGCAAACGACCCTACCCTTGCAAAAGCTACACATGCATTCTCTGCCTACTGAAAGCTAACAGCTCAGAGTCCTTCTCCACTGTGTCTTTGAGAACCAGCTTTATGTGTATGCACACTGGGACAAAGCAGATAGGAGGTAAAGGGCTGGCTCAGTGACAAATGCCTCTTGCTTTTTCTTAAAGATGGCCTCGGAGAACAAACTGAGGGTTACTGGAGGGCTTGTGGGAGGGGAATGGGCTAAATGGGTAAGGGGCACTAAGGAATCTACTCCTGAAATCATTGTTGCACTATATGCTAACTAATTTGGATGTAAATTTTAAAAAATAAAAAATAAAATTAAAGAAAAAAAATGAAATAAAATCAACAGAAAAAAAATGGCCTCCTAAGTTTAAAATCATTCTTCTTTTGCAACATCAAAGACCAAATGCATGAACATTTACATAAACTCTAGTAGTACAGATATCACAGTGCATCATTATGTCTCAACCTTCTATATGTTGAAGATTTTGCTGGTGCTTTTACCTCTTCATGTGAATGTGGAATTCTTAGAGGTGAGAAGGTAGTAATCCATTACCAGCAACTTTGCCAATGTGATATTTACTTTTATCAGTTAATCGAAATAGAAAGTTTCTTCTTTTTGAACTGCCTTTTGCTAGCTTTTCCACCGCCCTGTGTTTTACTATCATACCACAAAGGAAAAGTTTTTGGGCTACCGATTCATATTGCAGTGAGGTCATCTGAATTTTTAGGACTTTGAATAGGAGTCATATTGTGAAAAGAACGAGCCTAGCTCAAACCAGACAAGCTGAGAGCTTATCTTACGAGGACATAGGCTCGCCAGTGGGTGGAGGAGATGACCATTGCTGCCTTTTGTTTCCTTCTCCACTAGAGTTAAACAGATGTGGTTAGTCACCGTGCAAGGAAGCGTGTGGAAATGTGTAAATATTCATGTTTATGTGTGGTCACCAGATCTAAGTCAGCAAGGCAGTAAATTCTGTGGGAGCCCAATGTAGGCACTAAATTTTGCACTCACCCACCAAATGGGTACACACGCCCCTTAATCTTTCTTCCTGCAGGAGGGCTTCCCTGGCACCATCCAGCCTGAATTTGGGGCCAACCTTTCTCTAGAGCCCCTTCCCGTGAGTTACAGCCTGCAGTGTGGGGGCTGAATAGAAAACAGTCTTCAGAAACTCAACTGGAAGGGCTGACCGGAATTCAATCTAATGTTGAGAATGGCAGGAAAGCTTCTATTATTCTACTTCATTCTATCTGCTGTGAGGCAGCACGGCGCCTGGAGTCTGACTGAGCTTAACTCATTTCCCTGGATTTCCGAGTCTTGGCCACAGTGCCTATGAAAGCCAAATATCTCACTCCTGAGGCTCACTACACTTCCTGATATAGGATGCACTTGCCTGTCTCCTGGTGACCTTAAACACTAATAAAGGAGTCATAATATGACCTAGACAAGACTTGGAAGCCAACCGGAATGCAGATGATTGACGGGAGTGCTTTCAGTTATCTACTAATGCTTGTACTGGCACACTGGTGTGGCTCTTTTCATTCTGGTGTGGGAGTGTGAGGCTTAACAATATAGCACAGTATGCTCTGCACACTGGTAAGGCTTAATGCTCAGGTGTGGCAAAAAGAAACTCCGCTACAGACTGGAAGCCTGCAGGCACCAGCTACAATTTTTGCTGTCTTTCCCCCAGCTGGCTGGAAGGATAGCAATGGCACTTTGGAGACAATTCTCAAGTGTGAATTGTCTCCAGTTCTGGGTATGGAGTTAGAGGAAGGAATTCTCTTGCTGACTTTTTGCACCCCTGGCTGCTTTGGTTATATCTCTGCTTGCCTTCTCTCAAATGTTACCAAAGTGATGAGCATTTCTGCAGAAAGATCACGAATTCACAATCCCATCCTTTCTTCTTTTAGTATCTTTATAGTTCTTCTATACTAAGATAAATGTGTGATCTGATGCATAGTGTGGATCTGTGATGAAGGTATCTGCTCAAATAACAAAACAGGCCTCGGGAGACTGTTAAGAGTCATTTCTTATGTTTACTGGTTGTCGTGTTTCTGTGTCTTTAAGCTTGAATTCCTCATTTTTGAGAAAGGCTTTTTATACTTCCATTATTCTGCTTTCTACTTAATACATCTAGATTCAGAAGGTGAACTTATATCAAACTGGACAGAGAAGCAGGCTGCCTATCCTTTTGTATATGGGAAGTGTCCACTAAGTAATCAACATGCAAAGAGTTCTTGTGAAACTTGCCCTGAAAGTTTCAGTCTGCCATCCTCAAGGACCAATGGCCTAAGGTGATCTGTCACAGCCATGACCAGGAATTGCCAGTCTATGTGCCATCCTTGGCCATCCAGTGTACCAGGGTCAGACTACAATGACATGGTTATTCTCCTTGAGAGCAGCCTCCAGCAGGAGACGGTGGCTTCTGTGTTAGCCTGTCATGAGTCTGTGACTTGCTGAGCCCTCCCTGAAACTATTTATAAGTTTATCCTCTACTGTATCTTGGAGTAATGAGAATTCAGTTTTAATATATACTATGTGTAAGTTTTCTTTTATTAATTTTATCATTGTCTCTTTCCATTTTTCAATATACATCTCAGTTTGGCAATTTGACGGTAAGTTATTCCAAATGTTCTCTTCAAGATTTTATACATTTCTAATGTATTTCACTTAATACTTAAATATCTATACCTATGTTGCAGAATCCCACCACTTCTTTTTAATATGTCCTATTAGATGCAGCTTTAACTAATGTTTTTGAGTTCCCACTATATTCTGGGAACTGAGTTAGATTCTTTATCATCACCATCATCACCATAACCTTCATCATCATCATCATCGTACCTAACACTTATGTGCTTACTGCACACTAGGCATTGTTGAAATACTTGATGAAATTTCTTATAATTATCCTATGAGACATTTTCTTTCACTTACCAAGAATAACTTCATAGATTTATATTGTGATCCTTACTATACAGATGATAATTCTAAGGTTCAGAAAGTTTTAAGCACCTCGCTCAAGGCCAAGGACCAAAAACCAAGATTCACATATCCATATGTGGAAGACCCATATCCGTATATAGCAACCCATTTAGCTATATTGCATAAATCCATAGAAAAGTGGCTTTGATTCTGTTGGATACTTGCCTCATCTAGCCAGTCCTTAAAGCTGGGTTATTTCTAAACTGTTATACAGATTTTTAAAAATAAATTTTTGCATTCTCCTTCCAGTGATCTGTTGTAGACTGATACTGACACATAGGGAAGTTAACCTGATATGGTCTCTGAACACAACATAATTTTAGAAAAGCAGATCCAACAGCAAATTCACAACATGGTATAAACATATTTTCTCATCAAATAGAAGTTGGCAAATTCCATGTTCTACACAAATAAAAATTATAAAACCATGGTAGGTACTGCTGGAACTTAGTTTAATTTCTTTGCTGTGTTTGGTTACTCTTACTTTGGTTATGGAAATGTTATAACATATTAGTGATCTTCTATTGAAAGGAAATTCTCCATAAAATAATCTGGAGCTAGAAACGAAAATGAATTCTTTAAAATTATTCAAATATGTGCATGTTCAAAGGGCTTTTTCTTTTACTTTCCTTTAAATTCATGCCCATTTCTTTAATCCTTTCTTCCAAAGGCTTATTTTCCATCCTTTTAATCACCTTTGAAGACCCTCCAAGTTCTCTGTTTCTCTCAAGTTTGTGAAGCCAGAAATGGGCACAACTTAACCATCACTGAGTAAGACATGGAGGCTAAGGATTCTACATCATCTTCTTGTATTCTGAATTCTCCATGTTGTGCTCAACAAAGCACCATACTCTAACATGTTTCCTCTTTAGCACAAAAAATAATTCCCAGATTTTTGTTTTTGAACACATTGGTTAAAATTTGCAAGTGCACAGTCTGGTTTTCTTTTTGAATCAGACCATTTTGCCTTGCCCCCTTAATCTCAAACCGAGGTAGGTTTTGTTTTTGCCTGACGCTCAGTTCGAAGGCATCTGAATACTTCGTATTTGCTCTGTTCCCTTAGTCCAGACTTTCACTTTAAGCATGATCCCAGAATCATAACCTATAGAATAAATATTTCCCCAGGATAACACAGTGATCTAGTAATGATGTTTGTTGTAGCCCAGTCCCCAAATGTAGCTGGTGTGGATTTTAGTATGGAAATAAATGCTATGCTATGCCACTTGTTTTCTAGATCAACAAACTCCTAGAAAATTTGGTGTCATTTGCAAATAAGAAAGCTGGGCTTGATGAAGTTGATTGCATCAATCACACACCAGCCTTGCCTCAACTCTGCTCTATCTAGAGGGAGGAAGGCAGAGATTGTAAACACACACAATTCCCACAGCTTCTAAGTGCAGAGGAGGAGAAAGGTAGGGGTTCTTGGCTTCATGCAGGGTTTCTTTCTGTTGCAGTATCAGTGACACTCACCCTTGAATCTTCAAGAACTTGTCTTCTTCTGGGGCTCTGAGGTGGCTCAATCAGTTAGGCATCCAACTCTTGATTTTGATCTCATGGTTCGTGGAGTCTGCTTAGGATTCTCTCTCTCCCTCTCTATCTTCCCCTCCCCCAAGCGCTCTCTCTTTCTCTCTCTCTCAAAATATTTTTTTTTTTTTAAAAAAGAGCTTGTCTTCTTCAGACACAAATTTCAGTCTTGTTTATCTTTTAAAAAATACACGCATCAGGTAGAAAGCCCTAAGGTCTCTTATAAACATGTCACTGAAATGTTTCCTGATGGTTTCTAGCAGCTACTGGTTCTCCAGATATATTTTTTCATTAGCATTTAACCAGATGTTTTTGAAATGCTAAGCTACATTTTTAGCTATCCTTGCATTCACTGATAATTAATAACTTAATTTCTATTTTTGACTTCATAAATCTACATGAAATATTTACCTGTTTCTGGTCTTGGTTATATGAATCATAGAGATGAAAGACTATTAAACCATGATAAAGTACAATTATTTCAGTTTGGACCATAAAGATTACTCCAAGGATAAATAGGGATTTATTATAGGTTGTTAATCTTGTCTACATATGAAATAAAAATCGTTTTTGATTTTCAAATATGTTACTAAAGCCAAAATTGGGTCTGTCATTTGTAGTTTTTATAAACGCTTGATTTTTATGGCATTTGTTTGAGACTGTGCTTCATGAAAAATGTAAAAAAATTTTTCCACGTAGAGAGGGGGTTGATTATATTTTACTTACCCCAATGCATATTAAGGCTCAGCAATAAGAGTTCTATATATTTTCCAGAAAAATCTAAGATGTTTTCTCAGATTGTGCTTTGAGGAGCTCTAGGGGTTCCTCCCCACACCTGAGGACAGGGGCAAGAAAAAAAGTCAAGGGTAGGCTGGGATGGGGGAGGGTGGACCTGGTTGTACACCCAACCAGAGCAGCTCCACTTCCGATCTGCTTTACACATTGGACTTCTGTGTAAGGTTTCATTTGAAGAAATATCCATGTGTTACCAGGAATATGAAAAATATTTCTAATAATAAAAAAGATGTGAAATCCAATGGTCCTAAATTTTATAAGCAGGGAAACAAGTTCAGAGAGAAGAAATGATTTGCTCAAAGTAACATAGCTAGTAAAAAAAAAAAAAAAATGGCTCCATTAATGATTTGTAAAACTTAAAAGGCTATGTTCAATTTAATCAACATTTATTAGAGGCCAACAAAACATAAGGCACTATGCTAGACCTCCAGGGAATAAAGAAAATAGCATATAACCCTAAGTAGAAACCTCATATAAAATGCTAAAACAAAAAACACTGAAGATCATCCAATCTAGCCTACTTGTTTTAGAGTTTAATAGTCTTCTTAAAGCCACATTTCAAGTAAATGGCAGAATCAGGACATGAATCTGAGTCTTCTTGCCTCAGTTATAATATATTTTCCTCTATATTAGTATGCCCCAAATTTAGTTCATGAATACCTACTCTCTTGGGAAAGATTCCACTTGAAAAATCCAACTAAACATTTGCATTTTAAAGGTTCTAAAAAGTGTTATAGTGAAAGAAAAAATGTGTTTAGATGACAGTTCCAGAAATTACCATAGAATACTATTCAAGTCATACATGTTTACACCCCAAAGAACACAACTGGCTTGGGGCACCTGGATAGCTCAGTTGGTTGAGGGTCCTACTTTGGCTCAGGTCATAATCTCACAGTTTGTGGGTTTGAGCCCCACGTTAGGCTCTGTGCTGACAGCTCAGAGCCTGGAGCCTGCTTCAGATTCTGTGTCTCCCTCTCTCTCTGCCCCTCCCCTGCTCACGCTCTGTCTCTGTCTCTGTCTCTCTCTCTTAAAAATAAATAAACATGAAAAAAAATTAAAAAAAAAAAGAACACAACTGGCGAAATTCTTTCCTATACCTCTCCTCCCCAAAACTTTACTAGATTTGAAACTGAACTGTAGTAGAATCTTCTTTACAACCAATGTTTCCATGGTTTATTTAAAATGGAGCTTGAGAAAATGTGATCTCTGTGATGTATTAAATCAAATGTACTCTATCTATACACATATTGTGTTTGCATGTTATAGAAAATATTATGCACATATGTCCAAATAAGTGTGAATTAAAAGCAATATACAAAGTGCTGACAAAGTGTTGTTTTAGTTTTAATATCAGTTCACATTTGTTCATATCCATCATGAGAAATCCAATGTGTATTTATTTTCTTCCTAAATATAGCATATGTGTATAATTCATTGGAAATGTTGAATTAATTTTAGTAAGATAAGGATTGGTGGATACATTCTTGTCCTATTTTCAGAGATAAAGTGACTTTTGTGCAAAATTAAAATCAATTTGTTTCCCTTATAAAACACATATATCGCGGTACATTTTTTTTCCTGGTCAGAATGGTAAAAATAAAAAGGTATAAATAAGAAAATTTCCCTAAAAATTACCACATAAGGAACACCAAACCAAAATCATACTGTAAATCCTGGGAGAGACCTGTTCTTGTAAGATTTACAGACCAATTTTTCAAGATCAAAAGTGTTTATATAGGCTTACAAAATCTTGGATCTTTTCCCAGACTAAAGCTCTAACACTTCTGAGGCTGGCCCATCACTAATATGTACAATATTTTTGACATTTCATGGGATGGACTCAGGGGTCTTTGTGATAGGCAGGCTTCCTAACATAATGGAGTGCCAGAAATCGTGTACTGTGTGTGAAAGGTAGTCAGATGGCACTGGCATTTTGCACAAGGAAGGAAATGATTTGTAGATTCTATGAGTCTGTTGTATTTTGTCAGCTTTGTTGGTTGAGAAACATCATTGGGGACCCATTAGTACTTAGAGGGCCATGCTGCCCCCCTGACAGACGCTCCTTTCCAAGTGATTTGAGTCCTGTGTTTAGGTGATGTTCCTTCCTGTAGTATGGCATTTCCTCACAGAAAACTTTTAGAAACAGCCTCTCAAGTATGTTGACTCTCTTAATCCTTAATAATAAGACCTAGCAGAGTGCTTTACACTTAGTAGGCCTTTATAATATGAATTTTCAACAAATTCATGCATTTACCAAGCCGGAATATGTAAGATAAAGTAAATCGTGAGCTCTCTGGTAACATATCTCTAATGATCCATTTACCCACTATGATTTATTATTGTTTTCCAAAGTCTGGCCATTACGCGTCTCCAGTTTGCATAATTGTTGTACTTTCATTGCCAACAGCAGTAATGGGATAAAGCCATAGGCGGTCTTTTACCCACCTGGATTATGAGGAATCTTACTTGCAGTGTTTATGTTGAAGGTTCTCTAATCACAAAAGTTTTCATGTGTGATCAGGTGTAGGAAAATCAGGTGTTAGGTATAGCGGAGAGGGATGAGATATGGATCCTGCTCTCAAAGAGCTTCACTCTCATTGTAGAATCAAGACAAACACAAATACAGGCAGTAGCACTTATCAATGACCAGTTAGTGGTATTTGAAAGCACTATTGTTGGAATAGAGGTTTGACTGTCCATATTGACAAAAAAAAAAAAAAAAAGAGGATTGATAATTGTGTCTTTTCATCCACTTTTTCGTTTTAAATTTTTTAATGTTTATTTATTTTTGAGAGAGAGAGAGACAGTGCGAATGGGGGAGGGGCAGAGAGAGAGGGAGACACAGAATCTGAAGCAGGCTCCAGGCTCTGAGCTGTCAGCACAGAGCCTGACATGGGGCTTGAACTCACCAACTGTGAAATCACGACCTGAGCCGAAGTCGGATGCTTAACAGACTGAGCCACCCAGGTGCCCCTCATCCACTCTTTAGATAACAGAGACTATATACAAAAAGATTAGCTCATCCCATACAAGATTTATAACCAAAATTGAGGCTCAGCATCCATCCCCCAGCTTCTTCCAACTCTGGTATCACTATCTTCTTTCTCCTGCATCACCCTCAGCAGTGCCCAAGGCTTTACCCCTTTCCTTTTTTCCTATCCTGGCCTTGCCGAACTCTCTACAGGAGCTTGGTATTTCACTTCCCAGAGTTCTGTAGCAGCATTAGAAAGAGGCCAATTTAATGGGAGAATACAAGTGAGCACACCCATAGCGATAACCCCATTGGGGTTCTCAGCCCCCAAGTTGGCCAACATGTCTCTTAATGTGGTTGATAATTTACAACTTGCAGTCCTGTGACATGGGCTTAGGCTATTTGCAAGGCAGCTTCCAAGCAACCTGGGCAGAGCTCTCAGAGGTGAAACATTTAAGGTGGTAACCAAGAGCAACTTGTCTGGGAGTCCAGCCCTATCAGAATATGTTCTGTGAGGCAAGGTTGCCAGGTGAAGGGAATAATTACAAGGGGCTGCCTAACCACCATGACAATAGAAACTTAACCCAAGTGTTTTCAGGTAACTGCTAGCCTTGGGCCTGGCTGCCTTCCATGGGCCCCACAGCACACGGCACCGTGTGAAGTGGATGTTTTACAGCAAGTTACAGCAACGCAGCTGTTTGCACTAGAATTTAACCCAGGTATGCCAGACAGCTGTGCCAAAGCACGCCTTCCTGTTTCATTAATTCAACAACACATATAAAAAAGCCATTTGACCATGACTGCTGGTTTCAGTTCCTTGTCAAGAACTGGTTATTTAATTCAATTTAATAAAATGTTTCTGAGTACCGACTATGTGTTTGACACCTGGAAATAAAGAAGATACATACCTTGATGGAGGGACATCACCCAAACCTTAGGCAACATCTTAACTAGTATGAACCCCCCCCCCCACACACACATACACCAATGTTATAATTCTATGATAGGTGAAAGACTAGAAATAAATATGAACTATATGGTGATACAGAAAAGAAAATGGTTACATCCGAGAAGGGCAGTCAGGAATGACTTCCCAGAGGTGACGTTACTTAGACTTTGTAGGATAAATCGAAATTCTCTAGGCAGAAGAGAGGGGGGGAAATCCTAACAGTCAGAGGAAACATCCTACGCTAAAGTATGAAAATGTGAAAAATGATGGGAGAGAAATTAATACATTAGATTTATTGAGGGTAAATCTTGTGTAGGTGAGTTTGGTTCTTGCTTATAGAACCTTGGGTGCCAAGCTCAGAATGGTATCCCATACGGCATACCTGGGGAGCCATGAAACAGTTGTCATATAGGGTGTGACATGATCAAGTTGTTTTCTAAAATCTCACTCTGGCAGCTCTTCAAGGAGGAGACTCAAGGAAGCTGACAGACTATCGTAATAGTCCAGGCAAAAGGAAGTGAGAGCTGGCCTGAGGATGCTGAAGAAGGAACATTCTGCTTGCTGGGCTCATAGAAATTACAACGGTTCACTCATTCCTTCTGCAGCCAGACTTTTGGGTTTTGGTGTACATAGATTTGTAAGCGAGTAAAGAGAACCTTCATGTTTCTAGAAAGAAATGCTAATGCTAGGATTACAGGACATTAAAATTGAAAAGCATCCTTAGATCTATTCCAACTCCCTCATTTTACCTATAAGTTATTGGCTACTTAATTGCAAATTTGAGGCTGGCAGCCAGGTCCCCAGTCAGTGAGACACTGGGTTGTTTTGTAGGATATTGTTACCAGTTGAATTGTATCCACAAAAAAGACATGTTTAAGTCCTAACCCCTAGTGCCCACAAATGTGACCTTATTTAGAAATAGAGTCTGTACAAATATAAACAAGATGAGGTCATTAGAATGGGCCCAATCCAACATGACTGGTGTCCTTACAAGAAGAAGGAGATAACCATGGGAAGACATAAAGATACAGGGAGAAAGCCATGTGAACATGGAGACAGAGATTGAAGTTATTCAACTGCAAGCTGATGAAGGCCAAAGACTGATGGCTACCAGCAGAAGTTAGGAATGAGTCAGGAAGATTCTACCCAGAATCTCAGGGGGAGCATGATCCTGCCGGCACCTTGATCTCAGACCTTAGCCTTAACAACTACAAGAGAACACATTCCTGTTGCTTTAAGCTACCTGTTTGTAGTACTTTGTATGGCAACCCAAGGAAACTAATTCAGATATTGTTAAAGTTTAAATGTTTTGTGTCTGTGTGTGCAAAGCCCCCTCTGAAATAGCTTCAAAGCAATTGCCTAATGCAGAGCTACACTTAAAAAAACAATAAAACTCGCTAAGCATTACACACTGTAAATCAATTTGGTTCAGTGGCAAATCTCATTTTCACAGTTTTTACACAATGATAAGACTTCAGCAACTAAAATTTAACTACACTTTATATGGCATTCTTACCCATTATCTCATTTAATCCTCACATCAGTTCTGAGAAGTAGGAACAGTGAGAAAGTGGTTGGTTGTCCCAAAGTTTCCAAGTGATGGAGCCACAGTCAAATTACAAGATTTCAAGCACCAGATCCTGTGCTCTTGCCTGCATTCTGCTCCGTTAGTGGCTTTGACAGCTCCTCTCTGGTGAGAACCTTTCAGGATCAGCTGGGGATATGGACAAGGAAGATCCCTGCACTGAGATTGCTTACATATGTCGACTCAGGAAGAGTCGACATGAGATACTACTGCAAATGCCAGCAAGCAGTTTTACTTCAAGGAAAGAAATGCTACTGATACAATGTAATAATGTAAATAGTCTAACTCATCCCCACAAACATTTATTCTCAGAGTGTTTGGGAGTAGTAAAAAAGCCTGTAAGAGGATATGATGTTGCATTTCCTCCCTACTTGTATCCTGAGTCCAAAGAAATAAGCTTTCCTTACAAAAGGGACCTTTACAGCCTTGAAAACCAGAACCAATTCAGCTTCTGGTATTCAATTTCTATTCAAATTCAAATTCTTCTAGAATTCAAATTCTCTAATTTGTCTAGTAGACAGACTAGATCTACTCTTGTCCCTAGCATCATACTATGATTTTCTACCTCAATTCTCATTGTGAGATTTTTATGGTTGGTAAGAAAAATCATGTCTTGGGCAAGTGATACAATTCAGTTTTTGATTTGGAGTTTGGCTCACTTATTTGTTTTTGAGACACTGGGCATCCTGTATAGATATTTGCAGGGAGACAAGTAATTGGCCAACAGTCAAACTTCTGGAAAACGGATGTGATGTGTGGACCTCAAAAATACAATTTATCAGAAATTGGCTAACAGCATTATGGTTAATTACAGCCATCATGCCTCTGGCCTCATGTGGAAGAAGCGGGGGGTGGGGGGGGAGGAAGAGGAAGGAAGCCTCTTCACTTGTATAGGTCAATAAAAGACATTGGTTTTCTACTAGCAGTCTTGTGGCTCTTTATTAAAGTAGCAGGAAAGTGACATCCAGCTTCAACCAGGAGGAAACCTTTGCACAGCACCAGTGAATCTCTGCATTCTAAGAACTCACAATGCTTAGGGTCATTTTCTATTTGTTTTACGTCCTAAAAGTACTTAAAGTCAAGGATAGTGACTCAAAAGTAAACCTCAGCCTTTCATCTTTCTGAGTGGGCTGAAAGCAAGTTCATGACCAGTCCCCCATCCAGACCATAAATGTACATAATGCTTGGTCTCAGGACAGATACCAGAAACACAGCAAATAATGTCTGTCTCCACATCTGCATTAAAGTCCTTCTCCACTGTGGCTGTGACTCTGGGTGTGTGGAAGGGCTCTCCAGCTTCATGATAGGTGTGCAATCTGTGAACAGTTAGAGTTACAGCTTTGAGTGTACTGACACACGCTCACATAGCCTCACATAGCCCCTTCATCCGCTCACGCTCTTAATAAAAGCCAGACCAATTATGTTACAATATAATCCAGAGGAACAAATTCTTCAGTTATCCTGAAATATCACGTACCCTTCGCTATTTAAAATAAAGAAGAAGTCACAAGCTGCATATTGGATGTCTTTTTCCTTCTTTTTTTATTTTTGTAACAGAACTTTCATTTTAGTATTTATTATAATAGGACTTGGATTTGCCCAATAGCTTTTAAAGTAAAAATTATCATTCCCCACCCAGTATCCCCACATACCTGCAAATGTTTATAAAGATCTTATTCAAAAGCTCCAAAGACGGTTGAGAAGAGTTTCCTATGGATAATTGAGACTCAACCACTAAATCCAACAGGTTTGATGCAAATAGATTTTTGTGGCTTTCAGAGTTAAAACACCAGGACCCCCACCTCCACCAGGAGCCCCACCTCTTTACATCTGTCCCCACTTTACAGATGAGAAACTCAGAGCCCCTAACCAACCTCAGGGCTGTGAAGAGCTGTCCTGGAATGCATGCCCACAGCTGACCCAGCAGCACCACACACAGCTTTTGACTTTTCGCCCTGTTAGTTACTTTGCCCAGATTTCCAGGAGACAGGAAAGCTCTGCCCGCCTCCCCACTGCCCCAGCGCTGGGAGTGACCTCCCAGAAGCACAAAACAACTTGGCAGGGCAGTTGCTGTGAGGTCTGGGACTCCCCCAGCACTGAAGCAGTTAACTTGTAGGAAGACCTAGAGAAAGAAAAACAGACTAAGAACTGCCTTGTGGGGAGGAGGGCTAGAAAACGAGGCTGTTGCTGTTGTTTTCATTGTGTGCACTCTAATCAGGGAGGGTAAGAACAATGATGCATGTAATGCTGATTTTGGAACGTGTCCACGCAGCTTTTCCCAGGCTAGACAGCCTTGGGAACCAGTGATAGAGTGGCACACCAGGGGCACAGCCTCAATCACCAAGCCCAGGGCAGGGCAGCCTTTTCTGTGGATAAAATATGTGAGGGATGACAAGAATCTTCCCAGCATGGGAAGTGGCAGTAACAAAAACAATACACAACAGGGAAAACGGTGAAGGTTTTGCATCTCACAGCCTGGCCACGGGACGTGATAATTGAAAGATAGGAGACTTCTCCTTCTACTCACCCCATTCCATTTTTCTTTTTTGTTTGTTTGTTTCCTTTTTTGCATTCAACTTGCCCTCCCTTTTCTTCCCCACTCCCCTCCCCCAAACTCCCTCCACCACACTTTGAAGCCAAGATGAAAACCCTGTGTTGTGGCTGCTGGCACCAGGCTAGCACAGGGGGAACGGCTGAAGTGTGCTTTAGTTTAAGATGCTGTACTTTTCTCCCAAGGAAAAGGGGGGAAATCAGCTTGAAGCAATACATTGCATTTTGCTGGCAAGCATACTTTATGTATCTAGGACCCAAACATGGTCCTAATTTTTCAAAGCTTTTGTCTTCAAGGATAAGGGAATAGCTAAAATGTGGCATCCTCCCTCAAAGTGAATGCATTGGGCTTTGGAGTGGTATTGTTTAATAAAATAAAACAAGGGGGAGGCAAAAGTCAGGCACATGAGCTTTTTGGTATTGACACAACTGCAGATCGTAACTTTCTCGAGTGTTGATGAAACAGCTCCTTTACTTTGAAATAGCACATTCGAGTTATGCTGTACTAAATAATTTTGAAGGAATGGCTTCCATATATTTACTTAGCTATTGCTTACCGGGCTTAGCAAATAAAGATTCAGGACACCCAGTTAAATTCGAATGTCAGCTAAACAATGATGAATTTTTAGTGTAAGTATATGCCATGCAATATTTGGGATAAACTTATGCTAAAAATTTATTTGCTGTTTATTTGAAATTCAAATTTAGCTAGGTGTGCTACATTGTATCTGACAACTGTTCAAGTCATGAAAGTTTTTAAATCAACTCAACCTCCTAAAATTATGTTAAAATGTTAAGAGCCTTGTTATGACATGAATTTATTTGAGATTCACCAATTTGAACTTAGGAATATTCAATATATTGTTGTCACCACAACAAAGACTGCCTATACTAGGGTCCTTTCATGCCCCCCCCCAATCTACCCCTTAAATATACACACATATACACAGTACCCCTCACTTCTCTGTTCCCACCACACACACACACACACGCACACGCACACGCACACACACATACACGCACATACACACACATACCCCATAGGGGTTTTAAAAGGATTTTATGTACGTATTTTTCCATCAAAGGAAGGATTGGCTAATATGTTACTTAAAGCAAAAGGTCGGTATTTATAATCAACTCCTACCATAGAATGTGTATATAGCTCCCACTTGGCCATTACTTAAAACTGCAGCTGCTTTGTCAAATAGTAATAGCTCGTGAGATCTAAATGAGGCATAATTATTTCTGGTTAAACATTTTTCTTCAATTTATCTACTTAATGCCCTGAAACGTGGTTTTATTATTTTATGTTTACTTAAACAAAAACAACCCATGTGCTCCTAGACATAAAATCAACCTAAAGGAACTACTTGGAAAGTTCCGCTAACCTGGTCCTGTATGCTATGTCTGCAAACACCTCATGTCCACTCTTGTTCATGTGATCTTGTGTTCACTTGAACTTGGACCAAGTTGAAGGCCTGGCATTTTTGCCTCCCATAGCTGCTGTCTCTGAACATGACCTGCAAGGTTGGTGAGCTTCGAAGACATAGGGACTGAATAGGGGGCTAAAGAAAGACTAAGAAGGTTTGGAGGACCGTGTTGGAGAAGAAGATTCAGAATGGTTTGAAGTCTCCATGCATGTGAAATTTAAATTGTGCACTTAAAACCATTGTCTTTTAAATGATTGTTGAAATGTGTATTTAAATGTATAGCTGGAAGATGGTCAGGTATCGTCTAGAGATTCATGCCTCTTTTGATAACCATTTTCCTCCCTGTCAAAACTATTTTTTTTATTAGATAAAAGGTTACTTTGTTAGAAAAGTGGTTCCTTTGAATCAGTTTTTCAGTGTAAGCTCAGTCTGGCTTCCTCTTACATCAACACCAGGAAATGAATTATTAGAAAACTTCTTGAACATCTGTCCACTTTTCAAAAAAACTAACAAACAAGATTTTAAATTTGAGGAGAGACTTGAACCTACATAACTTTCACACAAACCTTAACAGGGCCCATGAAGTTTCATCATCCAATTTTCCAAACATAGTCAAGACGATCCCTTTGAGTTTGAAAATTTCATTATACAAAAAAAAGAATGGGGAAAAAATATAGTTACTCACCTCCTTACACACCTATTCATAACTCACCTGATCTGCTTGTACAGAACGATCACATGTTTACCAAATGAATCCATGTATCTGTGTAACCAGTGAAGTAGGATGATGACTGAAGAGTCTGGAGAAATTGGCCTAATTTCAGCTCTGATACCAATAACTCTATAAACTTGGACATATCTATTCTCCATTACTAGCCAAGAGACTGAGAAATAACAAGACACTATTTCTTCAAAGAACAAGAATGTAAGACCAGATGCTCAAAAATGTCTTCTTGTTCTGAAATTCTGATTCTATGTCAATTTCCATTAATGAGGCTTACTTTCTCCTCTATGTATCAGAGGTCAATGAATTTGCCAGTTAGTTACACTTAATTAAACATATTTTTATGCACTTAATTAAACCTTTTTCATGGTAATGGCTTATTTTTTGGAAAACTTACACCCAAACAGAATACACTTTTGAACAGAAACACAAAGAAGCACATGTAGAGGAGTGAAACCGTCAACTATTACGTCCACAAATCCCTTACTTTGGGAATTAGAATTTGTAAGTATTGCATTTTAGCCATTGAATTTTCAAATGAGGATAACACAAGGATATAAATGAGTATCTATTCTTTCCAGTGGGTGTGCCCATTTGCGGCATCACAAATTCAAGGATTTTAGCTGCATTGGAGTTCAGACAGACATCCAGAGAAAATAACTTTTTAAGAGAGCAAATGACACTCTCATTGCTTTCAGAAGACTAATCAAATATAAAAGGACTTGGATCAATTATAGGATTGATATGGCATGTGGCAGATGCTGTTCTTTTAGAAAAAAAATGCAAAATATGGAGACTAGGAACCAGGAACCAATCAAAGGAATATCTGAAAAATGAAACAAACAACCAGTTTGCTGATCAGAGCCAGGACCCAAGGATTATTGTGAAGAAATCATTGAAATCATCATTTGAATCTAGGGAGAGTAGAAATGACAACCTGGATAAAGGGATTGAGAGAGAAACTGCACAACAAAAGAGTCTGGAGGGAACTGGGAGAGCCCTGATGCCCTTTCTTCAGAACTACAAGCCTCCAGGGTCGTCTTGCTTCTCCCAGCAGATCCATGGCAAATGGAAGCAGCCAGGGTCCTTCTTCCCACATTCAGACTTCAGTGATCTGGAGCACTGTGATATCCACATGGGGAACTTACTGCTTTCTCTGTTCCTGTACATCTCCTCTTTTCCTGACATGTCATTCCCAAGGCCTTTTAGACTAAGATCACTTAAAATGTTACATACCAAGTTATGATGCATGATGTCAATGCTGCCAGAACTTCACTGGAATTAAAGCTTTCTGTTATCTGTGTATTTTACCTGAATATATGTCTGGGGGGAAAAGCAAGTTTTAGCACATGTGGTTTATTTTATGCAAGTTTTATTACTTTGTTCATTATTTTAAGAATTAATCATGTCCTCTAAAATATAAATATAGACCTAGAGCCTGTTTATAACAGGTTCTCTCTCCAACATGAAGTTTCCTACACTGAGAGCTAAAACTACTTTTTTTTTCCATACATCCTTCTTTAATTGGACTGAATTATTATTCAAGTTAGCTTCCTGTTGCAAATCATCTCTCAATATACAGAAAATGTAGTCAATATTTTATCTAAGATGGCTCTATGGCTATATGGCTAAAGTCCTTTTTGGAGCTTACTTCCCCACTGATTTCCACGTTAGAAACTTACATCTCTGTTTTGAACAGGGGATCCCTTAGCTAGGTAGGAGTACAGCAGAAGCGAGTGGCCTCCCAGGAGCTTATAATATGGAGCCTCATAGTCAGTCTCCTAAAAATGGTACTGAACACCCTGGGTTACCTACCCTCAACTCAGATGAAAAAAATCCCTTTTTTTCCCCAAGAAGCTGAAAGGCACTTTCCTCACTCTGACTGTAAATGGACATGCTAGATGCTTTATCCCACCCCTCTTCTTCCACTTCATGGAAAGAACTGGGAGGACTTAGAGATTCTTGGAGCACACAAGCCACCAGCACTGTCCTCTTCCCCCTATGAGGCTAAAAGGCATATAGGTGTTGTGTCTAACTTGCCTCCTTCTCAGACTGTAATCACAGGAGAGCAAGAATTTGTTCACTCACTTAATAATTTTTTAACAACTATGTACATGAGCACGTGTTATGTGCCAGAAACCATGTCAGGCAGATACAATGGTAAGCAAAGCAGGTGTGGTCCGTGCCATCAAGAAGTTTGCAGTCCAGTGGCTCAGTCAGTTAAGCATCCGACTTCGGCCCAGGTCATGATCTCATGATGTGTGAGTTCAAGCCCCGCATCAGGCTCCGTGCTGACGGGTCAGAACCTAGAGCCTGTTTTAGATTCTGTCTCCCTTTCTCTCCGTCTGCCCCTCCTCCACTCATGCTCTCTCTCTCTTGTTCTCTCTCTCTCTCTCTTTCTCTCTCAATAATAAATAAACTTAAAAAAAAAAGAGGGGCACCTGGGTGGCTCAGTCGGTTGAGTGTCAGACCAGCTCAGGTCATGATCTCACAGTTTGTGGGTTTGAGCCCCATGTGGGGCTCTGTGCAGACAGCTTGGAGCCTGGAGCCTGCTTCAGATTCTGTGTCTCCTCTCTCTGCCCCTCCCCTGCTGGAATGTGTCTTTCTGTGTCTCATAAATAAATAAATAAATAAATAAATAAATAAATAAATAAATAAAACATTTTCAAAAAACAGAAGTTTGCAGTCCAGAGAGAGAGCTCGCCATTCGTCAATTGATCATTGAAATAAATGGACAACTTTAAAACTGGCAAGTGCTGTGAAGAGATGTTATAGAATGTCATGAGGATATAAGGGTTTCCAAATACATATCTCAGAAGTGCTCTCATACAGTGCATAACACAGATTTGCAGGGGGGGTGGATAACTTGAATGCATAATACATATCAATTCATTGAGAAAAGCTTCCCCAGTACTATGCCCCTCTTGAATTTGATAAAGATTATATACTCGCCATTTATAAACTTCTGTTACAATCCAGTAATACAATATCAATTTCTTTCATTTCTATATGTAAGAGGAATTAATATATTTGTACGGTATTAATTTCTATCTGATCTGAACTTGCCACCTCCCACACACAATGATGTCCACATTATAATAGCATTGTCCATCCCAGCTTCTGAAATACACTTTACTGGAAGGTTACCTTCAGCCTTAGGAAGTTGCCTTCTGTATTTGTATCTGAATGGGATGACTGGAGGTAAATCTTCTAAATGGCCACTTTCCAATGCCTGTACATGAAATAATATACACTTATGAAATCTGTAAACTAGTAAAATTTCTATCGATCATTCTAAAAATTAATTAATAGCAAAAGTACCCATTCACTCCAGAAGATGAAAGATCAAAATAACGAATTTTGGAAATTCATGTATGTAATAAACAAAACTTTTCTCTCTTTACCAATTGGAAAAAAATGGATGATAGTAGATGTCAAAATACTTGATTCTTCAAGAGACTGTAGAAGTTCGGGTGACCTTACAGTTCTTAGTCTCCATTTCACATCTTTTAAAATCTGTCAAAGAATTAAGTTACACCATATTCCCATGTGTATAATAGACTTTTTTCAAAATGTATTGATGATAATGATGGAAGTTCTTCCATTTACTTTTTCCAAATTCTAGCACAAAGCTTTAACAACTAAAGAAAAATTATTGCTGCTGCTGGTTAGAACGATAATAAACTCTGCCACTTACTTGTGGCTGTGTGATCTTGGGCAGACAACTTATTCTCTCATCTGTAAAATGAGTGAATTAACACCTATTTCACAAAATTATTATCAAAATTAAAGATAACATATGAAAAGTGTCTGGGACACTCTCTGAATTGCCATGGGACGATGGTGATTATTATAAGATTTTGGTGGTTTAATTTAACATTCAAATAACAGAAAAAAACATAGAATCCCATATGTAAATCATATCAGGAAAATAAGAAAGCCTCAACAAAATAATCCCCTCTCATGAAGTGTGTAGAGCCTGCAAACACGTAGTTAACAAAGTTAAAAAAAATTCCAAGATGAAGCTGTGCCGTTCAGGTAGAATGAAAGTACTGGGCTCTGGGAATGAGACAAAAGGAAATAGACTTAAAATATTAACCAGAAAGATCACTGGATGTGAGACATCAGAGTCAGGATAAAACAAAACTGAGCTAGTTCCTTGGGTGGTTCAGTGAGTGGAAGTTCTGGTTCTGGTTAGCTGACAGCCGCCCAGAAGAGGGAGGAAGAACTAGGGGATCCGTCAAGGTGCCACTGACCTGCTGGAGATTGTCCATTAAGTCTAAAAATGAAATTAAGCTCAAATTACAAGGACTAGTATTGTATGTTCCAATGCTGCATGGGGTATCATTTGATCCAATAGAATAATCTTTTCTCACAGCTTAGGGAGTTGCTGCTACCAACTTGTACATAAGTCAACCCGAGAAGAAGGCAGAACTACTTTGAGAGGTTTAATATGTTATTCGTATTCACTTTTCAAATGACATTTATCCCAAAGGACATTGTGCTTTGTAGATAATTCAGTTTAGGTTGCCAGTTGGTCTGAACTTATTAAAGTTATTTTCAGAAACCATGGCTCTGCCCCTTGGCAATATAACTGACTAACACATTCTGCATTTGGTAAACAGACACTAGTTTCTTTAAAATTGTTTATTTATTATTTAAAATTACCTACAAAGACAGTCTGCTGGAAATATTAAACTGGTACTCCAAGCAGGTTGCTAATAATTTAGAAGGAAATGCTTCCTGATTTCACCACCTGGGTGAAACTACCAAATTTTCATTCTCTAACAAAACCTTAAAAGTACTTCTTCTGCTGCAAATTCTATAACATATGCTATGCATACAGAACTCTTTAAATAGGATTAGGTTAATCCAAAGGCTTAATGTTAAAAAGTATTGACTCTGGGTAGCATGGTCTCCAAATGTGTCACAGAGACATGTGGACTGGTCCTCACCACCATGAAATGCTTAAGAAGTATCGATCAAGTACTTGAATCTCAAATGGATGCCACATATTTACATATTATAATGTGTCTCTGTTCTCAAGGAACTCCTCTGTTCTAAGGAATTTACAAGTTGTCAAGGAGACATTATCAAAATTCAAAAGTATATATATTATGTATAAACATATGTAATGTGTGTGTCTCAAAAGTCAATACTGAGTGTGGGTGAGGGGTATTGAGGAAGCCACCTTTTGGGATGAGCACTGGGTGTTGTGTGGAAACCAATCTGACAATAAATTTCATATTTAAAAAAAAGTCAATACTGAGAAAACAACCTAATTTTTTAAATGCGCAAAAGATTGGAATAAACACTTTACCAAAGATTTATGAATAGCAAGCAAGCAGAAGAAAATGCTTAACATCACTGATCGTTAGGGAAATACAAATTAAAATCATATGGGAGGGGCACCTGGGTGGCTCAGTTGGTTAAGCATCTGACTTACATCAAGATCTCCTGGTTTGTGAGTTCGAGCCCCACACTGGGCTCCACGCTGACAGTGGGGAGCCTGCTTGAGATTTTTTTCTCTCTCCCTCTCTCTCTGCCTCTCCCATGTTCGCTCTCTCACTCTCTCTCTCAAAATAAATACATACATACATTCATAAACTTTTTTTTTAAGTTTAAAACCATATTGGGATACCACTATATACCTATTAGAAGAGCTAAAATTAGAAAACCCAATTATACAAGTATTAGTCAGAATGTGGAGAAACTGGAACTCTCATACACCTATATTGGTGAGAATGTAAAATGGTACAACCACTTTGGAAAACAAGGGCTCTTAATAAATCCATGAGAATAAGCCTGGAGGCATACTAAAGGCACACCATTATATGGTTATACAGCAGTCACAGCAAACTACTAGGGAGCACCATTCACATCCTGGTCTGTGTTCATGGTTGGCTCCCAGAAATGCAAAAAAACATAATCTGGGTAACCTCATGTGGCAAACCTTCCTAAGAAAGTTGGTTTTGAGACGAAGAAAAGGATGTAGCTGGGGTGCAGGCAGGAGCTGGTGAGAATAACATATCTGAAAACTGAACAAGATATGCCATTATGGAGACCAAGAAATCAGTGTTGCCAGCTGACTGCTGTATAAAAATCTAGAAATGAAAACGGGGACAAGTGTGATTCACACTTGCAGATCCCAGCGATATTGGCCAAACTGGTAAAGAATGGAAAAACCCAGTCAACAATACAAACAAACATTGGATTTTACATAGAGCAAAATGAGGGGTCAAGTAAGTAAAATTGCTATAATGGGCAGTTTTACTATTAAGCAACATTGACCTTCAGAAGAAACAGAGCCATATTAAATAATGGCAGAAATTTGTTAGGGTTGGAGAGACGGTTGGTGTACATGGAGAGATCCTGTTTGGGGTTTCTTAAAGAGAAGTCAGGTGGGGAAGAGGACTAGGAGAAACCAAGATGGTGGGGCATCAGGTGGGGATGATATATGTTTATTTACTGTAATGAGAAAGCTCACAATTCATAGGAGAGTAGTAATAGCTGTTCCTTATTGATACTTCATTAAATGCAAGTCTCCCTACTCAGGGTTATACAGTCTTCATACAAAATTTAATCTAACCTTCACAACAACCAAATGATATAAATATTGCCATCCCCATTTTATAGATGAGGACATTGGCAACTAGAGACGTAAAGAATTTGCCTGTTGACACACAGCATGGAAGAGGAACAGTTGGGACTTTAACTCAGGTCTTTCTTAATCGGTCACTTATCCAAAACTGGACCAAGAATATAAAGCTCCATTCTACAAAAATGGCAAATACTATGAGTCCCAAACTCCTACTTAGCATTTAAAGTCTCCAGTTGGGGCCCCTGGGTGGCTCAGTAATTAAGTGACCGACTTCAGCTCACGTCACGATCTCACATTCCTGGGTTCAAGCCCCAAGTCAGGCTCTGTGCTGACAGCTCAGAGCCTGGAGCCTGCTTCCGATTCTGTGTCTCCCTTTCTCTCTTCCCCTCCCCCACTCACGCTTAGTGTCTCTCTCTCTCTCTCTCTCTCTCTCAAAAATAAACATAAAAAAATAATAATAAAATAAATCCCCCAGTTAACAGAGAGAAACTGAGTGTGAGAGGGGAACAGAGAGAGGGAAGAGTAAAATGTGCTCCAGGGGTGAGGGGGTTACCCCTTCTCAGTATTTTTTATTCCAGTGGGGCTCCTCCCAAAGCATTAAAAGTAGTGTTGCAAGTTTTTAAAAAGTGGGGAACAGCTGGTGAGCAGTCTCCACTTCACAATGCTTGTCCTGCCTCACAGTTCTCCAGGGTCATTTCAAGACAGCAGGGCCAATTATCTCCTGTGTCATCTGCCTTCCAAATGCATTTGCAGACGTAAATAAGAAAGCCATTTATCCTCTTTTTAAACTTCAAATTGCACTTCTAAGATGAAGTTTGAGTTTCCCAGAAAACCTGAAAATTGTATATGGATGAGAGGAATGACATGAACTTAAAATTTCACTTTACACTGCCTCTTAACTCAGGTCTCACATGAGGATCACCTGAGACACCAGTGCCAGGATCTCACCCTAGATCAGTGAAATCAGAATCTCTGTGTGATAGACCTTGGCCTCCCCATATTTTAAAAAATACCTTCTACCGCAGGTGTTTCTCTTTTTTTTTAATGTATATTTATTTTGAGAGAGAGAGAGACAGAAAGAGAGCATGCATGAGGGGGAGGGGCAGAAAGAGAGGGGGATAGAGAATCCCAAGCAAGATCCTCACTGTCAGCACAGAGCCAGATGCGGGGCTCGATCTCACGGCAGTGAGATTATGACCTGAGCCAAAACCAAGAGTCAGGTGGACGCTTAACCAACTGAGCCACCCAGGCGCCTTTACCTCAGGTGTTTCTAATGTCCAGCCAGGCTTGGGCACAGTGTTTGGAACTGACTCATATTTATCAAAAACATAAATTATTTTTTTAAAGAAATGTTACCTCTCCCTTGCATTCTGCATTGTCCCACAAGCCATAGGGACATTAAAAAGCAGTGTGATGGCCTCATTTTTGTATTTGAAAACTTGGAAATATCTCATCCTTCTGTGCCAAAATGTCTCACTCAAGGGGAGGCTAACTTCTCTCAGTTCTTGCACACAGCCTACCTAAAGAGAGGCAAGGGGACACTGGATCCCAATTCAAGTTCCCTGTCTTACATATAGGTAACAGAGGCCCAGGTAAGTAGGAGTGGGTAAGCTCTGCCAAAAGCAGGCCAAGTGACAATTTCTCAGCTGCTTGGTCTTCACATTAGGGGCTTTTGTGAAAGCTCAGAAAAGAACATATATGTGTATTATCAGCATCAATATAAGGTCCAGAATTTTTCAAGTTTCCAGAGGTTAAGTCAGAGTACTGGAAGGTCCTTCCACTTACAGTTTACCAGAAAAAGAAACTGTTTAAATGCTAGGAAATATCTGACATCATTCAATTGTAAAAATGACTTGAGGTCTTGCTTTCTCCGTCTCTCACAGCTCCAGGCACCCACATTACATGTATTTCACAGGCAGTGTCTGGGTGCAATGGGACTAGGTGACAATCAGAGCATGGATTCAAATCCGGGCTCATGCACCAGTAACCATGCAACCAGGGGCAAGTCATTGTCCCCAGTGATCTGTAGAATGGGGGGCAAAGAATACAAATGCTACCTACCTCTAGACACCAAGTCAAAGGGAGAAATAACACATATCAAGGCATTTTCTAGGAAGCCCTATACATATAAATTGTCTTTCATTATTTTTTTCATTTGCATTACATGAGTTTTAGCACCCTGCCAGTAGTCAGAAATGAGGCTAAACCTCTAGCTAACCTCAGACTAATTGGAACCAACCTTTGACAGCTTCCCATTGGCTTGCTTCCATGTGTGATGGAGTCCTCAGACTTGCCTTGTTACCCCCTCAGGCTGGTAGAATGGCTATAGTAAAGCAGGCGATCTTGTCTTCCCCTGGTACACTGGATTGACTCAAAATTTGCAATTATTGGGAAGCATTGTGTCCTTAATGACAAAGGGCTCCTGACTCATTTATCAAAATCATAAATTTATTTTGAAAAATGCCACTTCTCCCTTGCATTCTGTAGGTAAACACACTCAGAGACTCTTTGGTATCCTCAGCAGCCTTTGTGGACCTCTTATTATTACTGCACATTGTTAAGACCTTAAAGAGCAGATTTCTACCTACCAAAGGAAAATTGGATAATTTAGACAACAAAAGAGAGAAATCACACTTTTTCTTGAATTAACCAGATCACAAGTTAAATAATTCTGGCAAAAGCAGACCATATTCTGCACTGTTCAGTATAGTAGCCACTACCTATGGGTGGATATTAAGCATTTGAAAAGTGGCTAGTAAAAAATTGTGATGCACAATACACCCGACTTCTAAGAGCTAGTTTCAAAAAGAAGAATACAAAATAAATCACTAATTTTATACACGTTAAAATGGTAATATTTTGGTTTCTTGTATAAAATGAAATACATTTTTAAGCTAATTTCACCATTTTCTTTTTTCTTTCTTTCTCTCTTTAAAATGCTTATTTGTTTTGAGAGAGAGAGAAAAAGAGAGTGCACGTGAACAGGGGAAGGGCAGAGAGAGAGAGGGAGAAAGAGAATCCCAAGCAGGATCCATATTCAGTGCAGAGCCCAATATGGGGCTCAATCCCATAACTCTGGGATCAAGGCCTGAGCCAAAATCAAGAGACCGATGCTCAACCAACTGAGCCACCCAGGTGCCCTTTTTAAAAATTTTTTTTTAATGTGCCTACTGGAAATATTTAAATTACATATGTGGCTTGCATCATATTTCATTCTATGGTGCTGATCTAAATCTTTATGTTACCCTCAGGAAAACTATTCAGTTTTCTAATTGTCTCTGCAATGCCCACCTGGATAGAGCTTGTAAACTTAAGCACACAACAATAAACAAGTACAACTAAGTAAACTGTCACTGTGTGTGTGTGTGTGTGTGTGTGTGTGTGTGTGTGTGTGAGTGTGTGTGAGTGTCTACAAGTAGAACTAAGAAGAGACTGTCTCAAATGTCTTTGATAGCTTGAAATAAGAGCTATGTCATTGCTGGAGCGCTAATATAGAGAGACAATCAGGAGCAGCAGCATCTAGGAACATATTAGCAACTCAAAGTCTCCAGCCCCATCCCAGACCCTACTGAACCAGAAACCAGGGTGGTGGGGGGGGGGGGGGGGAGACTGAAACCCAGGTTTTGAAAAGCCCTCTAGGTGATTTTGATGCATGCTAAAATTTACAAACCATTGTCCTCGATAAATTGAAGCCTAAGGCAGGGATTTCTCAGATAGAATATGCACGATTTTACCAAAGCACACCAGCCCCTTTTAATACTTATCGCTTTTGTCAGCACGGCACACAGCCCAGAGAGACCAAAAGATGACTTAAAATGAGATCGTTAACTTTCAACAGTTTAACAAATGATAGTCATACTTCTACTAAGAGGTCATTTTTATTAAATTTAAAATATCTTGCACATAATAGACTCTCAATATGTATTTGATCATTTATTGACTTTCAAAATTTTCAGAGACATAGTTAAACACAGAAAGAATTAAATGTTGTTAGCGGGTGCTGTTGGTGACTCTCCCAAATTGCCGTTACCGGCCAGGGTGCCCATTCCCTCAGCTGCTGCCAGTGGTGAGGTAAAGACTGACCTCTGTTATAGTCTCCAGACACTTGCCTTGGGCTCTCTGGTGCCACTTCACTAGGAAGCGTAGGGAGGTCACATCACCCCCATCACCATGTCACTGCCTACATCGCCTTCACCACAGCCACCATCATTGCCATCACCGCCTTCACCACAGCCACAATTCTTACCGCCATCACCTCCTTCACAATGGCCACCATTGTCACTGCCATCACAGCCATCACCACCTTCCCCACTGTTATTACACCCACAACCTTCCTCCTCATTCCCAGCAGATGACCAATACTGATACGAAGATGAGAAAGGCTGGTCCCTTTGTGTCAAGGTGGGGCAACCCTGCATTGAGATTTAAACTTCCCACAGTCAGATCAAGGATCACCTCCTTGCCTGGCTTCTTTCTCCTTCCCCTTCCTTAACTTGCTCCACACTCTCCCTCACAAGAGTTTCCCCAAGACTGGATTCACATAGGAATGAAACCCTGTCTGAGGAGCTCCCTTTGGGCAACTTCACTGAGACAACTGAATTAGAGTTTCTTCCTTTATGTTTTATCTACTGAAAATTTTAAATAGAGTCTTATCATTACCCAATCAAGTGCAGAATGCTTCTCTCCATCATCAAGCCACTGATTAGGAAGTAATGCAAAATAACTTAATAATATCCCAAATGAAACATATATAACAGGGTAAATCTGTACATATTCAGCTATTCTAAAACAATGTTAATCAAGTAGCCAGAGAAATGGAACTAACATCAAATCTTCCAGAGAACCAGGGGAGAGGCGTGTTCATCTGTTGAGGTTAGAACAATGGTTTTTAATCATTTGGAATTCTGGAAGTTTCTAAGAATTTGGTGAAAGTTAAGGATCCTCTCCCATAAATAGGTACAAAAACACATGTACACAAAATTTTGCATGAATTTTCAAAAATTTTGTTAGTTTTCTGAAGTAAATTCTAAATTCTAGGTAAAGAATTGTTAAATCATAGTAATAAAACCCCATAATATGAAGGATTGAAAATTGCTTCTATTTAGTGCCAATAAGCTAGTTCTAATGATATTTTTAATTTTTATTTAATCTTCTATATTTAAAATATGGGGCAAAATCTAGTAACATTCAATCCAAAGACAGGCTTCTCAGTCTTTCCTCCCAGGCACCGTGGGCCCACCTGTCCTCAGAGTCTGCCTGCACAGACCCTGCCTCAAGCTGTGACTCAGACACCAGGAGGCCAAGACTGCTGGCTCACAGCCATCTCAGCCCACCCCAGCCCCAAACGAGGCTGACTCTATTGCTTATAGGCCCAGAAAAAAAGCCATTTGGAATTAATACCACCTTTTCCCTGTCATGCCTTGTTACTACTCCAAACATAACACCCCCTCGAAATCTCTTCTCTTCAAAGTCCCATCTCCATACTGTCCTCTGCTTCCCCTCCTGTCTTCTATCTTCTCTCTAATCTTCCAGACCTTCCCATTCTTCCTGCTGGATCCTCCATGCCAAGATGAACAAACCTCTTTATACTCTTTACCTCTTTACTGAATGCTCATTTCCTTTACTCCCTTGCCTTAACTAAACTGGGCTTTTCTTCCAGACACAGCTAGGGCAGATGCTTCTATGCAGTCTCCCATGCTCCATGGATCAGGTGAAGGGGGTCAGTAGAAGACTTGGATTATTTTTTTTTTTTTGCACAGATCAGCACCACCCTTGTCTTCTGGCATATTCCTATCCCAACCTTATCATTCGAAAAAAGGCTTCATCTTCATCATTTATTTTAGGAAATTTCATTATGTACCTACTTATTGAGTAGAAGGCCTTACTTTAAAATTTTGAGTTGAGGGGCGCCTGAGTGGCTCAATCAGTTGAGCATCCGACTCTTGATTTTGGTTCAGGCCATGATTCCAGAGTCCTGGCATTGAGCCCTGCATGGGAGTCCGCACTGAGCATGGAGCCTGCTTGGGATTCTCTGTCTCTCTCTCTCTCTCTCTCTCTCTCTCTCTCTGTCTCTCCCGCCCCACCTCTCTCCCTTGTTTGCATTCTCTCTCTCTAAAATAAAACAAAATTAAAAAAAAATGTAGTTGATTATATATATAACAGGTAACTTTAATATAGATGTATTAAGTAAAGTTTCCTATAAGTAGGACCTGAGCCAGAGACTCCATTATACCTGACTTATTGTGGGGACATTCTCAGGAAACTCTTATAAGGGAAGGAATGAAACAGGCCAGAGAAGGGGGTTTGCTGAACAAGGGTGTGGTACTTGCCTGACTGTGGGCAGATAAGCTCTGCTGTTAAAATCTTGCTAGAGAGTTCTCCCACTTTGAGGCAGAGGGGATCAGGCAGCATTCAAGGTGCTGAATATACAGTAATAAACCAAACAGACAAAAATCTTTACTCCTATGGGCTGCTGTTCTCTCTGGGGAGGCAAAATGAACAAACACTTAAGATGTCAGGAGGTAACAAATGTTAGGAGAAGCTAGAGAGTAGATGGACAGGGAGCACTGTTTTGGATAGAGTGGTCAAGGAAGGCCTCTCTGGGAGGTGATATGCAAATTGAGACCTGAATGTAGTGGGGAATTTAATCACACAGGCATCTGGAAAGAAAGCATTTCTGTGGAACATCAGAGGCAGAGATGTTGATCCAGAAGCACATTCGATGTCATCAAAGAAGGGCAAGAGATTTGTGTGGCACAAATGGGGACACAGTTGAAGGTCTCAGCAGAACATCTGATGAGTAAGGCCTACAGGTCATAGTAAGAACCTGTTTTATTCTGAAAACAGTACTTCAGGTCCCACCTCCGTAGGCACAGTGATTGGTCTGGAGCTGGACTCTTGATCCCAAATGGACCAATCACAGCCTCCCACATTACTGGCCATAGTATTAGAGCCAACAATGCATACCTAACTGGGCTGTGCCAGAGTTCTCTGAAAATTTTCATATTAGAGCTGAGGGATAAGGGAGTGTTCTTACATGGCAAAGCTGAACAATATGAGCTGTCACATTTTTCAGAATGGAAGTCTAAAGGTTAAGAGATGCAAAATAAGTGGCAAAATGAGTGGCAGAGTGGCAAAAAGGACAGTGCCATTGGTGGGGACATCCTTAACTCTAGTCACCCATTTATTTATTTACCAATAAATTTTTCTTAGTCTGAAATAATTGGCTTTGGATTTCCATCACGTGAAAGTGAGTAGGGCTTCTCCTAAGTCCTAGTGCCTCCCCAATTATAGTCCTTGTCTTCACTGGGAGGAAAATAACTATCTGCTTTAAACCATCTATTTATAGTATTTACCTTTATTTTTTCTCTTGTTACTGTCATCTAGAAACTTCCCAGTCACTCCCTTTCATTCATGGAAAAGTGGCATGTAGTTCAAAGTGGTCCTTCTTACCCAACCCCAACATCATCTTGAATGTGTCTTTGTGAGGATTCCCTAGCCCTGGCCACATTCTTCCCTGGTTTCCTCCATACGCAATACATCCATCTCTACCTTACTGGAATAGTTTGCATGGCCACACTGTGTAATATGGTATCCTTCAGAAGTGTCCCATATCAGAAGTTTTAAATAAATTCCAGCATCTCAAGCTCAATCTCATCTTTCCAAAAAGAATAAAAGTGTGGATCTGCTGATACCACACCGAACCACCTTCTTTAGGGTAAAGCAACTGAGAAGGGGAAAGAGCCTGAAAATTTCTGAGGACACTGTTTGATGTCTAACCATGTAGACTAATAAATATGCTTTGTTTTTTTTCTCAAGCCTTGGTTGGCTTTTTTGCCACTTGCAAATGAAATCGCTGCAAATGTCTAATTCAAGACATTTTACCAGTGCTGGGACAGTAAACCCTTTCTTCCCTGAGTAAATATACCATGTATGTTTTATCCCATATCAATATATATTTACTACTGACTATTCTCCTCAAGATTTCTCATATTTCAAGTGTGCTCATATTTCTAATTATTGGCCAACCACATTGTCTACAACTTGAGAAAATGAAAGCATATAACCTCATACATACATAAGCATCCATCTTAAAAACTGTAAACTTGGTCTCCTAATCTTCACAAGTGAGCTTACTCACCTCTCACCTATGATTGCCTAGCTATAATAAGCTGGTAACTCACAAATTTTTATCCATCCCAGATCTCTCCCCACATCTTCAGAATCATAAGTCCAATACCTCCTTATATTTCAATATCTCAACTTACATGTCAGAATCAACACATCTATAGTGGAGTTCACCATCTCTCTCTTCTTCCCATATTCCTTTTCTCACTCACTATCACTACCAACCCCCAAGTGATCCAAGCTAGCCAATCATTCTCCAGTCCTGCCAATTGACTTTTGAAATATTTCTTGAATCTATGCCTGCCTTTCCACCTCATCACCTAGACCACTGCAGTAACTATCTAAAGCAGGCTTCCTTCAGTTCTGTCTTCCACTACTGTAGCAACCTCCTAACCAAAAAGCAAGCACAAGCACCCACTCTCTGACAAAAATGTGTCAAAATTTTATAGCTCTAACTGAAACTAAATAAATGTTTCTGGCCATGTTGAGTTTTATGGACTACTAGAGACACTAGTTGTTCTCAAACCAAATTGAATTCTTTTTTTCCTTTTGGCCAGTTTGAATTGCTCACTTTTATTCTCCATTACAATGCCATCAAAGACTATGTCTAGCTTTTGTCCATCAAAGGTTGATGATATTTTTTCTTCTTTTCGAGTTTCAGTTATTTGTCCCTCTCTCTATGAAGAAATGGGTTGGCATCACAACAGAACTCATGAATATAGGCTATGAGATTTAGGTCAATATGAAATATTTTGGAATGAGAGGGTGCATTACATCTAGTATGCTTGATCTTAGCAAAACACAGATTTTCATGAAAACCCCAGAAACACTTGAAATGTTTCCATAAAATGGATTGAAAAGGCTCTGAAGTCTTCAAAGGGCTACTTAAAATATTTTGATGAGTTACGTGTAAATGAACATGCAGATTAAATTTCCATCCTAAATCCACATGCTTTTAAATCATTGAGAAGAAAGTACTTTGCCAAACATGGTCTCGGTTTTTCTGAACTCAAAGCAATTTGCAATATTCAATAAACCTAAATGTGACAGGGTTCACCATTCCTTCATCAATCTCCTTACTAATTCAAAGCATCATCACTAACCAGCAAGTTTAAGTAAGAAAAGGAAACTGATGCAGACTATGAGAATAAATGGAGACTGAATCTCCGCTCATCTAAAGGAAATGATGACTGTCTGAGATCTACAGGAGTTAGTTTCTTTCTCTGTATTTCATTTAATCAAATATTGATTTAATCAGCAGGTATATTTTTGAGCACCTACTACATGCCAGGCACCATTAGGGAATCAAAGAGTTGTATGGATCTCCCCTTTCCTGGGAGGTAGAAAAATATATTTATTTTGGAAGCCTAAGTACAGCATCACTACCTGGAGGACAGTAATCAAGTGGACACAAGCCATGGAAAAGTGAAGTAGGAGGTAGAGAAAACATTTACATTCATATGTTCTCTGGCCTACAGAGCAGGAAACTGATGTACTGTGGTTTATGTACTACTGAGGTAGCTGAAGGGCTAAGAACCACATCCTCAACCTAGTGTCCTCCTCAGCACCTGCTAGTCCTGAATGTCCTGGATCTTAGTATCCCAGCTTCCTGGCTGACGCATCCCAGCGTATCACTGGAGTTATGGAAAGTTCAGGTTGCTAAACACTGTTGACTGTCCACTGTGGAGAACCACCTGGCTCAGAAATCCACTTTCTCAGCATACAGTCTAGTGACAAAACTAAGAGAAGCTTAATTTGGGGTTTTCTAGCTTAAAATAAGTTACCAGCTCTCCCTTATTGACCATGCTGGTCAAAATTCCCTACTATCCAAACTCTTAGTCCCAAGAGCATTTGAGATTCTGCCTAATTCATGCATGGCTGCTGCTAATTAATATTTTAAATGCTTCTGAGTTCTTCCACATTTTCCTGAAATGAAATAATGTGATCATCTCACTGTCCCCCAATGCAGACCCACAAAAGAGAGGAGGAAAGTTGAGAGACTATCCTTAAAATCTTCAAAAGAGAAAGATTAAAGGATATGGAACACTTTTGTTTATGGGCATTCTAAGAGCAAGGACCTCACATTCTGTATCTTTTCATACTTCCTTATAATGCATAATGCACACACACACACACACACACACACACACACACACACAAAACCACCATCTCTTAACTAACAAAACCCTGCAATACTAAAATCAAGGCTAACCAAGTAAGGAGTTGGGTAATGGAGGAGATTAGAGTGGGGGGGGGGTCCCAGAGAGAAGACTCCCTGGTGACAAAATACAACTTTTTCATCTTCTATTGGTTTGTCCTTTGTTAGTCATTTTGGCAAGGTAAGAAATGAGAATATTCCCTACTTGTGTGATAATACGCATGTAACTCCAAATCTCTAACATTTCCTGGACAAATTGAAAACAAACATGACAAGAGAATAAATGTAGGGAAAGAGACATGCTGTAGAAGTAAAAGAGGTTTTTGGCGTGGGTCATTTTTATCAGTCCTTTCTTCAGCAACTGTCACACGGCGATTGAGTTACATTAGATATTGTGGGAATGAATTGTTACACTGGCAGCAGCCTCGTGTTAGAGAAGCTCTTCCCTAGATCAAGGGTTGCAAAATTGAACAAGAAGAAATATGCACCAAAAAATCTCTTCCAGAATGTGGAGGCTTTATTATTTCCATTGTGAGTGGTATTGCATCTTTACCACAAATTCCAAGGTCATATGCTGAATTCTCAATTTTTGACCTGCTTTTGAGCTTCACAGAACAAAGACTCACCAAATTAGATTTTCCTGGTACATAAACTACATCTTGGGAGCAAATCAGGCACCTCTGGAATCAGCATTGACTTTTTTAGGCCACCAGGACAACTACAACTGAATTACTGCCTCTGAGGAATAAGTAGACTCTTGTCTTGATCTGAAAGAGCTATTTCAGTTTCTGAAAGAACCAGATCTAGTATTTTTTTTTAATATGCTGGAAGACTGTATTCAACAGCATGTGTCAGAGAGTGATACCTGGGATTACATTCATGTCAGATCACAGCTGGACAGTTTGGTGGCCAAAGAATGTGAGAAAAAAAAGACCTGTAGTAGAGTCAATGACTTCATTGATGGATATATCCTTGAAAGATTAGTCCTATCTCTCTTCTCATACCCATTTACTTATCTGTTAAAAGTAGTGGTTTTGAGTGGGACATGAGGGACATTAGCAGGTGCACAAAAGCTCCAATCCTCATGCAGTAAGGCTACTATCAGTGGTAAAAACAACATGATACTCTTGACCTATAGATCAAGGGATAAGAGTTGTTTCTTTTCCCCCATCTTTATCACAGAAATGTGTGGTTAGTTTGCTGGTGGAAACATTGTTAAATACCATGTATATGCTCAGCTAGATACTAAACAAATCAAGAAAAAATGATTTATTTAAACATACATTTAATTATTTGTTAAGGAATTAAATTTTCTAGAGAAAAAAAATTAATTTAACTAATACTTTTAAATCAGTAAACATCTTCAAACATCATAACAATAAAAAAGAATATGGGGTGCCTGGGTGGCTCAGTTGGTTAAGCATCTGACTTCAGCTCAGGTCATGATCTCATGGTTCATGGGTTCGAGCCCCATGTTGTGCCCGTGTGCTGAGAGCTCAGAGCCTGGATCCTGCTTCAGATTCTGCGTCTCCCTCTCTCTCTCTGCCCCTCCCCATCTCACACTCTGTCTCTCTCTCTCTCAAAAATAAACATTAAAACATTTTTTTACAAAGAATATAAAAAAATAATAGGATACTCTAAATGTTACAATTACATTTTTGGATAAGAGTTGCATGTTATAAGTGCTTAATATAGTCCAGAAATTATTTTAAGCACTTTATGGTTTTAAAATATTATTTGTTCCTCACATTGAGATACATATTTTCAGAATAATAAAACTTGAAAATATTCATAAAATATCTAACCTGCTTCCTTCATTTTATCAGTTTTCTTCATATTATACTATATTTAAAAATGTTTTTACTTAAAAAAAGACATTCATAATTCCACAACTTAATCATTGCACAAAAAAATTATATAAAGTAAGATATTAAGTCACACTTCTCCCACTCCTCCACCTAGAAGCAGTTTGAGGCCTTCCTTTTCTGATTTTTTCCTGTTTATCAAGATACCTCTATATTCTGAGAGAGAGAAAAGGAGACACGTTTTTTTTTTTTATCATATTCTACTTTTTTATTCAGAAAGTGTTTTTTCAGTTTACAATAAATCATTGACATTATTTGAGATAAGCAGAGAGGATCTTCATTGTTTTTAGTGGTTGCATATTACAGACCATAATCTAGTCAGTCATCCCTGTATTGACAGACAGTTAAATTCTCTTCTACTTTTTTCTACCACAAACTGAACTAAAATGAACAATCTTCCAAATATATATTTTTTATTTTATTTTA
The DNA here is from genome assembly GCF_018350195.1 of Panthera tigris. Taxonomy (NCBI): domain Eukaryota; kingdom Metazoa; phylum Chordata; class Mammalia; order Carnivora; family Felidae; genus Panthera; species Panthera tigris. The sequence continues at coordinate 112,380,389 of NC_056664.1, forward strand.
TTTTATTTTTCTAGGCTCTGGGTTAGATGTTGAAAGAAGAGATTCTAGATCAAAGACCTGCCTTTTTGCTCACAGAGGAACTGATGTCCCTAGCACAGAGCCATAGAGATTAGCTTGATGTAAGCTGGAGGTCCCAGAAATGGAGAAAGAAAAGTGAACAGAGGAAACGTCAAGTGAGGAATTAGAAATCAAGGACTCACGTTTCACTCTGAGAGTAAGGAACCTGCTTATGGGTGGCTTACATGTTTCTACCAAAACCTAACCAGGGAAGAGGGGCTTTGGGACTCATCAGAGTCCCAGATTCAATGAAAGACAGGCCATGGTGAAAGCAGGGAGCCTAAGCCTAATGTTGGATTGCAGCGCTTGAGGATAGAGGAGTCGAGAGGAACTGCAATTCAGACCAGGAACAAGAAGAAGAAGAGGGCATTACAAGAATTCACGGCAGAAAAGGTCCAGCCCTACAGCAGTGGGCAAAGGTCCCAGACAAGAGCATGCTCTGAGGTGTTTCAAGATATTGCCTATTTTGTGCCCTCTCTCCTTTTCCCCCAGACTTTCCACGAAAGCTGCTACACACAAAGCCTTGTAGCAGCAACACCATGGGGAACAAAGCAAGAGAGGGATTGTCCCAAGTTTCAGGAGTGGCAAAGGCAGCAAAAGTCAGGGGTTCATTGACAAGATGGAGGCAGAGTGGAGGCAGAAGTGACCGGACCATCTTATCCACATGTACCAGAGGAAGATGAGCTGGAAAAGGGAGGCGGGCTCCAGACCCTTCTGCTTTACTGAAAACAGAGCTGTCCATGCAGCAGACACATGACATGGACCACAAATGTATGGCCCTATAATATGAAATCTTTTTTCATTTTAGCAAAGGTACCAAAACACATTCATCTCAAAATCCAATAGCAGTTTCAAGAGGATTTTCAGTAACTCATTCTTTACCGTACAGATATTAAACTTTGATTGCCAAGTCTCTGTGCTAGCTCCAACAATCTGCCTCCAGTACTTTCCACCTCCGCCAGCTCCTCACCCATGCTCAGACCCCCGTCTGCCACACAGCCAGCCTCCCACTGGCCTGGAGCCACAGCTCTCTTGCTGTTGTTGCTGACTGTGCCAGTCTGCCAAATGCTCCTAGCAGCCGCACATACCCATTTGGCATGGGAGAGAGAAGGAGAGGACTTCATTTTCCCTCTACTGGATCTCTTTTTCTCTCCCTCCCCTTCCCTCAGTTGCTTCCCCTCCCTGCACTCTCTCTCTGTCGTCTCTGTCTCTCTCTCTTTCTGCAGTTCTTTGACTGTTGTAAGTCACAAAACAAAACACATTTATATCTTCCAGTGCCTCTCTAGACTCCTATTACTGAGGGAAATGTTGCCCATCCGACTTTGATGTAGTGAAAAGACAGGAAGAAACTGGTAAATTCTCTAGGGAAGACCATGTTGAAACAAACTAAGATTCTTGCAGTTAATCCTTCCATATGTCCTTGCTAACAACTGTTGCTATAAGTAATTACACCATTCCTTTAGGTTCAGCCAAAAAAACTTAGAAAATATTAATTCCAAACCCTCACTCCATCCCCTACCAAAAAATGTTTGATTATCTGATATCATGGTTGTCTTTATTAAAGTTAGATATTAAGAAGAACAGCTCACTCTCTTGCTTTTCTGTTCTATGTTAGGAGTTTGGATTCAGGGTGCAGTACTCTGTACCTCCTCTTTGAAGATCACTAAACATTATGGAGCAGGATATCTGGACTGTTCACTGTAGGTGGTGGGTTACTGGGCAATGACTTGCTGCCAGGAAAATAGCATTATTGTGAAATGAGAGGACTTTGAGGAGGCAAAATGGCATACTGGAAAGTGGACAGATTCTCTCCTCTTGAGCATCAGTTTCTTTATCACAAGGGAAGAATCATACCCACATTAGAGGATCAAATAGGCAATGTATGCAATGTAAATAGTAAAATACCTGCCCCATGAAGGGTGCTCAGGACTATGGTTCTTCACTGCTGTGGCCTGTGAGACTCTGGAATTTGTGATAGCTTACCACATTCCTATCCTTCCCTCATACCAGGATCCATTACACTATGACTATTTGATAAATGTTTATGAGATTACCGACAATGGGCTGTGGTTTCAAGTAAAAAATAAATCATGGAATAAAATGTGGACACACGCTTATTGTGTGTCCTCTATGCACCAACAGAGTGCTGAGAGCTTTCTGTATTGTCTTCATTTGGGTTCCTTGGAAACAGATTTTGAGATGGAGAATTGCACGCAAAAGGTTTACTGGGGAGTGTTTTCAGAAGACACACCTATAAGGAAAAAAGGAGACTGGGATCATACAGAGAGAGAAGCTGATCCACAATGAAGTAACAGTTGAGACTTTAGCTTCTCATCTGAGAAACTTTGGAGCAAAAATTCCTTCACAGTTATCCTAAACTGAGGCAAGGGGCTGGATTTTCGATGTCCACTTAAGCCAGACCACCCTCTAAGAGGGAACATAACCTTGACTGGGCAGTTCCATGCTACCAAGGGCAACTCCTATAGGAGTAGGAGATCTCAAAGTTCACAGTTGCATTTACCAAGATATCCTCAGCCCAAGTTTCAGGAACCCATTCCTTTCCTAGGCCCTGACATTGGCTTAGGAGGACTGCCAGGATGGGAGTTCCACCTTCTCTGAAGCTCCACAACTCTTACAATTAAGTTCTGAACCTGGTCCTCCTCTCTGTCTTCCCTTCAACTGCAAGAGATTAATTTCCTTAAATGGTGCCAAAGGGGCCCTCTAATTTTCACATTCTGCCTTGAATTGGTAATTAATCACTCTAAGCCTGTCATTATCCCTCTTTGATGAATCAGTGGTGCTCAGCAACACTCATCCAATTCCAAAGTCCCTAGACTTTCAGCATATTTCTCATTTCCAGGAATATATCTCCTCCCAACACATCTCAATTCAGTTTACCTCTAGTGAAAGTTTTAACAGTTACACCAGTATATCATTGTAGGGAATATATATTATATTATATTATATTATATTATATTATATTATATTATATTATATTCCTGCAAAAGTAATGGAGGCCTCTTGCCATTCAACCTAAAAGTGATTCTTTTCTTCTCTTAGAGTCTATTTCTTATGATCATTCCTGGTAACAACTATCTTCAACTGATTTCCCTTAGAAACAGACTTTGGAAATGAAATGTTGCATGCAGAAGACTTTTTGAGAAATGTTCTTAGAAAAGACACCTGTCAGGAAGTGAAAAAGGTAGGATTGAACACAAGGAGAAGCCTATCAAGGTAAAGTTGCAACCGAGTTTCAGCAGATTCTACTGAGAGCTCTAAAGATGGGATGGCCTTTCAGAGTTGTTCCAAAATGAGGCATGGGGGACAGGCTCACAGACACCTTCAGAAGCCAAGCACTGGTTTTAGGTCACACATTGAAAGGAGATATCACCTTAGACGAGATAGTTCTCTACTGCTGAGGGCCATTCCTGGTGAGGAGAGCAGCTTCAAGCCATCAGCTTATTCCCATGAGCTTGGGTTCAGTACATCAGCCCTGAAAAGGGGATCTTGGCAGACTACTCAGTATGCATATTATTTTATCTATGCTACAACCATGTACAACTAAAAGTTTCAATCCTGATTGCTTTCCCTGCCTCCTGAAGGACAGTCTTTTTTTCCCATGAGTTACAGAGAAATTAAGTCTTTGCCTGTGGTCAAATGAACTAGTGATGATAGACATAGCAGGATCAGGCAAGTGAGTTGGGTAGGTCACTATGAATATCAAGGAAATAGTGGAGTCACAGTCTTCAGGTGAAGAATCTGAGCCAAATACAGGAAGTCTCTAGAAGAGCTTCAGCATTTAGAGTCCAAAAGTCTTATGAAACTCATTGTCAGAGCCACAATGGAAGAGCTATGATACAATTTCTCAGACACCTGCAAGAGGGCATCTGCTTGCTTTTAAGAGGAAGCAACTCAGGACAAGCTACCTAACCCATCTTTCCAGAGCAGAATTATCATCATTAAAGGGACCCTGCTGGTCTCTGTCTAAAACCATCCATTGCCCATATTCTGACAATATTATGTTGCCTCATGGCTTGCAGTGTAGCAAGGGAGAGTGCCAAATATCTAGGAATCTCCAGTGTCAGACCCCATCTTGTTTTCTCCTCATTTTCTCAGCATTGGGCAGACATCAAGTTCACTCTCAAAGTCAGTGAAATCAGTCACAGTTCTTACTCTAGGAAAACGTGTTTGTGACATTACTTTCTCCTTCACTATCATCTAGTGAGATATCCTTGAGAAAAGATCCACATATATTGTCACAACGACTACCAGATACTCCTTCAAAGCATATTAAAATGTAAATTAGCCCCAGAGTTTGCCAGAGACCAAGTTTGGTGGCCAAGCTCCACTTCCAAATCAACGTGGTCAGTTCACTTAGTTGGTGCTAAAGAAGCTCAGAACCACTGATTTTGTTGTGATATGGACCAGTTAGCTTTCTTCTCTTCTCTAACTATTGGCCATATTCCCAAATCCAGGTAGCTTGGTCCCAGATGCAGATTGGGTCATGGGGGAACAGATCAGGCATGCGAATGGACCACAAGAGAAGATCACAGCTCAAACCTCACTCCCCTGATAGCAAGTCAACAATTTTAACCTCCATAGGGAAATAAAATCACTGTGAGTAACTAAGAGTACTTAATAATTATTTGTGAAACTAATGGGCAAAATTAAATGGAGTAATTGTTCTGTGCATTTCACATGTCTGCCTACGGCTTGTCTGTTTCCGTGTTGCATCAGATACTGAGGCTGAGCAGAGTTTTCCCTCCACCTCATTCACTGGCAAAAACATATCATGTCTCAGCACACCAGGGGATACCCGGTGACCTGCTGGGGAGCGTGAGCTGGAGCAGTTCCTATGACAGCATGTGCCACTTTGCCTTAATAAAAATCACCAAACTGAAAACAGATGACAGCCACAGATGCTGAGAAACTGAAACATATAAACAGTCTCCTTTGCTTGGTATAGTTTTTTTCTCATACAGTCGCTCTTGTTTGACCAATTGGTGTGTGTGTGCTGCCCGTGTGTTAATGAAGACTGTGGGAGGCTCTTGGCCCAGTGCTGTGCACGAGGCGGTAGCCTGAAGAAAAGGCTCCCTGGGACACTGACCAGATTTGATTAAATGGCAGGGTGGTCTGCTCTAGAAGAATCCACTTCACACAGGGGGTCTCCTTTGATTATTTCCACTTTTGTCATCAGAAAGAAACATGGGAATCTGGCCTATTTTCCTGAATCTTCTTGTGTTATACCAGTTCCCCCCATCTTACACTCTCTTTCCCCTTTAGGTCACCCTATCAGTCAACAGTATTTATTAAAACCCCATTGTAGGCAGACACCAGCATCAGATCCCACAGAATACAATGAAATAAGAAAACAATCCCTACCACTGAGGAACATATATACTAGTACATAGAAACCACACACAAGCATGAGGCAACCTGACATTTTGTGAAAGCCTCAGCATACTGCAGTGTAAAAAGTCATTATAAATTTGAAAGTAGAAAGCAATAAAGCACAGGCAAAAACAACAACAACAACAACAACAACAAAACAGAGTTAAGCAACACTTATGTAAACAGGCCTCCTAGAAGAGTTAAATTTTGAAGAAACCATTGCTAACATCTCCATGGACAATATCCCAAGTTGCGAATAATTCAAATTATCAAGTTCCTTTGATTCTGCCTCCGAGTTTCCTTTTGTGTTATTTTTCAAGCCTGCTTTTCCTACTACCACCACCAGGCCATAAAGCATTTTGCTCCTATAACTATTTTAAGGGCCCTTCCTATATCTAGCCATCTCTCCCATTACATCTCTTTAATGTACAATTGTCAGATTTTTTTTTGTAAAATATAATGACTTCCTTAAATAATTGGCTTGCTTAAGAACCAATAATGGCTCCAAGTTCCTTCTCAAAAGAGAGTGGAGGGACCACACTTATAGAATCCAGGTTATAATCTTTATACAAGTCAGCATGTACCAGCTAAGCAGTATTGAATGCTATTATTAAATTACTGTTATTGTTATTTAGGTAAATGTTTATTAAATTGCATGTACTTCTTTTCATAGAGTTGGTTTCATCATTTGCAGAGAATTGAGTCCTGAATTAAAATAATCCCCTCAAACCATGAATCTAAATCAAGTAGAAGTAAACAAAATTTAGAATCATTAGCCTAATGTCCAGAGTGAGAAAAAAAGTAAGATATACTTTTCAAATCCAGATGTACCACCCTTATCCAGATCCCCACCACACAGATGGTAAATTGATGAGGCAACAACCAGGAAATATCTTGGGCTAAAAATAGCTGACACATAAATTAACATTATGTTTCATAACTTCTCCAGCAAAGCCAGTGACATCATGATCCTTTCACCCTGGAAATTTTTTCTGTTGAGTTTTTCAGAGATAGAAGTGAATCCTTCCAAGAATTCCTACTATCACATGAACTAACCAAATCAGGAAGAGTGGATAAAGTAAGATTAAGGTCAGAAACTTTTTTGAAAAGCGTAATTCACAAGAACACCAAAATAATGAAAACAGTATGGTAAGGCATAAGTAGGCAATCAGATTAATGAAGCAAAATACATGAAGTCCAAATTAGATTTTAATTACCCATGAGAATTAAGTATATATGTTATTTTAAACTAGGGATGAAAAGACTGTGCTCAGATGGATAGGTGGCCATCTTGGGGAAAAGAAATTACTTATTTTCCTATTTCACCTCTAGTTCCAAAACAAAATTCAGATAAATATAAGATTTAAACATATTTTTTTAAGTGAAGCAATAAAAGCCCAAAAAGAAAATATGCAAAAAAAAAAATTTATAAAACAGAATGGAAGGGTAGCTGTTTGGGAAAACTGTTGCTAATTCCTCAAAAAAACTAAGCACAGGTACCATATGATCCCAGGGATATTTCCAAGAGAATTGAAAATACATGTTCACACAAAAACATTTATGTGTGGGAATGCTTATAGCAGATATTATTCATGATGGGCAAAGGGTGGAAAAGACTCAAATGTCCATCAACTGATTAATATATAAACAAAATGTGGTATATCCATACAACAGAATCTTATTTGGTCAAAAGAAGTAATGAAGCACTGATACATGTTGCAACATGGATAAACTTTGAAAATAATATGTTAACTGAAAGGAGCCAGACCCAAAAAGGCCACAGATTGTATGATTCTGTTTACATGAAATGTCCAGAACAGGCAAATCCATAGAGACAGAAAGAAGATCAGTGGTTGCCAGGGTCTGAGGGGAGGAGGAATGAGCAATGGCTGCTAAGTAGGGTTTGGTTTTGTTTGTTTGTTTGTTTGTTTGTTTGTTTTTTGTTTGTTTTTTGTTTGTTTTTTGTTTTTTGGGTTTTGTTTTTGGGTTTTTTTTTTTTTTTTTTTTGGATAATGTATATGGTCTCAGATTAGATAGTGGTGATGGTTGCATAACCTTGTAAATACACTAAAAGCCACTGAATTGTGCATTAAAAAAAACAAAAAAACAAAACACGAAATGGGGATAGACCAAAGAGGATGTCTCAAGAGAAATCAAAACATACATTCAAGTGAGTGACAATAAAGATTCACCATATCCAAATGTGAGGGTCACAGTTAAAACAGTGCTGAGAAGGACATTTATAGTTCTGAATGGTGACACTAGAAAAGAGGAAAAGTCTCAAATCAATCATCTAAACTCCCATCAAAAGACTCTAGACAAGGAGGACAACATAAATCCAAAGCAATCAGAAGGAAAGAAATAATAAAGGTAAGGACCTAAATCGATGAAATTAAAAACAGAAAAATAAGGGAGAAAATCAGCCCAACAGAAAGTTGGTTCTTAGAAAAGAACAATAAAATTCACAAAGCATTAGCAAGGCTGACAACGAAAAAAGGGAAGGCACAAATTACCAATGTCAGGAATGAGACAGGGCATAGCACTACAGACCCTGCAGACATCAAAAAGATAAGAGAATACTATGAATAACTCTGTACACAAAGCTGATGACTTAGATGGAATGAACTAATTCTCTGAAAAGCACAAACTTCTGTTACCAACCCAATGTGAAATAGCTAATTTGAATAGCTTTAAAACTATTAAGGAAATAGAGTTCCTAATTTTAAAACTCTTAAAAAAATAAATCTCCAGGTTTATATGGTTTCACTGGACATTCTGCCAAAGATTTAAAGAAAAATTAATAGTAATTCTACATAATCTCTTACAGAAAATAAAAGAGGAGAGAATATTTTCCAATTCATCTAATAAAGCTAGTATTTCCCTGATACCAAAACCATACAAAGGCAATATAAAAAAAGAAAACTACAGACCACTATCTCTTAAAAATGTAGACACAAAATTCCTTAACAAAATGTAATCAAGTAGAATTCAACAATATCTAGAAAGATTTACACACCATGAGCAAATGGATTTGTTCCAAAGATGTAAGGAAGGTTTGCTCAATATTTGAAAATCAATGTAAAAAAAAAAAATCACATAATCATATCTATCAGTGTCAAAAAAGCAGTTGATAAAATTCAACAGTTATTAATGGTAAAAATTTCGAGAGAACTAGGAATAGAAGAGAACTTCCTAAACACAGTACAGAACATCTACAAAACCTACAGCCAATATGTTATTTAGTAAGGATAGACTGAATCCTTTCCCACTTAAAGAAGGCAAAGATGTCCACTCACATTCAACATGGCACTAGAAGTGCTAGCCACTAAATAAGGTAAGAAAAGTAAATGAAAGGCATACAGATTGGAAAGGAAGAAATAAAACTATACTTATTTGCAGAGGACATGATTTTCTGTATATAAAGACCCAAGAAATAAAAAAAAAAATCCTAAAACTAATAAGGATACAAGGTAAACATAAAAATTAATCATATTGCATATACTAGCAATGAACACATGGATGATGAAGTTAAAAATACAATACTATTTATAACCACTCAAAATATAAGATATTTAAATCTAAATCTAGGGGCGTCTGGGTGGCTCAGTCGGTTAAGCGTCCAACTTCAGCTCAGGTCATGATCTCATGGTTCGTGAGTTTGAGCCCCACATCAAGCTCTGTGATGACAGCTCAGAGTCTGGAGCCTGTTTCAGATTCTGTGTCCCCCTCTCTCTCTGCCCTTCCCCCACTCTCTCTCTCTCTCTCTCTCTCTGTCTCAAAAATAAATAAACATTAAACAAAATTAAATGTAAATCTAACAAAACATGTACAGAAGTTGTATGTTAAAGACTACACAATGATAGTTAGTGTGGAGAAGATCCAAATAAAAGGAAAGACATATGTGTTCATGGATTAGAAAACTCAATATAGTAAAAATGCCAATTCTCCCAAAATCAATCCAAAGGTTAGTTTCTATCAGAAGCCAAGCAAGAATTTTTTGTTATTATAAATTAGATTACTCTAAATTATATATGAGAAGGCAAAAACTAAGATAACTAAAAACAATTTTTAGAAAGAAGTATGGCTGGGGTGTCTGGGTGGCTCAGTCGGTTGAGCGTCCAACTTGGGCTCAGGTCATGATCTCACAGTCTGTGAGTTTGAGCCCTGCATTGGGCTCTGTGCTGACAGCTCAGAGCCTGGAGCCTGCTTCGGATTCTGTGTCTCCCTCTCTCTCTGCCTCTCCCCCGCTCATGCTCTCACTCTTTGTCAAAAATAAATAAACATTAAAAAAAATTTTTTTAAGAAGTACGATTAATCAGTCTACCCAATTTGAAGATGATTATGTAGCTAATCAAGACAATGTGGTCTTGGTGGAGTGAAAGACATAGACCAATGGAACAGAATAGACAACCTGGAAAAACCTTACACAAATATATCCAACTAATTACTTAGAAAGGTACAAAAGCAATTCCATGGAAGAAGGATTGTTTTTTCAACAAATGGTGGAGGAACAGCTGGATATCCATAGGTAAAAAGATGAACCTCAACCCAATCTTATACCTCATGCAAAAATGTACATAATATGGATCACAGACTTAAATTTAAAGCATAAAACTTTCATTGAAAAACACAGGAGAAAATCTTTGGTATCTAGAAAGATATCTAAAGAGTTCTTAAACTTGCCACAAAAAGCAAGATCCTTAAAAGCAAAAATTAAAATCAAACTTCATCAAAAATTAAACACTTTTGCTCCATGAAATATCCTGTTGAAAGGATGAAAATATAAGCTATGGGCTGGGTGAAAAGATTTGCAACCCACATACCAAAGGACTAGTATATAAAATAAAGAGCTCTCACAAATCAACATTTTTTTTAAATGGCCCAATTAAAAAATGAGCAATAGACAGAAACAAATATTTTATCAAAAGAAGATAGACACGGGCGCCTGGGTGGCTCAGTTGGTTGAGCTTCTAACTCTTAATTTCAGTTTAGGTCATGATCTCACCGTCATGAGATCGAGCCCTTCATCTGTCTCTGAACTGACAGCACAGAATCTGCTTGGGATTATCTCTCTCTCTCTTCTCTCTCTCTCTCTCTCTCTCTCAAAATAAATAAATAAATTTAAAGGCACCCAGGTGGCTCAGTTGGTTAGGCATCCAACTCTTGGTTTTGGTTCAGGTAATGATTTTACAGTTTGTGAGACCAAGCCCCACATTGGGCTCCATGTTGACAGTGTGGAGCCTGTTTGCGATCTTCTCTCTCCCTCTCTCTCTGCTCCTCCCCTGCTCCTGCTCTCACTCTCTGTCTCTCAAAAGTAAATAAACTTAAAAATTTTTAATAAAGACAAATAAACTTAAAAATTTTTAATAAAAACAATTTTTAAAAAGAAGATAAATGCAAATAAATACACAAGAAGTTCACCATACTAGCTATTAGGGAACTGCAAATTAAAACTATCTAAGATATCACTATACACCTATCAGAATAACTAAAATAAAAAGTAGTGACAACATCAATGCTGGCAAGGATGCAGAGAAACTGGACCACTCATACATTTTTTTTAAATTTTTTTAAATGTTTATTTATTTTTGGGAGACAGAGAGAGACAGAGCACAAGCAGGAGAAGGGGAATGGCAGGGAGAGAGGGAGACACAGAGTCCGAAGCAGGCTCCAGGCTGTGAGCTGTCAGCATAGAGCACAGCGCGGGTCTGGAACTCGAACCGCGAGACCATGACCCAAACGAAGTTGGCGTTCAACCAACGGAGCCACCTGGGCGCCCCTGAACCACTCATACATTCTTGATGGAATGTAAAATGGTCCAGCCACTCGGAAAAACAGTTTGACATTTTGAAAAACCCTAAAAATGCACTTATAATACAAATTATCTGTTGCACTCTTAGGTCTTTATCCCAGAGAAATGAAAACTTACATTCACAGAAAAACTGCACATAAATGTTCATTGTAGCTTTATTGGTAATACTCCAACACTGGAAACAATCCAGATGTCTTTCAATGGATGAACCATTAAATAAACTGTGCTATCTCCATACCATGGAGATGTAAAAAGGAACAAACTGTTGATACATGCAACAACTTGGAAGAATCTTCATAGACTTATGTGGAGTAAAAAAAAAAAAAAATTTTAAATCAATCTCTAAAGATTATATGCTGTATGATTCCATTTATGAGTGTTTATTTTTGAGAGACAGAGTGCAAGGGGGGAGGTGCAGAGTGAGAGAGGGACAGAGGATCCCAAGCAGGCTCCTTGCTGACAGCAGAGAGCCCGATGTGGGGCTTAGATTCACAGACCATGAGACAATGACATGAGCTGAAGTCAGAAGCTCAACCGACTGAGCCACCCAGGTGCCCCTGTATCATTCCATTTACATAACATTCTTCAAATGACAAAATTGTAGAAATGGACAACAGATTTGTGGTTGCCAGAGGTTAAGGAGGAACTAGAAGTAGGAGAGAAGTAGTATGACTATAAAACAGCAACATGAGAAATCTTCTATGGTGATAGAACTATTTCATATATAGGCTGTATCAATGTCAATACCTTAGTTGTGGTACTAGCATTTTGCAAGATGCTACCACCAGGGAAAGAGTGAAGGGTACATGGAATCTCAGTATTATTTCCTATAACTGCATGCAAATCTATACTTATCTCAAAGTAAAAAGTTTAATTTAAAAAAAAAATTGAGAAGTCACTCCAAGTATGCGGTGAAACAGAAGCCATAAAAGAAAAGATTGATGGATTTGACTTCATAAAAAGAAAAAAAAATGTTTTAATCTACATGGCAAGCATCATGTAGGCAGAGTAACAAACAAACCAAACCTGGGGGAAATTTTGGCAAGTCATATCAATGATAAACTGTGCCTTCCTAATTATTAAATTTCCTTTAATTCCATGCTAAAAGAATACCAATTTGTTTGGGCAAGCCATGTTTGGGGGAACCAATGTATAGCCTACTTTGCATTTGGAGTGAGCATAAAACTCTCTGGCCAATAAAACATACCAAAGTCTCCTGAAAGCCTCTCTCTCATAAAAAGACAAAGTCTGACCCAAAAGAGTTCTTTCTACTTTCTTCCTCCCTGGAACTTGTTCTTAATGCCTGGAGGCGTATGACCATCTTGTGATGTAAGGACAAAGACCATTTGCTGAAATAGAAAAAGATGTCACCAGTATAGTTGATTTTCCTCAGTCTGTAGAAAAGAAAGAGACTAAGAAGCTGTTTTGGTAATCCAGTTGGGGTTATCTCAGCACTGGAAAGGAGAGGAACATTACCCATTAAAATATGGTGAAATGCAACAACCAGGCATAAAAGCCATTCCTACTGTAAAGTGGGCAGAAGTAGAATAGGCTCTACTCAAAAGGGAAACAGGCCAGATGAGAGAAAAGTACACATTGATCTAGAACACTGAAGCCTCAACTCTGACTCTTCCCTGAAAGCCTCATCAAGCCATCTGATTGACAAATACTTGACTTCATTTCTTTCCTGCTAATAAAATTGATATATTTCTCTTTTTTAATGTTTATTTATTCACTTATTTATTTATTTTGAAAGAGAGAGAGCAGGGGAGGGGCAGAAGGAGAGGGAGACAGATAATCCCAAGCAGGCTCCACACGGTCAGCACAGAGCCCAATGTGGGGCTCAAACTCAAGAACCTGAGATCATGACCTGAGCCAAAACCAAGAGTTGGACACTTAACTGACCGAGCCACCCAGGAGCCCCAAAATTGATATATTTCTATACTCCATGACATATTAGCATAGTCTAGATATAATGGCAAGATTTAAAAGATGATATATACTATTTGGAGAAAGGTTTCAAGAAATATATAAATTTTTTTTCATCCTTTCATTGTTCTCCATTACTGCCTAGTCTTTTTGCTTTTGGCTGCCAGTTTAAAGTAATTTAAGTCAGGGCACCTGGGTGGCTCGGTTGGTTAAGTGTCTGACTTTGGCTCAGGTCATGACGTCACTATGAGTTCAAGCCCCACTTTAGGCTCTGTGATGACAGCTCAGAGCCTGGAGCCTGTTTCAGATTCTGTCTCCCTTTTTCTTTGCCCCTCCCCTGCTCGCACCCTGTCTCTCACTCTCAAAAATAAATAAACATTTTTTTAAAAAAATTTAATAAAAAAAAAAGTAAAGTAATTTAAGGCATACATTTTCTTGAGCTTGCCTTAGGCCAGTCATGTCTCTCCTACACCTTGAGGACCCTTTAGCACATTTTCCAGATACTAAAACCTCTTAGCCTTTGTTCTAGGTTCTAACAACCTTGGAAAATTAGCTATATAGATGTATTTGTTTTCTGATCATTCCAAGAAAAGCTTTAAGCCTTTCTGAAACACTTAGCACCCATCTAAATCAGTCTTTTTTCAACTTTTCCTTTTACATTCAGGGGCCCCAAAAGAAAGAACATAACTAGTCTTAGTGTTTGGCAGGTGACCCACCTCTCTGCCAGCTCTTTCCCCGCAAGGCACACATCTCTTCCTATCCCTGCCTTTCTTAGTGCTCTGGGCACTGATCCTTGGAAAAGCTTCTGTGTGCCTATAGAATACTCATACCTCCCTGAGCAGTACAGCTCATTTATTTGCATGGTCACATTAAAGAGATTTGTTGTTTCTAAAATCCTAGCCAGATCAAGACTGCTTAGTTTTTGGTTAGCCAGAACATAATATACTTTTAAAATGGAAATATGAAAAAATAGATTTATAGATTTAAATCTAGAGAGAAATTAGAAACAATCTATCATTCTTAAAGAGGGTAATCTAGCCTGATCAAAATCACTCGGAGAGTTTGTAGCACTGTCAAAAGAACGATTGTTATCTGCACTACTTTCTATTGTATTCAAATGTGTATCTTCACTTTGGAATCATAGCAAAATCACTTTCACACATCAGCTGAATCCCAAAGAACAACTTCTGGATTTTTGAGAAATATACTAAGTATATTTTTTATTTTTTAGTTTATTTTAATTCATCTCACGACATTAAATGCCTCCTTTAATTATAGGATTTTTATAAGTATGTTATTTTAAGTTATTGGTATTGTAAAATGAAACCAAAGCTGTTTATATAGTCGTGTATATCCTATATGGGTAGTATCTATGGTTTTCTCGTATCTTTGGGACCTAGGGTAATCTATAGAGAAATATAATTTACATTGAAAAATTCTTTTTGTAACCAACTTTTCAGAAAGCTGAAAGAGGCAAAAGTAGAAAACTTATAAATGAACACAAATCTATATCATTACTGTGAACTATTGATTATTTTAATAATCTATGTAAATGGAAAATCCAATGTCAGCTCAAAGAACCAGATACAGGGGTGCCTGACTAGCTCAGTCAGTAGAAAATGTGACTCTTGATCTTAGGACTGTGAATTAGAGCTCCATGTTGTGTGTAGAGATTACTTAAAAAATAAAATCTTTAGGGGCACCTGGGTGGCTCAATCTGTTAAGCGACCAACACTTGGTTTCAGCTCAGGTCATGATCTCACAGTTGGTGAGTTCAAGCCCCACAATGAACTTGGCAGCTGACAGCCCAGAGCCTGCTTGGGATTCTCCTTCTCTCCCTCTCTCTCTGTCCCTGCCCCGCTCATGCTATCTCTGTCTCTCTCAAAATAAATAAATAAACTTTTTAAAAAAATAAATAATTAAAATAAAATAAAATCTTTAAAAAAATAAAACCTGCATACAAACATTATAGTCCATAATCCCTTAGCTGAAATCTACATAACCAGATGTATTTCAAACTTTGGAATTTGGGGATCTTACAGAGGTAATACAGCATACCTACTGTGTGTTACATAACAAGACAGCAGAGTCTGGCACCATTCCTTTAATCAAACCATTAATATATCTGTAGCAAAAAGCATGAATATTCACAGTAAGGGAAGTAAACAAGACCACAAATAGACTCACATCAGTTCAGGCGAGGTTTTCTACCAAATTTGTTTAGGTCAGCTCAAGTTTTGTCATTGAATAAAGCTAAGAAAATAATAATAATAATTTTCTAAGACATCCTATACACTTCACTTTAAGCAGTAAATGTGTTAGGAAAATTAAATCATACTTTCTATTTGCTTACCAGGCTGGCTGTGCAAAATACCTTGTCAAAGAAGTGACTGTTCCAGAATTAATGTGTTTTGTTAAGTAGGGATTTTTCACAGATCAGATTCTTGAGTTGGGCCTATCTGTATGCTAAAAATCAGCAAAAGGCAGACCAAAGTTTGTATCTGTAACACTAAGAAGTAACGATAATACAGGTGTGGTTATTAACTCTCTTTTTGTCTTGAGGGGAGGGGTGGTCACACATACAGGCACACATACAAACACACATATACACGCAAATCACTGGACTCAAGGTCTGAGAATATAAAACTACTGTAATTATTTTTACCTCTCATGGGAGATTTTGACTCTTCTGACTTAACTGGGTTTTTTAATTCCTTTTCTTTCTCTACGGTTGTGATAACATGTACCTCATTTTATTTGTGTTAACATTATATATTAATAGCTTATTCGATCATTGTAGATATGCGTTATAAATATTTCATTTTCTGGCATTTAAAACACAATGTTGTTTTCAAATAGAATGACTCAGGGCTTGAATGCCAGTGTGAGCTAAAAATATGAATCCAAAGAGTTTCTCATCTTCCAGAGTAAAGATTGCTAAACACTTTAGGAGACTGACCTTCTTTCACTATAAAATTCTCAGAAGTAATTCCTTATGTTGTAGAAGACATAGATTTTGAAAAATTATTACATACATATAGTAAATTTCTAACAATTTCATCATTATTTAAAAGACTGCATGTTATAATGTAATTATAGAAAGCACAAGTCAGAGATAGAAGGGACTCTGGAGACCAAACTCCCATTGCACAAGGAAGGGAACTGCAGACCAGTGAGAGTGGTGAACTTTCCACTGAGATCACTAACTCCAGGACTAGTGCTCTTCAACCCACCAATCTAATCTTTTATTGCCTTAGGTGTGATTATAGTGTATCCCCATTAGAACCACAAGCAACCTGATCAGAGGAGCTTTGCATGATTCTTCTCTTTCATTTCTCCTGTGAAAGGCAAAGCTATCATTATCCCCCCCCCATACTTGAAATTACCACTAATCAATCTTTCACTGTGATTTTAACTTACAACATCCAAGACTCTGCTCTAATTTTTCCAGGCATTGCATGTATTTTCAAAGGATTCCAATCTTGACATAGGCTGCCAGCTGCATGTCCCTATGAACAGTGACATGCAAATAAGAACTCAATGCACAGCAACAAGTAGCAGGGCTTATGTCCAATGGAAATTATTGATTTTATTCTCACAATATATGTTCCCAAAGGTGGAAAAATCAGGCCATTAGACCATTTTGGGGAAGCCCTCTTCATGCAAAGCCTCAAATGTGGGTTGAAATTTGCTAGGGAAGCTTTGCTGCGGCAAAAGGCAGTGGAGCATGGAGAGGCTCCTTTGCCTCTTCCCAGCACAAAGGCACAGTTAACTTTAACTTAGGTGAAGAAAGTGGCTTGCTTTCAGACTTGTTACAACATTGCGTTCTATGGAAGAGGAAGCACTAGAATGATTCGTTTAGGCTTCCCAACTGGATGATCTGTAAAATAAGGATAATCCCTGTAGCTGGTTTAAAATGATCATGATGTCACCATAAAGAGTTCACTTGGCATTGAAATGCCAGAATCTCGACATATTCTATGTTCTTTTTCCATGTTCCATTCCCAAATTAGGCTTAATATTGAATGCCAGAATATACTACTGTTAATAGATATTTTCTCTTGCCTGTTGACAGGGAAGCAAATCTTTAGCAGTGACTACATGGGTTGGAGGGGGGAGGGGGAGGGGGAATACCTTCTAGATTGAAACATCAGTCCTAAAAATATCTCACCATTTTAGGTGAAGAGTTCTTTGGTTACTTTTGAAAATTTTTTACTCTGATATAATTTTAAGTGTACAGAAAAGCTGTAAGAGTAGGTAGAACAAGGAATTCCCATATATCCTTTACTTAGATACACTAATTGTTGAAATTGTTTATATTTTTCCCATTTGTTGTCTTCCTCTCTCTCTCTCTCTCTCTCTCTCTGTGTGTGTGTGTGTGTGTCTCTTTCAACCATTTGAGGATAGGTTGGAGACATCATATCTTTTTACCCCTAAGCTCTTCATTGTGCATTTCCCAAGAGCAAGTACATGCTTTATATAACTATAGTTTACTTAATAAATTCAGGAAATTTAATATTGATGCCATGTATAAAGTAATTATATTCACATTTTTTAAAATAAAATGTAAATTTTATATCTTTTCTTGAAGTCTGCTAATTTTAAAATGATGAGGTTTTGAATGTAAATTTTCAGTTGACTGGTCCTTAACATAAGCCAGTCATTTTTCTTTCTTTTTTTTTTTTAATTTTTTTTTAACATTTATTTATTTTTGAGACAGAGAGAGACAGAGCATGAACGGGGGAGGGTCAGAAAGAGAGGGAGACACAGAATCTGAAACAGGCTCCAGGCTCTGAGCTGTCAGCACAGAGCCCGACGCGGGGCTCGAACTCACATACCGCGAGATCGTGACCTGAGCCGAAGTCGGACGCTTAACCTACTGAGCCACCCAGGCGCCCCAAGCCAGTCACTTTTCGAAACAGCGTGCCTAACAAGTTGTAATTTAAATAGGATCTAGAAGTAGTGCCTGTGCAAACTCATACATAACTACACACTCAGAAAGCATTATTTGTCCTGGACCAATCACTATAGCTAGTATCTATTAACAGACCCCATAATTGTGGGCGAAGTTGAATAATAATCTGTGAGTCAAATCTTGTTAACTCACTGGCTATCTCTTGGTATAATGACATATTTGACTTTCCTACTCACATTTTTAAAAGTAGGGAAAATTAAATAAGAAGGGTAGAAATTGAATAAGAACTGGGGAATATATAAAGGAACTAATTTATACCAAGGAGGAGAGGTACCAACTAAGAAAAATTTCAATTTAGAAACTCAGCAATTCTCTATTTTTCAAATTCCAACATTCAATGGCTCCAGATTTTCATTCTATTACTGTGTTTTTGAATTTTAAATGGTGCAGTTACCTGAGGTGACCTGTATATCAAATACTTTACCCTTCAGATTATTACTTAGAGTATGTCTAGAATTAGGCACAAACATAAACTCACCAGCAATATTTTTATTTATATCCTCTTTATTTCAAAAAGAATTTATGAATGCTTAGGTAAATAGATAAAATATAACAAGAAAAGATAAGCTTAAAACTATTGGATTAGTCAGACAAGAATGAGAAATAAAAGGCATCCAACTTGGTAAGGAAGCAGTAAAACTCTCACTGATCACAGATGACAACATACTATATATAGAAAACCCTAAAGACTCCACCAAATAACTACTAAAACTGATAAATGAATTCAGGAAGGACGCAGGATACAAAATCAACTTACAGAAATCTTTTGAATTTCTACACACTAATAATGAAGCAGCAGAAAGAGAAATTAAGAAAACAATCCCATTTACAGTTTCACCAAAGATAATAAAATACCTACAAATAAACTTAACCAAGGAGATGAAAGGTCTGTACTCTGAAAACTATAAAACATTGATGAAAGAAATTCAAGATGACACAAACAAATGGAAGGATAGTCCTTGCTCATGAATTAAAGGAACAAATATGTTAAAATGTCCATACTACCGAAAGCAATCTACAGATGTAATGCAATCCCTATTAAAATACCAATAGCATTTTTCACAGCAAAAGAACAAATAATCTTAGAATGTTTATAGAACCACAAAAGACCCCAAATAGTCAAATCAATCTTGAAAAAGAAGAGCAGAACTAGAAGTATCACAATCCCAGATTTCAAGATATACTACAAATCCGTAGCAACCAGAACAGTATGGTATTGGCACAAAAATAGACACATAGATCAATGAAACAGAATAGAGAGACCAGAAATAAACCCATGATTATATTGTCAATTAGTCTTTGACAAAGAAGGTAAGAATATACAATGGGAAAAAGACAGTCTCTTCAACAAATGGTGCTGGGAAAATTGGACAACAACACACAAAAGAATATAAAACTGGACCACCTACTTACAGGATACACAAAAATAAACTCAAAATGGATTAAAGGCCTAAATTTGAGACCTGAAACCATACAAATTCGAGAAGAGAGCAGAGGCAGTAATTTCTCTGACATCAGCCATAGCAACCTTTTTCTAATATATCTCCTGAGGCAAGAAAAACAATAAAAAAACTATTGGTACTACATCAAAATAAAAATATTCTGCACAGCAAACAATCAACAAAACTAAAAGACAACCGACTAAATGAGAGAAGATATTTGCAAATGACATATCTGATAAAGGGTTAGTATCCAAAGTATATAAAGAATTTATACAACTCAACACCAATACAAAACAAAACAAAAACAAAAATGAAACAAAACAAAAAAAATAATCCAATTAAAAAATGGGCAGAAGACATGAACAGACATTTCCCCAAAGACGACATCTAGATGACCAACAGACACATGAAAAGATGCTCAACATCACTCATGATGAGGCAAATGTAGATCAAACCCACAATGAGATATCACCTCACACCTGTCAGAATGGCTAAAATCAAAAGCACAAGAAACAACAAATGTTGGCGAGGATGTGGAGAAAAAAGAACCCTCATGCACTGTTGGTAGGAATGCAAATTGGTGCAACCACTGTGGAAAACACGGTAGACATTCCTCCAAAAATTAAAAATAGAACTACCACATAATCTAGTAATTCCACTACTGGGTATTTACCCAAAAAATATGAAAACACTAATTCAAAAAGATATATGCACCCCTATGTTTATTGCAGCATTATTTACAGTAGCCAAATTATGGAAATAGCCCAAGTGTCCATTGACAGATGAATGGATAAAGAAGATGTGGTGTGTATCTACATGTATATATGGTGTGTGTGTATATGTATATGTGGTATGTATGTATATAATATGTATATATTATATGTGTATGTATAATATATAAAATGTATATATATAACACACACATATATAATGGAATATTACTCATCCATAAAAAGGAGTGAAATTTTGCCATTTGCTAAAACATGGCTGAATCTAGAGAGTATAATGCTAAGTGAAATAAGTCAGTCAGAGAAAGACAAATACCATATGATTTCATTCATATGCAGAATTTAAGAAACAAAATAAACAAATGAAGAAAAGAGACAAACCAAAACTCAGACTCTTAATTGTAGAGAACAAACTGATGGCTAACAGAGGGGAAGTGAGTGTGGGGGGTGGCGGGTGGTGAGTGAAATTTGTGGAGATTAGGGATACATTTGTCCTGATGAGCACTGAGTAATGTATATAATTGTTGAACCATTATATTGTACACTCGAAACTAATATAACACTGTGTGTTAACTCTATTGGAATTTTAAAAAATAAAGAAAGACCCGAGGATAGCAGGGAAAAAAATATTGGATTAGAAAAAATATGACAAGTTAAGATATAATTCAAAGTGAAGGAAGCAAGGACACCAATGAAAGCTTCCTTCTCAGCCTAGCATTTTGGCATGTAGTAGGTACTCAATAATTACTGATTGATAATAAAAGCAAAACTTTACTGAGTGCTTTTCATGTACTAGATCTAGTCTCTAAGAGCAAAAAAAGCATTATGTTATTTAATCCACACATTCACCTCTGAGGTGAGTTCTATTATCATCCCCATTGTACAGATGCTTACACTGAGTTTCAAAAAAGCTAATTTGTCAATAATGGCAAATCTGGGCTGCAAGCCCAGATAGTCTAACACCTGGAATTTTAACCAGTGAACCATATAACCTCCAAAATTGACTTTCTAAGGATTCCTGCTCATGAAACACGTGGTGAAGGACCAAAAGAGAAGTCCATCTCAGCACCACCTCAGCTCTGCTGAGTGAATGAAAGAATAAATGGTCATGGTAGGCCATACATTTTATCCTAAGTTTTCTAACATCCAAAACAAAAAAGGAAACAAATTTAATTCCATGATTCATGGTGTCTTTCATAAAAAAGCAAACCAATGTATTGAGAGAAGCATAAATAGAAACATAGTTTGCTGGTACACACAAGACTAGAAAACAAAATGAGAAGCTCAACAGTAGAAACACCAAGTGCATATAGATATATAACCAATCAGGGGCACCTGGGTGGCTCAGTCAGTGGAGCAGCTGACTTCAGCTCAGGTCATGATCTCGTGGTTCGTGGGTTTGAGCTCCGCATCAGGCTCTGTGCTGACAGCTCAGAGCCTGGAGCCTGCTTCCATTCTGTATCTCCCTCTCACTCTGTTCCTCCCCTGCTTGTGCTCTGTCTCTCTCTAAATAAATAAACATTAAAATAAAATTTTTAAAAAAGAAATATAACCAATCATATATTTTTCTTTAATTGTAGGCAATTTCAAACAAAATATTAAAATAGAGTAATATAATGAACCCATCACCCAACTCAACCTTTATCAACTCATGGAAAATTTTGTTTCTTCTGGATCCACTCCATCCCTCACTTTCTATCCCCACTCTATGATTTGAAGCGAATCCTAGACATAACATTTCATTCATTAATGTCAGTATGGATCTCTTAAGATAAGCTCTGTATTTTTTTTACCATAACCACAGTACCATGACCACATCTAAAAGCATAAAAATAATTCTTTCATATCTGTTCAACGTTTAAATTCTCAAACACTTCTTGAATCTTGTCTTTTTTTAAGTTTATTTATCTTGAGAGAGAGAGAGAATAAGCAGGGGACAGGCAGAGAGAGAGGAGGGGAGAGAAAATCCCAAGAGAGCTCCCCATTATCAGTGCAGAGCCCAAGATAAGACTCGATCTCACAAACTGTGAGATCAGGACCTGTTCCGAAATCAAGAGTAAGTTGCTAAACTGTCTGAGCCGCCAGGCACCCTGAATCCCACCATTTTTTAAAAAGTTGCTTGTTTGAATCAGAATCCAGTTAAGGTCCACACATTACAACTTATAACCACTTCTTTTTAATACTTCGATTTCACTGCAATATGTAATGGAAAGTGCATTAGTGGAGGAGTAAGAAGGCATGTGTTAAAGGGCATGTGAGTTCAGGTCCGGTTTCATCTGCTTGACCTTGAACAAGTCACATTCCCCCAGTCTGTAAAATGAAGGAGGTGGCAAGACAATATTCAGAGTCTCCTCCAATGACATTATGACTGGTCTGACCATTCTATTATGGATGAAGGGCTCATGATCAGAAAGTTAAATGGATCACGAATTTAAATTTACAATAGAAAAATTAATTATTTGATATAATTAGTCAACTCTCATAAATAATATCTTAAAAATCTTCAAGCAACATCTTTTATATTACTTGGAGCCCTGCAATTTGTTTCTCTTCAGTCACTAATCTCACCTATAAGTTTTACAGACCCAATTCTGTACCACCCTAATTTTAATCAGAATCAGTTTAAAAAGTCTACAACTGTGGTTATTCAATATATAAATACTGTTAAGCTTCAGCTTTACAATCAATCTCTTCCTCTAAAGCTAACCTATTCAGCTATAAAGATGGGATGGAGAGGAAAAGGCAAGAGAAATATTTATTGAATTGTTGTTGTTATTGTTTTATTTATTATTATTATTATTATTATTATTATTATTATTATTTAGAAGGTTGTCTTGTCTTGCTTAATCCCCAGGAAGGTTAGGTAAAATAGCAGAACAAGAATTGGAACCCAGCATCATTCCTCCAAAACCTGTGCTCTATTGTTGTTCAGAAAATAGAAATATTAGACTCAACTTCAGAACAATGTTATAAGGATTAAATGAAAAAAAATAGAAATGTTTTTTAGAAAGTGCCTTGTAAATCATAAAGTGCTATGTTCACAGAGGTCTTCTAAGGAATATTTTACTTATAACTTTTAAAATGTCCAGAATCAACATTAGCATACAAGACACACATACCTGGTTGCTTCTGTCGGCTCTCAAATAGAGTCCGCCAAAATACTTACTCCCTTTCACACACCTCTCTATCCACAAGCAACTGTCCTGAACCACATTTGTCTTGTCTCAACTTTCCCCAGGACTGTCCGATGCTACAGGGAAAGAGGACCCACATCAACTGTTTCACGCAGCCAGCTGAGCACATAGCAGGAGACAGTCAGGAAGTACTTTTCAAGACATTTGATTGCATTAAAATCATCACCCTTCTATTTCGCTATAAATTGAATTTCCTACACAAACAGCAAGTAAGCTGCCATAAAATTTCAGTCTCCATCTGGCAAAGTCAGCATTATGCATGGATTTCTATACCATAAGTGAAGGGTATTGTCAGATTTGAACCTTCCCCAGAGAAACTGGGACACCAAGCACAATTGGAGACAGGAGCAGCACATGCCAACCTGTGGTGTTCATTCTAAATGGATGACACATGAACTTCAAAGAGCATTTTACAATGCACTGCATAAAAGAATTCAAGTCAGGGGTGGCTGGAATTGAAAGACAAAACAAACATTTCCATTTGCTAGGTAGGGAGTGAACCAATTGCAGTGAACCCCCCTTGTTAAATTCAGGGCCTGGAGTAAAAAGTGTAGTGAACATGCAGAGCTCATTATTGTGCTTCGTAGTAAAGAGGACAAAAAGCATATTTCTGAAATGATGTTTATTACCATATCGTGTATTCTCTTAAGAGGCTGAACAGCTGCTGTCTAACCACTATCCTAATGGAAAGCAAATTTAGGACTTTGGAAGCTTTTGGTGGTGTTGAGGACTGGCTGGGGGGCTAGTAGGGAGAAAAGGTTTTCTTCCTTCCTTTCTCTCTCTCTTCCTCCTTCTTTCTTTCGTTTTCTCTTTCTTTCTCTCTCTCTCTCTTTTTTTATTTCTTTCCCTTCCTCTTTCTTTCTTTCTTTCTTTCTTTCTTTCTTTCTTTCTTTCTTTCTTTCTTTCTTTCTTCTTTCTTTCTTTCTTTCTTTCTTTCTTTCTTTCTTCCTTTCTTTCTTTCTTTTCTTTCTTTCTTTCTTTCTTTCTTTCTTTCTTTCTTTCTTTTTCTTCCTTCCTTCTTTCCTTCCTTCCTTCCTTCCTTCCTTCCTTCCTTCCTTCCTTCTGTTATTTTGCAAAGATTTTAATACTGGATTATTGACTGGGTTATTTAACCAAATCGGTGTTTAAGCCTCAATTACACCAAGTATAAAGAAACTATAGAGTTTATGGATAGATGAGGAATTTTACTTTGCCCAAATAATGAAATCCAATGCATTGTCCTCAAGAAGAATGGTGTTACCATCTTAACAGAAGGGAAGGGGAATTCACTTTACTTTTGTAAAACTTCCCCAAATTCACTGAACATGGAGGATCATCAATAAATAAAACTTTACAGCTAATTTTCTCATAGAGATATTTTGGCACTGCAGCTTGCCAGACCTTCAATACTAACCAAAAACAACCTCCTCAGAGTATTCAACAAAGATTCAGCAAAAATAGCCAAAAATAGACACACACAAAGTATAATAATGTCACAACATGCAACCGAAGAGTGGTCAGGTGACAGATGTGGAAGCTAAATGATACTGGGCTGCCTTGGGGAAATAGCACAACTCTCTGAAAGGATGACAGGCACATGAAGAGAGAGGAACGAGTCCCTAACTCCTCTTCTGATGATGTAATGCTACAGAGTCAACACAGGGAGAAGCAGCAACCCAGGAACCCCAAAACTGTTATTGAAAAGACACAATTTCAATTATTTATTAATAAAGCTGGAAAAATATTTTTTAAATTTTATTTTTTATGTTTATTTTTTGAGAGAGACAGAGAAGGGGGGAGAAGAGGGAAAAGGAGAGACAGGGAGAGAAAGAGAGAGAGAGAGAGAGAGAGAGAGAGAGAGAGAGAGAGAGAGAGAATCCTAAGCAGGCTCCACACTGGGCATGAGCCCCATGCAGGCTGGATCTCATGACCATGAGATAATGACCTGAGCCAAAATCAAGAGTTGGACACTTACCTGACTGAGCCACCCGGGTGCCCTAATACTTTTTTTTTTTTTAATTTTAAAAGAAATACTAGTCCACCAACACACACAAAATTTATAATTAAAAAAACAAGCCTAGAATTTCAATCCTTACTCCCAGAGTTAAATTTGCAGTTCTTAAGTACTTAACCTATAAACTTAGAAAATAAGATGAAAAGGCAAAGAAACAGAGCAAGAAATATATGAACCTAGTATTCCCAAAAGAAGGCTCACAGGGAAAATCAGCACTTTAACTCAGAAAAATTCTTCATATTACTGCAGATGATTATGATGGCTACCATCAAAGTGAGATTGTGTTTGGGACTAATTGGGTGTTATTATACACTTTGGGGAAAACTGATTGAGCCTCCCCACACCATGGAACTTTTAGATTCATCTCATTTCCTGATTTCTGATGATTGGTTCTCATCATCCAACTGTAAAGATCTGGATCATCCCAATTACATTTTGTAGTTACAAGGGACTGAGCACATCTGCAGCCCAGCAGTGAACATTGTAGACCTCAAAGGAAAGCCATCCACATGAGATCCGTGATGTGTGTTTCCAATGTCAAATGCAATTAACTTTTAAATGGATACTTGGATTTTAGGAGCATTCACCCAAAGCTTTCACTGGCGATTGCCTGAGTGATGATTTCAGCTCTGCTCATCAAGGGCGGCTGTCCCTTCCATCCGCTCACTCCCAGAACAACCTGACACTCATCCCAATCTGCTCAGCCCATATGGACAAGGGTATCAAGTCTATGTTTGTTTATGATCATCTTCCAAAATAGGAGGTCACTGAGAGGGAGAGATAGTGTTTGTGAGAAACAGTCTCCATTACTTTATGCTACAATTAATATTTTCTTGCTTGCCCTTTGAAATGTACAGACTTTGGGTATAATAGATATCAGAGCATAGGGTTAACCTTCTTTATGTCCTGGGTTGATCTGTGTAACAATATGTGGCATTTCATCAAGTAGGAGTCTCCTTTATATGAATGCAGAATAATCCATTTTCTGCTATCATTATTTCATCATCCTGAAATTAAGAAATGGTTTATGTAGTTCCATTTCTTTGCCCCTGCAGACGTTATCATTTCATTCACATGGGAGCAGTTTTAGACCGTTGATATTACAGTTAAGTGGTTTTGCCTAGAAGTAGTTATAAATGGTTTACCATCCATTTGGGACCATGTAGTCAAGGTCAGAGCTCAAGTTTAAGTAGGATTCAGATACATTTGTGTATGCGTGGCCAAGTGGTGGGAAAAGACTCTCTGAAACCATTTGTCCGTGGCCTGAGGTGCCTCCTAGGAGCACACTACCACTACCTGAGACGAGGGGCAGGTGCCCTGGCTGGAGGGAAGGGATGGTCCTGACCATCTGTTACTCTGTTACAGTTTCCCTACCAGCTCAGTAACCCCCCTTCCCAACCTTGAAAGCAAGAGGGTAAGAAGTAGAGTGGGGAGAGTTTTTTCTCTAAAAACTGTGAAACTTTGCATCACAGAAAGGGTCGTTTTAAGACTCCTCAAACCACATATAACACAGCATTCTACCCCTCACCAGAAGTCACTCCGTAGCTGGGCACTTTAAGGATTCAGAATATCCCGGATGATACCAAGCGGAGCAGGGTGAAACCAGGAAAGAGTTGGGACAGAGATTATGGTAAATTCATGTGCAACACCCTCAGGACACCCTCAGGAGAGGGAGTTGATGTACACCAGCAAGTAAAGAACAGAGCCAGCAAAATCCAAGCTGTGAAGTTATAAGCCATCCATACTGGTAGGTGGGAGGGCTAGAAAAGACCAGTCTATACTGGTTGATATCCTGTAGGGAGCCTGCCTCTCTGGACAATCAGAAATATTGATCAGTGAAATGGGTAACCTAAAAAGAAATATGCTATTTAAATTCAGCTAACTTTGAAGGGTAGAATTCAGGTTGAACATTCAAAACAACCACAGGAAATTAACGATGATCCTATCACATTTATCTGGAACTCTGAATGGTGAGTGGGTAGATTGACTACAAGTTTTCAAGGTGCTCTGTAGAAAAGGTTAGATAGGTAAATATAAATATGAATGAATGGATCATGTCACAAGCCTCATTATGGTTAGATTCTGGTTCTTAGAGGTGTTTAAAGTTCACTCTGTAATTTATCTGTCAGCTCTCAAGCCCCAACTCTGAATGTACAGGACAAGCCTACAGCTTCATGAGTAGCAGGACTCCCCAGCCCCAAGCTATGAGAGAGAAAGTATAGGTCCAGATAGGGAGCAATTCTATTTGAAACCCCTAGCATGAAATTAAACACCTTAGGTATGTGACTGGTGCTGAATTTCAAATATAAATTTAAAATAGTAAAATAATAATAATTATACCCTAAAGGAAATGGTACAGGGTTTAGAATTCATTTATCAAAAGAAAGAAGAACTAATCTGCATTAAATAGTTCTCTTCAAGTGTTGTATATAAATGACAGTATTATGAGAAGCGTAGCTCAGCTGATAATTAATTTCACTGCTTTTAGAATGCGTACTTAATTCAGTATTAACATGTACTGAGCACTATGTAAAAGCCCCACATTAGTCTGTGCCCGCTCAAGTTTGTGTTAGATATTTATGTTGGACAAAAAAAAGGGATTTCTGTGCAGTGAAACTGGTTGTGAGGAACAAAATGATTACAAGTTACCTTTTGGTGATATTAAGGACAAATATCTACCTATCTATAGAATGAATTTATTTAGGGGCACGTGGGTGGCTCCGTTGGTTGGGCATCCAACTTCAGCTCAGGTCATGATCTCGCAGTTTGTGAGTTTAAGCCCCATGTGGGGCTCTGTGCTAACAGCTCAGAGCCTGGAGCCTGCTTCAGATTCTGTGTCTCCTTTCTCTGCCCCTTCCATGCTCATGTTCTGTGTCTCTGTGTCTTACAATAATAAATAAACGTTAAAAAAAATTTCTTTAGGGGCACCTGAGTGGCTCGGTCGGTTAAGCGTCTGACTTCAGCTCAGGTCATGATATGGTTCGTGAGTTCGAGCCCTGCATCGGGCTCTGTGCTGACAGCTCAGAGCCTGGAGCTTGCTTCGGATTCTGTGTCTCCTTCTCTCTCTGTTCCCCTCCTGCTCGCGCTCTGCTTCTCTCTCTCTCAAAAATAAATAAAGATTAAAAAATTTTTTTGTTTTAATTTTAAAACGAATCTATTTGGAGATAGGGGGAATCTACCAGATAACCTCTCATATAACTTGCTACCTTTTAAAAATGTTTAAATTTCTGTTTCAACCTCTCTGAATAAATTATAATTATGGTAACCTAAAACTTTAGATGTGCCTAACATATATGGTGGTTTTTTTTGGCAACTTCCGTCCCTTCCTCAATGAAAGGAAGGAGATTCTGGAAGGAAGGAGATTTCTTGTTACAGACAGTAATAGAAGCAGCACACTGAACATGGAGGCAGAGGGCCTGAATTAGCGTCCTCACTCTGCCACTTACCAACCAGGTGACTGTAGGCAAATTATATAATATATATTATATGTTGATATATTATATATAGTTATTTTATATATTGCAAATATATTATATAATATATATTATATACGGTTATATGTTATATACTATATGTGTACAGTTATGTTATGTATTATATAATATATTTATGTCATATATTGTATACAGTTATGTTACATATCATAATACATTATGTTATATATGTATAGTTATGTCATATATTATATCTATTCTATATTATGTGTGCATAGTTATGTTATATATAATTTATAACTCTCCAAGTCTCATTTATTTTACATGCAAAATGCAGATATTGATCACCATCTCTCAAGAGATTATTCTGAAGATTGAATAGCTCCTGGAATATAGGCTTCCAGCACCTAGACCTATATCTGGCACATAATATGTGTTTAATAAATATCCATTATTGTACAAATGATCCAATATATATATTGCCATAATCCCTAGCGAAATAAAATGGAAATTGGCATGACTTCCTTGTATCAACTACACTTCTGTAAAGATGACATTTTTCTCAAGGGTCTTATAAGAATGTATAATAGGCAAGCTGCATGCTGTAGCAATAGTCATAATCATTCTTGTTATTCTTATCATGGGGAGCGTTCGTTGAGACTGACTGTGTGCCAGACACTGTGCTAAGTGCTTCACAGGCTTTTCTCATTTAATCCTCACAATAACACTGGGAGGCAAGCAGAACTCTTTCCCCCATGTTACAGGTGGGGGACAGAAGCTAAAGGAGGCTAAATAACTTTTAAAAATTCTCACAGTTACTTAGTGATGGAGCCCAGAATGAGAATGCAAACATCTCTGTCCAGAGCTCATGCCTTTTGGAAAGAGCAAAAGTTTGGAGCAAAGAAGACTAGGTTTGAGGACCAGCACTGACATTATGAATGTGGAAATACTGATATAAACCTAACTTCTCCCAGCCTAAATAATGATATGCAAGAAAAATAAATCCTCCATCATTGGTTATTATGGTGACCAAATAAATTACTGTAATTTACTTCCCTATGAACTTTGTGAGAGTAGCACCATGTCCTACAAATATTTAAATCCTGAGTACCTAGCAGATAGTAGATACTTAGGAAATTCTGTTAGATAAACAGGATTTAATAGGAATGTAATAGGAAATTCTGTTGGATAAGTAGGATTTCTATTTGATAAATTAGTATCCAGGAGCTGCTTGGTAACTATGAGTCACTTTACAAATGCCAATTATCATCATTACCAGGAACTTTACCATGTATTGACCAAGACCTCCAGACTATAGAATCTAAGTGATTCCCAAACTCTTCCAATGAATGTACTCTCCTCTTCAATACAAAGTGACTTTGAACTCCACTGCCAGTGAAATCCTGATCTAGGCCTTCATAGGAGACAAGTAGCTGGTCATCTTAATTACCAACAGATGATTTCAGAAATGAACCTTTTTTTTTCTAAGGAAGTAGTTGAAAAATCATTATAAAAACATTCAAAATGTGGTCAACAGCAGGGACCCAGCATGAGGCTTGAAGCAAACAGTGGAATCTTTAGAAGCCTACTTTGTGTTCCCAAGGTCAGAGGAGCAGACACAAAGCATATTGCAGCATTTAGCCACCCCGGGAGCCAGAGCACTCCTTCAACTAGCTTGGGTTTGGCAGGAAAAAGGATTATAATTTTTTAAAAATGTCTAGAAAAGTGATATTGCCCATAATATGAATATCACAACTATAGGTTATAGGAGATATGGCATCTCAGCTATGTAAAATAACCTATTTGTGAAACGTAATTTGTCAAGTGTCTCCTATTCTGAGATGAGAACATGAAACTGTGGCTCACTGTAGTTCAAGGCAGTGTCCCAAGAGGTGCAGGTCACCTACCTTGATGCTTCAGTAAGTATATCACTGACCTATAGTTTTTTTAGCATGCAGCAGACACTCTGAGTGCTTGGCAAAATCTAGAAAAGACCCAGCCCCTCACCATTCTGTTTATGTGAATAAATATGCCAAACACGACAAAGACTGAAAAACACATCAGAAGGAGTTCAAATTGTAGCTCATGAGAAATAACTTGGCATATGGTTTCACTTACAACCCCATCAGTATCAGTCAATTCTTTCACTTAAAAATATCTTCCATGATATGACTCTGAACACAAAATAGGATAAACTAGGTGGTAAAACTTTATCTGGGTTAGAAACTCCTTTTGACCTGAATGACATATTGCTCTGGGGGGGAAAAAAAGGATACTGTGTTTCTAAATTCTTTCTTTAATGGAAATAACTACAGTATATATCAGTGGGTGTCAGTGTGCACACGTGTGCATGTGTGTGCATCATGTGTGTCTATAAAGAGAGTACCAGCCTAGGAATTAAGTCCCCTAAGTTCTGTTTCTGGCCCTAAGTCATTCCCTTTCAACTTCTTCATCCAAGGTCACCATCACACCATTCAAATTGGACATGAATGATGTTCCATGAGTTCCTGAGTAGACTACCTCACTTAATCACTTCGTTAATATCCCCACTTTGTAGACAAAAAAAAATCTGATCCACAAGAAGCCAAGTACTAGAGGGGCACCTGGGTGGCTCAGTCGCTTAAGCATCCAGCTTTGGCTCAGGTTATGATCTCACAGTTGACAGGTTCAAGTCCCACTTCGGGCTCTGTGCTGACAGCTCAGAGCCTGGAGCCTGCTTCGGATTCTGTGTCTCCCTCTCTCTCTGCCTCTCTCCCACTGGCACTCCGTCTCTCTTTCAAGGATAAATAAACATTTAAAAAAAGAAGCCAAGTACTAGATGCAGAGAAAAGAGCACAGGATGTGGGGTGAGAAGATGGGCGCATCACTGTCCCATCACAAACAGATGTTTAGTCTCTAGTTTAAATTCCACGAAAAATGCATCCTGGCACGCTCTGTAAATACTCTATAAATAAGAACTCTGCTTCCTTCTTTCCTCACGTTCAAGGACAAGAAGCTCTTGAGCATCAAGGCTAGAATTCAAATTCAGATCTGTTGATTTAAAAGTCAATAAATAATCTTTCTTGCTACTGCAGAGGGGGTGACAAGTTCTACGCTGGACAGGGAGATGAGTCAGAGTGAGCCCAGAACAGAGTGGGGAGGGGTCAGAGGCAGGGAACCAGCAGGGAATTGTGAGGCAACCCCTGGGCTGTCCTTCCCACCTCCAATGAGTCATGGTTAACAGCTTACAAGACACTATTTGCAAACCACATCATTTTCACATCTCCTTTTTGCTGAATATGAAAGTATATCTAGATGCTGAATATGGAGCAGCAGGGTTTTACAAAGGCTTAGACTAAGAATTGTCACTTTAAAATATATCCAGAACATAAATTATGTAGATTATTTCACAGAAAACTTATCTCCCCATTCCATCTCTGGAAATGGTAAAATAAAATTAATGCCTGCTAAGAATAGAAAAAAGTATCAGCCATAGGCACACCACACTTAGAGAGCCACTGTTACCATTTTGGTGCAGTCATGTGGAAAATAGTATGGATGTTCCTCAAAAAGTTATAAATAGAACTATCCTACTACAATTCAGCAATCACACTACCAGGTATTTACTAAAAGAATACAAAAACATTAATTTTTTTTAAAGTTTATTTATTTATTTTGAGAGGGAGAGAGAGAGAGCACGTGCAAGTAGGGGAGGGGCAGAGAGAGGGAGAGAGAGAGAGAGTCCCAAACAGAGGCAGGGCTCAAACTCACAAACCATGAGATCATGACCTGAGCTGAAATCAAGAGTTGGAGGCTTAACTGACTGAGCCACCCAAGTGTCCCAAAAACGCTCATTTAAAGGGATACATGTACCCCTATGTTTATGGCAGCATTATTAACGATAGCCGAATTATGGAAGCCGCCCAAGTGTCCATTGATTGATGAATGGATAAAGAAGATACGGTGCATATATATACACTGGAATATTACTCAGCCATAAAAAAGAATGAAATCTTGCCATTTGCAATGACATGGATGGAGCTAGAGAATATAATGTTAAGCAAAAGCAAAAGAAGTCAGTCAGAGAAAGACAAACACCATATGATTTTATATGTTGCTCGTTTAAGAAACGAAACAAAAGAGCAAAGGGAAAAAAGAGAAAGACATAAAGCAAGAAACAGACTCATGGGGCACCTGGGTGTTTCAGTTGGTTGAGCAACTGACTCTTGATTTCAACTCAGGTTATGATCTCAGGGTTGTTGGGTTCCACGCTGAATGTGGAGCCTATTTAAGATCCTCTCTCTCTCTCTCTCTCTCTCTCTCTCTCTCTCTCTCCCTCTCTCCCTCTGCTCCTCTCCTCTGCTCACATACGCTCTTCTCTCTAAAATAAAAAAAATTAAAATTAAAAAAAATCAGACTCATAATTATAGCAAACAAACTGGTTACCAGAGTAGAGGGGGGTGGGGGGAATGGGTTAAATAAGTAATGGGGATTAAGGAGTGTATTTGTCCAGATGAGCACCAGGTGATGTATGGTATTGTTGAATCGCTACATTGTATACCTGAAACAATATAACACTGTATTTTAACTAACTGGAATTAAAATTAAAACTTAAAAAAAAAACATTTTGGTGCATTTACATTTAGTCTTTTTTGATGCATATATATTGCATATTTGCATAGAGCATATGTATAAACATGAAACTGGGATCACACTGTACAGCCTTGTACTCTGCTCTTCTAAATTAACTTAAATTGCTTCTTACTGAAATTTTCCAGATATTGATCCCCTATTGTTGGATATGTCAGTTACTTCCAATTTCTTTATCATTATAATCAAGCTACAATGAGCACCTTTATACATAAATTTGGCAAAGCCTTTTTCAACTTTCAGGAAGAAGTTGTAGGTAAATTTAGGGCACATTATGGGTGTCTATTATGTGCCAAATACTGTACTGTAATTTATGAGCATTACCTCAATTCTCACCAAAATCTTATGAGATAATCTATGACTAATAGTCCCTTTTACAGATCTGAAAACTGAGTATAAGAGAGATTCAGTGTTGCCCAAGTTCACACAGAAATAACAGAGCCAGGATTTGAACACTCCAGTCAGCCTCCAGAGTCTAGACTTTTAATAAGAATGTTGTCAGAATTGCCATGTCTTCTAGAATTCTCTCTCCATAAAAGGAGATTTTTTTCCCACATCAAATGTAGTGTACAGGACCACTCCAATTAGAGGGTCCACCTGAGATAACCTGGGAACACTTGGAAATCTGGAGCTGTCCTTGGTTGCTCTGAGCTCAGGGTGTCATCGACATGCAACCACCTAGACTGTGAGATGCACCAAATAGTCCTGAGTCCATCCTGCTAATGACAGAAAGGACATCTACTTCCAGATCCCTGATAACACACAACCTAATTAATGATTCTGCAGAATCGTCCCCTAAAGTTGACTTTTCATCTTGTTGTTTAAGAGCATATATCTTTCTTACTAAATTTACCTTCCTCCCATTTATGAATGAGATTCAAGATTACACTTGAATCTCTCAAGTATATCACAAAGTTGACCTGTGAAGGTTAAGCCTCTTGAAGAAACACAAGAGCTCAATAATTAGTTTGGGGGTAAAATAAGAATGTCTAACGTTACAAAAACTAATTTTTTAAGCACCTCACCTTCTTAGGAAAATTAGACTTCTGTGCTCACATATGAGGAAGGGTGAAAATAAAATCTGCGTGGAGCACATCCCAGAAAGTGACTTCTCAGTCTCCAGAACTGAGAATCGGATGTATAAAGGAGAGTGAACAACATGGAAATGGTTTTAATAGGGGTAGTCATGAAAGTGGGAAGCAGCATGCAGCCACCAAGATGGAGGCTTGGTACAAAGGCAGGGCCTGGTGGTAATGGGATACAGCTGAAGAAGGAAAACTTAAGATGAGTATCAGAGAAGACTTCCTGGCGGTGAGAACTGTTGGATTAGAGAATGCCCTCCCCAGGGAAGGGCGGGAAGCTCCCTCACTCAGGACACTGGAAACCAGACAGAGCAAAACAGCAACGGACACACTGAAGGAAGAAACTCTGCACTAACAGAGGATGAACCGGATAACCTGCAAGCCCTTTTCTATCTGGAGTTACTTTGATTACAGTAATATAATCCTTCAGGGATGTAGGGAAGGTTGTAGGGGGTGGAGTGCTTTAAATTTTTGAGTGAACTTAATTCTGATGGAAGGTGCTAGACTGACATCCTGAGACAAAAGCTCTCTATTCATCCATACAACATTGACGGAGATACATTTCCCCAGTGGGCTTTACCAAATGCGTCCCCAGTCCAAGCATTAAAGGAGATGGAAAGCTGTGTCCTTTCACCCCCTGACTCCTAGTTTCTCCTCATAGCCTCACAACAACAAAGGCGTTGTTAGTTTTAGACATTGGCTCTTAGACCAAAAGCCCTGCTTCCTCCATCCCACCCCTAACAACCAAAATGCTATATTTTAAAGGTACCATGTTGAATTTTTTAATTCTTTTTTTAAAGCTTATTTATTTATTTTGAGGAAGAGAGAGAGAGAACAAGTAGGGAAGGGGCAGAGAGAGAAGGAGAGAAAGAGAATCCCAAGCAGTCTCCACGCCGTCAGCACAGAGCCCAATGCAGGGTTCAATCTCACAAACCATGAGATCATGACCTGAGCTGAAACCAAGAGTTGGATGTTTAACTGACTGAACCACCCAGGCACCCCCACCATGTAAAATTTTTTAAAGCAACCATCTGGGAAGCATTAAAATACCCAAACTACTTTCAAAGGTTGGTGTGGGGCAGCAAGCCTTAGTCTCTCTTAGTCTCTTCCCTACATGAACAGATGTAAAGAAGGATGAATGGGTAGCTGGATTTTTGTATAATTCCTATATTTCTTCTATTTCTAAGTCTTGCACAGGAAGGAGCTTTCAGTGTGGCTTCCCATTTCCTTTTCATTCTTCTTTGTCTTCCATCTCCTTCCACACCTTCTCTTCCAAAGAATAATTTTTGTCCTTCCTTAAATTTGTTTGGAACATGCCAGAATAAAGGATGTCAGTTTTTAAAAAGTTGGAGTATAGACCTTCACCTAGCACACACTGTGCCAGTTAATTCAGATCTCTCGTGCTGTCTCATGTATCTCTCCTGCATTACTGGTTTCTTATTTTCTTTACTTGAATTTTTGCAGAAGTAACCTCAAAGTTCTGGCAAAGTTCTACACGTAAACCAACGGTAACATTCATGTGACACCCAGCTCTTTGATTTTCTCTGCAAAGTATATGTAAATGTGGGTATTTTGTTTTCTATAACTATCTTCTGCCTGAGCCAGACATCATTGGCATGTCCACAAAGTTATCTGTCTCCCTGTTATACAAAGCCTTGGTCTCACTATGTCCAAATGCAGATATCTTACCTGCTTTTCTATAGAAGTATGAGAGCAGAACGTCTACTGCCTTTTCACTGTACGTCAGGCTGTGCAGACCTGACCAGCCATGCCTCTCATCCAGGTAGATGCAAAATCTTCTATTCAAGCAATAGCGTAAGAGGTGTGATCAGGCTTGCCCTGGGTCTCATTCTGATCTCAAGGACATTAAGCATAAGGGGATATCCAGTTTGGACTTCTCTCCCTGCCCCTGCCATTTTGTGCAGTGATTGTTAACAAAACCCCCTGCATGTTCTTACAATAAGCATATTCAATTACTAATTTCCTATAGAAAGTTTCTCTTACACTTCAATGAACTTGGGTGAAAACAAGGCTTGACATGTGGCCCCACAAGGGTTCATATGGCGCCTTAGCTGATGCTTGCCCACAGAGGTTGGGACTTGTTTTTCCCCTCTATGTTTAAGTAATCAAATGAACATCTACTCAATGAAACAGAGAGAGCTGAACTTGTCAGGAAGTAGTTGTTACCTTTGATTTCCTGCTCCTTCACTGCAGACAAAAGCCTGCTATATAGTTACCTCCAATTGGCGTATGGTGTACATTGCAGACCACAATGTAGGTGAGTAATGAATCCTGTGAGAATCTGAGTGACCTGACCCAAGACCCCACTCACAAGTGGGCAGACAATGTGGAGCCTTAAAAACACATTGTTTTTAAGTTAGTGAAAAGCAATTTTAAAAAACGAAAATCATAGAAAAAGAGGACACAACAACTCTCCAATGAACAGTGATTATTTTCATGGCTAATAAGAAGAGAGTGATTTAAACATATACAATGCCCAAGGGTAAGGCATGGTCAAATGTAAGAAATGCGGTAAATACCTCCTTGTATCCACCTACTGCCAAAAGGTCTCCTGCTTCAGAACTTGTGTATCTCCACACTTAAACCAGCTAGCAAGAGAAAGTCTCCTTGGAAAAGTACCTGACGTAAACTTGTAATATAGTAGAACCATGATAACCTCTGCATAACCCCTGGAATAAATGTATCGCTCTATCTGCCGACACTCAACACATTGACTCCCTTGTACTTCCAGCACTGCAGCTGAATTATCACTTGGTGAGTCCTTCAGTCCTTAAACAGGAGTGCAGTTTGCCAAGAGTGCCTCTCCTGAACTACAGGACCACAGCTCTCCCAGGGCAGAGCAAGGAGAGCACTGTCAATAAGTGAGCTCTAACACATAACAGAGGGGTTTTGGCCTTGCAGGTCTAGGTCTAGTCCCTTGGCCACAGCATGGCTAAGGTGGTATCCTGGGTCTTCTTCACAGGGACATAGTTTTGGGCCAAAAGGACCTGATGTCTTTCTTTATACTCAGTCATTTTCATATGGTTTTTATTTTTCATTTTAACTCCCTTATAAGGAGACCTCCCGTTCAGCTGGGTCTCCTACGTAGTAAAGAAGCTCTTATTCTGAACAAATAAAGTAAGCCATAGGCTTATAAAGAGTTTTCTATTGCCCCAGAGCCCCCTTGCATCCATATATTGAGCCCACATCAATATAACCCCATTCCAATATAACTTGGAATGCCAGAGCCAATTCTGAATGTGAAGGAGTTACATTCTCTCAAAGCCTCCTTGATTTGAACTCTAACTAAGGGGGTTCACAAAATCTTATCCATAAGCCTCTCAAGATATCACCTGCTCCACATCTTAATTTGAAATTGTTTCCCATGAAACCCCAAATATAACCAGAAGGTTATGGTCAAAATGTTCATAGCTGGCTAACCAGTAGTCCACTTGTCCTCTCCCATTATAGTCCAACCTAATAATCCCCTCATTCTCACCCATAATTTTTCCACAATATTTCACGGAAGGAGCTTTTAAAACTTCATTTATTTTATGGAAATAGATTTCAAATTTGTTTTCTAGAACACGTGAAGCACACGCACACACACACACACACACACAGTCTTCTCTTCCTTTTAAAGCCACTCAGTTACTTAAAAGAACAATTATGCGTGCTTATAGTTTTGTGGGAAGAGGGTGACTAGGTGGCTCATCTCTGATCCCCATGGCATTCTCATAGGGATAACTGGGAATGAAGATTCCTATGATGATACTTCACTCAAACGTCCGCTGCCTCAGTTCTCCTTGGTCTCTCTCCACATGGTGTCTCCAGGGCCTCTTCATGTGGCTTGGACTTTTCACGAATGATGGTCTTGAGAGGTGCTTCTTATAGAGGAGCTTAGAGTTACAAGAAAGATCATTCCCGATGACCCAAATGTCATCTCAAGGCTTCGTATGACCAAGACTCAGAAATTCCTGAATATCACTTGTGCCATATTCTATTAAGTTACTAATGCCAGTCCAGTATCAAGGGGATGTGAGAACAAATTCCACCTCTTAACAGGAGAATTCACATACAGAAATGGAAGGGATCCATGTAGCCGTCTTGGATATCAACTACCCACACTTTTCACCATTAGTGTCACATTTCTCCACAAAGATGTGAAAGCAGTGCTTTTTGTCCCTCGGTTTCTTACACAGTTTTCTTTTAAAAGATCTTTCCTGTTTTTTACATGTAGCTCCACTAATTCATAACTTCAGATGTAAACCCATGAGAAGCCTGGATTTGAATATCAATATATAAGTGACAAACCCTATGTTTTGCTTAGAAACTCCTCCCTGCTAATAATGTATCATAGAACCAAGTTGTCTGTAGAGCTTGTTTTTCCCTCTATGTATGATAAGTTCTCATCCAGGATGCTCCTCAGTTCCCTCAATCTTTGGGAAGGTCCATTTTGCCAGGTCACCAAACATGCCTAGACATTATAGACTCCAGATGGATTCTGGGCTCAAAGTGAGACTTTTGTTACGCAAGTTAGCCCAGCCCAGATTCTGGCACATAAGAGATGCCCAACAAGTGTCAATGCCCATCCTCTTTCCTTCTCTGACTATGTACTAAGACCTATGTTAAATATTGGATTATGAGAGATGACTGGGTAGCTCAGTTGGTGGAATGTCTTACTCTTGATTTCGGCTCAGGTCATGATCTCATAGTCATGGGATGGAGCCCCAAGTCGGACTCTGAGCTGGGTGTGGAGACTGCTTAAGCTTTTCTCTCCCACTCCCTCTGCCCCTCCCTTCTCCTCTCTTAAAAAAATATTGGATTATGACTCCCACATACAGATGATAAAACTGAGGATCAGAAAAGTTGAGATGTCTGCCATGTTCATATAACCAGAGTGTAATGGAATTGAAATTTGAGCCCAGTTCAGCTCCACCATGATTTATCAAAGTGTGTTTACCCCTTGAATTCAAATATGTAGAACAGAGAGCAGAATCTTCAATGGAAAGGAATATAGCAGTAAGAAAAAATGGGGTGTCAGGTTTGGTGGAGATGGGCATTGAAATAGAATTAGTGCCCTATAAAATCACACTACCCACTCACCAGTTTTGCTTGGAGCCAGTCTTATTATATTCCCCAGAAATACTATTCCAGAGGATTTACTCTTGCAAAGGGTGTTCTTTTTGTTTTCAGAGGAATATTATCAGTGACTCTAGTAGATAATTTTTAGCCTTGTGCTGCCCACTCCAACTCCCTTTTAATCCCTCACATCCTGCTTACAGTTAATGGAATGCAGAATTCCATCTAGCCCTGTTCTGGAGATCGCTCCACAGGGACGTCATTGCTGTGTATCAGTTACTAGGTGTGGGTTTCCTTTTGCACCAGCTTGTCTGCCTTCCCAGGGATGAAATGAAGATTTCCCCAAGGAACGAACCCAACATCATTGCCTCTTGCCTGGTCAGCTTCCATGCAAAGCCAGTGGCAGCCTTTGCTCCCAGCAACAACAGGCTGCGTATCCATAACAAAGGCGGCAGGACGCTGTGATCTGGCCGTCTTCAACTCTGTCATTTAGCCAAGACAGTTTCGGAGCCTTGCCCCAAAGACCTAAGCCTCTGGTCTTTGGTGGCCCTACCACCTGGTGTAGAGACTTATGAGTCAGCAGACAAGATGAGCCTAGGTTCCCCTCTCCTTGACTCACCAGATCCCTGTGACCACGCTGAATAAAGTTACTTCCTTTACTGAAATAGACAGAGGACATCTGTGGGGAGGTTAAGTGACCTTAGACCACAACCATATATATCACTTTTAGGGGAAAGAATGTATAAACACTGCCCAGAATCACAGCATTCTCAATGCTATCTTGGAGCAAGAAATAAACAAGTGCTTTAAATTCTGCAATGATTTTATTTTAAATTATAAAATAAAGCATACTGTGCACATTAAAAACACAGTACTGATCAAAATATACATGTTGAAATTCTGGAGAGAAGTGTGAGAATTCTGTCCTTGAATTGTTCCCTTCTAGAGAAATATGCTCAGTAGGATCCAGTATAATAATAAAAATAGCTCTAACTATGCAAATAACATATTTAACATTAGTGTCACCAAAGCAGGGAGGAGTAAAAGGGGAACAAATATACTACGTTTACCTATTTAAAATAGACTATGAAACATTAGTTGCATTCAATCCACTTTATTAACTTTTAAAATTATATGGGTTATATGTAGTCATTATTTAAAATAACCAAATAAAAAAGAAAAATAATCAAATAAAAAATAGAAAAATAAAAATCACCTATAGTCATATGACTTTGACATAACCACTGCCAGTGTCTTGGGATATATGTCCTTATGCCTTTGAGATACAGATCCTTCTGGATGCTTTGTGTGTATGTGTAAAATCTTTTTGACAAATTTAAGATCCTTTACAGTTCATAATTTTCTATTTATACTTTATAGAGCATAAACATCTTTCCATTTTGATAAACATACATCTACTCTTCAAAATATGAGCCCACTGGGGCGCCTGGGTGGCTCAGTCGGTTGAGCGTCCGACTTCGGCTCAGGTCACGATCTCGTGGTATGTGAGTTCGAGCCCCACGTTGGGCTCTGGGCTGGTGGCTCAGAGCCTGGAGCCTGCTTCCGATTCTGTGTCTCGCTCTCTCTCTGCCCCTCCCCTGTTCATGCTCTGTCTCTCTCTGTCTCAAAAATAAATAAACGTTAAAAAAAAATTAAAAAAAAAACAAAAAACAAAATATGAGCCCACTTCAGTTATAAGGGGAAAAACGTGCTTTTAAAATAAAGGCATTTCCCAGTCAAGTTTGGCTTTTCCA
Source organism: Panthera tigris (assembly GCF_018350195.1). Lineage (NCBI taxonomy): Eukaryota > Metazoa > Chordata > Mammalia > Carnivora > Felidae > Panthera > Panthera tigris. The sequence goes on from NC_056664.1 coordinate 112,421,891, forward strand.
ATAATGTGATTACCTGATGTCTTATGCCTTATGATACAATGTAGTGGGAGGTATGCACTTCACCTATAAAGTGTTCTTGCCTGAAATGTTTAACCTGAATTTAATCCTGAAAAAAATAGATTAATCCAGAATGTAGGGCATGCTGTAAGAAGGCTGGTCTGGTTGTTTCCTTCACTGTGCAGAAACATTATTTTGATGAGGTCCCAGTAGTTCATTTTTGCTTTTGTTTCCCTTGTCTCCAGAGACGTGTTGAGTAAGAAGTTGCTGCAGGCAAGATCAAAGAGGTTTTTGCCTGCTTTCTCCTTGAAAATGTCCATTGATGGATGAATGGATAAAGAAGATGTGGTATATATATACAATGGAGTATTACCGGCAATCAAAAATAATGAAATCTTGCCATTTGCAACTACGTGGATGGAATTGGAGGGTATTATGCTAAGTGAAATTAGTCAGTCAGAGAAAGACAAAAATCATATGACTTCACTCATATGAGGACTTTAAGAGACAAGACAGATGAACATAAGGGAAGGGAAACAAAAATAATATAAAAACAGGGAGGGGGACAAAACAGAAGAGACTCAAATATGGAGAACAAACTGAAAGTTGTGGGAGGGGGAATGGGCAAAATGGGTAAGGGGCATTAAGGAATCTACTCCTGAAATCATTGTTTCACTATATGCTAACTAATTTGGATGTAAATTTTAAAAAAGAAAAAAAAAAAAAAAAGAAGCCTGGTCTGGACTTTTCAAAGGATTTGATGGCATGGAAAGAGAAGGAACGGTGTTCAAGATTGAGGGGAACTAAAAATATATAATAGCCAATTCCATGAATGAAACTCCATTGGAATTTGGATCAGAAAAAAAAGAATAATAAAGAATTTTTTAGGACAATTTAAGTTTGCAAATGATGTTATTGAATTAGTGATGATTTTCTTAGGTGTGGTAATGGTGTTATGAAAAAGAATACTCTCACTCTTGGGAGAAGCATGCTGAATAAAGTATTAAAAAGTGAAATGTCATAATATTGATAGCCTACTCTGTGAAGTGTTAGGATAGGGAGAGAGAAAAAGAAGGTATAGCAAGTTGTTAGCAGACATTCATTGCACTATACTATTCTTTCAATTTTTCTATGGGTTTTAAATGTTTTAAATGTTTCAGATGGGTTTTACAGATTTATATGTAAATCTGTATTTACATGTATTATATATTTATATATCCCAACATATTTAATGGCTAAATGTGATTCTGTTATATGAATTTACACTAATCTAACAACTTCCTGATTTTAACACTTTATTCCAATTTTTAACTAATAAGAACAAGTTCCAAAAATAATTCTTGCAGTTGCTTGCACATATTCTGAATTACTTATTTTGTATAAATTCCTAGGTGCAATTGTTCAAACCAGTTTATGGACATTTAAAAGTAACTTTGGTACTGGGGCACCTTGGTGGCTCAGTTGGCTAAGCGTCTGACTTCGGCTCAGGTCATGATCTTCGTGAGTTCAAGCCCCACATTGGGCTCTGGGCTGACAGCTTGGAGCCTGCTTTGGATTCTGTGTCTCCCTCTCTCTCCTCCCTTCCTCTACTTGCACGCGCTCTCTCTCAAAAATAAACATTAAAAAAATTTTGTAAATAAATAACAGTAATTTTGTACTACCACCTACAAAACAATTATTTGATTTGGCCCTGAAATTTTTCTGTGGCCCACAAGGCACAAGACCTAGTAATTCTCTTTAAAATGATTACATTTGGGGCCTGGGTGGCTCAGTCGGTTGAGTGTCCAACTTCAGCTTAGGTACCAAGGATTCATTACCTAACACTCACTATGCGATACACACATCGCTAAGGTAACACTTATTAAGCTGCCCAAACCAAACCTTAGCCAGTCTCAAAGCTGTTCCCAATAGGTTTGGTTGGTCTATTGAACAAGCCACGCTTACTGTTATAATACATTCAGATGTGGCTTGTGCTCTCTCTGTCCCTTTCTCTCCCCCAGATCTCTCCCCGCTCCCTCTCCCCTCTCCCTGACATATACACACACATTTCCCCCACACTTGAGCATGTGGAGAATATTTTCCAGGACCTCACTTAGGCCAAGTGACTAAAAAGGAAAGGAAAGTTAAGAAAAATAGACATAATCGTTTTATGTTGTATATTTTCTGCCACTAGAAGTGAAATAGTTGACCCAAGAATCCAAGCAAATGTTGTTTTATCTGGATCCTTTTCAAGTAATAATAATCAACAAATCTTCAAATAACTAGAGTAAGAGTTACCATTTATGGAAGTGCTGAGATAAACTCATGCCTGCTTCATGCTTCTCACAAGTTGTAGGATCAATATTTTCAGTTACTGGTTCTAATATGGTACCCAAGCCCAGGTCACATTGACTGATAACAGAGAGTTTATCCAAAGAAAATAGATAATGAGTTCCATTGGAACTCTTAATCCCTTTCCAGAGCAATTATTTTTCTTAGGAGCTCATGGGAATTCTTCCAATACCTCTCTGCAGTGGTTTGGCTGCTCCCCTCATGCTAAAACATACTGGCCCGGGTTCTTCCATTGACTCATATGGTACAACACATTTACTTCCTAGATATGGAGCCATGGTGGAATGTTCCTTAAGGTGAGGCAATGTATAAGAAGCCCATGGGAAATGCGGATCCCAGAAAGGGGTGCAGGAGGTCTGGATCACCCACAGAGACTGTGTAACCTCAGGCAAATCTCACAACCTCTCAGAACCACAGATTCCACATTTATGCTCTGGCCACAGTAACTCAAATCCACAAATTCCTATGTGGAGTAGGTGGAAAACTAAACTACAAAAGTTCTACAATGTTTATTATTTTGATATACATTATATAAAAGAACATAGTACATTCAGATGGTTTTCTGGTCTGTTTTTAAGGAAACACTAGCTAACATAAGACCTAAGAAGAGCCTTATCCGAAGTTACCATTAAGCTATAAGTACAAAAGAAAAATTTTAGTGCTAAAGAAAATTGTTTGAAAGTTTTATCAATAAGAAATAAATTTAATATATGTGTTATTTTCTGTATTATAGAAACCAAAAGATATGCACATCAATATTTTTTAATATATATTTATTTATTTTGAGAGAGAGAGAGAGAGAGAGAGAGAGAGAGAACATGAGTGGGGGAGGGACAGAGAGAAAAAGGATGACAGGAAATCCCAAGCATGCTCTGTGCTGTCAGCGTAGTGCCCGACTTGGGGCTTGATCTCACAAACTGTGAGATCATGACCTGAACCAAAATCAAGAGTCGGATGCTTAACCAACTGAGTCACCCAGGTGTGACTATAAAAAAAAAGGTCACCCATCAATAATTTTAAAACACCTCAGAGGCATATTTAGTTTACTTCTTAGGTCAGTGTTCAATGGGAAACCATATTCTGGATCCTTCTGCCAGAGGTTAGATATTACCTGGCTGTGACCATGAGCCTAGCAGCCAGCCACAGCAAGAATAGCCTCCAGCCATTCCATTTAGAATTGATGTGACTTTTGGCACTTATTTTACCACTCTGAGTTTGTTTTTTGTTTTTGGTTTTCAATCTACACAGTAGGGATATAACAATTCTTTTGTGTGCATCATGTGACTGATTTGTAGTATTCCAATTTGGAATAACTCCTTAAGAACTATTCCAGCTGCAGAACTCCCAGTAGAAGGAGCCAAGGCTTTTATTGCAAAAGCATAATTCAGCATCTCTGCCTAATCCTGCTTTCCTTATCTCTCAAGTGTGTTGCTGCCAAGGGCACTTCCCAACACACCTACTGTACCTAAATCTCAGAGTTTCAGAGTCCGTTTCCAAGGAACCCAAACTATGACATACTTATTCCACACACATGGAGGAAATGTCTGTATCATAGAGGCTTGTGATGCTAAGTATACCTTTTAGAGGTCATCAAAACCAGAATGAACAACAAGAAACCCTTGGTGGTCCAGTTTCTAGCTCCTTTAACTCTTTCTGCTAAGGAATCTAACGAAAGCAACTTAATATATGATAGTGTCTGCTATCAATTGGTGGACCTCACTTCCAGAAGCAATTGTAGTGTTTACTCTTTTCTCTAGATTTGCTTACCTATCTTGTATCACTGATTCTTGCTTTATCTTCCAAGTATGCAAACCACGTTTGTGATAGGATCTTGGTGTATCCTCAGAACTGACTCCCTGTCAATCTTCTGCAATTACATGCTCAGCTCTGGCAACACTTGCTCTGACTTTATTTCTTATTCAAGCTCTGGATGCCACAATCAATCCCATTTCATTGTTGTCTCAGTCCTCAACCAAAGACCAGAGAGCTTGCTACCGAACACAGAGAATGAGAAGACTTCAAAACTGATTTCAATAGGCTCAGGAACAAGTGCCTCAAACACTGAGTATGAAAGCTGTTTTTCAAAAGAACACCAAAGAACCCCCTAGTGGCATATAAAACCCTCTATCTGGAAATGGACCCTTTAGGACTTTATTTAACCCAGGGCATTATCTCCTCCCATTTTACTGCTAATTTATGTCTACTCTCTTTGGAATCTGGCTCTATCAGCTACAAGAAAATTATGGAAATGTTTCAGAGGTGTTACTAATATTCACCTTCACCATCATTTCGACATTCCTAAAGATTCCAAGTGCCTTGGTCAATAGGTGATAGTAGATGGTGACCATTCAGACACCCTCTGCCACAGCTGCTGACTGTGCTATAGGCTAGCCATGGTTTTCCAGGTAAAAGTGAAAGCCACGTGCAAAGATGAAGAAATGCCCCTTGACAGTGCTCACCTTGGCAATATAGGGCCTTAGAAGCCCATGTGTTGCCAAATGAGCTCTCAAATTGTGGGGTTCAATAACAGCACAGACAGAACACTAGTAGATTCAACTTGTTTTTTAAAGGCTTTAGAATATATAAACTCTTAAATAAATGCCGCTATGGTATGATCTTCATTTTTGAAGTGCCTGTGTGAACACTGGCTTGTTTTTCCTTCTGTTCTTGCCACACCAAAAAGGGAGTTGTCCTGCTGAACTCACTTCATGACTGAGTCAGATCCATCCAAGAAGCAATACTTTCAACAATGTCGTGGTGGTTATAAATGTCTTATTGCATGTTTTCCCTCATAACTTTAAACAAAGAAATTCCAATGTTTGTAGCTTGGCTTTTTTTTTTCTTCTGACTTCAATTAGTCCCTCCTTCTCCCTCCCACCCTATCTCTCTGTCTCTGTCTCTCTCTCTTACTCTCTCTCAACAAATTTCTTAGGAAGTCAAGATTTTTTATTATTTCTAGTTGGCAACAAAAGAAACCTAAGTGTATTTGAATGTATAAGATATAACTGTTTATGGTGTATATAGGTCATGGCACCCTTTCAACTAAAGTAAATACTTTCTTCCTTTTTATATTGCTTGTTCTCCTAATTCCTCAGTGTTACATGATATTAACTCATCAAACACAAAACAACCGCTTGAGTATAGTTTGAAGAGGACTAAGGAGTCCATTACTACTGTGTTTAAAATCACCTCATGATCAAGAATCAAAACTGGCATATGATAAATTGAGCTAAGGGAGGTTTAATATAAATTTGCATCTGACTCTTGTAACTAGAGAGAGATTAATTTAAAATGAACATACCTGAAAGCTTCAATTATATTTTGCTTCTAGTTTGGTCAGAAATTGGTATGAAACTTTTCCTTGATTCCTCTCCAAATCCTCTGTCTATAATTCATGAAGTATTAAAAATTAGATAAAAATTATGTAGTCCTAACTCTGATAAATGTGAATTGATTGCATTTACAAGATTATATTTTCTACTCCTGCTAATATCTTAGGTCACATCAATATTTTTAAATAATATACATTGTATTGTTGAATGGAATTTTGTGCCCTTCATTATTTTTAATTAGGAAAAAAAATAGAAAGAAAAAGTTTGAAATAATCTTTATCGTCCCAACCACTCTTATAGTTAATTACATGTTTATAATTATAGGAAAATATTCTTAGAAACCAACTTGGGTCAACCTTGGGGAGTTCTAGAAACATTTCACAACTTTTTGAAATGGAAATAATAATTAATTTACAGTAAATGTTTTTTTTTCCTCATGCCTGTTTTTAAAGTAGTTCACTGAGGGCAGAGCTATAGGAAAAAAAAAGGTAAGAAATTTAAAATAGCTCACAGTGGTACTTTAAAACATTTTTTAAAATATTGCTTGTAGCTAGAATTCAGTGTTGTTTAATTCTGTATCTAGAATATAAGCCAGCAGCATGGTGCCTAAGAGAGGCAATGCGGTATATCAGAAAGAGCAATAGAGTAGGAGTCAGGGACATGTGGACAGGACAAGGGGCCTGTGCCATGAACAAGTCATGAAAACTAGTTAAGTCACTTAACCTACCTGGACCTTGCTTCCCTGAGGTCTCCTCCTGCTCCAACATTCTGCAATTCCTTATTTCCTGGACAAAGCTTACTGAGTGCCTACTAAAGGCAAATTTCCTTTGAAGAGAGCATTTGCTACATTGCCCTTGTTTCATATGGTGTCAATGCCAAATATTACACTTCACTTTTCACAGCATCTCCTTGAATTCTCTATTTTGAGGGACAGATCAAGCATCACCCAGCTCAATTTTGAACAAGTAAAGTGAGCCACAGTGACTCGTCCGGCACCAGCACAACTAGTTCAAGAATTCAGGTCTCCAGAGTCCAACAAAATAACCTCTTGAGCACTCTGCACAAATACAACTACCTGGCTATATTACTGCTCTCTTGTTTCTTTCCTGTAATAGTTTGCATCAGCTGTCCACGTGTTTTAGGAGAGCTGCTGACAGTTATTTGCACAGGACTTGAAATCTGGGCTGTGGCTTGATCCTGGCCTCTCCTCCAACATCCCAAGTGACCTTGGGCTAGTGATCTACCCATGAAATAAAGATCTACACCCCTGAGGATACTCTTGGCATTAGGCTGTATTATTGCCTGGGTATGTTATGAGGGAAAATGTTTGTGGAGTCCTTGAACTCATGAGGGAAAGGGAAATAAAAACAGTAAACTTCGTAAATAGGCTCTTACCAAAGTTTTTTCAAAAGAAAAAGTGAGGTTTCCAATCCTTGCTTTCTCAAAGCCATTTTTGACCAAAGTCTCTTGGTTGTCAAGGATACAGTAAGGTCATTAAGACCGTCATCATGCTTATTTCCATATTATATTCCCTAAATGGCAGAGCTAGTGAGAGATTCCTGGAGATGTTATAGGGAAGAGAATCATAGGAGATTTGCAAATGCTTATGGAGGTACTAAAATATTTTGTGTGCTTTTCATATATTGAAATTTTCAAAAAAATCTAACTTTTGCTGCAGCAAAAGATTTCAACAGGAAAATTGTCTAGCATCTAAGTTCAAGCTTAAGATTTATTCCCCAGAACTCAACTTCTACTTTCAGCTTATTTCAATCATATTCTTTTTATGCCCCCTTCCTCAACCCCAAGTGGGGAAACTGATCAAAAGCATTCTGCACATACCACCAAGCCCACAGATTCAGCCTCCCAGCTGCAGTACTAACCTCACAAATTCACAGACCATCTCCAGTTTCCACAAGTGGAGCAGCTTTCTGGACTAAAGGAACACCCTAGACACACCCACTATCCTCAGCTTGCCTGACTTTCACATCTCTGTCTTATAATCACTGTCACCATTTTTCTGTTGAATCAGACTATTAGATAAAAAAGAGTTCTGTTTAATAGAAAGACTTTACTTCCATACTCTTCTGTCTCACTCTCCATATCACAATTTCATCTCCATATTCAATACTGCTTTACATTAGTTGCCCAATTTCTCTGTCAAGGTCCTGACAGTGATGAGGTGGTAGAGAACATCATTAGGTTTTCACTTGGAAAATAAATTGGCTTTACGTAGTCTGTGTGTGAAGAGTTTGGCAGATGAAAATTCAGAAATGCTGCCAATAAGGCAAATGTTTAATCTTGGAGAAAGCTCTTTACACGAATGCAGTTGACGTAGAGGAAAGGAAACCGCAAAACAACAGGGCAATAACATTAAAGACTGGTTTACACACACCAAAAGAAAAGGAAATTCAGAGCTGACTTCCACATCCCTTCTTATAATTTATCACAACAGGATGAAATATGCAGATGGTGTTTCCTCTGTGAAACTGGAAAAAGAGCAGAAATTCCTAAATCAGATTAACACAAATGTAGTAAAATGTCTGGTTATTCTTTGCACCTTCATATTTATCTTCTATTTAAGGTTCTCATAATACTTTGCAACAATTAGTCTTCCTACTTCACAGCTGGGAAAAGTAAGATCCCAGGCAATAAAGTAATTCCTTCAAACACACTGAAAATCAGAGCCACAAATTGAATTGCCACTTTATTTTCTTCACAAACTGTTATAAAGGTTGCTTTCTGGATAGCATGCTTTTCTCAGAAAGAAATTGGCTTTTATGTTAAAGCAATCAGTCAAATAAATCTATAAAATAGACTATTCTAACGGTACTCTAACAATATATGTTTTAAACTAAATTTTTCTCCTATGCAATAATTTGAAAATTATGTGATGACACTTCTTTCCTTTTACCAACTCACCTTCTAGCTCCAATGAATCAATAAATTTACAAAGCATAATCATGTCTATATTCTGAGAAAGATCTTTTATTCTTTTTTAGTGAGACTTAAAAAATCATAAGACATTGCCCTAAATCCCTAATATAGAAAAATAGCTTAAATACTCCAGATAAAATTCATACCTATTTAAACAAGGTATGTTCATGTATGTACGTGTTGGGAGTTTCATTTGATTTGTTCTAAGTAATGTTTAAATTTCTACCTTGATAAATTGTGAGAGCATTTCCCCCATCTACCCCAAGATCCTCTCTGTCCCTTTCTCTATTCTCTGGTGTGTCATCACCAGAACCTGAATGTTTTGAACCAGCCCACCAGAAAGTTATACTCATAGAAACTACACTGAAGTCAGAATTTCCAGGATCCAAGTCTAGCTCGGAGAGATTTATCCACAGGGGCTAGATGCAGCCCAGCTAGAAGGGAATTTGGGGAGAATCAAGGGGAGCATCAAGAGCCTACCCAAGAAACTGTGCCAAATCTGATCCAAAGGGACAAACAAGATCTCTAAAGAGTGAAAACAAAGCGAAATGAGGTCAAAAGGCAAGAGGGAGAAAAGGACAAGAAAGTATATAGATCAGGAGGCAAACCCTTCATATGGAACAGGGAAAGCCAGTGAAGAGGGGAGAATGAGGGTGAGAATATTGAAAAGATGCTAAAGTTCCCATGTTGGTGCAGCCAGATGACTGAATGTGGCACACACACACACACACACCAAACAAAAAACAAGTAAAAATCAGTCATACAGAAGCCAATAATTTCAAAAAAAATGTTAAAAGAAAGTCAGGTGATGGTCAATAAATGTTCACATGAAAAAAAAGTGGGGTTTTTTTGTTTATTAATTTTTTAGAGAGAGAGTGTATGTGTGTGAGTGGGAAAGGGGCAGAGGGAGACGGGACAGAGGAGGATCCAAATTAGGCTCTATGCTGACAGCAGAGAGCCCAATGAGGGGCTTGAACTCACAGACTGTGAGATCATGACCTTAGCCGAAGTCAGATGCTTAACTGACTGAGCCACCCAGGTGCTCCGAAAAAAGTTTGTTGTGTTTTTTTTTTTAATTATTGGTGATTCCTCAATGTAGAATAAAGGTAAAAGAGACATGTTTAAAATAAGAAGAAAACCAAGAGAGTTCACCACTAGCAGACATGCATCAAAAGAATTCTAATTCTTCAGGCAAAAGGAAAATAGTCCCAAGTGGAAAGATGATGATTCAAGTAGGAATAAAAACAATTTAAAAATTGTCTGCTGATTAACTTAAATGATTATTGACATGTAAAAGAATAATGGCAATGGTGGAGCTAAGCTCAAACCTCAGAAAAATATTGGATGCAGGGAACAGGAGAAAATTGAAGGAACTCTCAAGAAGGATGATAAAGAGAGATTCCCAGGGTGGGAGCTACACTGGAAGGAGAAAGCAGTTAGCTAAGATCAGAACAATGTGACTCATGACACAGGTCCAGGTGGAGGACTTTACAACATATTCCCTTTTCATATTTTCCTTTTCTGAGCCAGCCCAGACTTCGATCTGGACTTAGATTTTCCTAACAACCTACTGAGTAAATTTCTGCACTCCATTCCATGCTCCACAATCTAAATCAGCTAAAGACACTCAGTTCACTTCCCAGAAGTGTTCTGCTTGGATTTACTCCTGAGAGCTGGAGGTAAGCTTAGAAGCTTAGCAGCAATGGTTAGTTTAGAAGCAAAAAATAAAGAGCAACTTACTCTCCTCCTAAACATTTTTTTTTCTATTAAACATCTAGAACCTAGCCCACAAAACAGTCCTGCTTACTGGCCTGAAATGGAACACACAAGCAGTGAAAGAACTTGTAGAGAAAAACTATCAGGTGAGATTTCTGCTTATTTTGGCTTAGGTGAAGTAGAACAGGAAAAGTATGTCATTACAATATTCCAAATATGCTGTTCTTCAAAGCTGAGGCCTGCAGGAGAGGAGCTAGCTGAAGGGTGCAGGCGAAGGCTCACAAAACTGCCTAACTCAGCAATCAGTCAAAGTTCCTTCCAGAAAAGCAAATCATCCACAGCTTCTATTACATGACCCAAATCTCTCCTCTGGAGGGTTTTCCTCTTTTCCTTGTTAAGCATAGCAGTAGGCATCTTGTGCAGTGGTCACCACAATGGTCTCCAAGGCTTTTGCCAGAATGAAGATGGCTTCCTGGCCCTCGAGGGTCAGGTCAAGTCTGCCTCTACCATGGCCTTCATTCCTGCCAGAGGCCACCTGGAGAGATGAGCCCCCACACACTTACTGGGGCCTGGGGTTGTGCCTCTGCCTCCCCTCTTGGCCCCTCCCCCTCTGCGCTATCCACCTGGAGCATGCTGCACAGGGCCATGCTTTATTGGACTTTCTCATTGTCCACTCATGTTCATAATAAATGACCACTGGAAGCAGTCTGATGGCATGTCAAATAAATCACTTAGGCAAAAATTGCAAGTTCGCAAAAGCAAGAGACTATAAAGATATTGGTGAGCTTCGAAAAACCCATATCTGGATTATGTGCTTAAGAATAAAAATGAACACACCAAAAACCATAAAATACCTAGGAATAAACCTAACCAAAGAGGTGAAAAATCTATATACTGAAAATCATGGGAAAGCTTATGAAAGAAATTGAAGACACACACAGAAAAACGGAAAAACATTCCACGTCATGAATTGGAAGAACAAATATTGTGAAAATGTCGATACTTTCCAAAGCAATCTACATATTTAATGCAATCCCTTTCAAAATAACCAGCATTCTTCATAGAGCTAGAACAAACAATCCTAAAATTTGTAGCAACCAGAAAAGACCCCAAATAGCCAAAGCAATCCTGAAAAAGAAAACCAAAGCTGGAGGCATCACAATCCCAGACTTCAAGCTGTATTACAAAATTGTAATCATCAAGACAGTATGGTACTGGCACAAGAACAGACACTCAGATCAATGGAACAGAATAGAGAACCCAGAAATGGACCCACAAACGTATGGCCAACTAATCTTTGACAAAGCAGAAAAGAATATCCAATGGAATAAAGACAGTCTCTTCAGCAAATGGTGTTGGAAAAACTGGACAGTGACATGCAGAAGAATGAACCTAAACCATTTTCTTACACCATACACAAAAGTAAACTCAAATGGATAAAAGACCTAAATGTAAGACAAGAAGCCATCAAAATCCTAGAGGAGAAAACAGGCAACAACCTCTTTGACCTTGCTGCAGCCACTTTTTACTTCACATGTCTCCAGAGCCAAGGAAAACAAAAGCAAAAATGAACTATTGGGACCTTAAAAAGCTTCTACACAGCAAAGAAAACAATCAACAAAACTAAAAGCCAATTGACAGAATGGGAGAAGATATTTGCAAATGACATATCCTACAAAGGGTTAGTATCCAAAATCTACAAAGAACTTATCAAACTCAACACCCAAAAAACAAACAATCCAGTGAAGAAATGGGCAAAAGACATGAATAGACACTTTCCAAAGAAGACATCCAGATGGCTAACAGAGACATGAAAAAATTCTCAACATCACTCATCATCAGGGAAATGCAAATCAAAACCACATTGAGATACTACTTCACACCGGTCAGACTGGCTAAAATGAAGAACTCAGGCAACAACAGATGTTGGCGAGGATGCGGAGAAAGGGGAACCCTTTTGCACTGCTAGTGGGAATGCAAACTGGTGCAAAGCACTCGAAAATAGTATGGAGGTACCTCAAAAAATTAAAAATAGAACTACCCTACAACCCAGAAATTACACTTCTAGGTATTTATCCAAAGGATATACGAGTGCTCATTCAAGGAGGCACTCAATGTTTATATCACCTCAATGTTTATAGCAGCACTATCAACAATAACCAAAGTATGGGAAGAGCCAAATCGACTGATGAATGGATAAAGAAGATGTGGTATATATACATACATATATATATATACACACACACACACACACACACACACACATTACTCAGCAATCAAAAAAAAAATGAAATCTTTCCATTTGCAACAATGTGGATGGAACTGGAGTGTATTATGCTAATTGAAATAAATTAGTCAGAGAAAGACAAATATATGATTTCACTCATATGTGGAATTTAAGATACAAAACTGATGTATATAAGGGAAGGGAAGTAAAACTAATATAAAGACAGAGAAGGAGACAAACCATAAGAGACTATTAAATACAGAGAACAAACTGAGGGTTGCTGGCAGGGTGTTGGGGGGGGATGGGCTAAATGGGCAAAGGGCATTAAGGAGGACACTTGCTGGGATGAGCACTGGGTATTACATGTAAGTGATGAATCACTGAATTCTATTCCTGAAATCATTATTACACTATATGTTAACTAACTTGGATATAAATAAATAAATAAATAAATAAATAAATAAATAAATAACAGAGCATAAATTATACAATTGGAGAGTATAAATTACAGCTATGAGCCTTGCATGAAATGTGTAACTGAGTTTAGTTTAAATCCACACCTCTAGGGAAAGAGGCCATTTAACTTATAGAATGGGAAAAGGCATTGAGCATCTTTTCATGTGCCTGTTGGCCATCTGGATGTCTTCTTTAGAGAAGTGTCTATTCATGTTTTCTGCCCATTTCTTCACTGGATTATTTGTTTTTCGGGTGTGGAGTTTGGTGAGCTCTTTATAGATTTTGGATACTAGCCCTTTTCCAATATGTCATTTGCAAATATCTTTTCCCATTCCATCGGTTGATGAATGGATAAAGAAGTTGTGGTTTATATACACAATGGAGTACTACGTGGCAATGAGAAAGAATGAAATATGGCCCTTTGTAGCAACATGGATGGAACTGGAGAGTGTTATGCTAAGTGAAATAAGTCATACAGAGAAAGACAGATACCATATGGTTTCACTCTTATGTGGATCCTGAGAAACTTAACAGAAACCCATGGGGAGGGGAAGAAAAAAAAAAAAAAGAGGTTAGAGTGGGAGAGAGCCAAAGCATAAGAGACTGTTAAAAACTGAGAACAAACTGAGTGTTGATGGGGGGTGGGAGGGAGGGGAGGGTGGGTGATAGGTATTGAGGAGGGCACCTTTTGGGATGAGCACTGGGTGTTGTATGGAAACCGATTTGACAATAAACTTCATATATTGAAAAAAAAAAAAAAAAAGAATGGGAAAAGACATACCCTCAGCCATACGCAGCCAATAACTGGAAAAAAAAAAAAAAAGGAGGAAGGGGAAGGAAGGGTATTTGAGATTTAAATTGCTACAAATTTCAATGCATTTCATTGAAATCATAAATAATCAAAAACAAAGTAAATTTTAAGAAAGGATTCACAGCCATTCTAGGAAAAAAAATCAAAGTCAATACTATTTCAAACTTAATGCTACATCTATTTTTTAAATTTTTTTCCTCTTTTCCCAGTAAAAAAAGTTCTTCCCTAAGTTTGAGTTAGTTGGCTTTTGTTACCTCAAAAATTTTACTTTTTAATTTCTGTTGAAGACAAACAAACAAAAAAGATACCATTAACTCAGGTTAACAGGTGAAAATGTTTTTTAAGATTCAAATCTTTCTTGACATAATATGGCTGGACTGCAAGAACTAATTGATACCTTGATTACTTTTCTATTACATTTCATTATTTTGACATAGGTTAGTCTGAATTTCATCTTTTGGCTAATGTTTTAAAAATTCCAATTTTTCATTAGGAGCATAAAATTCGTTATCATCATTTAGCCATATTTCTTCCCCATGACATTTCTGCTTACGATTTTTTAATACTGACATATGAAATATTTCGTCTCAGGAAAACTACACAATAATTCTTAATCTATCTCTTTATACTGAAAAAGAACATGTTATAGAATTAGTAATAAGGCTATATATTACTTTATATTAAATATAAATATAAATATAAATATAAATATACTTTAAAAATATTTCCCCACTGCTACTGGGCTCTAATAGAGATGAATGTCTGATTGTGAGTCAAGAGACTTTCAATTCTAATCCTGCCTCTACCAATAATAACTGGTAGCTCTATTGACTTTGGAAAGTCATTTAATCTTTGTATATCTCGGTTTTTTCTCATCTGTAAGAAGGCTAGATAAGGACTAAGGTGGGCTCCATGTCTAAAATTATATGAGTCCATATATAGTTGTTTTATCAGGAATGTTTTGATGTATTCCTAATCTGAATCTGTACAATTATAAATATATATGCCCCTAACAACACAGCCCAAAATACCCGGAGCAAAAACTATCAGTACTAATGGGATAAATTCAACAATAATAGTTGTAGCCTTCATTATTCCACTTTCCAAAAAATATAGAACAACTTGACAGAAGATCAGCCAGGAAATAGAAGGCTTAAACAACCTTATAGACCAACTAGATATAACATATTTAGAAAAACACCATCTAACAATAGCAGAATATACATTCTTCTCAAACGCAGATGCAACATTCTCCAGGACAGGCCATGTATTAAGCCATAAAACAAATCTCAATAAATGTAAAAGGATTGAAATCATACAAAATATGTTCTCTGGCCATAAGGAAGTAAATTAGAAATCAGTAACAAAAATAAATTCAACAAATTTATAAATACGTGGAAATTATATGTGGAAAATATGTGGTAATTACAGCATAGTACCGATCCTTTTCAAAATCTCCGTGACCTTTTTTTGCAGAAGTTGACAAGATGAAACTCATAATAACCAAACAATCTTGAAAAAGTGTAACAAAGTTGGAGGACTCACACTTTCCGGTTACAAAGCTATGAACCCACCACAAAGCTACAGTAATGAAAACTTTGTGGTATTGGCATAGAGATAAGCATATGCATCAGTAGAATAGAATAAAGAGCCCATAAATGAACCTACATTTTACGTTCAATTGATTTTGACAAGGGTACCAGCATCATTCAATGGAGTTTTCTAACAAATGGTACTGGGACAACTGGATATCCTCATTTAAAAGAAAGAAATTGGACCCCTTTCTCACACCGTATACAAAAATTAACTCAAAATAGATCAAAGGTCCAAATGTAAGAGCTAAATCTATCAAACTTTTAAAAGAAAATGGGGGACTAAATCTTCATATCCTTGGATTAAGCAATAGTTTCCTAGACATGACAGCAAAAGCACAAGTAACCAATGAAAAAAAAATAAACAAACCAGATTTCATCAAAATTTAGAAATTTTTGCTTCAGAAGACCTATCAAAAAGCGAAAAGATAAACCACAAGATGGGAGAAAATGTTTACAAATCATATATATGAAAATGATCCATTTTCTAAAATATATAAAGAACTCTTACCACTCAACAATACAAGAAAACCCAATTAATAAATAAGCAGAGGATTTGAATAGACATTTCTCCAAAGAATATATACAAATGACTAATAAGCACATGAACAAATTCTCAATATCCTTAGTCACCAGAGAAATGCAAATCAAGACTACCATGAGATAATACTTCACAATCACTAGATGGTTATAATAAAAAAATTGATAATAATAAATGCTGATGAGGATGTGGAGAAATTGGAACCCTCATACACTGGTGGTGGGAATGCAAAATAGTGCAGCCACTTTAGAAAACTATTTTAGCAGTTCCTCAAAAAATTAAACATAGGGGTGTCATATGACTCTGCAGTTCTACTCCTAGGCATATATACCCAAGAGAACTAAAAACGTATGTTGACACAAAAACATGTACATGAATGTTCATTACAGTATTACTTATAGTAGCCAAAAAGTGAAAACAACACAAATGTCCATCAACTGATGGAAGGTTAAACAAAATGTGATATATCCATACAATGGATATATTATTCAGTCATAAAAAAAAAAAAAAGAATGAAGTACTTATGCATGCTGTAACATGGATGAACGTTGAAAGACGCCAGTCACAAAGGGTCATAGACTGTATAATTCCACTTATATGAAAGTCCAGAACCGACAAATCCGTAGTGACAGAAAGTAGATAGTGGTTGCTTAGGGCTGGGTGAGGACAGAAAATGGGGGATAACTGCTAATGGATTATCTGTCTATATAATGTCTGAAGACATTAGCTGCTAATGTCTTTGGGGATAATGAAAACGTCCTGGAATTAGATAGTGATAATAGTTGCACAACCCTCTGAATACATATAAACTATTGCATTGTACACCTTAAGAAGGTGAATTTCATGATATAAGAATTAAACTTCAATTTAAAAAAATCCAAATCTGCCAAATAACAAGTCGTTTTAAAGTACACTGTATTCTGGGGTATACTTTGCTGTGTTACATGCAGAGTGAGGGTAAAGTGAAAAAAGGACAGGGGAGGTATATTGCTAGAAAACAAACAACGTTAATATTTTATTCCTTCAGGCAGAAAGTTTTCATCCAGCCGTGACAAAGAGGTTAGTGACTATATCCAGAACTGACATAGACTGTGAAAAATGAAGGGCCTAGTGCTTAGATATGCTTTCCATGGTTTTAAGACCAGGAAATGCAAGGTGTTTCAATTCCTAGACCACACTTTTTTTTTTATCATTAAGCAAACAAAAGTCATGGGATAGTTATATTTAATTTAAAATCTGTGTCCCTCCTCAATCAGCTCCTTTAGCCAAAGACACACTGTGACATTTTCCCCCTGTCCTATTTAGCATGTCTTTTTAAGCTGAGAAAAAAAGCATGTCACCAAAAAAGAGAAAGTTAAAAAAGACTTTGTATTCGAAAAGTGTCTACTTTGATTTAAAAAAATAAAATAAAATTTCCAACAGCTTTGTACGTTTACTGTAAAGAAAATACATGCCATTTCAGGATAGTAGTTACCTCCAGAAAGAAAGGGAGAAAGAGACAACGGCAGGGGTTAGGGGGAACTACCTTTAACACTGCACTTTTATAAAGACAGAGAGACATAAAACAAATTATTTACCTTTGTTTAATTTTAGTGATAGCTATATGGGCATCTGTTATTTCAGTTTTTGAACTTCTTATGTTTGAAATATTTCAAAATTTAAAAGCTATGTTTAAATTATTTGACATTAAATATATATATTCATCACAATTATAATATTTTCTCATCATGAACACATTTTATGCTTTTTAAAATTTAATATAATTTTTTATTTTATTTTATATTTTCCTCATGACAAGAGTACTCTTTAATCCCATCCTCCATTTCCCCCATCCCCCACCCACTTCCCCCATCCCCCCACCCACTTCCCATCTGGTACCTATCAGTCTGTTCTCTATAGTTAAGCGTCTGTTTCTTGATTTGTCTCTCTCTTTTTTCCCCCCTTTCTTCATTTGTTTTGTTTCTTAAATTCGACATAAGAGTGAGATCATATGGTATTTGTCTTTCTCTGACTGACTTTTTTCGCTTAGCATTAAACTCTACTAGCTCTATCCATGTTGTTAAAAATGGCAAGATTTCATTCCTTTTATGGCTGAATATTCTGATATATATAATTATATAATATACATATTATATAATTATATATAATATAAAACCTCTTTTATAACCAATTCAACTATCAGTGGACACTTGGGCTGCTTTCATAGTTTGGCTATTGTAAATAGTGCTGTAATAAATATAAGGGTGCATGTATTCCTTTGAATTTGTGTTTTTGTACTTTTGTGTAAATACCCAGTTGTGTAATTCCTGGATCATAGAATAATTCTACATTTAATTTTTTAGGGAATACCTATTTTAATTTTCCACAGTGGCTGCACTAGTTTGCATTCCCACCAACAATGCAAGAGTGTTTCTTTTTCTCCACATCCTTGTCAACACTTGTTGTTTCCTGAGCTTTTTATTTTAGCCATTCTGACAAATGTGAGGTGTTATCTCATTGTAGTTTTGATCTGCGTTGCCCTGATGATGAGTGGTGTTGAGCATTTTCTCACATATCTGTTGACCATCTGGATGTCTTCTTTGGGGAAATGTCTGTTCATGTCTTCTGACCACTTTTTAATTGGATTGTTTGTTTTTTGGGTATTGAGTTGTATCAGTTCTTTATATATCTTGGAAACTGACCCTTTATCAGATATGTCATTTGTAATTATCCTCTCTCATTCAGTAGATTGCCTTTTAGTTTTGTTGATTGTTTTCTTCATTGTGCAGAAACTTTTTATTTTGATGTAACAGAATATTATGAAAATCTGTATGCCAACAAATCGGACAACTTAAAAGAAACGCATAAATACCTAGAAAGAAATAATCCACCAAAACTAAAGCAGGAAGAAATAGAAAACTTGAACAGACCAATTACCGGCAATGAAATTAAATCAGGAATAAAAAACCTTCCAAAAAACAAAAGTCCAGGACCAAACAGATTGCTTCACAAATGAATTCTACCAAACATTTAAAGAAGAGTTAATATGCATTCTTCTCAAATTATTCCAAAAAATACAAGAGGAAGGAAAACTTCCAAATTCACTCTATGAGGCCAGTATACCAAAAGGGGTATACTGAGATGAAGACACCACAAAGGGGGGCCTGGGTGGCTCAGTCAGTTATGCATCCGACTTCGGCTCAGGTCATGATCTCACATTTCATGAGTTCAAGCCCCACATCAGGCTCTATGCTGACAGCTCAGAGCCTGGAGCCTGCTTCGGATTCTGTGTCTCCCTCTCTCTTTGCCCCTCCCCAACTTACGTTCTGTCTCTCTCTCTCTCTCTCTGTCTCTCAAAAATAAATAAATATTTTTTAAAAATTTTAAAAAGACACCACAAACAAAGAGAGCCATAGGCCAACATCTCTCATGAATAAAGATGCAAAAATCCTCAACAAAATAATAGCAAACCAAATCCAAAATATATTTAAAAAATCATACACCATAACCCCAAATAGCCGAAGCAATCTTGAAAAAGAAAACCAAAGCAGGAGGCATCACAATCCCAGACCTCAAGCTGTACTACAAAGCTGTAATCATCAAGACAGTATGGTACTAGCACAAGAACAGACACTCAGATCAATGGAACAGAATAGAGAACCCAGAAATGGACCCACAAACGTATGGCCAACTAATCTTTGACAAAGCAGTAAAGAATATCCAATGGAATAAAGACAGTCTCTTCAGCAAGTGGTCCTGGGAAAACTGGACAGCGACATGCAGAAGAATGAACCTGGACCACATTCTTACACCATTCACAAAAATAAACTCAAAATGGATGAAAGATCTAAATGTAAGACAGGAAGCCATCAAAATCCTCAAGGAGAAAGCAGGCAAAAACCTCTTTGATCTTGGCTGCAGCAACTTCTTACTCAACATGTTTCTGGAGGCAAGGGAAACAAAAGCAAAAATGAACTACTGGGACCACATCAAAATAAAAAGCTTCTGCACAGCGAAGGAAACAATCAACAAAACTAAAAGGCAACCGACAGAATGGGAGAAGATATTTGCAAATGACATATCATACAAAGGGTTAGTATCCAAAATCTACAATGAACTTATCAAACTCAACACCCAAAAAACAAACAATCCAGTGAAGAAATGGGCAAAAGACATGAATAGACACTTCTCCAAAGAAGACATCCAGATGGCCAACCGACACATGAAAAAATGCTCAACATCACTCATCATCAGGGAAATGCAAATCAAAACCACAAGGAGATACCACGTCACACCTGTCAGAATGGCTAACACTAACAACTCAGGCAACAACAGATGTTGGTGAGGATGTGGAGAAAGTGGATCTGTTTTGCATTGTTGGTGGGAATGCAAGCTGGTGCAGCCACTCTGGAAAACAGTATGGAGGTTCCTCAAAAAACTAAAAATAGAACTACCCTAGGACCTAGCAATTGCACTACTAGTTATTTATCCAAGGGATACAGGTGTGCTGTTCCTAAGTGACACATACACCCCCATGTTTATAGCAGCACTATCAACAATAGCCAAAGTATGGAAAGAGCCCAAATGTCCATCGCTGGATGAATGGATAAAGAAGATGTGATATATATATATATATATATATATATATATATATATATATATATACACACACACACATACACACACAATGGAGTATTACTCAGCAATCAAAAAGAATGAAATCTTGCCATTTGCAAGTACGTGGATGGAACTGGAGGGTATTATGCTAAGCGAAATTAGTCAGAGAAAGACAAAAGTCATATGATTTCACTCATATGAGGACTTTAAGAGATAAAACAGATGAACATAAGGGAAGGGAAACAAAAAAAATATAAAAACAGGGAGGGGGGAAAACAGAAGAAACTCATAAATATGGAGAACAAACTGAGGGTTATGGGAGGGGTTGTGGGAGTTGAGGGGGTGGGCTAAATGGGTAAGGGACACTAAGGAATCTACTCCTGAAATCATTGTTGCACTATATGCTAACTAATTTGGATGTAAATTTTTAAAAAATAAATAATAAAATTTTAAAAAATCATACACCATAATCAAGTGGGATTTATTCCCAGGATGCAAGGGTGGTTCAATATTCACAATAATCTACACGATACATCACATCAATAAGAGAAAGGATAAAAGTCATACTATCATTTCAATAGATGCAGAAAAAGCATTTAGTACAAAATATATTCATGATAAAAAAAACCTCTGCAAAGTAGGTCTAGAGGGAACATATCTCAACAAAATAAAGGCCTTATATGAAAAACCCACAGCTAACATCATAGTCAGTGGTGAAAAACTGAGAGATTTTCCCCTAAGGTCAGGAATGAGACAAGGATATCTACTATCACTATTATTATTCAACATAGTACTGGAAGTCCTAGTCACAGCAAATGGACAAACATAAAGAAATAAAAGGCATCCAAATTAGTAAGAAAGAAGTAAAACTTTCACTATATACAGATGATATAATACTATATATAGAAAACCGTTAAAGATTCCACCAAAAAAACTACTAAAACTGATAAATGAATTCAGTAAAGTCTTAGGATACAAAATCAATCTGCTGCATTCCTATACTCTAATAATGAAGCAGCAGAAAGTGAAATTAAGAAAATAATCCCTTTTACAATTATACAGAAAACAATAAATTATCTAGTAATAAACTTAACCAAAGAGGTGAAAGACTTGTGACCTGAAAACAATAAAACACCAATGAAAGAAACTGAAGAGGAAACAAAGAAATGGAGAGACATTCCATGCTCTTGGGGTGGAAGAATAAATATTGTTAAAGTCTATACTATCGAAAGCAATCTATAGATTTATTGCAATCCCTATTTAAATACTAACAGCATTTTTCACAGAACAAATAATCCTAAAATTGTATGGAACCACAAAAGACCTTGAATAGACAAAGCAATCTTGAAGCAAACAAAACTGGAAGTATCACAATTTCAGACTTCAAGTTATATTATAAAATGGTAGTAATTAAAACACTATGGCACTGGCATAAAAATAGACACATAGATCAATGGAATACAACCAAAAACCCAGAAATAAACCCACAATTATATGGTCAATTAATCTTCAACAAAGGAGGAATGGAATATCCAATGAAAAAAAGGGCAGTCTCTTCCACAAACGGTATTGGGAAAACTGGCAGTCATAAGCAAAAGAATGAAACTGGACCACTTTCTTACACCATGCACAAAAATAAACTCAAAATGGATTAAAGACCACAATGTGAGACCTGAAACCATAAAAAATCCTTAAAGAGAGCACAGGCAGTAATCTCTCCAACATGGGCCATATCAACATTTTTCTAGATATGTCTCCTGAGGCAAAGAGAAACAAAATCCAAAAGAAACTACTGGGAACGTTTTATTTTATTTTGAAAAAGTTTTCTTGCTTCAGTTAATAATTACTAAATACTGCTATATGCTGGCAGAAAGTCCTTAAAAAAAATGCATTTGATCCATCATGAAACATTTATTCAAGACCTATCATGGTACCATGTGTCGGGTGCTATGGAAAGGTTCTCAGGAAACAAAGATAAATGAGACAATGTTTCTTGGCCTAGTGGATAATTCAGACCACTTAATGAATAATCCCAATACAATTTAGTAAGGGCTAACAGAGATATATACGCACAGGAGGCACAAACTCAGAGAAGGGAGTAAAAAAAAATCAGTCATATGTACTCCCCAATTCTCCCTGATGAGGTAACAAACACTGGATACTTCAAGCCCATGGAGAAGGGAAGGAGAAGACAACAAAAAGGTTTATTTTATCTAGAATACAGACATAACCCACCAGAGGTAGGTCGCAAAACTATAATTTTTTCCTCCATATTTTTAAACCTTAATTTTGCACAGTTATTTTAATCAAATGCATTTAGACAAGTATCATATTTCTGCATACTTGTACTAGGGAAACTTTAATGGCTAATATTTATTCTTTACTGCATGGAAGTGCTTGTGCATGGATTATTTCATTAAATCTTCATATCGTCTCTGGCAGATAGGTGCTGTTATTATCCCCATTTCACAGAGGAGAAGAATAACTTGAAAACTTAGAGTAACTACAAAAATTCGTCCTAGTTTGCAATTCCAAATAAACAGAGCCTTTAACCATCTGTTCATGCTACATCAATGTCAGTTATATAAGAGGGAAATAAAGGATCCATAGAACCCTCTGTGAGCACAGAGAATATTTTCATCATGATGTTTGAAATTCCATCCAATTTTTAAGATGAAAAAAGCCCTTGAAATTATTAGGCTTATTATATCTTAGTAACAGAGTGCTTGTATGTTTAATCTTTAACTCTGCAAGTGTGCAAAGAGAAACCAATCTAATAGCATTCATTTTCTGTGTTCTAACAACTGGATTTGGTTCTGGTCAACTAAAATGGTCTGCCCAGGACTCTTACCAGGATGGTGACTGATGTCAAGAAAGAGTCCTTATTGAGACCTACTGGCTGCTTTATAAAGAAGACTCACAAGGATCCCATTCCTTAGTGCTGTTCGGACTAGGGGGACACAGTGCCATTGACAACAAGCAGGGTGTTAGAAAAGAAACAAAAAGAAAGGCATGTATTGTTTAATAGAGATCAGCTGCTGAAGAGACACTTATCAGAACCCCTTTGTTCCCAAGACTGGGAGGATCTGCCACAGACTCACCAAACAAGGACAACCACAAGCAGCAATCGCCCAGATGAAAATCACATCAGAAACTACCCAGGAGCCCAAGAGCCCAGGGAAGTAACCCAAGAGCCAAGTAGGAGTGCAGAAAGGACGATTGTCTGAACAGCTCTCCAACCTTGCACGATGCCAGACTCCTGGGACAACAGGAGCTGAAGTTTCGGGCTGCCAAAAGACACAGAACTGTTGCCATTTAATGAGGCCTGAAAAAAAGGACCGCATGGCTGTATTTTTATTGTTTAATGGGTTTTAGCTTGGGTCTGGGCTAAGTGGGCTCCTGTGTTTCTCAGTGACCCAGCCACCCGACACACTGCATACCCATGGGGACCCTTCCCATCCCAGCAAGTGTGAGAACAAATTTGGTTAATTCTCCTCCAGAGAGATCTTGGCAATCACACAGCAGGTTGTGCCTCCCACACAAAAGCATTTCCTTGTATTCCAGTGACCTTTGCTTCGACCCCTTGCTTCTACCTCTGCTTGCCTTCCTCATACACTGTGTTACATATGACATTGCTTTGTGGGCTTAAGACACATTCCTTACTATTTGACTGAGGTATGTCACAAAACTGACAGGGACAGTCCTCAAAGAGGCCAGGCCAAGGCTGAAGGGGCATCCAGCTCCCTGCCAATTCACTTCATTGGTGCATAAAGGAGAAATTCTAACTGGGTGTCTTGGCTTTGAAGCTTATTTAATTTCTCTCTTTTCACTCTTATAAGAACACAAATTAAACAGAAGGCTAATTTTGCTAGTTTCAAAAGGCAACATTCAATGGTAAATTACCTAAATAAAATGACTTACCTATTCATAGGGACAACTATAGAACTATAGAAAGCATAAAAGCACTGTCTGAAAAATACATATGGCATTGTAAGTTAGAAGTTCAACTAAATATTTAGTTTACATTCTCCATTTAAAATTTTGAAAACCAGGGCACCTGGGTGGCTCAGTAGATTGAGCATCTGACTTCAGCTAGGTCATAATCTTGTGGTTTGTGGGTTCAAGCCCCATGTCAGGCTCTATGCTGACAGCTCAGAGCCTGGAGCCTGCTTCAGATTCTGTGTCTCCCCTCTCTCTGCCCCTCCCATGCTCATACTCTGTCTCACTCTGTCTCTCAATTATAAATAAATGGTAAAAAAAAAAAAAGTTTTAAATAAATAAATAAAATTCTGAAACCTACCAGGGATAACTAATGTTAGAATTTTAGGCTCTTAATTTGTGTGGTAAGACCAAAGTCCAGAAAATGATGCTTTGTATATTTAACAATCTTAGGCCCCCAAATTTGGAGGTTCTTATAAAGACAGCTCTTTTGTAATGGTTTAGGATTCCATGTGGTTGTGATATTTCCAGAATGAAGGAATAAGTCAATCCTGATGAAATTTTGAAAGATGCCACCATGTCTAAATGTTTCAAAGCCAACACTTCAACTGCTAAATCATTCCCTCTGTTTTAAAGGAGTGATTATTTGATTGGTAATGGGGGTGGAGAGAAAGCCTTCACCAGTAATGCATATGGGCACATCATCTCCATGATTATATGTGAAAGAAGATGAGATCTGGAGAAAACCTCCTGATTCATTCAGACACACAAATCATCCAAAGGAGGGGGTTCCCCTGTTTTCTCTTGAACTCTAGCAGGAAATTTCCCATGCCATAATTGTATTTGTTATAGTGCAATGATCAAAGTCAATAAATTCCTCCATCCATCCCTATTCAGGGAAACCATATGGCATTACTAGGAGAGTCACATGTAAGGCCGGTTTGTCATATACATGATTGAATACCCATGGGGAAAAGGAACACTGGGGAGAGCAAAAGCATTTAAAGACTAAAACCATGAACTCCAAGAGACATGCAGATATGTACTCTACTTCTTAAGATCTAAATTGGCAGGCCTATAAAGAAAACATACTGCAATATGATCATGAAAGAAAGAGGACAGATTCCTGAAAATATAGGTGATTTCATTCAGCAGCTGTGCACATAGAGCCATTGAGGTCTTCATCAGAAGTTACTGGTTCTAGGAGGCAGGTACGTCCATTCTGAAGTCTATTGATTACCATATAGTCTCATTATCCAGTGTTCTTGGTTATAAGGAGACTGTTTCCATTTAGAGGTAGCATTTTCTTCCCTTTCAGACTGGGTGAGGACTATTAGAAAATTTGGTAATTCCTAGAACTGGTGTGGACACCAAGAAATAGCTACTTTTGGAGTAAGATTTTGGAAATGCCATCTCACTAATATAAAAAAAAATTAATTTTCATTAAAAATAAAATAAAATAAAAATAAAATTTTAATTTGCCTAAATAATGGCCCCACAATTACATGACTAGGAATTTATCTTCCAGAATAGGCACAAGACACAAAAACATATGCCCATGAATATCCATTGTAGCCTTTTTTATTCTAGCATGTCATGAAAGAAATCTGAGTATCTAACAGTAGAGAAAGAGTTAAATGAATTTATAGTAATCCATTCAATAGAAGAGTAAGAAGAAAGAAGGTAAGTCTATTTCTGTGTCCAAGATTGTTTTTAAGTCATAGAATATGAGTCCTCATGGAAAGAAAGAGAGAAAGAAAGAAAGAAAGAAAGAAAGAAAGAAAGAAAGAAAGAAAGAGGAAAAGGAAAAGGAAAAGGAAAAGGAAAAGAAAAGAGGGGCACCTAGGTGGTTCAGTTGGTTAAGCGTCTGACTTCGGCTCAGGTCATGATCTCGGGGTTCGTGGGTTCGAGCCCCACACTGGGCTCTGTGCTGACAGCTCAGAGCCTGGAGCCTGCTTCAGGTTCTGTGTCTCCCTCTCTCTCTGCCTCTCCCCCACTTGCACTCTCTCTTTCAAAAATAAATAAACATTAAAAAACTTTTTTTAAAGAAAAGAAAAAAGGAAGGAAGGAAGGAAGAGGAAGAGGGAGGAAGAAAAGAAAGGAAAGGGAAGGGAAAAGAAAGGAAAGCAAAGCAAAAGGAACTGTTTAGTAATATGCCCCAAGAAGTGGGAATTTCAAGAAAGAACTTTTACTTTTTTATTTTATATCTTTTTATTCTATTTGATATTTTTATTCTTTTAAATAAGCATGTAAACATATAATTTTTATTTTATTTTTTTTAATTTTTTTTAACGTTTATTTATTTTTGAGACAGAGAGAGACAGAGCATGAACAGGGGAGGGGCAGAGAGAGAGGGAGACACAGAAGCTGAAACAGGCTCCAGGCTCTGAGCTGTCAGCACAGAGCCTGATGCGGGGCTGGAACCCACGGACCATGAGATCATGACCTGAGCCGAAGTCAGACGCTTAACCGACCAAGCCACCCAGGCGCCCCCATATAATTTTTTTAAACTAACTTAGAAAACATCATCTGTAGCTCAAATTTTTCTTTTTCCTAATGAAACTTTATTGAGGTACAATTTATATATAATAAAGTGAACAATTCAGAGTGATGACAAATGTATACAGTCTTGCAACCACCATCATAATCGTGATACAGAATATTTCTATCAGTCCTAAAATTTGCTCCTACCACTTTTCTACTAATTCCATAAACCTATCCCTAGGTCCTGGAAACCACTAATCTGCTTTCTATCACTAGTTTTGTTTTTTCTCATATTTCATATAACATGCTCATATAACAAAATCATATAAAATGTTGCATCTGGCTTTTTTTTTTACTTAGCCTGATACTTTTAAGATTCATCTATATTGTTATATGTATAAGTAGTCTGTTTCTTTTTTACTGCTGAGTAATATTTCATTGTGTGGATACACCACAATTTGTAAATCCATTCACCAACTGATAGACACGTGGGTTCATTTTTATTGTTGACTATTACAAATAAAGTTATTTCGAGTATTCAAGTACAAGCCTTTTTGTGGACATGTATTTTCATTTTTGCTTGATAAGTACCCAGGAGTGGAATTACTGTGAAATATGTTGTTTCATTGATTTTCCTCTATCTACCTCTTTTTTTCTTTCATTTGTTTCTGCTTTAGTCTTTATTAGTTCCTTCCTCCACTTACTTTGTGTTTTAATTTTCTCATCTTTTTTTAGTTTCTTAAGGTGGAAGCTTAGATTATGGATTTGATAACCTTCTCTCAACAGTAATGGAAATTAATGCTTTACTTCCTAACTAGACATGTCTCTGGAGACAAGGGAAACAAAAGCAAAAGTAAACTACTGGGACCTCATCAAGACAAAAAGCTTCTGCACAGTGAAAGAAATAATCAATAAAACTAAAAGGCAAATGACAGAATGGGAGAAGGTATTTGTAAATGACATATCAGATAAAGGGTTACTATCCAAAATCTATAAAGAATTTATCAAAGGGGTGCCTGGGTGGCTCAGTTGGTTAAGCATCCAACTTCAGCTCAGGTCATGATCTCACGGTCCGTGAGTTCAAGCCCCACATAGGGCTCTGTGCTGACAGCTCAGCTCAGAGCCTGGAGTCTGGAGCCTGCTTCGGATTCTGTGTCTCCCTCTCTCTGCTCCTCCCCTGCTCGCACTCTGTCTCTGTCTCTTTCTCTCTCTCAAAAAATAAACATTAAAAAAAAGAATTTAGCAAACTCAACACCCCAAAAACAAATAATCCAATTAAGAAATAGGCAGAAGACATAGACACTTTTCCAAAGAAGATATCCAGATGGCTAACAGACACATGAAAGGATGCTCAACATCACTCATCATCAGGGAATGCAAATCAAAACCACAAAGAGATACTGCTTCACACCTGTCAGAATGGCCAAAATGAACAACTTAGTAAACAACAGATGTTAGCAAGGATGTAGATAAAGGAGAACACTTTTACATTGTTGGTGGGAATGCAAACTGGTATAGCCACTCTGGAAAACAATATAAGTTTCCTCCAAAAGTTAAAAATAGAACTACCCTACAAAGAGCAATACACTACTGGGTATTTATTCAAAGGATAAAGTGCTGATTTGAAGGGGCACATGCACCCCCATGTTTATAGCAACACTGTCAACAATAGCCAAAGTATGGAAAGAGCCCAAATGTCCATCGACTGATGAATGGGTAAAGAAGATGTGGTACACATATATACAATGGAATATTACTCAGTGATCAAAAAGAATGAAATCTTGCCATTTGCAACAATGTGGATAGAACTAGAGTGTATTATGCTATATGAAATAAGTCAATCAGAGAAAGACAAATATATGATTCCACTTATACGTGGAATTTAAGAAACAAAACAGATAAACATAGGAGAAAGGAAGGAAAACTAAAATAAGATAAAAATAGAGAGGGAGGCAAACCATAGGAGACTCTTAAAACATAGAAAACAAACTGAGGGTGCAGGAGGAGAGGTGGCTTGGGGATGGGTTAAATGGATGATGGGCATTAAAGAGAGCACTTGTTGGGATGAGCGCTGAGTATTATATGTAAGTGATGAATCATTCACTTCTACTCCTGAAATCAATACTACAATATACATCAACTAACATGAATTTTAATTTTAAAAAAAGAATTAGAAATCAATGTTTCGTTTCCATTTAAGCACTGCTTTCACTGCATCCCACATGTTTTGGTATACTGTATTCATTCGTGTTCAGTTGAAAATAATTTCTAGTTTTCTTTGTAATTTTTTCCTTGGCCCCTGTTTTTCTTTTTTTAATTGTGGTGGTTAATTTCCAAATTTGAAGATTCCTCAAATAGATATCCTTCTTATATTGATTTCTAATTTAAAGACATTGTGATTAGAGAACATACTTCACATAATTTCAATGTTTTTTTTAATTTATTGAGATTTGGTTTATGGCCCAAAATATAGTCTACCTTGGTGAATATTCCACATGCACTTGAAAGGAATATTTATTCTGTTATTGTTGAGTGAACTGTTCTATAAATGTCAGGTCAATTTGGCTGATAATGTGTTTAATCTTCCTTTCCTCACTAATTTTTCTATCTATTCTATCAACAAAAAGAACTGCTAAAATCTGCAACTAAAATTGTGAGTTTCTCTCATTCTCCTTTAATTTCTATCATATTCACTTCATATATTTTCAAGTTCTTGTATTACATGAATTAATATTTGGGCTTGTTAAGTACTCTTAATGGATTTACCTCTTTATGCAATGTCCCTATTAATCCCTGGTATATTACTTATTCTGAAATTTACTTTGATATTAATATAGCAGCCCCAACTTTATTTTGATGAGTGTCTTCATAGAATATCTTTTTTTTTTCCTTTTACTTTTATATCATTTGTGTCTTTATATTTAAAGTAAGTTAGATGGCATATAGCTGAGTCTTACTTTTTTAATCCAAGATGAGAACATTTGACTTTTAATCGGAATATTTAGACCTACACTGTACAATATGATAGGCACTAGCCACATGTGACTATTGAGCACTTGAAATATGGCTACTATAAACTGAGATGTGATTTAAGTATAAAATACAAGATTTTGAAGACAGTCTTATCTGAAAACAAAATGGAAAATATCTTAATAATATTTATCTGATTATTTATTGAAATGATAATGTTTTAGTTGTTTTGGGTTAACTAACTTATTAAAATTAATTTCACATGTTTTTATTCTTTATGTGATCAATAGAACAATTTAAAATATTTATATGGGTCATATTATAGCATTGTCAGTGAATGCATTTGGGTTTAAATCTACTACATGAATTTTTTAAGACTATTTTTTAGGTTCACAGCAAATATAAGGGTAAAGTTCAGAGGTTTCCCATATATTCCCTGCCTCCATACACTCATGTATAGCCTCTTCCATTATCAGTATTACTCGCGAAAGTGGTACATTTATTCCAGCTGATGAACTTACACTGACACATCAAAATCACCCAAAGACTATAGTTTACCTTACGTTTCATTCTTGGCATTATACATTCTATAGATTTGGACAATAATATAATAACATGTGTCCATCATTATGTATCATAAAGAGTATTTTCACTGCCCTAAAAACCCTCTGTGCTCTGCCTATTCATCTCTATTCAACACTACCGCCTGGGAACCACCAATCTTTTTACTGTCTCCATAGTTTTGCTTTTTCCAAAATGTCAAATAGTTGAAATTATATAGTACGTAACCTTTTCAAATTTGTTTTTTTCACTTTGTAATATGCATTTAAGGCTCCTCCGTGTCTGTTTATGGCTTGATAGCTCTTCTTTTTAAAGCTGAATAATATACTGTTGTCTGGATGTACCACAGTTTATCCATTTAACCACTGAAGAATACTTTGGTTGCTTCCAAGTTTGAGCAAATATAAATAAAGCTGCTATAAACATCATGTGCAGATTTTTGTGCAGACATACTTTTTCAACTCCTTTGGGTAATTATGAAGAGTGTGATTGCTAGATCATAAGACTATATTTAGTTTGTAAGAGTATGTTTAGTTTTCTAAGAAACCATCAAACTATCTTCCAAAGTGGAGGTACTATTTTCCATTACCATTAGCAATAAATGAGAAGTTCCTGTCGTTACATATCTTTTCCAACGTTTGCTGTTTTCAGTGTCATTTTGGTCATTCTAATAGGTGTATAGTAGCATCTCTTTGTTTTAATTTGCATTTCTCTGATGAAATAAGTTGTGGAACATGTTTTCATATGCTGATTTGCCACCTGTATATCTTCTCTGGTGAGGTGTCTACGCCATGTGTCTTTTGAGAATATTTTTTCCCAGCCTGTGACTTTTCTCATTTTCTTGACATTATCTGTCACAGAGCAGAAGATTTTAATTTTAATGAAGTCCAACTTATCAGTTATTTCTTTTGTGGATCATGCTTTTGATGTTATATTTAAAAAGGTTTTCTAGATTTTCAATGTTATCTAAGTTTTCTTCTATGTTATATTCTAGTTTTGTAGTTTCTTGTTTTACATATAGGTCTACAATCCATTTTGAGTTAATTTTTGTGAAGGATATAGATTCATTTTTGTACATGTAGATGTCCAATTTTTCCAACACCATTTGTTGCAAAGACTATCTTTGCTCCATTGTATTTCTTTTGCTCCTTTGTTGAAAATCAGTTGACTATATTTATGTGAATCTATCTCTGGGTTCTCTAACCTGAGGCTTTGAGCTATTTGTCTATTCTTTTGCCAATACCTCACTGTCTTGATTACTCTGGCTTTATAGTAAGTCTTGAAGTTGGACAGCATCAGTCCTCCATTGTTCTTTTTCATCAATAGTTTTGGCTATTTTGGGTCTTTTCCTTCTCTGGATAAATTTTAGATTTGTCAATATCCACAGAATAACTTTCTGAGATTTTGATTGGGATTCAATTGAATCTATAGATCAGATTAGGAAGAACTCATATCTTGGCAATATTGAGTCTTCCTATCCATAAGCATGGAATATCTCTCCATTTATTTATTCTTTGATTCATTCATTAGTTTTATAGTTTTCCTGATATAGATTTTGTACATATTTTGTTATTATTTGTAACATATTTGTTACTATTATTTATACATAAATTTCATTTTGGTGGGTGTTAATGTAAATGCTATTGTGCTTTTAATTTCAAATTTCATTTGTTCATTGCTGGTATTTAGGAAAGTAATTAACTTCTGTATTCTGCAACCTTATTGTAATTGCTTATAGTTTTGAGAGTGTTTTTGTCTATTCTTTTGGATTTTCTACATAGACAACATATAATCTGTGAACAAAGTTTTATTTTTTCTTTTCCAATTTGTATACATTTTGTTTCTTTTTCTTTCTTTATTGCATTAGGCAGGATACCCAGTACAATATTGAAAGACGTGGTGAAAGGAGATATACTTGCCTTGTACCTGATCTTAGTGAAAAAGCTTCTAGTTTCTCACCATTAAGTATGATGTCAACTGTAGGGGTGCCTGGGTGGCTCAGCCAATTGAGCATCTGACTCTTGATTTTGGCTCAGGTCATTGTCTTACGGTTCGTGAGTTTGAGCCCCACATTGGGTTCTGTGCTGACAGCAGGAAGCCTTCTTGGAATTCTCTCTCTCTCTCTCTCTCTCTCTCTTTCTCTCTCTCTCTCTCTTTCTGCCCCTCTCCTGCCTATGCTCTCTCTCTCAAAATAAATCAATAAAACTTAAAAAAAATTAAGTATGATGCCAACTGTAGATATTTTGCATATATTCTTTATAAAGCTGAGAAAGTTTTCTAGTCCTAGTTTACAAAGAATTTTTATCATGAACGGGCTATTATATTAATATTTCTTTTCTTTTTTGTCCCATCTGTTTTTTATTCTTTTTTTTTCTTTGTCTTTAACTGCTTCCTTTTGGGTTCCCTAAAATTATTTTACTTCATTTTATCTCCACTATTGGCTTAATAACTACACCTCTTTGTTTTACTTTTTTAGTAAAAGTTTAGTAAACTTTTTTTTAGTTTTTCAAACTCCTCTAGAATTTGGAATATATATCTTTAATTTATTACAATCGACCTTCAAATAATACTAATTGCTTCTTGCATATTATAAGAAACTTACCACATTATACTTGTTTACTTCTTCTTGTTCATTGTACTTTTGTTATACATTTTACTTCTATATGTTACAAATTTCATAATACACTGATATTTTTGCTTTAAACATATCATTATCTTTTTTTAATGTTCATATCCTTTTTTCAGTATAGTTCTACTTCCATAAATGTATCATAAAGATTTAATAAATATGCAAAGGAGATTCAATGGAACAGTATTTATTAAAGTGAAAATATGACAACTTAAATGATCTATAGGAAGGGAATTATTAAATTACTGTATTTCCCTACAATTGGATATTAGAGAGCTCTTAATTTATATGTTTAAAGACATTTAAGGACACAAAAATGCTCACACCTCCTTTAAGTAAAAAGAAAGCAAAAATCTGAAGATTTTTCTGTCATTGAAACTGTTTATACTTGAACGAGACAGATAGGTACAGAGAGAGAGAAAAGTAGGGAGAGAGAAATACAGAGATAGGATGATGCAAGAATACCATAAAATGCCTATCTATAAGTGGTTAGGTAATTCTATTTGTTTTTCATAATCAATTTTTACTATTTAACTGAAGAAATATTATTTTTCATTGAAGATGCAGATTATAGGGTATCCAAAAACGCTACTGAACTTTAAATACTGTGTGTGTGTGTGTGTGTGTGTGTGTGTGTGTGTTTTCTGTGCAAAGTTCACTTTCTAAATTGTTGTTTGCAGGTTTTTTTTAGTCCTTATAAGCTCTGAGATGGATATTTGCATATCTATCCCAGGAGTCATAAAAGTTCATTACTTTTAAAGATTTTTAATTTTTTTTATGTTTTTATTTTATTTTTGAGAGAGAGACAGAGTGCAAGCAGAAGAGAGACAGAGGGAGAGGAGACACAGAATCCAAAGCAGGCTCTAGGCTCTGAGCTGTCAGCGCAGAGCCTGCCGTGGGGTTCCAACTCACGGACCCTGAGATCATGACCTGAGCTGAAGTTGGACACTTAACCAACTGAGTCACCCAGGCGCCCCATAAAAATATTTAAATAAAATTAAAATTGTCCTTTTATTACTTACATAATGATCATTTCCAGAGCTCTTCATTTTTGTGTGTGTGTAGACCTAGATTTCTATATGGTATCATTTTCCTTCTGCCTGAAGAACTTCCTTCAATATTTCTTGTAGTGTATATCTGCTGTTAATTGAATCTTTCAGCTTTCATATGTCTGAAGAAGCCTTTTATTTTACCTTTGTCTTCAAATGATCTTTCCACTGGAGAAAGAATTCTAAGTCGTTTTTTTTTTTTTTTCCTTTCAAAAAAAATTAAGGATATTGCTTCATTGTCTCCTGGTTTGCATTATTTTCAATGGCAAATCATTATCACCCTTATCTTTGTTCTTCTGTATTTAAGAGGTCTTTTTCCCACTGTCTACTTCTAATTATTTCTCTTTATTCTTAGTTTTGAGTAATTTGGTGTTATACTCTTTCTTAGTGTGTTTTTCTTCATATTTCTTCTGCTTGCAATTCACCTAACTTCTTGGATCTATGGACTTATAGTTCTCATCAAATTTAGAAATTTTTCAATGATTATTATTTTAAATATTCCTCTACTATCTCTTTTTCTGGGAAGTCCAATTGTACCTATGTTAAATGACTTGATATTGTCTCACACTATGTCCCACGGGTGACTA
Source organism: Panthera tigris (assembly GCF_018350195.1). Classification (NCBI taxonomy): domain Eukaryota; kingdom Metazoa; phylum Chordata; class Mammalia; order Carnivora; family Felidae; genus Panthera; species Panthera tigris. Next base: position 112,456,643 of record NC_056664.1, read on the forward strand.
ATGCTTTGTTCACGTTTTAATAGCCATTTTTACTTCTGTATTTTATTTTGGATAGAATCTATTGCTATGTCTTTGAATTCACTATTCTTTTCTTCTGCAGTGTCTAACATGGTATTGATCATTTTCACTATACTTTTCATTTCAGATTTCATATTTTTCAACTCTAGAAATTCCACTTCATCTTTTTTAATTGTCTGTTTCCTCTCCTCACTGTGTTCATATTGTTCTTTATCTTTTTAAATGTATAAGAGTATATTTATAATTGCTGTTTTGCCAGCCTTACCAGCTAAATCTAACTCCTGGGTCATTCCTGAATTTGTCTTTAGTGATTGAATTCTCCTTATAAGACATATTTTTCTGTCACTTTGAAAGTTTGATATGATAGACCTAGTAAATATTATGTTTTTATTTTTATTTTTTTTATTTTTTTCAATATATGAAATTTATTGTCAAATTGGTTTCCATACAACACCCAGTGCTCATCCCAAAAGGTGCCCTCCTCAATACCCATCACCCACCCTCCCCTCCCTCCCACCCCCATCAACCCTCAGTTTGTTCTCAGTTTTTAAGCAGTAGGATTTTGTTATATTCTTTTAATTTTGTGCAGTTTTTTTTTAGGACACAGTTTAATTGCTGGTACTCAGTTTGATTTTATCAATGTTTGCTTTAAAAGTGTTGGGTGAGTCCGGAGCTATTTAGCTTCTAGCTAATTTTGTCCTTTCCAGGGACCCTATCTAATGTCCCCTGTATTAGGTCTTTCTATTCTGGCTAGTGGGAACCCAAACTACTCCCAGCCTCTCTAAGCTGTAGGGAATGTTCTAGCTACTCCCTTATAATACTTGTTTCCCCAGCCTGGAATCACTTTCTTATATGCATGCATGCATGCTTAGAAAAGCATACAGTCAAGGACTTGAGAGAAACCCTCTATTAAGTTCTGGAATTCTTTCTCACTTGGTAGCTTCTTCCTTTAGGGTATGTTTCTCTGAAAATTCTAGCTACTTTGGCTTCCCTGGACTGAAAACTCTGTCCTCTTACTTTGGTAAATCATCTAGGCTCTATAAGGGTTCCCTTCAGTGGGTTGCAGCCTGGAAACTCTCCCAAACAGTAAACTGTGAAAATCATACAGTTCTTTTCATCGTTCCCCTTCTCTCAAGAATTACTCCCTTGAGCTGCCCATTGACCATGTCTGAAAACCATTGCTTCATATATTTTCTCTGATTTTCTAGCTATTGAAGGTAGAATGTATAACCAGTTTCTCACTCTAGGATAGTCTATACAAAAATTTGTAACTTGGAAATAATAAGAATACAAAATACAGATAACATCAAAATTATCTGAATACATTTTATTTTTTATGAGAGTTCAAAATCTTAGGTTGCCTTCTAGTCATCTTTCTAAGAATCAGCTATATATTACAGATCTGAAGAATGACATTAAAGATATGTAAGGCTCTGAGAGAGACTACTACCTCTGTCCTTCACCTCACATCTCACCATTCCTGGATGAAGCCAATATGCACAGACAAATGCTGCGACTCTACTTTCACAGTTCTTTGAAGTGCTGGCTATTTTATGCTTGCCTGTCAGATCCAGATTTTGTGCTTCTCTGCTTCTCTCTGCCTTCTGGTTAGGTCTAACCAATAGAAGGCCCTGGCAAGAGATCCAAGAGTGGGAGGAGACAGTGATTCCATCTGCACACATCCTTTTGCAGCCAAGGTTTTTGCAATAGCTGCATTCATCTAGGTATGGCCAGAGCTCCTAGAAGCAATCCCTCTCCCGTGGCTACAAAAGCAACCAGATTCCAATAACACCGCTCTCTCTCCTTGGTTCTTCAGTTCTCAGGATGAAAATGGCTTAGCTTTCTGCCACTGCTAGTTCCTGAATGTATTACCATTCCTGTCTTCATTTTCGTTTTGCCTGTTCACATCTCTATAAATGGTTCTTTTATTAAACTCTCTTTGGCTAATCCTTTAGTGGGTCATTCATTTCCTGCTGGGGTCTCCACAACGTCAGGACATACTATTAATTCTCCACCTCTGAAATCGTAAGTTCTACATTCCAGTCTCTGACTACAACTTCCTATCCTTTCAGTTGTCTACTCCCATGACTTTTAATCTGCTCTTCCTCCAGTCTCATGCCTTATCCTTCCCTCTTCTGCTTCTCCCAATTTTTAAGCCTCTTTCTGTTTTTGTTGTTTTTTTTCTTTTTTTGGGGGGGGGTTGTTGCTTTTTTTTTCTGGCCTCCAATCAAGCCTACATTCAATAGTCCTCCATGTCAATGACTATGATGACATCTCTTTTAATGGTTCTCCCCATTTCTAAGAGTCTGACTCCAGCTTGGTGGTCACGTTTTTTAAAATACTCTGGGTATTTGTTTGCCTATAAAATCAAGAGTTGGATAACACAGTCTTGAAATAGGATAATCATTTCCCATCTGGGTTGGTTTTGAGCATGAAAGGGAGAGGTATTAATTAGTATATCAGGACAGCAAGGTAGTCACAGAGAAACTGGATGTGTGACCATCAACCTACATAGCCTCTTCCAGCTCTAGAATGCTATGATTATATTATACACGTTAAAATCAGAAAATAGATCTCAGTTTTTTCTAAAGTCATGAGCATGCTTATGATACATCTGCTTAGTGAACGCAAAAAAAAAAATCGGAAAAACTTAAGGATAAGAAATCAAAGGTATAGAAGTAATGGCTGTGAAGTGTGAAGGCAGTGCAAGAAGAAGAGATCCACAATCTTTCCAAATCTTGGGCTCATCTGAAAGTTGCCCTCAAGGAAAGTCCCTGCTTTTTCTAACAAGCAAACAGGAATCAAATCCACAGAATAATCTACCCATTTGGGCATAAATGGAGAATCTAATGCCCTCTTGCCTTCTTGTCTCTTCTCTTCCATTTTCAGGTTTCAGTTTCGAACTCCACAGAAGCTGATGCTCTGCCTTGTGTGCTGCCTCCTATCCCACAACAAAAAGACTCCTCAGACTGAATAGGCATGGTCTCCATGGTAGCTGGGGGTCATAAACTCCTGAGCTGTGGGTCTTGGCACAATTCCATGCATTATCTGCATCCTGGTGCAAATCAGTCCCTTTATCTAATTAGTAGCCTTACAAATAGCCACCTGCCCCAGAGCTTAACCATTAAAGATGCAATATTGGCTGAATAGCTTGAGACAAGGGGCGAGGATAACAGAAAACTGAAAGCTGATCTTAGTGAGGCCCTGTCTCTCCTGGCTACAGACACCTGCAAGCTCTGGCCCACCCACATAGCAGGAGTTCAAAGGAGGCTGAGAACAAATCTCTTCTGTCTTCTTTTCACTGCTCACCTTGAGTGTCTTCTGATCCACTTGCCTCCCAGAAGCTGGGCTTGGTGACCTCTGCCTACAGGACCTGCATGACCGCTTCCGCTCAGGTGCCCAGCTGTTCCCTCTCTCAAGAGCTTCCTACCTGAAACATCTCATCCTGTCTCTTTTCTCTAGAACTTGACCAACTGCTCTAGCCTGCTGTAGTCTACATCCTGATGCTGATATTTCAGAACTATCTTCTGATTGACTTGAAAGATGGGACACTTTCTAACCTGTTCAAATGTTAAACTTTCTTGTGCTAATGAGACCATACTCCAGACTCATAGATCTGGATGTTTGCCAGATGCGTCTTTTTCTTCTGGTAAAAAAATTCTAAGGACAAAAAAATTCTTTTTATTCAACATTCAGGAAATAGAAGCAAGTATCTTCTTACAGTCAGTCTACAGATAATGATGAATCTAAACTTTTAAAAAGTTGAAACAAATGCATTCTGAAAGTGTACATTGTGGCAAATCTGACTTTTGTACCCTGGGTTGAATTTCAGAACTGATATAAAGTGCTGGGGATAGATGTGTGTAGGATGCCAAAGGAATCTAGCTACAGTTTCACAGTTGATGGTATGGGGCCACTTTTGAGTGTTTCTGTCCATTATGAAAACAAAAGAGGACTCTAATGCAGTATATCAACCATGAGCTTCTGGAATTAAAACAGACTGAAAAATCCCCCAATATTCTCCTTTATTCTGGGGAATATTTGTTCCATATGGGCCGAGCAAATACATGTCCCGTCATTTTATTATCATGTAATGATTTCAAAATTTCTTGCTTTTTATTATTATACTATGTGTTTATGACAGTATTCATCCAATAGAAACTTTTTAAAGTAGGAAATTATTATCCTTACCATGCTGGCAATGGTCACGTAGGAAAACTACAGAAAAAAAACCTGAGAGGTGGAAATGCTTACTAAGTCTTTTCATCTATTCTTTTGTTAGTGCAAGCTGTGATTTCTTTTGTTTTTCTATCAGAATAGTCATTCCAGTTTGAAACAATATCAAGCAACAAGGTTTCTCATACTTCCTTAGGCATGCTATTCCAAAGGCTAGCAGATCTGACTGATACAGGCTTCTTAATATTCAGCTATAGTCTACTTTCTTGGAGTTTTCCTTATTCTTATTTTGTTAATTTATATTTTTAAATAAAATATCTTCAGGGTCTTTAAACGAAGTCAGTGTTTTAAATCTGTGCAAGTAAAAATGAAGCCAGTCCTACATTCCCTCCCTGCCCACTGTGACTCCCCAGGCCATTTCAGGAACAACCAGATTAAATAGTTGTGCCCTGAACCAAAGCCTTAAGGCCATTATTTAGGTTTCCTTTGAAAAATAAACTACAAACTTAAAAATAAGAACTATCTTTGTGAAAATTCCCACTTTTCTTCTCCAGTCCTGTTAAGTTAGGTTTGCCAACCAATCACCACTGTATTCAACACAGCTTGAAATATTTCTTTGTGCATTTATCTCTTTGGCCACTTCTAGTAATTCATATCTGGTGTCAATTGTAAATTTAATTAAACAACAGCATTTGGAAATTAAGGAGGTGATGTCTTCTTGGTACATAATTGCCTGTTCAATGTCTAATTTCTCTCCAGATGTTGAACTCCAGGGATAGCTCATTCCTTAATCATCACTCTGTCCCTGTGAATGGATGCTTATAAGGAGTAAAAAGTATGCAATGACCTCATTATTATTTAGAAACTACAAAGAAGAGTAAAATTAAAGTAAAAGTAAAAGCTAAAATTCTATGGCTTTTGGGAATTACAAACAAGCATTTATAGTTCCAATAGTCTATTAATAATATAAACCATACTATCCTCAATGAATGAGATAAAATAGTATTTGGATTTCAAAAAGCAATGGAAAAGATATGTTTGCTGAACCCATGACTCAAAAAAATTAAAGAAAATAAAAATTTCTCAAACAACCATTACATTGAAAGGATATCCAATTCAAAACTCGTTGAGTTACTCAAAGGAAGGTGTGTTCACCTAAAATGTGAAACACATGAGATAATCTGCAATTTCTCACTTATGTGCTCTTTGGGAGGTAGCTTTTGACTTAAAGATAACTTTCCCAGCTTGAAAATTTTATCATTATGATTAATAAATACAGAATAATTTGTTTTTCTCTCCAGACTGTCTTGTCCTCCTTTGCAAATCCCATAGAGGATACAGTAGAGAAGTCAGGAATGCAAAGGAGGTCTGTGGTTTGGAAATGGCCCAAGACAAACTGAATTTTCCTAAATATACATTAAGCTGTCAGCAAAGTGCACCATGACCCACAGCTTGAACAGAGAAAACCCCATAGCCCTCCAAAGTCATGGTTCTATGAGTTGTATTAGGGAAAGGGCAGGGATTATTCACGTGACTAAAATGTCCATCCAAGTCCCAGTAAAACTTCCTCATGAGTGAAAACTGGAATTACTTTCCTTTCTCCATCCCAGACTGAGCAGTATTCCCCTGAGCAGCTCAGATTTAAGATCTCTTGCTGGACTTACACATCTCCACATTTGCTCTGAGACTTGCAATATAGGGTCCTGCCCTCATCCTAAAGGAAGGTCCCAGGAAACTGACACTTAAAATCTGGGAATGCAAGATGGTTGGGACCTGAAGGTAAGCAACTGATCCCAATTCTTCCTGAAACATCACCTTACAGAGACATCCTAGCTGATGGTGTGCGTAGGATCCCTGGCAGAAGTATAGGGACAGGAGAGAAGGGAGAATGGTGACATTCTCATACCTGCTCAAGATTATCCCATCTCTCCTTATTGTTAGGTGACTAACTGGGAAAACAGAAGGTAGGCAAGAACCATGTACCCTCACGTTTATTGAGTTCTTACAGAGTAAGTCTCTGATGACTATATTGATTCATGTGTATATACCCAAGGAACATGAAACTTAAGACAACATTATTGACACAGAAAATAAAGAACAGATAAGAGCATAGAGTTAAAGAACTTTAATCACGAAGGTTTGTGTTTGCTTAACTAGCTACATGAACATGAGCAATTTAATTAACTTCTCTAAGAACAATTTCCCCATCTTCCAAATGAAGCAGATGAGGCCAAAAGTTCCTACGATTACTTCTAGCTTTACAATTATATGATTCTACGTCCCTAGTAATGAATGTCTATAAATGCTATATGTAAGCCAAGCAGAAAACATATGCTGTAGGATACTCAATAATAGTAAAGAGGGAATCATAAGGAATGTGTGTCATTGAGAGTTTGTTGCTCTTTTCCAGTCATCCTGGAAGAGTTTACAAAAGAATAGAGTATTTTAATGTGCAAAAATGTCTGCTTAGTTAAAAGATTCAAGCTTCCTAAACATGAGATGTAGCCGAGGAAATGAAACTTAAGGATGGAGTAGAAGCATTAATTAAAGCTTACCTAGACAGGTACAAAAATATAAGTAGCAGGAGGTAGGGAAAATGGACAGAAGTCATAAGAAGCAGAGAGCTACAGAGTTTTAAAGTAGAATGTGAGGATCTAGACATATTTGAGAAGATATGTCATGGTCAAAATGAAGGACAGAAAAGATTATTCAAACCCACCATAATGGATATATAGAGAAGGCCCATGGTGGTAGCCATATGCAATGATGACAAACAGGGCAGTAAAAATAGCTGCCATTTACTGAGCACTTACTAAGCATTAGAACTCTTTGCTAGACAATGTATAAATATCTCGTGTAGTTTCTAGAACTCTCTCCAAAGGATAATTGTAATATTCACCTTATAAATAAGCAAACAAAGGCTCAGGAAAAGTGACTTCCCCAAGGGCAACCTCAGGTCTACCTGCACTGTTTTCAATAATCATTACTGTTTGCCCATGAACAGGAAAGCCCCTCTAAGGACTTTGGGCAAATCTAGGGTTTTGGGAAATCAAAATTATTAAAAAGGAAAAGTACTCAGAAGTAACCATTGATACATCAGATGTAACAATTTCTCCTTGAGCAAAGGGACTGTGTCTGCTTTATGTAGTTGTTCTCTGCACTTAGCCCAGGGCCTGGCACCCTGTGGTAGACACAGAGATGTGTCATTCAGATGCCCCTTCAAGGAAAGACTTGCCGGTCAGCCACTGGGAGTGCAGTCAGCCTCCAGCTGTTGGCTCCGTTTAGGTTGGCCTCAGCTGTAGACAGTGAATTGCCTCACTTGAGATCATGCCCTTTTATGGAAGCCTGCATCTAGTAACCAAGCAACCAAGAGGAGTGATGTTGGAGGATAAAGGCCCGAAGCCAATCTGGGACAATTCTGATGGGCAGTTCTGACTCTAGAGCCTCATGCCAAATGGACAAATTTAGTCACTCTTGCTTTGCAATGTGACTTCTCCCTTGGTTCAATTTTGCTTCCACCTGCTTCTTTTCACAGAGGTTGATCCCTAATAAACATCTTGTACTCCAATTCCATCTCAGCAGCTGCTTCCAGAGAGAACATAACCTGGAACATACCCATTATGTGCTCAATAAATGTCTGACAACTGAATGGATAAATAAAGTGGTATGAGTTAAGGAGCATTTTTAAAGATTTCTCCCCCTTCCCCCACACGAAATGGTCCCATTATCTGGGGTAACTGAGATTCTACAATTAGAAATTATTCCTTTGTCTTAGTGTTTCTGCTCTTGTAAATACTCGTGAGGTAAATAGCATGTTAAACTTATTGTATACTTAGATCATAATGTAAAGAAAGTCCTGAAAGCCCATTCTGAGGTTCTGAGGAAGAAAGGGAGAAAAAGCATGAGAGTGTTGATCAAAAATCACTGATGCAAGTGTCCATCAATGGATGGATGGATAAATATATAAATATATATTATATATTACAAATATTTATATTTACATAAATATAAATATATATATTACATCTTCTTTATCCATACACACACATATACATACAATGAATAGTACTCAGCCATGAAAAATATGAGATCTTGTCATTTGCAACAACATGGGTGGACCTAGAGGGTATCAGGCTAAGTAATAAGTCAGACTGAGAAAGACAAACACCATATTATTTCATTTACATGTGGAAACTAAAAAACAAATCAAAGGAATAAACAAACAAAAAACAGAAACAGACCCATAATTATAGAGAACAAACTGATAGTTGCCGGAGGGGAGGGAGATAGGAGATGGGCAAAAATGGGTGAAGGGGAGTGGGAGACACAGGCTTCTAATGATGGAATGAGTAAGTCATAGGGATACTAGGGTATATAGTCTATGGTACTGTAATAGTGTTGTATGGTGACAGATGGTAGTTACACTTGTGGTGAGCATAGCAAAAGGTATATACTTGTGGAATCACTACGCTGTGCACCTAAAACTAATGTAACATTGTGTGTCAACTATACTTTAATAAAAAAAAAAAAAAGAGCATCCTGAACTAAGTGCCTAGATGTAATCCTCATTCTACCCCTTCTTAGCTGTGTGTCTTTGAACAAATTACTTAGCCTTTCTGTGCCTCGGTTTTTGTACCTATATAATGGGAATAAAAATGTAACCACCTCAAAGGGTTGTGAGAATTAATGAGTTAAAATGCAATAATATTTTGACTAGGAAATGAGATGAAGTAGATAACTCAACAACTATTAACTACTTCTAGTACTAAGTTCAAAGTTTGCTATTGAGTAGGTCTACCCATACCTAGAAATTAAATATTAAGTTGGAGAAAATGAAGAGGATAACAAAAAAGTGAAAAAGATAGGATTATACAAGTATGACTAATAATACAGTCATATTTATGCAATATTTTTCTATCACATTCATGTCAAAACCAGCCAGGGACATGGGTTTCTATAATCTCCTGCATGCATTTTCATCACTTGAATTACCACATTGCTTCATAACTACCTGTCCCTGTGTTTATTACGTACTTACTTCATCATTATAAGATACTCAAAGATAAGCTATTCCATATTATTCATCCTTATATCCCTTTTGTACCCACCCATTCATTTATTTCTTCATTCATTAGACAAATATTATGTGCATATCATCTGTGATTATTATGTGCATATCACAGCAATAATAAAATAATATGCAGCATATTGATTACAACAAATTACCCAGTGCTGAGCTCAGAGCAGTTTTTCAGTAAATAATTGTTGAGTTAATGCAATTATGCAAAAGAAAAAAAAGAACCAAAAGGCAAATAAAAGACATTTTCATTGTTCTTTCTGCTCATTTCAAAATGGAAGAGCTGTATGGGACACAAATGGCTGGGATACGGGATACTTATTGTGTCTTCTGCAGCCATTCAGAGGCTGAGCAACGTGAAGCCACTGCAGAAGAGCAAGGGAACCACGGAGGTCATGTAAAGTCGAATGTTGTTTTCTTATTCCTGCTACCTTGGTGCTGCTTGCATGTGAATTTTCACTCTCAGATGTTTTTCATCCCGTTAGTAATAGAAAGATACCAGCATACTAGCAAAACAGAAGCTTAAGCTTTTCTGTGAGTCTCTGTATTAATTGTTATTATAATTGTCACTATCAACATCATGGCTACAACAGGCAAACATTATCTCCCCATCTTAAGTCACCATAGCGCCATTGTCACTGCTGTCATTCTCTAGGCGTACTTCTCCTTTGTATATTATTGTTTGGAGCATTTCTCCAAGACAAAATGAAAGCGGCACATCCACTTCCATATGCAATGATTTGCCAATTCAACCTCTCCTTGGTCAACTGAAGGAAAATATCCTCTATGATTGAATAGCTGAATAACATGAAGTTGCTTCAAGATACTTTCAATCTCTTATAAATATCATGATCAATACAGGCATCTCACTTCTCCCTTAAAGTCTGTCCTCTAAGTGTGGCCTTAAAATCTGAAGACAGTGCATGTGCTTCTATTCAAAAAATTTTTACAGATTTTACATCAGATTGTCTTATCCAAAGTAGTTTTCTTACATTTCTTACAAGGTAGATAAAGTTGGAAGAAGGGAAAATCACTGTGAAGACTTTGTGTACCCCAATAACTGCTTTTTTCTCCCTGTTGGGATGGTGGCTGATCATGCTTCTTGTCATCTTGTTCATCCTTAAAATCCTGTCCAACTTCCTGAGTCCATTTTCTACCATGACCGTACTACCACTCCCCTCCAATTTCCTATCCACCCAATATTCCTTTTCACCAATGTACATTTTTATTCACCCTTCTGACACTGGGTTTTTAAAGGAGAAAAAATACTATTTATTTCTTAACTCTGTACTCCAATTTAAAATCTCTTCACTCTTCTGGGGCGCCTGGGTGTCTCAGTCCGTTGAGCGTCCAACTTCGGCTCAGGTCATGATCTCACAGTTCGCGAGTTCGAGCCCCACATCAGGTTCTGTGCTGACAGCTCAGAGCCTGGAGCCTGCTTTGGATTCTGTGTCTCCCTCTCTCTGCTCCTTCCCTGCTCATGCTCTGTCTCTCTCTGTCCCTCAAAAATGAATAAATGTTAAAAAAAAAATTACAAAATCGCTTCGCTCTTCTTGTTCTCACCCACTTGCCACATCTCCAACTCACCTCTGACCTCCACACCTCCCCACCTATTTCATCACTGACTTGGCCTGAATCAGAGGAATGATTCATGGAATCATAAAATTCAGGGTGGAAGAGACCTTAAAGGTCAGCTAATTCAACCACCCAACTAAGTGGAAAAACCAGCTCTCATCTTCATTCTTTCTTCCCTAACTTTCCAAACTCAATTGCAAACAGAACAGTGCTTCTAGTTGTTACAGAACTTCCTGCTTTGTATATCTTTGTAATCAAGGTAAAATCCCTTCTCTCTGGGATTGGTTAGAAAGAGTCCTGTCAATAGTAGAAAATGGATTACAGATGAGGAAACCTGCAATCTTCTGAATATTGAGTTGGCCACTCTTTCAAAAAGTGTTCAAAGGTGAGCATATTTATTTCACTTACTCCATTTATCCCATGAGATAACTGAATAGTATTCCCAGGAGATACAAGTAGAGAATTCACCAAAAATATATATATAAATGGCCCATAAACGTATTAAAATATAATCAACCTAATTCATAGTAAGTAAATGTCAATTAAAATTATAATGCGATAATATTTCTCATCTATCATATGGAAAAAATATAAAACAGGCATTCTCATACACTGCTAGTGAGTATGTACAAAACCTTTATGGACAGGGATGTGTGATATCTAACAAATATACATATGTGTCTGCCTTTTGAACCAGCAATTCTACAGGTAGGAACCTTGAAAATATACCTCCAAAAATATATCTGTACAATATTATTTAGATTATTCATTGCTGTATTATTTATAATTTTTAAATACTGGAAGTAACCTGTATGCACATTTATAGGAAAGCAGTATAAACTCTGGTGCACCCACACAATGGAGTACTATGCAAGAATAAGATCTATGAACCAATTTGGAGTGCTCTCCAAGATGTATTGTTAAAGTAAATATATCTATATGTATATATAGTAAGTTATTTTTGTGTAAGAGAGAAATTTAGAAAATATACATGTAGTACTCATTTGTGCATAAAGAAACACAAGCAGGATAAAATAGAAAACCAGTTAAGACCGCTGAAAAGAATAAAACAAATGTAGGAAATCATACCACTTTTTATATAATCCTGACCTGTAGCACCATGTGAATGCTTCATATACTCAAGAAATCAAGGATGAAGGGAAAAAAATTAATACGGAATATAAACGGAAACAAACAAATGAACCAAATTGGAGGCAGGAGGGAGATCAAACTCAAGTAACATTAAGTGGAATAGTTGGACTATATCTCTTGAAGCTAAAGTCAAAAAGCGTTAATGATTACTGTTCAATCAGAGGAGGTTTTTTCCTCAGACATAGAAATTAGCAATTCTGAAACAACTTTCTTTTTTTTTAATGTTTATTTATTTATTTTGAGAGAGAGAGTCGGGGGGGGGGGGGGGTGGCGGGCAAAGAGACAGGGAGAGAGAGAGAATCCCAAGCAGGCTCCATGCAGTGAACATGAAGCCCAACACGGGGCTCAAACCCATGAGCCATGAGATCATGACCTGAGCTGAAACCAAGAGTTGGATGCTTAACTGACTTAGCCACCCAGGCACCCTTGAAACTACTTTCTGTATATTCCAGAATTAAGCAAATGAGTAGATATACAATGTCAATGGGAGCCAGTTTTCTCACTGACAAAGAAGAATTACAAATATGGGTAGGAGAAAGGTCTGAATGATCCCTGTGGCTTTCCCAGCTCTGTTGGTTGACAAGGACTGGAAGCAATGATACCCATTTTCCACTAACAAAATGAAACCAGTTTGGGACAGGGAACATACAACTTGAGCCTAGAATAACTTTTTATGGCAGAAAACAAGAATGATGGGGATATATCAAAAGGACAAAGAAACCTTCTTGAAGGACTTCTCACTAATCAAATCTTGGAAATTTGGGCATCAAAATGATGATAAAAGTAACTTATAACCCATTGAATAAAATAAGAATCAAGAGTCCATATAGAAATACATACATACATATGAAGAGTAAACTCTTCTTTATTGTACAAAAGCAACTGGTAAATATAGAAGAAATGGTGAACATGAAAAGCCACTGTTTAGCAACTGTCATTGAAATAATTGTTTTAGGCAAGGGGCACCTGGGTGGCTCAGTTGGTTAAGCATCCGACTGACTCTTGGTTTCGGCTCAGGTCATGATCTCACAGTTTTTGAGTTTGAGCCCCACATCGGACTCTGTGCTGACAGTGTAGAGCCTTCTTGGGATCATCCCTCTCCCTCTCTCTCTCCTACCCTTCCCTGCTCTCTCTCTCTCTTTCAAAATAAATAAACTTTAAAAAAATTTTTAAAAGAAATAATTGCTTTAGGGAAGAATCATTAATGAATGGTAAACTAGTATGTACCAATTTGAAGAGTAACCAGGTATCTATATAGTCTCAAAGTTCCTTCTCCCATAAGATATGTATTAATTACATTGAAAGAAAATAGTAACTTTTTAGTGCAGAATGATGCACTGAGGACACAGCATCTCTCCTAAGAAATTCCTGCTGAAAATGTGTAATGTGAATGTAATCATGAGGAAGCATCAGACAAATTCAAATTGAGAAACATTCTATAATATAGCTGGCTACAAATATCAGTGTCACTTGGGGCACCTGGGTGACTCAGTCAGTTAAGCATCTGACTTTGATTCAGGTCATGATCTCACAATTCGTGAGCTCAAGCCCTGCATCAGACTCTGTACTGTCAGCTCAGAGCCTGAAGCCTGCTTCAGATTCTGTCTCTCCTTCCCTCTCTCCCCCAACCTCACTTGTGCTCTTTCTCAGTCTCTCAAAAATAATATATAAACGTTAAAAATTAAAAAAAAATATAATATATATATATATATATATATATATATATATATATCAGTGTCACAAAATATTAAGCAAGATTGACAAACTATTTCAGGCTAAAGGAGACTAAACAATGCAATGTGAGATCTGGCAGTGTTTTTTGTTGCTGTTGTGTTTGGTTGATTGGTTAGTTGGTTAGTTGGTTGGTTTCTATAAAGAGAACTACTTGGATAATTTGAAAAATCTATCTGTATATTAAATAATAACTTGTATAAATGTGAGTTTCCAGATTTTTTATGATTATATTTGTTATGTAAAAGAATGTCCTTGATTTTAGGGTGTACACTTGAAATATTTAGGGGTAAGAAGCTTCATATCTGCAACTTTCAATTTTATCTTTTTGAGAATCTTTTAGGTGAAGAGTATCTTTTAAAATCTTCTTGCAACTTTTCTGTAAGTCTGAAAGTATGTTAAAATAAAAACATATAAGAAAAAAACTACTATCCTCATGTGGTTGATCTCCCTATTACTTATTTAGGCATTTATCATATGCTCTTTCCTCTACTTCATTTTGTTTTCCCCTCTATAGGATCTTCCGCCCACTCATCCTGGTGACAAAATTGAAAGTCTGGATGGAGAGGGCAGCCTTAGATTCTCCTAACTCTCAGATGTAAAAATCATACATATTCCCATTTTTGCTTAATATCTACCAAATCCATCCTTCACACACAGTGGTAGTTGTTATAAGTACATATGCTGCTCTCATTATGTCATCTACCAGAGGTGGCTATAAGAATATGATGTGAGCCATTTGGACCAATTCCAATCCTCTTCTATAAATCTGTTCTAAAGCAAGAAGACTCAGACACCTACATAGTAGGTCCAAAGAAGACTAGGGGAGACTAAAATAGATACATTTGTATTTTTTTAAGTACCTATACACTTGAAGAAGAGTTTGTGTGTCTTAAGTTGTGCAAATGTGTGTGGCTCATTCATTCATTCCTTCATTCAGAAGGCCTTATGGAAAAGCTAGTACTTGCCAAGTTTTATGGTACATTGTATAGATTCTAAAGGAGCTATTTCTAAAGGAAATCTATTTCTATAGATTCTAAAGGAAACATTTCTCTCTCTCTCTCTATGAATAGTACTTTCAGGAAAGAACAATGTGACAAGTGCTGTAACTGAATTATACACTATGTATCATGGACACAAAGGACAGCACAACTAACCTCAAAATAGTTGATATTAAATCACAAAAGCAAAAGTCAAAAAGCCATAAAAGACACCTGTGACATCTAACCACCTTTGCCAGACCAACATCCTAAATCTTGTCTGTGGTATTCCTGACCAGTGAGTGCGAAAAGGGCCACAGTACCATCCCTATGCATTGGAACTGATGCAGTGGCAGGGGCATGGAAAAGGTGGGGCACTGGGACAGGGATAGAGTTGACCAAAGCATCAGATCCCCTAGCCTTCTGTCTCTACACATCCAGAGTGCCTCTACCTCATATCTTTAAAATATAGACTTGCCGAATAATATTTCACTTGATAAAAAAGATACTGGTGCTAAAAAAAATCCAACAGAACATGAATTTTAGCACACAATTTCTCATATTGATTGTGTGGATGAGTGTGTGTTTCCAACTGGAATGTAATACTCTCAATACCTACCATCTAAGTACACAGAAAGATTGTTCAAAGAGGCTGTGCTAACAGTAGTTGGTTTAAAGGACACTTATTGCTGCAAGGTAAGAGTGAAAATCAGATACAACTTAAACATCCAGCGAATGGTTAGATAAATGTTACATGAGCCATATTATGAAAGGATTTTTTACTGAGGTAGATCTATATGTGCTCATATAGAAGTCTGTTCCAGATATATTGTCAAGTATACATATAATTTTATTACCATTGCAATGCTAACAAAGTATGAATCTCGATTTACAAACTTAGGCAAGAAATGTAACTTTAAAAGTTTATAGTGTAGAGGGAGAGAGAGAGAGCACAAGCAGGGAAGGGGCAGAGAGAGAGGGAGACAGAATCTGTAGCAGGCTCCAGGCTCTGAGCCATCAGTGCAGAGCCTCACGCGGGGCTCAAACTCACCAACCACAAGATCATGACCTGAGCTGAAGTTGGATGCTTAACCAACTGAGCCACCCAAGCACCCCAAGAAATGTAATTCTTAAAAAAATAATAAACTTATTTTCTGTTTTAACCTTACTTTTATGTAGTAATAGAAAATTAATTTCTGATACTGCATTTGAGTTCCAGGAAGGCTTATTTGGGCCAAGCTGTGAGTGAAAAGACATCTCATCACTGGATTTGCCCTCTATCAGTACTTGGGATGCTAGGATCCACTCTTACCCTGTCTGGCCACCCATCTTAGTATCATGCCAATCATTTCTGTGTCTTCCCCTTCCCAAGTCTGGCTCTCCCAGCTACTGACATACCCTTCCCAAGAGTCATTCCATTCATGCTAGGCTGTAGGAAATTCTGAGTATACTGCTTGTATGTGTGTGTTGGAGATTATCTAAAGCCACAGGGAAATGGTGGAAAATTCACCGTTACCTTTGCCAGAAAGAGTGATTTATGCCTTTGTTCTTTCCCTAAGCTCCCAGTGTGGCTTCATACTATATCTTGCATGGGCTTTCATTGCTGAATCTTTGCTAAACTCCTTAGGCTTAACTTATTGCCCTCAAAAATATTGGGCAGTTACACTTCCTGTCTGCCTCCTCATTGCTATGGTAATCGGTTATGTACTCTTATTTGGAGTAAACATGATGAGTATCTCTCCACACTCAACTCCATTCCTATAATCACAGGTAACTATGCTGAAAATCAATAGCAAAAGAAATACTAAGACACCATCCCCACATCAAGAGACATTCCTAATAGGGAAGTAAACCAAATGTTCTTCCTTGCAGCCAAAGAACTTTACACCAAAATCTGAATTGTACATACACCAACACCAAGCATTTATTAAAATTTTTTGGTATAATACTTTGGGCCATAATTATTTTGACTATCTGCTTACGATCACCTGATACTGAAATGTAAAAAAAATGTAAGATGAACTTCTCTTAGATTAAGTTCCATTAATATTATAAGTGTTCTCTAATATTAGTTATTAATGGACAGAATAAATAAAATATTGCATTACCATTAAAAAAATCCAAGGGCTCTAGACACCCCACTGACATCTCTTTTGCTCCTGGGGCCTGGCCACCATCCCTGCCTGAGAGTGTACTTAGAAAGCAGGAACAACCTCTATACCTGCATAAGCATGCTTATGTCCTGTCTCTTCACTGCCAAGTTCACCTGAGCTGGAGAGGCAGGACAGATGACCTTCTTTCTCAGGAACCCACAAGGAAGGCTGTCTCATACAGTTATGTAGTTTGAACACTGGACAAAGATGCTTGGGTGTGAATAGGGCTGAAATCTAGAAAGACAAAACCCTTGGCATGGGGCCAAGGCTGTTGGAAGGAGGGGCTCTTGTCTTTTACAAAGGTGTTGTCAGCTGTCTAAGCCACTGCCCCTAGGAAGGATCTGCTCAACAAGGCACCTTATTGTAATTTATTCACCAAAATGTGGCCTTTTTCTAATTTTTCAGAGAGAAGCAGCATAAGTTGCCAGAGGTCCTTTCTTCCTCTCTGAATCTCTCTCTTCTCCCAAGAATTGAAATTCTTTTATCTAGTCTTGGAAGCCTTACGGCTTCTTCCAACTTGTCATATGTTTTTCCAAATCTCTTTTTATTCCCTGTGTCTTTCTATTCCCTTAAGGACTAGAAACTAAAAAATTAGAGACTCAAAAGTTGTTGACTTCCTTTTTTAATGTATTTTGTTGGGTCATCTTTTCCCTGAGGTGTCAAACACAGAATGCGTGCCAGCTGACAGAATGGGTGAAAGGCCAGGACCACCAGGAAATAAAGTGGAAAGAAAACCCCTCAGTTAATATTTCAAAATGCCATCTGCCATTGTGTGTGCATAGACTAATTGTGGAAGGCTACATACAGGTCTAAATTGTTAGCAGTAATTCCTCTTGGAAGTGAAATTTGGAGATGAGACTTGTATTTTTCACTGTATACATGTCTGCATTGGAAGTGTTTTTTATGGAAGCTTATGTGACTTTTGCACGTTTTTGAAAGATAAGCTTTTTTAAAACTGGAGGAAAATTGCTTCTGTGTACTTTTAGTGATGGTGTTCAGAATGACAATTTGTTCTTGCTTCTCGTGAGTGTTTTGCAGTACATCTACCTCCCTATGTCAGAGCTAAAATATTTTTAAGTTCTTGCATGCTGGTTATAATTCTCACATTATTTCAAGTTGCAGAAATGGCAATAGTAACTGACAGAAATAATATGGACTGAAATGTACATAATTTGCATCATTTAATATAATTTACTTCCCAGGTAGAACCACAAAGAGTCCCACACTGGACTGCTGATTTCTCCTTTCCTTTTGCAGATGAGGAAGGGCCAATACTTAACAGATAACAAGAGTAAGTCCCAAAGGGTGGCCCAAAGGAATAGAGCTGAGAGAGCTGGAACCAAACAAAGCTCCAGTTCTCTGGACTCCAGTCCAGTGTTACTTCTATTAGAGAACGTTTTCTCAGTTTGCACTACTTGTCTCCTTCCGTGAAATATACAGAATGGTGGGGAAAGGTGGATTCACATGAATGAGGTTTAAGCTTCAAGTGCCTGCTTTGCATGGGCCCTTTCTAAGGTCCTACGAGGGCCGCAGCATTGAGTTCACACAGGCACGTGGTTTTTGTAAAATGTGAAAAGTAATTTTTTTTAACAGCAATTGGTTAAGGCCCCTGTCTCTTTCCTCTCCAGGCTCCCTTCATACGAGGTGGCACTGGGGAGCCTTGTAGCTTTTGAGGATATGAGTTAAGGAGTAGTTGATTAAGTTGGGGATACATACAACTTCAGCATATTGTCACTTACATGGTTCACAGCTACTTCCATGAAAGCTTTTGCCAGCTGTCCCAATGTGGGGATAGATTCTATGAATACCCTCACTGCCCACTGTGTCAACTCTCCTGGTCTTCTGACACAAAGGTACAGGGCCAGAGGCTGATTCTTACATAGCTCGGCTCTGAAAGTAGGTGTGGTGGAGGTTGAAGTTATGGAGCCAGAAGCTAATCTGTAGAAAATTCTTCCAACATCAAGAACATAAAATTTTAACAGAGGGTTTGGTTCCCATCAAGATCTAATCAAAACAGATGCCTTCTCCTCTCAGGACTATATTTGAGAATGCGCTATATATACAATTATAAAAGTTCCATATTTTTCATAGTTTATGGTAGCTGTGTGAAACAAAATATTTCAGAATTGCTAGGTTTGAAGGGAAGAAAGCTGTAACTATACTTAAAATAGAGCAGGTCTGTAACAGTTCAACAGCATGACAAGAGGTATTCACAATTGACAACAGATGACAGCAGTTTACATGTCATTACTAATAATGATGGTGCTAACATTTTGTAAACAATAAATATTTTTTTTAAATATTCAGCCAACACTAGAACAAATTATCTTTCTGTTCTCCCTACAGAACATAAAATTGGTATTTAGTAAGAAAGCATCCAGAAAATTGCTCTTTCTATGGGGTGCCTGAGTGGCTCAGTGGGTTAAGCATCTGACTACAGCTCAGGTCGTGATCTCACAGCTTGTCAGTTCAAGCCCTGTGTCTGCTCTGAGCCAGGAGCCTGCTTCTGATCCTGTCTCTTTCTCTTTCTGCCCCTCCCTGACTCGTGCTCTGTCTCTCTCTTTCTCTCTCTCTCAAAAATAAATAAACATTAAAAAAAATAAAATTGTTCTTCCTGGACTTTTTTTTTAGTTTTATTTATTTAAGTAATCTCTACACCCAGTGTGAGGCTCAAATTCACTTTGATCAAGAGTCAGATGCTCTTCTGACCGAGCCAGCCAGGTGCCCCAATTCTTTCTGGACATTTTGTTTGGTATTTGTAACTCTGTGAGGTTCTATAAATGTATAATTTGTGTGATCTTTTTGTACCTAATTTCATATTCTTTTTTTGGAAGAGAGCCCCTCAAATTATGTATGCTTCAGGAAGCCCTGAAACTCAGATGCACCACTAATGGTGAGCGTAGTTTTAGATTTTCTTCTGATGCTTGCCTCTAGCAGCTTCATTAATCCCTGCATTTTGCTGACTTCCCATCACACTTCTACTTCTTCTCTCCCTCATCTCTGAAGGTAACATAAGCCTTTCCAAGAATGAATTGCTCTTTGTTTCAATTTCCATAGCAGTCGGTATTTAATCTCTGTCATCATACATATCAGAATCTGCTCTGGATTAATTTATTCATGAAATATAATTTGAGGACCAATTATATGCTGTGTTCTGTGCTGGGTCTCATTACCTCCCTTAGACCAGGCCTTGCCTAAGCCCCTGTATTTTAGAAGGCCCTCCAGCTACTCCCCTCCAAATGGGCTAATCCAGAACCCTGATCTCCTTTCTATATCACATTTGGGGTGCCTGGGACTCCAAAATTCCTAGCTTAAATCCACACAGTCTGCTTCTGTGTGGACTTCCCCCACTGGTCCTTCCCCCCAAAGGACTGACTTACCTCTGGGGTGCTCACTCCAAGGGCCAAGGAGAAACTGCTATTGCAGTGGGGGGAGAGAATGCACAGAGCTCAGGTATAAAGCTGGCGTGTCCACAGGAGCTGTAATGGGAAAAGAAAGGAGCAAGCTAGTAACCCCATTTGTATTCATGTCCTGGACCTTACAAATGTCAGTTGTGGACCTGCTAAGACCGTAGTTGAGTATCTGTATCTTGTTTTTTATCCCAGTGATTCCTAAACTTTCTCTGTCTCTATAAATTATTTTCAGGGCATAACTAGGACAAAAGAAATGCCTAACAGTTCCACTTCTTAAGTAATTAGGTCCAAACAACTTACTAGTAATAATTCACATGGCGTCTGACTGATGTCATATTGTTTCTCGCAAAAATGTAAAGTATCCAGTGAATACACTGTGAATTCCTCACAGACACCTGGGGGACCTCAATGCACAGTTTGAGAATCGTGGTTATATCCACTAGACCATGAGCTTCTTTGGAGAAGTTATATCTGACTCATCATGGCAAACTGTATCTTCCAAAGATGACCACTTCTCAGTCCCACATGCTTTTCTAGAAACTTACACTCCCTCAATGAGATACAAAGTCTAACTCCCTTTCCCCAGAATTTGGAGGGGCTAGCAATTCATGTGTAATTAACAGAATGCAGCAGCAATGACACTGCGTGACTTGAAGTGCTGGGTCACAAAAGGGGATTAGCTTCTACCTTGTTGGCCAGAACATTTGCTCTGAGGCCATCATGCTGCAAGGAAGCCCAAACCAGCTCAGAGAGACCCATGGATAGACCCTGAAGATATTGAAGGAAGATAAATAAGTCCTCAGCTGCTCCAGCCACCTGCTCTTCCAGCTCTAACCACTACCTTAGTGCAACCACATGAGATATCCAATGCCATAACTGCCCATCTGAGGCCTTCCTGAATTCCTGTGTCACAGAATCTGTGGTCATGATAAAATGACTGCTGTTATTTTCAACCATCAGTTTTGGGTGACTCCTTTGGCAGCAAGGGTAACTAGAAAACTTTTTTTTTTCTTTTTTGCCTTAACAACATAATATTTTGAGTACTTTGGAGGTGCAGTAAATGCTTATCAAATTAAATATAAAATGAAACATCTCAAAATATTGATTAATCTAAATTTCAATGATGATTTAAAAAAAACAAATCATAGATGTATATGTGGAAAAATATGGGAACTTAAGGTAAATGTACACTGATGCCAGAGAAAACTCCATAGTTTCAGGGTTTGAGTTTTTTTTAGAGTTTTCAAAAATCCTTTAGATGACTCCGTTTCCTTACCTTTTGTTTTTATCCCCCCAAAGGGCAGGGAAAGAATTCTAAACACTCATTTGCAAACTCACTATATCATGAGGTCACCATAGGGGTTGTATATACTGAATTTCCCATTCTAGTTAATTGAGGATTTTAATTAGTCAATTCAGACTAAGCAAGGTACTACTGTAATTGGTGGACCCCAAAGGCAGCCATCTGCTCCCTTTGTGAATATTAATACTATGTCATGTAGGGTCTAGTAAGCAGAAGAATTTGTCCAGTAGGAATTTTCTTAACATTAGCAAAAGGTGAATGCCTTGGAAATTAAATGGAAGAGCTAGGAGAGCAAACAGATTAAAATAAGAAAAAGGAAAAGAAAAAGCCTAGGGAGAAAGGAAACAGTCTAATTATTTGCTACGTTAAGAGAATCAACTGAGTTTAACCTGAGACATCTGTTTGTGCCTGGTGTTGTTTTTCATTGGAGTGGAGGGAGGTAATTAAAATGCCATGTAGCTGCTTGCCTTGTATGCATTTCTAAGCATAATTCAAACTCTTATGAATCTGCCCTCTCAAAGAAATAGCTGATTATAGAAACAGAACAAAACCTCTTTGATCCCTCTAGTGATACAACTAGGTCATGAGAAGCAGAATTCCAAATATACTCTGATTTGGATGACTCTTCATGGAAAGTCTGACTTTGGGAGGTTTTGAAATGCACAATGACGGAAACCAAGGCAGAATATAAAGCAAAGGACTTGCTGGCACGAAAAAACACCAACTCTGCAAAGGTTACCTGAATGAATTTTTTGTTAACATGACTATTTTTTTCTAACTTCCTTCAAAATAGGGTTTTTCTAATGAACAGTACCTAAAAGGTATACTGATAGGTATCAGGGGTGTATAAAGATAGATGTATTGATGGTGCCATGCAAAAAATCCTACAATATCTTGGGTATGCATGAACAAAAATGTGTACAATACTTAGGAGTTTCTCATAAACTTCAGTCTTATTTTGCTAGTGGCTTTGTTATCTAAAATACATAAGTGTATCTTTGTATTCTAGTCAGAGGAAAACTTTTGTGCTTTTGAAATTAGTTGTGCCTCTCTCTAAAAGTAAAAAACTTGGGGTGCCTGGGTGGCCCAGTTGGTTAAGAGTCCAACTTCGGCCCAGGTCCTGATCTCATGGTTTCTGAGTTCAAGCTCAGTGTTGGGCTCTGGGCTGACACCTCAGATCCTGGAGCCTGCTTGGGATTCTGTGTCTCCCTCTCTTCTCTGCTCCTCCCCCACTTGTGTTGTGTCTCTTTCTCTCTCTCAAAAATAAACATTAAAAAAAACTTTATGCAAAAAACTTAATCAAAATTTTTTGCAGAGAATCTAATAATTAAATTTTTTCCCAGTAAAAGAATATGATTAGGATAAGGCTATATGTCCATTAAAGTTTTCCTCCCCTTTCAAAGAACAGGCAATCATGTACAAACTGGTTTAAAAAACAAAAGCGACATGGTGGCTCTTAAAACAGTAAACTCAATGCTAGGACTGGCTTCATGTATAGCTCAGTCAGGGACATGGCTCTTTTTTTCTACAGTTTCCTTGGTTTTGCCCTTCTCCATAATGTCATGTAGGGTCTAGTAAGACTTCCTTCAGGATTCCGAAACAAGTCTTCCAGGAAGGAGGGTTTCACACGTTCTCACTCACATCTCAATATGCTCCCTGATTGAACTTCCCAAGCATCAATCCCAGTTGCCTGGGGACTATGTATATGCATACATAAGCCTAGACAAGCAGACGGGAACGTTCTGATTGGTTGGTCTATCCCAATTCAGTGTCGACCCCTGGATGGGAGTCTGCTCAATCTCGCCTCAGCTAATGGCTACTACACAGGGATGAGGCGTGGCTCCTCAAAGGAAATTTTGAGGATTGCAATTTAGGAGAGCAAGTAGGAGTAGGTACTGGGAAGATAAATAACGTTCACTCCAGGTAGTTCCTATTAAGTATCACAGTAGCTCCTCTGTTTTCTGGACAAGTAGAACTATGGGCAAGTATAAGATTTTGTCAGAGAGAATAATCCTTCTATTTTAAACTACATTTTTTTTAAATGTAGAAACAATGAGTTTATCAGAAACAAAGAATCAAGTTAGCAAAGATTTCAACCAAGGAAAACAGTTTATGGCAATATATCGGATTCTTTTAGCAAATATTAATGGAGCACTTATGAGTATCAGGTGCTGTGCTAGATTCTGGATACCAAGGCCTCTTTATTATTTTTCTACACTAATTCTACATTGCAAAAAAAGTGACCTATCCAGCAAACCACAAAACTTTAGTTTGGTTTTCCATCTTAAAAATTAATCAGAGACACATAAATTATAAGAAATCCTAAGAGGTAAAAAAAATGACATAAATTTTAAGAAATCCTAAAAGGTAAAAAATGAAACTTTGAAGATAGCTGAAGCACTGAAACTTTGAGAATGAATTGACATTTTTATTAGTCTACTCAGTATCATTGTGACATAAATAGATATCATTTCTGTTGCCTAAAAAGCATTGTTAAACATTTAAATAAATAATAAGTATGTAATTTCTCTTGGGTTTTAGAAAAAATGCCTTTTTTTTCAAAAAAAAAATATTCATGACTATTATTGTGAATCACGGTGATGCAAGGGCCCTCCGATTAGGAACAAAGATCATAAAATAAAACAAAAACAAAACAAAATAAAAAGTGTAGACACTAAGACATATAAATCCTATACACTATTGCTATTAACTTCAAAGCTCATTTCTCCACTAAATCATTCTCTACCAGTAAGATACTCTGATGAGGGTCCCCCAGATTTCTTATTTACCATTTAATTCCCTACAGAGTCAGACTGAGCCATCCTAACTCAGTTTGACCTCAACCTGAAGTTGCTTCTTCATCATATGACCTCAGGGTGCCTCACTGCGTATGCAGTATGCAGAATTAACCATAAGAATTAACATCTTTAGTATTCAAGGAGCTCACACCACTCACAGATTTCTAACAAAGAATAGCCTGTATTTTATTCACTAGTTGAAAACCTAGCAGAAGTGTATACAGTCCTAGCCAAGCACACAGCTGACCTTGTAACAGCGATGACTGTATGCTGAGCACCCACTTCCCACTTTTCATATTTCCATCCTGCCCCCACACAGACAATCTCTGTTCAGATGATCATTTTTACTAAATACTTCACCTCCCACAAAGCAATAGTATATAAGATTTATATAATTAGTGTTTGTAAGGCACAGTCAGAGCCTTGTCTGAAAGACGGCTTTGAAGAGGAAAGTATTGTTGATACTATGATGTCCTGGATTTCTTATCCTTATCAAGACTGCTTCTGTGAGGAAGAGCTACAGAAATGATAGATGGGACCACTTTTATTCAGCACTGTTACAGGTGGCAAAACACTGCTGCAGGACTCAGGCAAGAATATGTCCCTTTCACTACAAATGCAGGTATGATACTTTATAGACCAGGGATAATGTTAATTCCATCCTGCTAACAGTATGCTTTGTACTGGTAAAGTTCAAGGAGCTTTGCAAGCACCATAATTTAGTGAAGGGTGAGATAAAAGCTACATATAGGAAAATTGAGGCATTTTGAAAAATTAACACGTTATCTTTATTCAGCCATTAACCAAGAAGGGTTGACATTCAGTGCTACAAATGCTTTTCCCCATACAGACTATTTTTGTTGTTATTTAGGGAAGGAAGGAAAAGGAAATTGACCTTCATTGAGAATATACAATGGACTATATATAGTGAGAAGGTTTCATGTTATTTATCTTACTTGATCTTTAAAACAACTCAATGATGTATATTTTACAGTTGAGGAAACTAAGTCTTTTTTATTTTTTTAAAATTTTTTTTTACGTTTATTTATTTTTGAGATGGAGAGAGACAGAGCATGAACGGGGGAGGGTCAGAGAGAGGGAGACACAGAATCTGAAGCAGGTTCCAGGCTCTGAGCTGTCAGCACAGAGCCCGACGCGGGGCTCGAACTCATGGACCGCGAGATCATGACCTGAGCCGAAGTCGGACGCTCAACCGACTGAGCCACCCAGGCGCCCCGAGGAAACTAAGTCTTAGAAGAAAAATTAATATGGCTGAGATAACACAGGTTACTAAGTGACAGGACTGAGAACTTAAGCCTAATTCCAAAGCCATTGCTCTTTCCATTATACATACACAGTGGGAGAATAAACACCACCAATCTAGTATAGTTGAGCCTTGAACAACATAGGGGTTAGGGGTGTCACTAATGGAGAATTTACGTATAACTTTTGACTCCCCCAAAACATAACCACTAATAGCTTAATGTTGACCAGAGGCCTTACCAATAACAGTCAATTAACATAAATTTTGTATATGTATACTTTGTTATACCATTGGAATTTGAAAAAAATAGCAAATAATTTGAGTTCACAAACATCCTTTTCCTAAAATACACATTCCTACTAAGAGGGCTAAGAGACATCTAACATTCACAGCTTAGAGACAATTCACACTGTTTTCCCAATACCTCTATGAGATCGATTATAATAAGGAACTGTCCATTCTTATTAGGAGAATGAAAATGGAAGTAACTAATTTTTTTTTAAGTTTTTATTTATTTGAGAGAGAGAGAGAGAGAGAGAGAGCAGAAGGAGGGAGAGAGTGAGAGAATCCCAAGCAGCTTCCACAGTCAGTTCAGAGCCCGATGTGGGACTCAAACTCACGAACTGTAAGATCAGGACCAGAACTGAAATCAAGAGTCAGATTGTTTAACTGACTGAACCCTCCAGGAGCCTCTGGAAGTAACTAATTTTAAAGCATGGGACAGCTTGAGGGAAGGAAATGTTCAAGGATCAAGGTACAATGGTGGGCTTGGGACTTTATGAAGGCACTCAGGACTAGCAACTTGGGGAGATAGGATTCATGGGATGGAAGGCACTTGAGAGGATGTTAGGAAGACATTAGAGGATATGGAGGAAATATTTGACAACATGATTCTAAAGCTATTCCAGAAGTACAAGTGGTTTTTTTTTTCTAAGTAATCTCCACCCACCATGCGCTTGAACTTGCAACCCCGAGATGATGAGTTACACCCTCTACCAACTATATAAATAGAAAGGATGAATGGATATACAAAATGTGGTACTACATATAATGGACTACTACTCAGCCATAGACAGAATGAAATTATAACACATGCTATAATGTGGATGAAAACATGCTAAATGAAATAAGCAGATATAAAAGTACAAATATTATGTTCCACTTCTGTAAAATATCTAGAAAAGGCAAATTCATTGAGAGAGAAAGTAGATTAGAAGTTACCAGGGGCTTCGGGAAGGGGATTATAGGAAGCTATTATTTAATGGGCATGGAGTTTCTGTTTGAGGTGATGAAAAGTTTTAGAAATAGTGGTGATGGTTGCATAATGTCATAAATATAATTAATGCCACTGAATTGTACATGTGAAAACAGTTATAATGGAAGATTTTGTTTTATATTATACATGTTATGCCACAAATTAAAAAAAAAAGTAAAAAAAAAAAGGAAGAAAGAATAAGCCATGAAACAAAGAAAAAAAACATGAAGAATGAAATTATCCCTTGTCTATTTATTAAAATACATTGTTTTAAATTATAATTCAATTAAAACAGTGAGATCTTGGCACAGGAACAGAGAAACAAGTCAATGGTATCAAATAGGAACTCTATAAGCAGACCCGATTATACACATGGATTTGGTAGGCAATTAAGAAGGAATTTAAGTCAGTGAAAAGGTAATGTCTGAGCATCAACGGTTTATTCTGAGACAACTAATAACTCATTTAAAGGATGAACTTCCTCCTGGGGCAGGAATTCCGCCTGCATTGTGCTCCGGTGATTTCCCAAGCAAAAGCATGACACCTGGTACATTACAGGCATGCAGTTAATGTTTGTTGAATGAACTAAAATTCATTCCCATGTAAAAAAAATATACCAAAATAAATTCTAGGTTGAATAAAGATTGTTTCTTAATGGGAAAAAATATTAAATATTGATATAAAGTTGAAAAAGTAAAAATCTCTATGCATAAACATCAAAGGTTCATAAATAAGATTTAAAAGAAAATGACAAACTGAAAATATATGAGACAAACATTAAGTGCTTCGGTTTATAATTAGCACCTTTAATAATAAAAAGACAACTACCTCAAAAGAAAAACTGAGTATATTAACAGTCACAAAAAAATTATAAATAGCCAATAAGATTATGAAAAAAATTCTAATATCATTAATAATAAAAAACTAAAAATGATAGATAGTATTTCACCTATCAGGTTGGCAACTATTGAACTATCTAATGTTGGTGATGATTCAGAAAACTGAGTATTCTTACACATTGCTGGCAGAGAAATAAATTGGTCCAACTGTTATTAATGGTAATTTGGCAGGAAATATCAAGTGTTTACAAGGTGAATACTGTTTGGTCACCTGAAGCTAGAAATTTAGACCAAAATAATTAAAATGCATACACATTTTTTGATCTATAAGGTTTTTCTAAATTTCAGCATTGTTCATAATAGAAAAAAATTGTAAACCCATTTAATTGCCCAATAAGAAACAGTTAAGTAAGTTTATGATACATCCATACCAAAATTACTACATTAGGAAAAAAAAAATGATGCTATAGACTATTTAATGAAATGCAGGAAATGTTCACTGTTCTAATTGAGGTTTAAAAAGCAATTTACCAAATAATACTAGGCAAAACCATTTCATATTTTGTAAAGATGAAAAAAATGGAAGAATAATCATCCTAATCACTAATGGTGATTGTTGACAAAGTTAAATGGCAATTTAAATGTTACTGCTAACTCAGCTTACTAATTTTTTTGCAGTAATCATGTATTGCTACTGTAATATAAAAAAAAATAAATAAAACATGGTTTCAATTTCAATAAAGATACAAAAGGAACAGGAAAGTAGGTCTCCTGTTCTCAGGACCCAAATTAGTTAATTAGCTATAATATCTGTTTCCTGTCACGTGTTCAGCATGTCACTAAGCACTTGATACCCATTATTTTATTTGTTCCTTACCCTTTTATTTAGGTGTCATTAACACCTGAGATCTCAGGTTCAAAAAAAAGGAGCGCGCTCAAAGCCATGTAGTTAGTGACAGAGTTGGGAAAGACCTTCCTGCTGTCTGAAGCCAAGTTTATATTCTTAACCACAAATTTTCCTGTTGTGAAGTAGGTAGGCTTTTTGAAGGTAGACCCTCAAAACAAACAAACAAACAAACAAACAAACAAACAAAACACACACACACACCCCAAACCAAACCAAAAAACAAAAACAAAAAAACCTACCATGTATTACATAGTTGCTATGAGATTTGGCCCAAACAATACATTTATAAATGGTCTTTGGGAAACAAATTTTTCTCAAACTGCATTGCCTCTACCTGTTTGCACTGTCTGTGCCAGATGCATCCTTTTTGGAGGCAATATCCAGTGGGTAGAGCACTGGCCCAGTTTTGGATTTCCTGGGTCAAATCTGACTCTACCACTTAATACTCATAAAACCTTGGGCAGTTATTTAACCTCACTGGGTTTGATTTCTCACCAGTAAAATAAAGATAATGATTGTCCTACCTCAAGGAGTTCTGGTAAGGATTTAATAAATGAATCCACGTAGTGCTTTGTTAGCTAACTGGCACAAAGCAAGCCCTTGATAAATGGCAGCTATTCCAACCATTAATGTATTTTCTGGATAGGAAGTCCCCCCCCCACCCAAATTGCATGTTACACTGCTGTTGAATTCCTTAAAGACCTCACTAGATGATTGATCAATGGATTGGAGATGGATGTAAAGTAATATCTGATGGCAAATCTCAGCACAGCAAGTTTTGCGCTCTGATTCAATAAGGGCCCCACCTTGTTAACCTTTATTCACTAAAAGGAGCTTTGTT
This sequence comes from Panthera tigris, assembly GCF_018350195.1. NCBI lineage: Eukaryota > Metazoa > Chordata > Mammalia > Carnivora > Felidae > Panthera > Panthera tigris. The sequence goes on from NC_056664.1 coordinate 112,486,125, forward strand.
TTATTCTTACCTGTAATACAGCAACTAAAAGAAAATCACTATTTTAAGGCTGTCTTGCATTTCCTTCTTAAACATTATTGTTGTTTACTGATTGAATATTCAATATTTAGATGCAAGTTTCTTTTATTTTGACAAGGTCTTTCAGGGAAGAATGTAACAATACGAGTCTAAAAACAGTTAAAGGACACCTCAATTGTAATATCCTTAAATATTTATGGTAGCCTGTAGAAAAGTAACTGTATCCTATTTTTCTCTTTCAGAAGGAAAGTAGCAGGAAGGAATCAGGGCACAATCTTTCACTGCAAGTATTTAATCTGGATAAATCTGAGTTAGCTAGCAGTGTTCATGTGCCATAGGTTACTCTGAAGTCAATGAAGCTGAAAATCTCATGTTTAGAAAATTCTCTTAATCCTTAAGAGTATAACCCTATGCTTATTTTAATAATGACATGGCAGATTTTAAAACAAATCTGTAAATATTGATGTGTAAGTCACGGCATAATTCCGTAAATTCTCCACAAAATAGACAGTGAACATGTTCTTTCATCTAAATTGGGTCATTTTAAATAAACCCAAGTAACCTATAGAAAACTATGAGTTTCCTGAAGGCCAAGTTAACAGTCGTGACAATGCTCATCCAGTGGCATAAAGACTTATGCAGAGAAACAATGAATATCAAGAATTCCACTTAGAAGGACAAATTTTCCTGGAATTTTTCTTCTACTACAATGTTTTTGATTCAAATTAGTGATGACAACTAAAACAAGGAAGAAACTTGATTGGATCAATCTAATGAATTACAGATCTGAACATGTCATTTCTCTTAACCTCCAGTAACTCTCAAATGACTTCAAGACACCCAGCTTGGCAGGCAAGCTTTTCCATGGTTTGGATACAACCTAATTCATTTCCCCCAACACAACTCTCTCCCTTCTACCCACCTTTCCTCCATATCCTACACTCCAGCTAAGGATCACCTCTTTTCCTAAGATTCACCTGCTTCTTCAGCTTCCGTGTATCTTTGCAAATGCTGATCCCTCCCCAAGAAAGTGTATTTAAGATTGTAGCTATTCCAGACATCCTTCAAAACTTTGCTCAAATGCCACTTTTTCTCTTATTCCCATGATTGTACCAAGGGATAGATAAGGGATTACACAATCCTCCTCATGATGTTTGACAGCAATACAAAGACATCCCAATAAACATAATCTCTAAATGAAAATCGTGCTTATTATGTAAGTGGAAATTGAAGACAAATATCCTTGGGTCACCCCCACCCTTCCAACATCATTGCTTCCCTCTAATTCTACCCCAAAATTTTGGAACTACCACTCATGAAATCTCCCTTTAAAAACGAATTTTCATTGGGGTGCCTGTGTGACTCAGCTGGTTAAACGTTTTCAACCCTGGATTTTGGCTCAGATCATGATCTCATGATCTCACAGTTCTGAAATTGAGCCTGAGTGGGGCTAACATCAGGGAACCTGCTTGGTATATTCTTTCTCTCCCCCCCTCTCTCTCTCTGCCCCTCTCCTGCTCGTGTGAGTGCTCTCTCTCTCTCCTTCTCTCTCAAAATAAATAAATAAATAAATAAACTGTAAAAAAAGAAAAAAGGAAAAGAAAAATGAATTTTTTGCTTTATGTCCATAGCATGCAATTTTTTTTTTTTACTTTGGCCTTAAATAAATCCCATCTTGTGTAACAGTTCTTTGTGTTTAGACTCCTATATTATTTCTCCTGCTATTTCCTGAGAGTGGAAATTAAGTCTTATTCACCAGGTATTACCCACACTGCTTAACAGGGAGCACTGCTCAAAGTAGGTATTCAGTACATCAATGGCCTGGAAATGAGAACGAATTTAAGACAGGCACAGTCTGAAAAATCAGGCAGGATTAATGAGTGAGTCTTATTACTTTCAAGTATACAAACTAACAATTCTGTCAGTGATCTCTGTTCACAATCTCTTTGGTTTCATTTTTAGATAATTCCCCCACCCCCACAGTTCTGTTTACTTAGCCCCCACTCTGATGTTCCCAACATATTAGTTCTCAAACTACATTTTTGAATGAGAACAGTATTTCACTGCAAAAATCAAAGTATGGACATTCTTTTCCCAATTCATACAAACACATTAAATCATCGTTGGATTTTTTTCAATTTTAAATTTTGTTCACACCTTTGTTATCACAACTAGTATCATGCAAACAAATATAGTCAGTTTATCAATATTTCATGGGTTCACACAAGCAGAGCATGATTTCTCAGGTGTTTCACCTGAACACCAGAAAAAAATCACTCTCCCAACCTTTTAATATAACAATCTTATTCCCCTTGCACCAAGAGCTTCAAAATACAAAAGTCTGCTTTTCTAAGAGACTTAGAAAATACACAAAAAAATACACAATAGAATAGACAAAAGACAAGGTATTTCAGTATCTAAAATAAAATAAAATAAACTTGAATACAATGATTGCAATTTTCATAAATAAAGAAAATAAACTTACAAAATTCGTAAATTGGTTTACAAATGGTGGTTTAATTATACAATGCTGCACTTTCCTGACTTGAATATCTGCTCTATGCCAGATATTACCATAGCCTTTTATTTACTAACAATCAAGTCATGTCCATTTAAAAACTTTTAATTACTTTGTGCTTTTTATATCAATCTGCATATAGACACTTCTATCTACTTGTAGATAGGTATACGTGTTAAGTACCCATAAACAACGTTTGTATGGGTCTTCTATTTCCTATTCATATTTTGACCTATTTTCAGACATTATGAATGTTCCTGTTGAGACTATTCTAGCAAAATCTTGATAGCGAGCGCTGACAAGTAAATCCTACAACGCTGTGAGTTTTGATTCATGCATGATTCAATGAAGCCCTCGAATTCTCAGATTAAAAGTGCTATGGAAACACCTTTCTTACATATTCAAGATGCACCTTTCTTACATAGTCAAGGCACAGTACACAGCCTCTCTGCATGCTGCAGCTGAGCGTGATTGCTCTCTACCAAGCACCGTGACATTTTGTTTCCAAACAGGTTGTGTTGCACCAATGAATGCCAAAGTCCTAAAAGAACTGTTATTTTCTTTAAAGTATTCACTTCCTAGAAGTGGAATGAGCTATTACTTGAAACCAAAATCTATCTCTAAAAACTATATCTCCAATTCTTACATTACTACATTGAATTATTTTGAAAGCTAAAGGCAGAAATTTTTTTTTAAACTTCTGTGCTTTGCCTTTCAACCAATAGATACCCAGAATTACTTAAATTCTGGGTAACCAGAATCTGCTAAAACCAATACAGCCCTGTCTTGGGGGGGAAAAACTTGTTATTTTTCTATGTTTCTCATAAAGTATGCACTTCAATAGGTTTGCAAAGCATGAAGGTCCAAAAATAGCCTGCTATTTTTTTTTCCACAGAAAATCTAAAATTAGCAAGTTCTTATTTCCAACCTAGGAGAGTTCTCCTCTCCATAAAGTCATCTATCAATTTTTATTTTTTTTTTTTTTTTTTTTTTTTTTTTTTTTTTTTTTTTTATAGATGACATTTTTTTTTTTAATTTTTTTTTTTCAACGTTTTTAATTTATTTTTGGGACAGAGAGAGACAGAGCATGAACGGGGGAGGGTCAGAGAGAGAGGGAGACACAGAACCGGAAACAGGCTCCAGGCTCTGAGCCATCAGCCCAGGGCCTGACGCGGGGCTCGAACTCACGGAGCGCGAGATCATGACCTGGCTGAAGTCGGACGCTTAACCGACTGCGCCACCCAGGCGCCCCTATCAATTTTTAAATAAGCAGATAAGGGCATAAATATGCACACATCTAATAAAATGTTCCAATAAAAATGTTAAGAAAATATAGGTGTTCATTTGCATTCTAGTGGGAAATAATTTTACTCTTATATTTTTCCACAGAAATTGATATTTCAGAAACATGCAGAGTTTCTTTCTTTCACTTTCATCAAATAATGCCAACCAACCAGATCCACGAATCTTTGATATATTTTTTTTTCTAAAACTGAAAGCAGAAACTTTACTGTGGAGAATCCAGATTTTTGAAACTCTTTGAGGCACAGGTCCTATTAATGGCAATTATTTACTCTTGAGAGCTTAGTAGATGGCTTATTGGGCTATTAGTAGATAAACTATTGTCTTCATTTTTTGCATAATATGAATGTTATTGTTCATTTTATAATTAATATAATACTTGGAAGAGAATTTTAGACAAAGTATAATTGTTTTAAATAAAATTTTTTAAGTCTGTGAACACACCAATCATGTAGTTCTTTTAGAATTCAGCTGCTGGATAAAGTTTTTCTTTATTGAAAAACAGATGTGCTTCCTCTTTTCTGGTTACAAGAATTAGAAAACACTATGTTTCTCTTTCTGACTTGGCTGCCAGGAAGCTCTGGGCTAAACTAAGGTCCCATTAACAGTAAATGCTTTCCTGGTGTTTAAATTCATGGTTGTTTATTTCTAGTTACTTATGCCAATGTATTTAAATTCTATATATATGGAAAGGAGTAGGGAGTTCTTTGGTTTCAAAAAGGATTTCATTTCAAACCATTTATTGTACACCCAGTATGTGTCAGGCCATACTCTAGAGGATGGGCATGCAATTAGTTAAAAGGTTTCTTCCATGAGAGAAGTGAATATATCCTTACTAACTCTATCCTTAAAAAGGAAAAAAAAATATCTCGCAGTCAAACCAACTTCAAGAAAACAGAAATTTAAAAGAATTTCCTTGAAAGAAAAGCCTGCCCAACATCAATTTAGTCCTCACAAAGAAGAAGTTGATAAGAGTGGGTGAAGTTATCTTTTGACTGTTGCTTACAGGGATATGGAAAACTAGTTACTTAATTATACAACCTTCTCCTCAAGGGTCTAGCAATAAAACCAGCCTCTATTCCTGGGCATGTTCTAAGAACTAATAACACCATTCCTGAAATAAAAGCTTTTAAATAAATAACCCCTTAATAACAAATCAATTTAAACATTCTAACTTCTAAGGAAGGGGGCTTTGGGTATAAGATTTCCTACCTCAGAGTTTTTGATGTAACAAATAAGTAAGTAGCACTACTTGGGACAAGCCAAGAAATATGATGTACTTTATGTGGCTAGGCAAAAATAATTGTTAGCTAGTAAAGCATTTCCCTTTTATCAATGACTTCAAGGTTGGTGGGCCTAAATTGGCACTTGCTTTCAGCTTTGTTTTACTTTAGTGCCTTCCTAACATGTGTTCTGTCTTACATGACCCTCGGTTGGCCTGCCTTCTGCCAGCCTGATGTTGAGAAAGGTATTAAAATTTACAAGGATCTTGCCCTTGGCCTCCACTCTCAGGGGGCAGCTTTTTCACACACTTTAAAGCATTGCCAGCTCACAATAGCCCTGTAGTCAGGGAGGGCAGCCCAACAAAGCTGCCCACAGATGCACGTGCTGGTCACCTGCCCCAGCAATTGCAAATAGACTACCACTTCTCAGCAACCTGTTTATCTTCCCTTTGCAAGAGAAAGCTGTGTAAATAATTATAATACGTATTTCAGATAGGGCAAAAAATTAGACTGCTCAATTTGAACTCTGTGCACTTAGGTTTCTCAGACTAACATAAAAGTCTTTACATAACAGAACTGCCTGCAATCTCACTGAGAACTAAATTAAACATTTTTTTTAAATGGTGCCATGCCTTGGTGACTTAAGAGAAGCCAAACATTGGAATGGCAGATACTTTTTAAGTAATTGTAAGGAGCACCTCAAAGGATTCAAAGAAGTCACAAATACCAAAACATGTGACAAGTGATTTTGAAACATTAGAGTGCTCTAATGAACAAAAAAGCAGACCAAGAAGATTTTTTTTTTTTTTAATTCCCAGGTTCCTTTCCAAAATACTGCCAGGAGAATTTCAGAATTACAGCAAAGCAATCACTTCATTAATTTGTGCAAGAAAACTCAAATTTTGTGGGACAAGATAAAACTAGGTCAATACCACCAAACTTATTAATACAAATACAAAAATTGTAATTTAAACAGCTGTAAAATTAAATGGGTGGGAGAAGAACTGGGGAAGGGGATCAGGGCCATTGAGTCTGAGGTTTCCAGATCTTGGCTTTCGATATCTCACTCTCATGTCTTTAAGTGAGCTAAATCACATAAGCACAAAACATGAGCTAGATGACCAATTTCGGGAAGACGGCAGATTCTCCCCTCCTCCATTCCCTTTAGATCCGTCGCTCTGGGCTTTCTCTCCTAATGGCATTTCGTTTCTAGGAAAGTCCTTCATATCTTTGGGTCTCATTATCTCATTGTACAAATCTCTGAAAAGGAAAGAACCGCGGTTTGCTCTGCAATCGGACATCTTTTCTTCTGTCCCGGCTCTTAGTAAGCCTTCAACCAACTTTCGCTGAAAAGCATGTAGCGGAGGGGCGTTGAGGCTTGAAATCCCGCCGCTCTCTCATTCTCTTTTCTTTCTCTCCGCACTGGCCACCCCTCCAGCCCCCTCCAGCCCCCGACAATCCACAACCGTTCCTAAGCAAACTGGGGCGTTTTAAAGAGTTTCCTCCTTCTGTTTCCTCCTCTGACCTGAGAATCACTTTCAGTGGAAGACAGATCAGGCAAGACGCCTAACCAGGAGATAGTCAAATAGGATACTTGAGGGAAATAAAAGACCTGATTGAAAAATCCCATGCTTCCTAATTACTATTAAGTATTTTGCATATAAGTGAGCATATAATGCTTATGACAGTGTTAAAAACACCGAGGTCTTTTGTCTTAAGCATTCTTGTTTATTTAAAAGACTTATACAGCGCTTACCATGTGCCAGCGGTTTCCCAAAAGATTTTAATACATGACTCTCTTTGTAAAAAAAAAAAAAATATATATATATATATATAATAATAATAATCGACATTAAATCCGCGTGTGCTTTTCCGTGCTGTATTTTTCTTTATAACACGTTAGAACAGTTAAGTCTTCAAAGGCAAATATGGAAAAACTATATATAAGTAGTTGCTACTTTATTGCAAGCAAACCATTTTCCTCTTTGCAATTTTTCACAATTATAGTAATCAAATGCACTAATATAGTGAGAATGAACTCTATTTTTTTTCAGTGACTATCTCAGGTTTTGCCTCTGGCGTTTAGAAGCGCGGGATTACTTGCTCTTGTGGCAAACGTTAATTGCACCTGTAGGCATTTGTTTTTAGAAAGACGTGCAGCCCTCTCTGAAAGTTGTGAAGGTTGAGTTCGCGCCAGGCCTGCTGGAGCGCATTCACCTGTGGCCTGAGCAGACAGGTCATTGGCACATCCTCCTTGGATGCGGGGCGGACAACACGCGAGTCGGGCTCAGCCCCGCAGGCCTGCGGGGATCTGGAGCTGAGTGGCGTAGGGGAGGTCGGAGAACCCGAGGGATGCGGGCGGGCTCAGCTGCATTCGGCGTGCCCAGCTACTCAGCCACTGCAGACCAGCACAGGCCCAGAGACCCGCGCGGATTGGGCTCCCACCCTGAGGCCGACGGCCGAATTGGGCGGGGGGGGGGGGGGGTCATCGCCCCCCACCCCCGCGTCCCGGGCGTCCTGAGCTGACCTGGTCCAGCCCACCAGGGCCCGCTCGGCCCCCGCCGACTGTGTATTTTGCCTGGGGTTAAGTTTCAGAAGTCAGGATGAAACGTTTTGGATTTCTGTTCACACGGTTATTGCAGGCACCGCGGTGGGGACCGCACAAAAGAAACGAGGGCGTGTGGGGAAGGGGTTTTGTGTTTTAATGAGGGCTTAACACGCTGGCTGCACGTCCTTCCCGCTCTCCCCCGCCCAACCCCCGCCCGGGCCCAGTCTTTTCCCGTCGCATCCTTTCCTCTCCTCCTCCCCGCCCGCGCCAGTCTTGTGTGGGGACAGAATGGAGTGTCAAAGGGACGCCCTAATCAGATCCCTAGAAAATCAGGAATCCGTCCGTGGCGGAGGGTTGTGATGAATGACAGACGCCCCTTTCTCAGAGCCGTTTCTCCACTAAGCACGGAGCTGTCCCGGAGCAAGAAGCCTCCGGCTCGCCCGCGACCAACCCGCCGCCCGCCTCCCGGTACCGCGGCGCCGGGGCGGGCGAGCCGACGCCGCCTCTCGCTCTCGGTCTGCCCAGCTCCTGCCCTCGCGGAGGCACGTCGGCGTAGCCTCTCCAAGCCCCGCAACACAGGGGAAGAGCCGCTTAAAAACATGTTTTCCAAGCACTTCTGTAGTTTTTACAACCCACGTTGTCTAATGCACTGAACACAGGACACGAATTCGTCCTTTAGAAAACAAACTGATTTTCCAAGCTTGGTTTTTTCACGTTCGGGATTCTAATGAACTCTGCCGCTGCGACGGCACACACCTAGAGGAGCGGAGAACTGCCATCATCCGGGTAATCCAAGCCCGAAAACCTCGAAGTTGAAAAACTACTAAAAGTGTGTCCTGAAATACCTGCACCATTGCTCTAGTCTTTCCCGCTGCCGGAGGAGACACAACTCCGGCTCACAGTCTACTCAGCGGAGTCTACTACCCAAGGCCCCTGTGGCCAAATGGAAATAACTGATTTAGAGCAAAGCGAACGTCACATGGTAGCCGACCTCAGACCCTCCGACAGCCAGCGGTTAAGTACCTGGTCGGGGAAACTCACGTCCTTATCTGTCCACAGCCCAGAGGCCGCGGAAGCAGCCTCGAGAGTTGCCAGGGAGAAAAGCAACTTTCATTTAAGGTTTTCTAAAACCCCAGAGGGCAAATGTGACCGTCAGGGTCAGCCAGTCAGCAGTTTTGGTCCAGACGAGGGACGGCCGACTGGGGCGGTTCGGTTAAGCCACGGCGCCTCCCAACGTCACTACACGCTCGCTCACACTCAGCCACGCGCTTGGAGTTATTCTTTAAACACAAGACAGAAACTTCACCGTCAGACTGTGGGGGGATGAGGAGGAGGGCCGAAACCCGAGGTCCGAAGCCCGCCCCTCAGCGGCCTTCTCTCGCCGCGCTCGCGCCCACGTCCGCGTGCTGCCCTAGCGGGAGCTATCAACCTCACGCTCTGGCTCGCCGCTGCCTCTCCCGCCCGCGCGCAGCTCCCGGACCCCAGGTGCGCGGCAGCGTTCCCACGCCTCTGCAGAAGCCTCCGCCGCGAGCATTGGCGAGCGCGGCCCCGCCCCTCCGCCCCAACCAATCGTGGGCCACGCCGACCCCGAGGAGGCGGAACCCGGCGGGGCGGCCGGGGCCTGCGCGCGGGAGGCGGGCGAGGTGGCCCCGCCCGCGCGGAGGGGCGTGGCCGGCGCCGGTTCTTGCGGCCGAGCTCGGCTGCGGCGTGGGAAAGAGCCGCGAGGAGCCGACCGCGCCGCCGCGGGAGCCGCGCCTGCCCGGGCCCAGAGAGGGAGGGAGGAAGGGAGGAGGCAGGCAGGGAGGGCGCTGCGCCCCGCTCGGCGTCGGTGGCTCGGGCTGGGCTGTGCCCAGCGCCGTCTTCGCCGCGATGAAGCGCCCTTGCGAGGAGACGACCTCCGAGAGCGACATGGACGAGACCATCGACGTGGGGAGCGAGAACAATTACTCGGGGTGAGCGCGGGCTCGACGGGAACTGCCCGGAGCCCGAGGCGTCGGGGAGCTTTGTGCGCGAGCGGCTCCTTGGAAATCCCAAGGCTCCTCTCCGCGGCGTCCTAACATAGCGGGGAAAGTTTTGCCCGGGAAATTTTGAGCGGTGGGCGCTCGCGGAGCGTGCGTTGCGGTGGGGCGGGGGATGTCGGCTTTCACACCAGGGGTGGGGCGGAGAGGAAAGGGGACGCGACTGAAAGACTGCGCAGGAGTTGGCGAGGGAGGGTCCCAGGCTGTCAGCGTTAGGCAAGCCGACCGGCTGGCGACGGGCGACGCCCCCGCCTCTGAAACTGTGGGAGTACTTTAAGGATGGGCCAGGTGAAGAGCAAAACAGATTGAATTTTTTTTTTTAAGTTTTCAAGAGCCTAAAATGATGACTTGCCTTTTGGAGACATTAAAGTAGTTTGCGATGTTAAGGCTAAGGAGGTTAAGCTTTCCGTTGGCCGTGTGTGAGTGGGTTTACGGGAGAGTGAGTGACGGATCGTTTCGGGCGTAGATCATCTCTTCGACTGCTTGCTGTTAAGTCTGGAAAAGATCGGAGTCGTGATCACAGAAGCCAGACCTCCACTTTCCAGTGACAGAGGGAGATTACCGAGGCATTTTAGTGCCAAGGCGGGTCAAATGATAATTGCTTCTAATTGGCATCCCCACAAGCTCCTTAATTATTTATCTGCAGCTGTCACTCAAAGAGCAAAATTCTTCCTACCTTTGGAATACTGGTTTTCTTTCCACATCGTTATTCTCGTAAGCACAAGCCAAAGCGTGAAATCAGCAACAGCAAAGATATTTACAGGAAGCGTTTGCAAAGTATCTTTTAATTATTTTTAAAGCGTGTGTCGTCTTAAAAAAATGAGATCTGAAAAACAGAAGAAGCCTTGTGAAAGATGAAACCAGTTGAGATGGGGTGGGACTGAGGGAGACAGTTAATTCAGAAATAAGATCCAGAAGTGAGAAGGTGAGGTAATAAGAACCTGGTGTGTGCAACATTTCTAAAATGAAAGAGAGCAAATAACAGGAACCTGGAGAATTCGAGAACATAAAGAAGCATAGTATCCACGAATTATGAAGAGAGACATGTACAAACTAGAAAGCATCATAAAAGTTACAGGTGATAATTGATTGAACTTTCAGTATAAAATATCTTTTCATTAGTAAACTCAAGATTGATTGCAGCCCCTATAGAGATTTAAGCTTAGCTTGAAGACGAGGGGATACTCACCTACAGTTTCGTTTTCAAACTAAAACATTTACCTAGTAGTTGATGTAATTTTAATTTCCCTATCAGTGCCGTATTTAGTTTGGGGCATTCTTTTGGAAGATTAGTATACAAAACATTACATTTTTTTTTCTGTTGTGAGATATGTCTAATTGAAGTTTTGAGATAGTAAGATAACTTCTGTTTATTTTGAAGATTGCATCTAGGGACAACAGTTTGACATGTGACGACCTTATATCTGTTTGATAGTGGTGCTAAACATGGCTTTTATTTTAAAATTGCTTTGCTTTGCTTAGTGGGTCTGACGAGGAGGGTGCAGGAAGGATGCTATTAGAGATTAGCTGATTTTCAAGAAACATTTTTGAGTGGCACCAGGAAGTACTAATTTCTAACTTCTCATTCTGTCTGCCTGTAATTTTTTCACTGCAAGACTTAAAAGTTGAGAGATGTTTTTGTCAATGGATTTGGTGTCTGGATTACTTGTTAAAAAAAAAAAAAAGGCATGGAAAGAGATATAAGGGCTGAAAACAAAGTATGTTAAGAGAAAAGTAAGAGTTAAGAATAAAATAATATAGACCTGAGCTGTGCAGTCGCTCAATATTTAATGGGTGCTATGAAGTACCCAGAAGAAACCATTGTTATGTTAATGCAGCACCTGATGTACTGTTCCTGTTTCACAGGCAAAGTACTAGCTCTGTGATTAGATCGAATTCCCCAACAACAACATCTCAGATTATGGCAAGAAAGAAAAGGAGAGGGGTATGTGATTTTTTTTTTTTCTTTTTAGTTCATGTGATTCAGACTAATGTATAACAGTGGTGTTCTTCCATTAAGAGTAATTTTATCATTTGTGTATTCATAAATTTTTGTTGTTGTGTTGCTTTCTTTGGGATAGATAATAGAGAAAAGGCGTCGAGATCGGATAAATAACAGTTTATCGGAGTTGAGACGACTGGTGCCAACTGCTTTTGAGAAACAAGTAAGCAACCCTCACCCCTGACCACCCCACCAAAAGACTCAGAAAATCTGATTCTCTCATCTGGGAATGTGGGTTCTTGTTAAAGCTCATTAAAATAATGGTGTATGTGCCCTGATCTGGCACAGAGCAGCTATTTCAATAAAATGCTTTGTTGTGGCAAAACTATTAAAAACATAATCCATCATGAAGTTGAAAAACATTTCCATTCTTCAGCTTATTTTCCCTTAAGGGTAACAGTGTTCATGCTTTCTCTGTTCTTTCTATGAAGACCAGTAGTGGTTTTGTTCAAAACCCAGCTGTATGTCGTACTCTTTAAATACACACACACACACACACACACACACACACACACACACATATATATATATCACAAAATTTCACTTTTTTGTAAACTGCTAAAAAAAAAAAGCGCTTTTTATTTTAAAAATAACAAAAGTCCAGGAAGTAACATTTCTAGCTCTAGTTCCTGAATGGTAATACTAATACAATTTATTTACCAAATCACTTAGTTTCATTTTTAATCCCTAGATTAATAGAGTGGTGTTCTGTTTGGGGCATCTCTTTGGAAGTTTGATAAAAATAAAACTAGCCAACAATTCCCTCTTTCAGAATTCAAGTATTCCTTTACCAAAAAAAAAAAATAATAAAATAATTTTTTTTTTTTTTGCATACTTAGAAAAGGAGGAAGCCAAATGTTTAAATCTTCCTTTGTTTTCTTGGAAAAGTTTTATATCTCTTGCCACAATGGCTAATGGCACAGATTTCTAAGAGCATCTTTCAAAGAATATGGCATCATACACTGTTGGAAATACTTTCAATTTAATTCGAATAGCATATAAGACAGCAGTTGTTTGTTTATGTCATTTTGTTGTTTACTTCATGAACTACAAACATTATACAGCAAGCCCTACAAAAGCCCTTGGCAATTATCCAGAAACTGCAATTTTGTTATTACTTTCACTGAAACTCCTGTACATCTTGATGGAAAAAGTGAATATTGACAGAAGTGCAAGATGTAACAGGCTCTTGATTATACATTTGTGAGAGAAAAAAAAAGATACCTATATGCTGAAACCGACTTTGGTAAGCTAAATGTAACGTGGAAATTGTAGTTTTGATTAGTAACATTTTCAATGATAATAGGCTGAAAATGAAAACATCAGTAATCACTGTTTTCACTTTGGGTACCAAAATGTCTGCAGTTATTTGGTGAGTATTTTTCCCATCAGTTTGTTAGATTTTTTTTTCTTAAATGTCGACTTAAACCTTAAAAGCTAACCTCAGTTGTTTGGCAGTTAGTTACCATAAACACAGGCTTTCCCATTTGCCAGGCTTGGCTACCAACCCTGGCGAGCTGGCCCTGTTACGGTGTGATTAGAAGAGTGTTCTTTCTAGCGGTTTCAATGACTCTGGCACTCTCACCATGTACAGGGTGCTGATAATTTTCACAAAAAAGTAGAGCATAGGAACTTGAAGAAAACTTCAGTTTCCTTTTGAGAAAGACACATTGATTTAATTATTTAGTTTTTCCAGGAAATTAGAAGCTACCCAGAGTCCTCTGAGGCAGTTCAAGGTGGCACATTTTGTGTTTTGGTTGGTTTCTAGAGGTTGCCTTATTTTGAAAAGTAGAATGTATAAATATATTCCCAAGGCATTTTATTAAGAACTGTTCTAAAGGGTTCAAATAATCTTTAAGCATTTCTGATGCTTACTAGGTAGGAGTAAATTATGCTTTCTTGTTTATGAACTTGGCATTCACAGTGACACCTGCTGGTAATTTTTGGAAAAAAAAAACCCCAAAAAACCTTAAGTCTTCCCTTTTTTGTTTTTGGTTCTCCTTACCAGGGGTGTATCTTAAAGGCTTACTAGGACTTTTTATTTTTGAAAAATCTAATTTGCTAAGATCCTATTTCCTTAACCTTCAGAGTTGGATTCAGCTGATCTAGACTGTTGAATGTCCCCCAATATAGGGTAGAGATTGGATACAAGATTTGACATTTTTGCAGTGTAATAGTTTTAGCGGAGTAATCTTAGGAATATAGTTTAATCATATGATTAAAAAATTATTTGTTATGCCTTTTAGTCTTTAAATGATAAATTGGCAAATATCTGTCATTAGGTATGATGTAATAATTATTGTTTGCATGTAAAGTTTGCAAAGAATTCAGATTTTTCTATGAAAAAAATTAAATTTAGACTTTTCTAGTGAGAAGAAAAATTGAAAATCCAGTGTAAAATGTTCCAAGTCAGTTTCCATAGGACTTATAAGACTTCATGATTTGTTTATGCAGGGATCTGCAAAGTTAGAGAAAGCCGAAATACTGCAAATGACAGTAGATCATTTAAAGATGCTTCAGGCAACTGGGGGTAAAGGTAAGTAGGTGACTTCATTTTTACCCCCTTTCCGCCTTTCTCTTTTCATTCCCCTCCCCTAAGATTATAGGAAAGTCATAGTTGAACAGTTCTTTAACAAGCTGAGATAGGAGGTCCCAGATTAAAGCTGTAGAAATCAATGCTAATGGCAGGATTGAACTCGTGGGAAAGAACTTCTGGAACAAAAGAAGCACTTGACCCTGGGCTTGTGTTTGCTTTCATAATACTGTGGGAGTAAAGCTTCATTCACAGCAGCCTGGTCAGAGATTTGTTTGGGACCTCAGAAGCACATGCTGGAATCTGTACAGAAAGACAAAACAAACACACAAACATCCAAACATAAACAGGAGGTTAAAGGCAATCTTTTTCTCTTCTTCTTTCCCTTCCCCCAGACTCCATTAGATCAAGGCTGGGACTCAATACAGTACAACTATTTCAAAGGAATTAACTTAAGAATTATTTTCATTGTTTTCAGATTTTGCTTGGTCTTGGGTTTGGACCAGACAGAACATTTGAAGTGTAGGTAGTAATTCTCTGGACTGGAAACTACTAATGCATCAGTCATTCCTGCAGAGAGCAAACAGGAATAGGTGCCCCCGGCCCAGTGCCCTGGAGAGATATCTTCTGTATTAGAATCATCCAGAGGTCAGGGATGGACCCTCATGTTATATTGAAAATAGACTTGAGATCCTGAAAGCTGTAATAACTTATTCACATTTTATTATCCTTCTTCTCACATGTTACTGAGACTTGATTTTGCCCTTTTGTATTGTTTTTAGCCTTCAAGCAAGCCTTTGCTATTCACCTTAACCGAGAGTATTTTTGTTACTCAGTACATTTGACAACTGGGTTGGGAGAGGGTACCACCAGGGGCTAAGTGCTTCCCTCCATCCTGGAGGCTTCTCTGCTCAGCATTAGCTTTTTATCACATAGTATCACAGTTTTCCCTAGATCAGAGCAGAGCCAAAGCATTGGAGGGAAGTAGCTATTTACCAATTGGTATAGAAGTACTTCAGTACTTAACTCCAGTATGGCCATACTGCTGAAGCCCTTTATTTATTTTTTAATTTTTTTAAATATTTATTTATTTTTGAGAGAGAGACAGAATGTGAGTAGGTTATGGGCAGAGAGAGAGGGAGACACAGAAGCAGAAGCAGGCTCCAGACTCTGAGCCGTCAGCACAGAGCCTGATGCGGGGCTCGAACTCACAAGCTGTGAGATCATGACCTGAGCCGAAGTCAGATGCTCAACCGACTGAGCCACCCAGGCGCCCCTGAAGCCCTTTAGAACATCAGCCCTGGGGGTGCCTGGATGACTCAGCTGGTTAAGTGTCCAACTCTTGGTTTTGGCTTGGGTCCTGATCTCACAGTACATGGGTTCAAGCCCCGCATTGGGCTCCTCACTGATGGTGTGGAAGCTGCCTGGGATTCTCTCTCTCTCTCTCTTTCTGCCCCTCCCCTGTTTGTTCGTTCGTTTTCTCTCTCTCTCTCTCTCTCAAAATAAGTAAACTGAAAAAACAAAACATCAGCACTGGCCTTCACAATCTTTTAGGTGGGAAGTAAACACTTTAAAGAGAAGCCCACCTTCTCTAGAAACCATCCTGCATGGGTATGGAATTGTGATTTCTAATCATTAAAATGTAACCCTCAGAATAGGATGTAAAAGTTCTTACATAATAGAGGAGAACTGGATGAAATCGTAGAAGCCAGTGATCCAGCCCAGCTTGGCTGCTGCTTGACCTTTAACCCAAGGCAGAAGTGCTCTGCAGTACTGTGAGGCCTACACTAGCACTCTGAGCTCTAAAGCACTTTCAGCCCCATGATTTTGTCTCTGCACCTGCTACTTCAGATGTAGAAGACTAGTTGAGTTAGTGATGGTGCAGGAACAGCTTTTTGATTGCTCTGCCTCCCTTGGTGTTGTTCACCACAAGGCCAAGAATTCTTATCAGGGTTTCAAATATTTGGCATGAGCTATACTTCTAAAGAGTAATATTGTTCTTATGCCTTATTATAAAAACTAAGTTCCATTCTTGGTTGCTATTCTTGGCTACCTGAACAGTCCTAAAATTCATCCCAGAATAGTTTATGAACAGACATTTCCAAGCAAGCTCCACACAAGTTGCCTGACTGCCAAGTCATTAGAGAGGTCATCCCATAGGAGAAAATGTGGGCCTTAAACAGGAGGGGCGGGCAATGTGAGCTCATATCATCAAAGACTCACAACTGCTGTAGGGGCCTCCCAGTGGTGAAGGGCATAGACTGCAGTTGGGTTGCCTGGTTTCAAATCCTTGATCTGCCATATATTAGCTCTGTGACCCTAGGTAAACTACTAACCCTCGCTGAGTCCGTTTTCTCATCTGCAAAATGATGATAGCCATAGTGTCTACCTCACAAGGTTGTTGTGAGTTTATTCACTCAAAGCTGCATAACAGTGATGGCATGAAGGAAGTGGTGTGGAATGGCTCCGTGTGCTTTTATTATTGGCCCAATATCTATTCCCAGGAGACAGCTGCTGGTTGCCATTTCCCTCTGCATTCAGCAACATAATAGGAATTACACAATTGATACTCCTCAATATGCAACAGAGAACTCAGCCACGTATAACAACATACAGCTGGCAAACCACAACTTTCAATCATCTTGTACCCGCTCATGAAAATTCTTGGAAGCTCCTGGGGCTCCAATTATGTTGTTCCATTCTTTATAGTCTATCTTGGTATTGAGGTAGCTCTAGAGAGAATTTAGTAGAGGAACCTAAATTTCTAGATCCCTCTGCATTTCTGGACTCTGACTTCTGTTGATTTCCTCCCTCCTTACCTCATGAAAATTAGAAGCCTGCAATGCCCCGCAAAGAACCTTGAGGGTCCTCATGTGAAATCTGTCCACGGAGGCGTCGTCTTCAGGAAGAGCTTTCCCTCTTAATCCCAGGGACTTTGTTGCTAACTAAGCTGAAGTTCTGGGATGCTAACTATTTTTGTTGCTGATCTCCCACATTTCATGATATTCTCTTGTATCTGCTTTGTGCTGTTATTTTTACTGTTTTCATGGTGTATCTTTTTGCCTCAGATGTGTTTTTGGGACTTCCAAATTTCTGTTGATATTCTAACTTTATTTAGGACTGTGAATATCGTGAATACTATTTTCCAAATGCTTTGATTACAGAATAAGATGGTTTAATTTTTAGTGGATGATAAATGAAACAGGTAATACTTTGATCTACAGAAACATGAAAAAGAGAATATAAATGCCTTAGACGAAAATAACTTTGTGGTATTTCTCATTTAGATATACCCATATCCCAAAACTGAGTAAATTTTTAATTTGAAAATAGCTAAAAAAAAAAAAAAAGTTACAAATGAGAAAGAATCTGAAAAAAGATGCATTTGTACATATTAGAGGTCACCCATTCAAAGTGGTGACATTTCCCCAATTGTCTGATTATTCTATCCTAAATTGGCACTATTAATAAAAATACTTTATTATTTTCTGTCCAGTGTATTATCAGTGGATAAAAAGGGATTCTTCTAAATGTGACCCAGCTCCAGCCATTTTTACGGTAGTGACCTTCGATGTGGGCTGTGCATGCATACACACTGAAAAATTAATGCACATCTTTTTCCTGGGTAGATGCCAGGAAAATGTAAGCTAACCACTGAAGGAAATATATATTTAAATTTAAGAAAAGCAAAGAGGTATAGTAATCTCTTATCAGTAAAGCAGCCTGATATTGCATGATAGAAAAGTAAGATCTTCAAATTAGTAACCAAGATTTTTAAAAAGTCATTTTGTTTTCATCAAATCTTTTTGTTACAAACTAATGACAAGATGTTTTCACTTTGAAAAAAAAAACATTGTTGAGTTTATTAAGAGATTCTAGCATATTTTTAAAGAAGGTCTTCAAGCTGCTAAGATACATTTCATATCTCTGTGACAAATGCCAAGAGTGAGGATGTTTCAGATAAACCCTTTAATCTCCACCTCATGTGACAGAGACAAAGAGACTGAAACTCGGTACTTCCATGCAAAAGTTTACGAGGGAATTTCACTATCCCACCGTACAAAAGGAGAGACATCCCCTCCTGGTTTTTTATGGAAGTGTTTGAAACACGGATGTTCTTAATTTTTTTCCCCACCGTAGTATTTGGTTGCAAGAACAACTGTAGCATATAGCATTGCCAGCCTTGTCACACATGTGAATTGCAAAGTGTACTTTCTTCTGCAGAAGTTACAACCATAAATAACTGGCAACATTTTGAGAAAGGGTCGTCATCCCGCTTGAATCTTCTGCAGCACCGAGAGGAGCACAGTTGGTGTTTACTCACAGTAATCGTGCCGTTTTCTCTCACTCCCTGCCCTGGCCCCCACTTCACTCAAACCCCCTTCTAGGCTACTTTGACGCACATGCTCTTGCCATGGACTTCATGAGCATTGGATTCCGGGAGTGCTTAACGGAGGTGGCCAGGTATCTGAGCTCCGTGGAGGGCCTGGACTCCTCGGATCCCCTGCGGGTACGACTGGTCTCTCATCTCAGCACGTGCGCCTCGCAGCGGGAGGCGGCGGCCATGACGTCCTCACTGGCCCACCACCATCACCCCCTGCACCCGCACCACTGGGCGGCGGCCTTCCACCATCTCCCCGCTGCCCTGCTCCAACCCAACGGACTCCACGCCTCCGAGTCAACGCCTTGTCGCCTCTCCACGGCTTCAGAAGTGCCTCCTGCCCACGGCTCCGCCCTGCTCACGGCCACGTTTGCCCACGCCGATTCTGCCCTTCGGATGCCGTCAACGGGCAGCGTTGCCCCCTGCGTGCCACCTCTGTCCACCTCTCTCTTGTCCCTCTCGGCCACTGTCCACGCAGCCGCTGCAGCAGCCACCGCAGCCGCGCACAGCTTCCCTCTGTCCTTCGCGGGGGCCTTCCCCATGCTCCCCCCGAACGCAGCTGCAGCAGTGGCAGCCGCCACCGCCATCAGCCCGCCCCTAACGGTGTCAGCCACCTCCAGCCCTCAGCAGACAAGCGGCGGAACAAACAGTAAACCTTACCGACCCTGGGGGACAGAAGTGGGAGCTTTTTAAGTTTGCATTGAACTTTTTGCAATAGTAACTGAATGTCCTTCATTTCAGAGTCAGCTTAAACCTCTGCACCCTGAAAGTAGCCATACAGATGTCTACAGATCCACAAAGGAACAATAAAGCTATTTGAGACACAAACCTCACAAGTGGAAATGTGGTATTATCTTTTCTCTCTTGTTTTGTTTAAGGCAGCTTGGTAACTGACATCAGCAACTTTTGAAAACTTCACACTTGTTTTCATTTAGAAGTTTCCTGGGAAATATATGGACTGTACCATCCAGGAGTGCATCAGTATGTCTGAATTGGGGAAGAAAAAAAAAAAAAAAAAACCAAAACCCTGACTGGATTCTCTTGAAACTAGATGGAAAAAAAATATTTGTGTTTCATAAGTGCCTGAGCTAGTAAAGTTTTCTTGTGAACAGATTAACATTGCACAAGTAAAGAAGATCATAGAGGTTAGGTTAAGACAGGAAAGGGACAGAAGTCTTGCATTAGGCTGCAGACATTTTAATAAAATGCCAGCGAAGAGTACTCTGTTGAAACCAAGAGGTTTTGTTGGCCAAAAGGATTGCTGAAAATAATTTTCAAGTTGAAAGACCTAGTTTTATCTTAGTTTTCTTTCTTTGTACAGACTTGCCTGCCAAATGGTGACATTTAGCAATGCATTGGTATAAGCAATTATTCCATCAGTGCTCAGATTAACAGCCATTTCTGCCCTGCCTGCAAGCCCCCAGGCACTTTTTTTTTCCATGGCTCTAAATTTGGTGCTTCTTTATGTAAAACCATACATAGAGTGCACCTAGAAGCACTTGCCTACCATGTGCCCCCCAGAAGCTATTTGATTCATGCCAACTTGAAAACTCTCCAGTGTCTAAAAGTTTAGGTTAATTTATTGTTTCATTTGGACTGTTTTTACGTATTTATCCTCTTCATTTTGTCCTGATAATGTGTAATACCTATTCTTGTCGCCCTTTGGGAAAAGCTGCATTTCTGGAGGTGACGAGACAGGGAGAGAGCATTGGGAAGAGAAAAGCCACGATTTTTAAATGCTCTTTGTCAAACTCATGATTGCATTTGATCCCAAATCAAGATGAATGTATGCAGTGGGATGTACATAAATTATTTTTTGTTCATGCCTAGACTAGTGCTGCATAACGGTGTTTTTTTTTTTATTTTTAATGACAAAATAATCTCTTAATACATTGAAATTGAGCACGTGAGATTTTATGTTTGAAAGGTAAAGACACAGCATGTATTATTACGCACTTCATTTCTCTGCTGTGTGGAGAAAGCAATAAACATGAGAATGTTAAACATTATACAAAATTATACTTTTAAATATTTGTTTTAAAATTATTGTACCTAGTCCTTTTTGCATTACTTTGTAACCTTTTTCTATGCAAAAGTCTAAATATCACTAATTAAATGAAGTCCTTTTTTTCACTATTTCTATGTGGATGAGTTGCTTTGCAGAATGGAAAGTTGACATGAATTTCAAGCAAGGCCTTCCTTCACTAACAATTTAAGCCGTGGCTTTTCTTTTTCACTTTCAGAGTCATTTAATATAATTCACAGCTTGCCTGAAAATAGTGTTTATCTGAGCTTGTATATCAATTCAGCATAGGCGGGTTTGACATTATTTGGAGACAGGAAGTGATCAGTTTTCTCTGCCTTTTATTCTTAACTGTGGTTCTTAGAAAAGTGCAAATACAAGAGCTCCAAATAATAGTACATTGAACCTGGGATAATAAGCTAGAATGTGTCATACATCTTGTAACTCAAAAACATTTGTAGAGGGTTTTTAAAACATCACCTGTATATGTGATAAGCATATACATGCTTCCTGATGAGAAATCCTCTGTACCTACCTCAATGAAACTTTCTTTTGATGCTATAGAAATTGTGCACATATCCCTCCTTCAATAAAGCCTAGAAGAGATTATTTCAGTTCCTGAAGCTATTGGGCCAAACGTAAGAATTTTTAAAAAAAGAATGTTTTTATTCATGTCAGTTATGCTATTAAGGGGAAAAGTGTGAGGTTTCTAACATTATTTTAGTTTTGAAAAATTAAGTATATAGTTTTTCTAATTTCTGTCTGTATGTGGGTAAAATATGAGCAAAACCAGATCACTTTGTTCCTCCTGTCTATAAGTTCTGTGATCATTGCATCTTCTATTAGCTCTGATGGAGTTAAGTAGCAAATAAGGACATGGACTTAGTAGTATTTGAGGTTTGCTTTTGAGTCATGATTTGTGGACAATAGGCATAGAAGTAATTCTTATTTTAAGATCTAGTAGCTGATTCTGTGCCTGTTGTAATGTCAGCATTCAAAGAATTTCTTTTCCTTTTTTGGAATGTAAACCATTTTAGAGATCAGGAATTTTTATTTTTAATTTGGATTAAATAGTTTAAGATAAATCCACTTTCTTCCTCCTTTCCTCCCTTTCTTGTCCTTTTTGGTTTTTCCTTACATTTTTTTTCCTTCCCTGTTACATATGGGCTGTTATTTTTCCAATTAATTGATTAAAATATTTGCAAAACAACTTGCGACATAGTTGCTAAGGGGTGTCATAGTTCCTAAAGGTGATCGTTGTCTATAATTTTGGTCATTTGAAGTTAATTGGTCCTTGATAAGTGTTTCACATCATTAGCTATTGACATCACATTTTGCTGTGTTAAAAAACAAAATTCAACTAAGTAAATTTAAAGATCAAATTGGCTTTATTCAACCACTCATGAAACGGGCAGAATCCCATCTAGCAGATAGAAAGGAGCTCCAAGAAGGTATACAAAATGAAAGGCTTTTATAGGCAGAAGGGGGCTGCAAAAGGAAGTTTCTAACAAAGAGTGAATTGTTTCGGGCAAGGTCACCTTCCTTTGGGGAAAGGGTGACGGTCTGTCATGCAGATGGCCTCACTGGTACTGATTGGTTAATTCCAGATTGGTTAAAGGTCACTGCAGTTTGGTTAGATATTAAGTCTTGGTTGCCTATGTGGGTCTTGCACAAGTGACTCCATTTTGAGCCTGATGTTTCTTTTTAACAACTGTTTCCCATCTCTGATACAATGTTCTGTGAAAGTGGTGTTCTGCCTTTAAGTGTGGTAGCTTTCATGTTTGCTCCCAAAACAGAAAAAAAAAAAAAAATAGTTTTTATGGTCCAGGAGGAAAATAACTTTTAAAGTTTGATTTATTAGTGGCTTTTAATTATGTAAAAGTTAATCCCAAAATTAATTCAAGGGATTTTTCATAGGATAAAAGGAAAATGGTGACATTATTAGAAATCTGGTTTTCCCCAAATGTTAAAAGCTGTATGTATGCCCAATGTCAGAAAACGATTAAAGAAAACAATTTAAGTGATACAAACTTTATTTAACATTTCATGAGGCAGTCTCCTTTTGGAGAACTGCAAAATGGGGCAAAAGGAAGATTTTATAGAATAAAGAATAAAGAACAGGGAAGAGAAAAATGGAAAATATCTGGTTGGCAGGGTTACATAATCAACCTTGTTTAGGGTGAGAAGGCCCAGAGTTGGCTTGGCATCGGGGGATTGAGTATCTGGATATACCACACCTCTAGTCAAGTGGAACGTTTAAAGGCACTCAAAAGTTATCTGAAGGTCCATCTGCTCATGTAGCACTTGGGTAGGAGTAGCTCCATTTTGGGCCTAGAAATATAGTTCAACAGTAATTAAAACACACTTTTGTATTTCCCATCAGTGAGCCAGAAGGTATTTATTGAATAACTACTGTGTACCCTGTCTGTACATGTTAAGTTTCGAATGACATGTGGGTAGCACACGCTAATGTGATTCTATAGCCTGACAATTATAGGTGTGACTGTCACTCTAGCTATTCACAAGGACCCTCAAAATAAGGAAGTGCCATGAGAGTGAGACAAGAGGTTTCTGAGAACTAGTTGGAGAGGATTTTTGGTCTCATTGGGATATTGTAATGTTACAAACATGATAATTCATCATAATTTGAATAAATCTGAGGGACTTTTAAAGTAATGTTCAAACATTATGACAGGCAGGGATACTCACCACTATACTAACGAGGAGGATGTTTTGTTCAAACATTAAAAAAGGCCAAATGTGCCCTAATGACCCACATGTACATATGTATCATAAATCTTAAGTCTTTGGGGTTATCTTCTTTTTATAATCAACTTGTTCCTTTTCCAATCATTACGTCATTAGGTCACATCACCCAGCAATTTCCATAAGTAAGACCATCAATTGCAAGAGACAGTGTTGGTTTAAGATCAGGTTTTTTGTTTTGTTTTGTTTTCTTAAGTTTACTTATTTTGAGAGAGAAAAAGTATGAGTGGGACAGAGGCAGAGAGAGAGGGAGGGAGAGAATCCTAAGCAGGCTCTGTGCTAAAAGTGAGATCAGGGCTCAATCTCACTAATCGTGAGATCATGACCTGAGCCAAAATGAAGAGTCAGATGCTTACCCAACCAAGGCACCCCTAAGATCAGTTTTTAAGGAAAAGAATCACAACAGAACTTTATCCGTTGATCATAAGACATCCCAATTTCTAGAGTGTTAAAAAAAAAAAAGTACATCTTGGATTTGAGGCACTACTATAGTATAATAGTGTACTTAAGTACAAGTTTAAAAATCCATGGCTAGAGATGTACAGAGATTAAAATGTGGCTAAGTAGCTTACTTTAAAAATACCCCGGAGTGCCTGAGTGACTCAGTCAGTTGAGCATCCAACTCTAGATTTCGGCTCGGGTCATTATCCAAGGGTCATGGAATTGAGCCCCAAGTCTGGCTCCAAGCTGAGCATGAAGCCTGCTTAAGATTCTCTCTCTCCCTCTGTGCCTCCTCCCTGCTCACACTCTCTCTCTAGAATTAAAACAAAACAAACCGCATCAGGATAGGGTCCTAGTCAAATTAAGAATCTGGATTAACTTTGTAAGCTTTATGATCTAAAGATAGATGTATTTTTAGCTTTTCATGTTTTCATTGCCCAGTGGGACTATTCCCAGTTCTGATTTTACTGAAGAATGGAGTTTGACTTCCCCTTGTAATTCTTTTAAGATCTAAGCAATAACTGAGGTTGTGAATATTTCAGCAACTAAAACAAAGTGCTACAGCAAATATGACATCATAAACTGTGACTATAGCTCATATTCTTTGGAAGGATAAGTCTTTGAACTCAGATGGGAGAATTTAAAAAGAAAAAAAGCCCCTTAGCTTGCATACACAATCTTGTATGAGGGACCAAAGGCATACGAGAAATGGCTCTCTAGGTACCAGGTGGTACTTTCTCCCTCTCTTTTGGAAGGAACAGACAGGAATGGGGTTGGTCAGGGAATTGGGTCCTCTGCTGTAACTGACAGAGCCAGGCCAACCTAAGTCACAGATCTAACAAAGACAAAACGCGAATACTCACTGCAAATGCTGTTCATTGTTCTCCGTGCTAAGCTCTATGCTAAGTGTGTGAAATCTGTTGTGTCAGTGAAGCCTCATAACTGTCCTATAGAGCACATATATTATTTTTGCTTTACATATTAGGATTTGAAAAATAAGTGGTTAATTGCCCAAGGTTGCAACTAGTAGTTTAAGCTATGACTCAACCCAGGCTTGTCTGATTCTTCAGCCCATACCTTTGACCTCTGGGCTATGGCTTTTGACACTGCTTTTTTGGCCTCAGACTAACCAAGAATATTTCAACCTTCCTGGGATCATTTTGGATTATTGATAAGAGTAAATCTGTCTATAGTATTAGCATAAAAGCCTCTACCATCTTACGCTTTTTTTCTTTCTTTCTTTTTAATGTTTGTTTATTTTGAGAGAGGGAGAGAGAGGACATGTGCATGCCTGTGAGTGAGCAGGAGTGGGGGAGGGGCAGAACGAGAGGGAGAGAGTGAATCTCAAGCAGGCTCTGCATTGTCAGGGCACAGCTGGACAGGGGACTTGATCTCACCACAGTGAGATTATGACCTGAGTCGAAATCAAGAGTCAGACAACCGACTAAGCCACCCATGCACCCCTGTCTTACCCTATTAATATATGAAAGAATTAAAAAAAGAATAACCCCACTCTATTCCATTGTACAACATAAAAGGAAATAGTTTTGGCAGTTTCCTAGTTTTAACTTTCAACTTTCAAGCAGGTAATACCTACCTTACCTTGATTGGTGACCTTAACCCTCAGTAATGTCTACCAAAGAATATCCTATAATCTCATTCAAGGTGATGGCAAAGGTGAAGTAAAACGGTGAAGTATTAAGACAAGGTATCTGGGGTCACCTGGCTAGCTCAGTTGGAAGAGCATGCTACTCTTGATCTTGGGGTTGTGAGTTCGAGCCCCACATTGAGGACAGAGATTACTTAAATAAAAATAAATAAAACAAACTTAAAAAAAAAGGTATCTGAGAAAATTGAGTTTGAAAAGAAACGTTATACCTCAGTCTTCTACTGAATGTAAAAGATGGGTTTTTGGTGAGGGGGAGAATGCTGGATCATTCTGAATCCTTATACATTCCAGGTCATCATGTCATTAAACAACATTCTTCCTTTGGCCTAGAAAGACTTGCCCACTAACGCATCCACTGTAACTGTAAATTATTAACAGGAAGGGATTTTGAACTAGCCTAAACCTTTTGGCCTACAGTTAAGCATGTTTTCCACAACAGTTAAGAGTTTATATGGGTACAGTTTTTAAAAAATCTTATAACTAGAGACATTTTTATATGCCTCTAAGTTCTTAGTCTTCTGGGAATTGAATATTCTGTTTCCTTGACCTCAGTTGTCATTCTATTAGTCTGTGGGAATGAAGAGATTCATGCATATGAAATGGATATGCATGTAATAGAATGCCTTGTAAGCTTTTTTTTTCTTTTTTTAAGGGACAAAATGAGGTTGAGTATCTTTGGCAAGTTAACTCTAAACTTTCTTACATTAAGTGTGCATTGTAGTTTTGTGTTTTCACCGCAGTGATAACAAAGTCCCGTTTTCTCATGTGGAAGAAAAAGTATTTCTCAAAGAATGGCTATTATTCATAATGTTTGACTTGTATAAGGGAATTTGTAAAATTTAAATTTTAAACCTTAAAATTTAAAACTTAGTTTTAAATTGCTCAAAAACTCATATAAAAGAGCTAAGTATTTTAATTGAGTTAACCCTGCCTTTTGTGATTATAAGCTATCAAGCTGAATATTATTTACCATACTGTGAAACTCTGCTTCCAAGATCTTTCATCACTTCTTTTTAAACCTTTTTCCTAATTACAGAGAACATAAATACCTTTTTTTTTTCCCCCACCAAAACAATCCAACTAGCTCTTTGTGTAGCTGTTTGTGTAGGCTTTCTCCTGGACCAGCAATGGTTGCCCTCTCCCCTATCCTAGTCAGTCTGTCCCAGTACTCCTGCTTTAAATAGGCTTCTCTTGAGGTCTGGCAAGATGACAGAGATGTGTTTGTTCACAGTCAGGAGGGGAAAACACAGAGGCACATAGACCATATTCTACTCTCGTCATAACACATTTCTCTGTCATAGTCACACGCCACCTCCTAAACAGGAACTAAGCAAGGCACCCTTTTTAAAATTTTTGTCTCACAGGCAGCCACTGCTAAATTTATTTTATTGTCTTGACATCTTTCTGTCAGAAAGATAAGCACAGCACTGTACAAATGGCTGGAGATGGTAACATCACCAAACCCACATATAGCCTGGTGACCATCAGATAAGCTCAGTGGGCAAGATTTGCCTCTGATGAGAAACATCCTTTACCCCTACGGTAAGGAGGCTTGATAGGCCATGTGCCCCCTTTGAAGGTTCAGTAAGAACCCCCACCCTCAAGATACCCATAAGTTCATCACAGCTGACTCTTGAAGCGCAGGCTTAAGGCAAATGTGTTGCACTGAGGGAACAGACATAAACACCAAGTGCCTACTGAGCATGACTATCATCAGAATGGGTCCCAGCAATAAAACGATAAATTATCTGACCAACACTGACCAGTTCTCACAACAGAGAACACAATGCCTTTGATGTGACCATGAAACCTTGAGTATGCCCAAGAGCAGGAGCCACAGACAAAACAACACAGGAGCAATAACTCAATATAAATGCATTTAGCCATTTCTCCAAACAAGGTCCAACAGGCAGCTTCCTTGCTCTGGGTATCAGGAGCTTGAGACTAAAGGAGAAACAAAGTTCACCATTGTTTGTCATCAGGATATGACATAGGAAGAAAAATGATGGAAGCTGTTTGTTTCTTTAAAATGTATAGCTGAGGTGTTAAAATTCTGTAAGCATATCCTTTATGGATACAGCAAAAACATATTAACAAGGAGATGGTTTGCTTAATAGTGCAACTTGACAGCCATATCTAGGATAGTGCATGAGTTAAATGAAGTCTATTAAGCAGTTTTGTTTGTTGTAAGATGTGGGAGCTTATTAAAATTCCTGTACTTATTCAATCACTTAGAAATAACTTGAAATCCATATATATAATAACAAATTTATCTCTACTTAATGTATATGTCATTTTTTTAAATCTCAGTTCTTTAAGGAATATAATAAATAGTATGATGATTAAAAGGACAAATTCTGAAGTCAGATATATCAAGATAGGTCTTCAGATGTATTAGTTGTGTGACTTTGGACAAATTACTGAATCTGTGTAAATTTTGTTTTTTAATTAGTAAAACAGGATTTAAAAACAACATCTATTTCACAAGAATTTTCTGAGAATTAAATGACATAATCTTCATAAGATCTGGTACATAGAACACTATCAATAAATGGTAGTGTAGCTTATTAAAATTTAGTTTATTGAAAATGTCTTAAGATCCAAAATAAGTCTCATTCAGCCCCATTCACACAACTTTATTCAAATACATACCAAGGTAGTTGCCCAACACCTATTCTTTTTGTATTAAATTATTCGCATGTACATTTTGCTTTATATAAATATATTTGCAGATTTACAAAATTTCAGGGTTAGAAGAACATAACCTAGACCAATGCTTCATTTTGCAGATGAAGAAACCTGAGGCCCAGCCAAATTAGATAACCTTTCTCACAGTCATGTGACCCAGATCTGATTTCGAATACAGAGTTCTTTTTAGGACAACATGACCATAAACATTTTCTTTCATAGCTTTATTTTTATTATTATTATTATTATTTTTTATTTTAGAGAGGGAGAGACAGCACAAGCAGGGGAGAGGGCAGAGGGAAGGAGGAGAGAGAGAGAGACAGAGAGAGAGAGAGAGAGAGAGAGAGAGAGAGAGAGAGAGAATCTTAAGCAGGCTCCACATCAGTGCGTAGCCTGAAGCAGGGCTTGGTCCCACGACCCTGGGATCATGACATGAGCTGAAATCAAGAGTTGCATGCTCAACTGACTGAGCCATCCATGTACCCGTCTTTCAAACCTTTCATATTTTAGATATGAAAGGTTTTTATTTTGTTATGAATGAGCTGAATGGGTCTATTGGTTTGTTAAGAAATCATGCTTTAATGCTTTCTGTCTTCAAAAACAATGGTTTTTAGACCGATTCAAAATAAATACAATGGAGTCATGTTTCTTTAGAAGAAAAATCTTGAATCTAATGAATATGGCTGAGATTGAAATTATATTACTGTCTTTAAATGGTATCCTTCACCATCAGAAAGCAAATCACACATACGTAGGTGAACAGAGCTGTGCCACTGTCCAGCAGCTAGGGCAGAATGTTTCTTAGACACTGCTAAAGCTACTGGTTTACCAGTGACAGAGCATGGGCTTTAGGCCGCTACACCCACTCTCCTCTCTGTAGCTCTCCAGTCCTCCTAATATGAAGACAGAATCCTTAATCTCAGGCTTTAAAGCCATGCAAGATCTGTCTCCTGCCCACTCCTTAGGCCCCTCTCACCTTATTTTACTACCTCTGACTTGCCATCCAGCCACAATGGCTTTCCTTCAGCCCCTGGCATTCTCCTTGCTCTCTCCTGATTCCAGGACTTGAATTTGTTCCTTCTACTCAGAACGTTCTGTTCTCTCCTTTTCACCTAGATAACTCATCATTTTTCAGATCTCAACAGATGGAATACTCTGCTCATATCTCCAACTGCCTTAGTGTAGAATCACATACTTCTTATAGAATCTGTCAGTTGCAATTTAAATTTGTGATTATATAATTATTGCCCGTCTTTGCCACCATGCTAAAAGCCAATGGTAGTGACTGGTTTTGCTCATATTAAGTCTCCAGGGCCTTTTTGACATATGTGTATTACAGAAAGAAAGCTCAGTAAACATTTGTGGACATTGGTTAAATGAACAAATATATGACTGCCTGACTGAATGGAGAATGATGAAGACACGTCATAAGCTGGACCTGCATACTTGTTGTGTTGACTTTATTTGAATTGCTTCCCTCAAACTTTAATCTGATAGCACAGTATATTGGCAAGTAAAATCAAGCATAATTGATGAAATGAGAATAAAGAAGCTAAAGGAATAAAAATCCTCTGTTGCTCCCTAGGAATACAATAAACTCTAGATTTTAACTATATCAACATTGCCAAGGCGAGTATGGGTTTCTTAGATTAAATACGTCCTAAATGAGATACTTGAGGCTATGGTGCCACCTTGTGGTGTATTTTTGCATTTATCATTTTCAAAATGCCTGGAACTTCCCTACTTAGAAAAGCACCATTACAGATTATAACTACTGAAAGGAGTGAGATTTTCCTCAACTAAATATTACTGGCATGCCATTATCCCAAAAAGTTTGTCCAAACATATCATTCATTCCTTTCTGCTTTTTATTTTAATTAAACATCAAATTGATGGAGGAAAATAGTATAATATATATATGTTATAAATAATCAAATGAGAATTAACAATTCTGCACACCCAGGAGAGCATTACCAGTATTTCAAAATACTCCTGCATATTTCTTGCCAAATCCTTCCTCCATTTTTTCCATGAACCAGGAATGACCACTCTCCTGCTTTTCTTTAGTTTACCATCTGTGTATATACCAGTAAACAATATTTTTAATTTAGCATTTAAAAACTTAATAGAAAATGGAATCATTCTGTATTTCATTTGCTTTTAAAATTAAATCATATTTTTCTTGGCTTCATAATGTTGATAAGAGGAGTTGTAATCCATTTGCTTTCACTACACTGCAGTGTTTCATTTTATGATTATACCACAATATATTTAGTCACTCTACTATTCTTTTTAAAGCTTATTTATTTATTTTGAGAGACACAGAGACAGTGTGAGCAGGGAAAGGATAGAGAGAGAAAATCCCAAGCAGGCCCCACACTGTCAGTGCAGAGCCCAACACAGGGCTCGAACTCACAAAACCACAGGATCCTGACCCAAAGCCAAGAGTGAGACACTTAACTGACTGAGCCACCCAGGTGCCCTTAATTACTTGAGGCACATTTAGGTTGCTTCCAGTATGAGTCCACTGTGATGGTGCCACAGTAAGCATTCTTCTATATATCTCCTGAGGCACTTGTGAAAGGATTTCCCAGGGATTGTCTTGCTGTGTATGAGAACCTCCAACTTTACCAGATAATACCAAATTTCTTCCAAAGTCATTTTATTGCACCAATTCACACTTCTGCCATTAGTGTGTAAGAGTGTCTATTATTCTATATCCTTGTCAGCACTCGATATTGTTAGATTTTTTTTTTCATTTTTGCCACTTTGATGGGTGTAAACAGAATCTTTTTTATTTTGATTTTGATTTCCTGACTACAAAAGAAGTTGATACTTTTTAAAACCATTACTGGTCACCTGTGTTTCTTCTGAGACGTGCAAATTCCAGTCTTTTGCTTCATTCTTTCATTTATCCTCATTTGAAATGCTCCTACGTGCCAAGTACTGACGTAACCCACAGGATGCAAAGATGAATGTGACAAAGACCCTGCCTTCATGGAGCTTTTGGCTTACTATCACTTCAGAGCTTTTGGGCATCACACTAATTACCAAGACCAAAATACAGAAACAATTTTTGAGCAACTAATGATATGATTATCACTTTGCAAGGCAAACTCTGACCTTAAGGAATTTACGAAAACACAACTTATACAAAACTGTAGCAAATTATATAAAATAATATATATTATGTTACATATAGTATAGACATTCAGAGGAAGTAATAAGTTGGGAGAAAAAGCTAATCAAGTAGGTCCACGGTTTAAACTGAAGTTGCTTTCCTTTTATGTAACTAATGTGAAAATACTATTTTTCTCTAGCCTACTTACTAAAGGAAGAAGATGAAAAAACGAGTCATTTTTTAAAAAATTTTTTTAATGTTTATTTATTTTTGAGACAGAGAGAGACAGAGCATGAACGGGGGAGGGTCAGAGAGAGAGGGAGACCCAGAATCTGAAACAGGCTCCAGGCTCTGAGCGGTCAGCACAGAGCCCAACACGGGGCTCGAACTCACAGACCGCGAGATCATGACCTGAGCTGAAGTCAGACGTTTAACCAACTGAGCCACCCAGGCGCCCCACAAGAGTCATTTTTAAGTCAATAAAATAATGATCAACATGGAGGTGTGGCAACTATGATTTTTAAATATATAAAAATAATAGTGAAGGAAAAAAACACTCTCACAAATCAACATGCTAAGCCATAAACACAAGTACACTGTGTTTGCTGTTGAACTTATATCTTAACTAAAAGTTTTCCACGTATTTCTCTGGAATCTGGTAACCCCCCCAAACTACTAGAGTTGATTTTCACTAAACCTGCCATGCAAAGAATTCAAGTATACCTTTAAAAGAGAACCTGAAATATCATATAATTCCTCTTTGCTTCTATGTAACATTCCCCATGAGCCACGCTATTTGTAAAAACTGGTCTAAAGAAGATACCAATGTACCACCAGAATTTGTTGTAGTGTGGGGAGTCTTAAAGAATACAGAATTTAGGTTGGGCAAATCAAGTTGGAATCCTGGTTCCCCCACACACTTGTGTTATTTCAACTAAATTACAAAACTTTCTGAGTCTATGTTTCCTAAACTCCAAAGCAAGGATAATTGTTGTAAGAATTGACTCAATTATTATAGATCAGGGGCTTAGTTCAGTGTTCAGAATCTAAAAGAACTCATTAAATTGTGGATATCATTCAGATTGACTCAGTTTAATTCTTTTTCCACTTCTGTCAGTGGAAATACAGAACTGTGGTTCATACGGAAATAGAATTATGAGGGTTTCACATATATATGATAGTTTTCAAGTAAAGTCTTAGCAATCTATTTCTTGGTTTAATTGATTAAGTAATCCATTCATTTAGCACCAACCATATACTAAGCACTGTACTAGATGCTGGTGAAAGTCCTGCCCTTTCTTTCCCCCACAACCCTTGGTTCCTCTCAGGCATCCTTATATTTAGTTATGCATCAGCCCAACCCTGGATGGATGATGATTTTGTGTTTAAAATTAAATAATTTGACAAGCCCAGAAAAATATTTTTGGTATGCAGCAAATAACCTTTGCTTTCATCTGTGCAGGTTAAATACTTTCTATTCCTTTACCTTTAAGAAACCTATTCATATGTGGAATATTTCTACAAATGGTCCTTCAGCATTTCCCCCGTTTCTCATAAGGACAGAATTGAGCACAATATTCTGGCTCTACAAAGCAGCAACTTTGTGCTATGTGTAGATAATGTGATACAGTGTTGCTGTGTCTAAATGATGATATTCTTTAGGAAAAGTGTACTTATTTGACTAAAAATAACAATAAAATAGGTGAAACACAATAAGGATGACACCAAGACTAAATAAAATAAAACTCCATTAAAAAACTAACCAACAGGGGCGCCTGGGTGGCTCAGTCGGTTGGGCGGCTGACTTCGGCTCAGGTCATGATCTCCGGGTCCGTGAGTTCGAACCCCGCGGCGTGCTCTGTGCTGACAGCTCGGAGCCTGGAGCCTGTTTCAGATTCTGTGTCTCCCTCTCTCTGACCCTCCCCCGTTCATGCTCTGTCTCTCTCTGTCTCAAAAATAAATAAACGTTAAAAAAAAAAAAAACTAACCAACAAGAGAAATATGCTTTATCCTATTAAAGATAACAGTGCAATTTCCAGACTCTTCTTCTTTGGCTTATTTGAACCTTACTTGTACTGACTCTTCTCTAGACTTCCCTACTTAGTTCTGCTCTAGTGGAAGTCAAGCCTGCAAACTTTGGCTCTTTATGCTGCACTCAATCATCTCCTAGGAAGCATTTCCACTCTTGGGCCTTCAGTTCTCACCTCAGAGCTGAATCTCCTCAAAATCTATCAATATTAGTCAAAAATCTCACTCCCTGTACAGGACAAGTTCACTTGGATGACCTCTTCAGACCAGACCTAAATGTAACAGCGCCTCCTGCTTTGCCGTGCTCCCAACCAGCACCCTTTCCAAATTAATAGGCCGTAATCAAAACCTTACTCATATTCTCCTTTGATTTCCTACACAACTGTGATAGGCAGTCTTATTTGCCAGTTCCTGGTGTGCTGGGGGCCAAGGCTCTCCCTGCTCTGCTTCTGGACATTTCTGTTGTAATTATGTACAGAGGCCGTTCTGTGCTTTGCTTCTCCTCCCACAATGTGCTTGCACTCTAGTTTATTTAAGGGGACAGGCACTGCAACAGGAAGTGTACCTCATTTCCCCACTCACCACTCTGCTTACTGTCTTCCTCTTCACCCACCCTCCTCTCTAACCAGGCTTCCCCTGCTTATCTCACAGGACCTCCACCGTGTTCCCTTCCAACTCTCCAGTTCCTATGTGGGTAAGGTATCCTACCAGGGCCCCAGCAGGTGGAACCCAATGTTTACATTCTCCTACGTGCAGCGGCCCCGCAGGATGCTTTGAGGAGCAGGGAATGAACCTGTTGTACATGGGCTGGAAAAAAATGCGTATTTTAAATCTGAGATCAAATAGCGTTTAAAAACGAATTCAATTTTTATGATTGGATGACGCATCCACGATAAAAAGCAGTTAAGATCGCAAAACGTTTTTAGGTTGTAGGAAAAGGTAACGCTTCCCTGACCGGGAATCGAACCCGGGCCGCGGCGGTGAGAGCGCCGAATCCTAACCACTAGACCACCAGGGAGCTTGGCCTGGCGGGTTACTGAAGTGTATTTGCTGCTTTAAAAATCTCTACGTAAATCTGGCCGGTAGAAAAGATTGTGATTCTAAGCCCCACCTACTTGGCTTGGGTTTGGAGTCTCAGCTTCCAAAACTGAGGCACAGTTTCTGCGCTCCGAGCCCAGCACCGAGGCAGCTCCTGCGGGAAAAAGCTGGAGCTTCCAACTCCAATCCTCTTCCGAATGCCCTGCTAGAAAAGACGTCCTGAAATTTCATTCTAATTATGAATGTCTGACTGTGTCGGTGCCTATACACAAGTTAGAGTACTGTAATGTTAGAGAACCTTGTAATTTGCTTTATTATTTTCTTAATCATCTAGCTGCTCTTTCTAAACCTAACCTCTGTCGCTTTCTGTCTTTCCCTCTCACGCAGATGTTAAGTGCCACTAAACATTGTACTCAATCTAGATTGTCACTGGCGGAGCGCATTTCACGTTGTCTTGGTGGGTGGGACACCGCACGCGTCCTTGGCACAAGGCACGGGCTCTAAAGCTGTAGGTGCCGAAGGGCCACGTGGCCTCTTAGGAAGCAACTGTGTATCTATCCTGATGATGACTACTTACTTGGGAGTCAGGCTAACGAAGCCGAGAGAGCTGCGGGTGCCGTGCCGAGTGAAGAACCAGGGACAGCATCTGCACCCGGATCCACCAAACCTTGCCACCCGCTGTGTTTCCATTATCCTTTGTTTTTTGTTTTTTGTTTTTTCCAGTGTTATTATCTGGGCAATTGCTTCATCTCTCCGCGTTCTGCTCGAGACGCGGCCAGGAAATGATGCAATTACCAGAGGAGTAAAGAAACCTTACAGCCCATCCTCGATTCAGAAACCCTCTTGAAATACGAGCAGAAGGCAACAGGATGTAACTCCTCTTTGAAGTGCCAACCGTTACAGTTGAACAAATGTAACCCAAGAGACCTCGCTCCGTTGCAAGATGGAAGGAGGCTTAAGTAAAACATAATAAATTCATAATGAACTTGCTCACAACCCCCGGCGCCACTGTGAGTTCCAGCGGGCATCCACCACCGCAGAATCTGGGTGAGCCTGTGCTTGGATATTGTTTCTTGTCTTCAGCAACTCAGAGGTGGTTTAGATTGTTGATAAAATTTGTCTACACTTGTTTAATGATATGCAAACAGGAAGATAAAAGGATTTTTCAGGTCTGATAAATATGGAAATATCACAAGTAATTTTTAAACTTAATTATATTTTAGATAGGACACATACCTCTTTCCTATATCAAGGACTTTTTAGGAAATCAAGTTCGGTAGGTGGAGCTCTTATCTTGGAAGTGGGGATTACCAGAATTTAGTAGCAAAGGGTATGGTTTTGAATAAAAAGATAAAGCAGATATTATTTTTAGAATAATTTTTTAACGTTTTTTTTTTTTTTTAATTTTATTTTTGAGACAGAGAGAGACAGCATGAACAGGGGAGGGTCAGCGAGAGGGAGACGCAGAATCTGAAACAGGCTCCAGGCTCTGAGCTGTCAGCACAGAGCCCGACGCGGGGCTGGAACTCACAGACCGTGAGATCGTGACCTGAGCCAAAGTCGGCCGCTTAACCCACTGAGCCACCCAGGCACCCCTAGAATAATTTTAATAGGGTTAGTCACAATATGCTACAACAGGACAAAAAGGTGCAGTGAAAATTACCATCCCTCTCTTTTCCCCAGCCAGTAATTTCTTTTTCCCAGAGATAACCAGCGTTAACAGTTTCTTCTATATCCTTCTAGAAACAGTCTATGCATGCGCAAGTGAATGTGTATTTTTCCCAACTTTTTATCTTGAAAAATTCCAAACCTACAGGAAATTGCAAGTGTAGGAAAATGAACGCATATATACCCTTCATCTGCACTTGTGCTCCCCAATTTAGTAAGATGAACAACGTGTGACTATCATGCATTGAAATGTGGCTAGCACAAACTTCGATGCTCCATAAGTGATGAATGCCTACTGGTTTTTTAAGCCTTAATATGAAAAACAAAATAATGTAAAATACATCATTAATAATTTTTATGTTGAGGGGTTCCTGGGTGGTTCAGTTGGTTGAGCAACCAATTCTTGATTTAGGATCAGGTCATGATCCCAGGTGGTGGGATCGAGCCCCGCTTGGACTCTGGGCTCTAGGCTGGGCCTGCTTAGGATTATTCTCTCTCTCCCTCTGCCCCTCTCCCCACATTTGTGCATTCATTCTCTCTCTTTCTCTCTCAAAAAAAAGTAAAAAGAACAATTTTTACATTGATTACATTTTCAATTAGAAATATATTGGATTCATATATTAAAATTTCACTTTATTTTCACTTTTTAACATATCTACTAGAATATTTAAAATTATACATGTGCCTTGTATTGTATTTCTATTATACAGTGCTGATCTAGAGTCACCAGTTGTTAATATTTTGCCATATTTACTTCTCTTGATCTTTTTTCTGAAGCATTTTAGGTTAGTTGCAGACATCATAACACTTTACTTGTAAATACTTTATCATCTATTTCCTAAGAACAAGCAATACAACTATCATACTTAGGAAATTCACTTTTTTAATGTTTATTTATTTACCTTGAGAAAGAGGAAGAGAAAGCAGGGGAGGGACAGAGAGAAGAGGAGAGAGAGAATCCCAAGCTGGCTCTGTGCTGACAGCCCTTCGTCCTGGGGCTCTGAGCTGAGCCAAAACCAAGAGTCAGATGTTTAACTGACCAAGCCACCCAGGCACCCTGGAAATTTAAATTTAATACAATATTATTATTTATTATACAGTTAATAATCAAATTTTTCAATTGTCATAACAACACTTTTTGTATTTTTTCTTTTTACCCAGGATGTACTCAAGGATTATACAGTACATTTAGTTGTCACGTTTCTGTATTCTCCTTTTTTTAATCTGGAACAATTCCCCAATTTTTTTTTTTTAACAATATTGACCTTTCTGAATAGTGAAGGACGGTTGTTTCAGAAAGGCCCTCAATTCAGATAAATATTTATTTTGACAAGAACCTTAGGTGATGTGTTCTTCTCAGTGCATTACATCAGAATGTGCATAATGCTGATCTATCACATTATCTTTCATGATCAATGCTGTAGCAGAATAATGGCCCCCATGGGGATGTCCCTATTCTAATCTCCAGAACACATAAATGTGTTACCTCACGTGGCAATAGGGACGTTGCAAATGTGATGAAGTTAAGGGTTTTGAGACACAGGAAATTAATCCTGGATCATCTGAGTAGGCCCAAAATTATTACAAGCGTCCTTATAAATGAAGGAGAGAGGCAGAAGAGTTAGTGTCCTAGCTGTGTGATCTGAGGAAAACTCACCCTGCCTTTCCTGGCTTTGAAGAGGGAGGAAGGAGACTCTAAGCTGAGGAATACAGGTCCCCTCGAGCCTCCAGAAAGAAAACAGCTCTGCCAATACCTAGAATGAGACTCAGGTCAGACTTCTGGATCACAGAACTGTACGATAATAAGTTTGTGTCGTTTCAAGCCCTTAAGTTTGTGGATTTTTTTTTTTACAGCAAC
Organism: Panthera tigris; assembly: GCF_018350195.1. NCBI lineage: Eukaryota > Metazoa > Chordata > Mammalia > Carnivora > Felidae > Panthera > Panthera tigris. The sequence goes on from NC_056664.1 coordinate 112,523,968, forward strand.
TATAGGAAATATACAGTAACTCTGAGTATTTGGCTAAGGTGTCCACCATACTTTGAGAATGTATGAATCTTTTGTTCCTCAGCAAACTTTCACCTGATGGTTTTAGCATCCACTGACAATCTTTGCTTGAATCAATTACTACCATGGTGATTGCAAAATAGTGTTATCATTCTCATGTAAACAACTTCCCATTCTCTCCTTTCTCTTTTTATTCTCTATTTAATTTTTAAATATCAGTTTGGACTCATAGTCTTTTTCTGTTTTTGTGCTTTTATTCAAGGTATTATAATCCATCACTGTCATTTTTCTTAATAATTCAATTGTCCCAAATTTGGCCAGAAAGAGTCCCTTTAAGTTGGCTCCTGCATTCTTTTGACATGTCACCCTAAATTTTTGAGCACTTCTTTATTTTCTGTCACAAGATGGTCCAGGCACACTCTATGCTTTATAGACTGACTTAGGGAGAATTAAGATATTTATGCATGTATCTTTTCTTTTTTAATGTCTTTGTTTTATTTTTACACAAAGAGGAACGTACTCTACATACTTTACATAAGTTTTTTAAAAATACCTTTTGAAGTATATTTCAAAAATTCTTTAAAAAAATTTTTTTTAATGTTTATTTATTCTTGAGAGAGAGAGAGAGACAGAGACAGAACATGAGCAGGGGAGGGGCAGACCAAGAGAGGGACATAGAATCTGAAGCAGGCAGAGCATGACACAGAGCTCAAACTCATGAACCATGAGATCATGACCTGAGCCAAAGTCAGATGCTTAACTGCCTGAGCCACCCAGGCACCCCGCCCCCCACCAAGGATGCCCATTCTTTACATAAAAAGTTATTCATTATTTTTGATAACTAAATAGTATTCCACTGTTTCAATATTTTATTAAAGCCATTTCATACTGGTCATTTGGATTATTTCCAATCATTTGCTTTCACCAAAGTACTAAAATGAATGACTTGGCCCAACCTAATTTAGCATTTAGTTTTTATTAATTTTTCCCAAAACAACTCAACTTACAGAGTACCAATTTCTGATTTGAAAATGTTGTTATATATTAGAAGAAAAATCATGGCATCTGATTCAAATTCACTTATAATTTATTGACAATTTTAGTTTTCAATTTGATTTCAACCTGACTCAGCTATTCTTCTTAAGTTCATTAATTTATGTATTAAAGAGATATTTATTGACTAATATATGTCAGGGACTATATTAGGCACCAAAGATATCAAGGTGAACAAAATGGGATTCTTGACCTTGAAGTTTAGTCTGGTGGGGTTCAAGTAAATAAGTAATTACAGTAGAGTAGTGAATAGTAAAACACAGGTATGACTATATTTTAATAAATTTATTTAATATATTAAAAATGCACCACTCATCATGCATACTTTGCTGATGGGAGTGTAAAATGGTACAGTTACCCTGGAAAATAACTTGGCAATTTCTTATAAAACTAAACATGCACTTACCACATGACCCATCAGTTGTACTCTTGGGAACTTATCCCAGAAAAATGAAAACTTATGTTCACACAAAATCTTCCCACAAATGTTTATAGCAGCTTTTTAATAATAGTCCCAAAGTGGAGACAACAGAAAGGTCTTTCAATAGGTGGATGGTTAAACTGTGGTACATCCATAACATGGAATACTTATCAAAAAAAGGAACCCGCTATTGATCCACATAACACCTTGGATGGTTCCCAAGAGAGTTAGGCTGAGTGGGAAAAAAAAAAAAAAAAAAAGCCAATCCAAAATGTTACAGATGGTGTGATTCCTTTTACTTTTTAAAAATTTTATTTATTTACTTTTGAGAGAGAGGGGGGAGTGGGGAGGGGCGGAAAGAGGGAGAGAGAGGGGGAGGGGGGAGAGAGAGAGAGAGAGAGAGAGAGAGAGAGAGAGAGAATCCTAAGCACGCTCTGTACTGCCAGTGCAGAGCTCGATGCAGGGCTTGAACCTATGAACCATGAGATTATGACCTGAGCCAAAATCAAGAGTTGGATGCTCAAATGACACTAGCCACCCAGGTGCCCCTGGTATGATTGCTTTTATACAGCACTTTTGGAATTATAGAGATAAAAAGGGATTCGTGATTTGCAGGGATTAGAGATGTGGTTGGGAGGAGGAGGATGGATGTGACTTTATAAAGGGGTAGGTTGTGGGAGCTTTGTGGTGCTAGAACAGTCCTGTGTCTTATTGTGGTGGGTAGAATAATCTGTACAGATGATAAAATTGCTTAGAACACACACACACACGCACACACACACTCACACATGAGTGTATGTAAAACTGATGAAATACAAACTTGAAATATCATACCAATATCATTTTTCTGGTTTTGATATTGTACTGGAGTTACCCAAATGTTGCCATTGAGGGCGACTGGGGTCAGTGGGGGTGGTTGGAACCTGAGACTTCCCTACACATTTTTTCCAACTTTTTATGAATCTACAATGATTTCCTTTGAAAAAACCCTATTCAGCTTATTGCACTCTAAATTTCTTTCATCTAACAAGGTCAAACAACAACTACCAGTTCAGTTTAGGGATTCATTTCAGAATTTTAAATGATATCTTAGCTACAATGTCTTTGCACCAGCTTATTTAAGTTTTTCAGAAAATGTAAAAAATATGTGATGAATTCTCAAGCTACTGAACAGACTATTTTTAGCAGAAACAAGACAGAGGAAAGTTTCCAAGAGCAGATACTTATTAGTGAATTGTGAATAAAAGAAAAGGGCAAATTTATTGGGCTTAATCTAAGTAATCAACCGTAAGTTCTATGTGCTTACCGGCACCCGGACAGCAATCCATTTCTATATACATCAGTATTTCTTTCTCAATACACTCTGGCAGGCTCCTCCTTTCAAATGACAAGGAGATTTCTACCTCCACTTTAGATTTTATGACAAGCCGAGAAAAGCACTGAACCATCCACAAAAGGACCATCCACAAAAGGACCTATTGACATTTTTCTCAAAATTCAAGGTGGTAATCCACGATGATCTGTACCAATGACACCAGTTGTAAAAATGAACCACTGCCTTCAACACTATTAAATCGTGAACTCAATTCTATCTCTCTAGGTCCAGGATAACTACCACAAACATCCAGAGATGACATTAGTATTTACCTCCTCTGGAACCCCTGAGCTCCAACTAACCTAAGTCAGGCGTGTGAGAGGAGGTGCTTCTGTGCGAGGAAAAGGATAGGTTTAACTACTAAAGAATGAAACTGCTTGGTGATAGTAGACCGAACTCATCACCCAATGCACAAATCTCCTCTCCAGGCCCTTATGGAGAAAAATTCCAAAGGAGTTTCAATTCTTTCAATTCATTGTAAATTCATTGCTTATCCAGGGAGCTTTTCATTTTGGCAAAGTGCTATTTGCTGATATCCTGGAATTCCAGTGCAAGTAAATGTAACCAGTGTAGCATTTAAAAAGAGACACACTAGCATGCTTCTTGATTACAAAATTATCTTTAGATATATATGTAAGAAAAATACTGTACACATTTGCAGTAACAGTTTCTATTGTTTGGTAATGTTTCCCAAAGCCCTCCAGGAAGTTGCTTGGGAGAACACCTGATGCCTGACTGCAGGGATCCAGTTGCCCCCCCACTGGTCCAATTTCTATCCTGTGCAGCACGAAAGAGGAAGGCTAGTGAAGTGACCCCTCTTTTCTTCTGTTAAGAGCTAAAGTAATCTCTGCTTCTCCATATCTACTCCAAAGTCTCATCATACAGGGTTCTTTATACCAAAAAAAGCAAGATGACAATTCCACCTAAATTGCCCTACAATGGCCAACAGAGGTAAAAAGGATGGTTTTCATATTTCACAGAGGCCCTCATAGCCATAAAATTAGTGTAGCACTGTAATTTTTCATTAACTCAACATTTACCAAGCACCTACTAGCCAGGTACATGAGGAGTGCCAGGGATACAATGAAAAAACCAAACAACCAACCAACAAAAACCTTTACTATAGTAATGTATATTATTAAAGTAATAGCTAACTTTTCTTGAAGGTCACATTCTAAGCATCATTCATGGATTACCTCATTCAATCCCTCTATCCACCTTGTAAAGTTGATACTATTATCATCCACCTTTTACAGATAAAGCAACAGCGGTTAAGTAACATATGCAAGGTCAGCACAGGTAAAGCTATAGTCTGAAGTCAGTGCCTGAATTCCTAGAGATTACCATGTTCTTAAGAAGTACACATTCTAATGAGGTTTGATCTTTAGTGTACTAATATTTCCCAAATGATTAAGTATTTCATTTTTCTCTCAATTAAAATTTCACCTTCTATTTATTTACGTATTTTATTGATTTATTTTTAAATGTTAATTTATTTTTGAGAGAGAGAGAGAGAGAGAGACAGAGAGAGAGAGAGAGAGAAGGAGGGTGCAGAGAGAGAGGGAGACAGGATCCCAAGAGGGCTCTGCCCTGACAGCAGAGAGCCCAATGTGGGGCTCAAACTCACAAACCATAAGATCATGACCTGAGCCGAAATCTGACGCTTAATGGACTGAGCCATCCGGGGGCCCTTCACCTTCTATTTAGAGCAGCACTCTCCAGAATAATTTTTTGTAATAATGGAAATATTCTATTCTGTCCAAAAGAGTAGCCAGTAGCTGTGTTTGGCTTTTCAGCACTTGAAATGTGGCTAGTTGAATGAAAAAACACATTTTAAATTAAATTTAAATTTAAATGGCCACAGGGCACCTGGGTGGCTCAGTGGGTTAAGCAATAGACTTCTTGATTTTGGCTCAGGTCATGATCTCACATTTTGTGAGATCGCAAGCCCCAACTTGGACTCTCAGAGCCTACTTGGGATTCTTTCTCCCTTTCTCTGCCGCTCCCCCCCCCCCCCCCCCCCCCCCCCCGCTTGTGCTTTCCCTTTCACTCTCTCAACATAAATAAATAAACTTAAAAAAAAATAAATTGAAGTGGTCACATGTGGCCAGTTTTGGACAGCACACATCTAGAGGATAAGGAAATGATTTTATTTCTTCTGGTTCCTCTATAAAGACAGTGCTTAGGCCAGTCAATAAATGCTAAGTTAATGAAAAAGAGCTAGTGAAGAATATTTAAGGGGGAATTTTCTCTCCCTCTAAGCTGAGGAGCACAAATCTTTATTATACCAGGACTTCCACTGTGATGTTATAATAAGCATGTGATACAGTATGCAGTCCTAGAGAAGTTCATAAAGATATGAAAAAAGATACTTAAGTTACCTTCAGTGCTTTTGAAAGGCTGACATTTTATAATTGATGCTTATTACTTTTAAAATACATACTCAGTTATATCTTTGTCTAATAAAAAAAGATCACCAGGTGCCTGGGTGGCTCAGTCAGTTAAGCCTCTGACTCTTGGTTTTGGCTCAGATCATGATCTCTCAGTCCATGAGTTGAGTCCCACATCAGGCTGTGTGCTGACAGAGCAAAGCCTGCTTGGGATTCTGTCTTCCTTTCTCTCTGCCCCACGCCTCCCTCAAAATAAATAAAAATAAACTTAAAAAAATCACTAGTTTCTTGAGAAAACATGGGAATGTATATAAAGAAAAAAAAGGAGACTCTGGGTGGCAAAAGGATGGACAGAGTCAAGAATTTCAGCTCAATGAACATTTCTGCAAATGTCCTTCTACACACTGCGTTCTAAGCAAACTTCATAACTTTTGTTAGCGTGAGCAACTGCTAAATTCTCATTAGGTGACTTAACTCTGTCACTTACACGTCGCAGACACATAAACATTTCGATAGCTGGGTTATTCTGAATCTGGGGGCAAAATACCATGACCAATAATAGGTATCTTTTGGATATGAACTGGGGCTCTAGATCAAAGTCCTCTAAGTGGCCAAGTCATGTGTCCGTGTTTCCTGACTCCTAAGCAGTTCAGCTGCCACCCTCCTCCACATGCTCAAGAAATCTTCCAGATTTTATCGGTTTGTACCGCTATGGAACATGTCTTATCTTTGCCCATTTAAAAAAAAAGCAAACAAAAAAAACCCCTTAGATTTCCAAATCATAAAAGCACCGATCAAAGAAGTGTGAGAGTGGCTCAGTTTCTCTGGAAAGCCCAAACAATGTTCTTTTGATTCAATAAAATCAAGTCTTTGTAGTGTAAGTGGAATTTTCCCTTGAACATAATTAGCAAATCACACAATGCCTAAAGATGTAAACCGGAGGCCCCATTTTATACATGTTCAGTGCAGAATTGAGCGATTATTCCGTTTCTCGCAAGATAGTATAACATGACCTACTTGCAACTGAAATCCGAAAGCCACCACTGTTAAATGCTTGGCTCGGCCTTTGAGGAGAGGCTGATACAGCATCAGCAGCATCAACAACCCAGAGGAGGCCACTATCTAGTGGGCCTGTGTGTACGGCCTCTGACACACCAATGTTATCAGGCCAGCTGCAGACTCCGCCGTGAGTTGTGTTGTGTGTGTGCAAGGGTAAACCTCAAGATCAAATCCTCCTAGTCATCTTGCAGTGCTGGTCATGGGACCACAGAGGAAACAGCTCCCAAGTGGGGATGGGAAGCTCACAGGCACTGCCCCGCTGCTGATGCAAATCCTCCCCCCAACCAAGGCTCTCTCGGGTCTCTGCCAAGTGTCGGCCTGGAGGGCCCAACTGCTACGTCCCGACCGCTGTAATGATTATAATTTGGCAGCATCCGGGATGCAGTACCAGGAACGGGAACGGGAGGGGGAGGAGATGGTGGGCCCCTTTGCGAAACGTAACGCCGGAAAGGACAGAAGGATGAATTAATTGTGGCCAGTAGCCCCCAAGCTGGAAGGAAACTCAAGGTTTTAAGGCCCGGGGAGACGCTTTATAACTTCGGCTCTGCTCTCAAAGCCTCACTTGAAGCGCGGTGCCACGGCAGGCCAGCTGTAGGGGATGCGGCCCGGGGCGAGGTAAGAAGACCCTCCCAGGCTCCACCATCCGGGTCCGGCCTCCAGGGTAGCAGCGAGCTGGCTCTCGGAGGCGTCACAATGGGCCGAGGCCTGCGGAGGCCGCGCGCGCAGCTCCCCGGGGCGGAGCCGCGCCCGGGACTGGGGCTGTGCCGGGGCAGCGGAGGCTGCAGCAACCGGGGGTGGCCGGGGCACCCAGCCTTCCAGCTCCGAGGTCGCCGGGGCGGGGAGGATGCCGCAGCCCGAGCCGCGGAGCCCGGCCGCCGAGCTTTCTAGCCCCCGCCGCCGCGGAGGGGCGCAGAGCGTGGCGCGGGCCGGGCGGAGCTAGAGGCGGGCGTCTGCACCGCGTCGCGCCACCCGCAGTTCCCCGCCTCCGGCCGGGCCCGCGAGCCTGTCGCGGCCGATGCCCTGACCGCGGGCGCAGCTGCAGGGTTGGCAAGGCGCCGCGCCCGGGAAGAGGCCTGAGGAGTCCTGGCGGCGCCCGAGTCCATCAGCTCCGGACGCCGGTCCCCTGGGGCACGCGCCTCGCCGCTCCTCCCTCCCGTCCCTGCTCCTCCTCGCTGCACGATCCTCCCCCGACCCCTCCTTCCACCCACCCTGGAGGATGCGCTCCCCCGCGCCGAGCAGCAGAGGCCACCGCTCCCAGAAATGCGTGCGCCCGATCCCCTTCTCCCGGACCCGCGGAGCCGGCGCCCCCGCCCTGTAGGTAGGTGGGTGAGGCGGGGACCCGCTCTCGCAGCCGCCCGCAGCTGATGCTGCCGCTGGGGAGAGGCGGGCAGCCGGGGCCAGGACCCGCCAAACTTGCCTCCTGCCCGGGCTCGGGAGAGCCCTCGGAGGTGTGCTAATGGCGCTGGAGGCAGACCTCGTTAACCTGACAACCTCTTGTCGAGCTCGGAAGGCCGAATGGTGGCGAAGGAGAGCTTGACCCTTCTCCGCTTACCCCCCCCCCCCTTCCCCACCCCCGGCCCGGTGGCTGCGGGCGGGGGTGGGGAGGACCGGTGGGCTCGTGGCTTATTTGGGCGGTGGGGGCTGGTGGGGTACCGTTGTATTTTCAGCAGCTCAGGTGGAAATATGTCACCGTATTTTTTCGGCTGGATGAGCAGATGCGTTCTTCCTGTTTTAGCCAAACGTGTAAGCACGCAAAGCGTTATTTTAGCGGCACGTAGAAGTAGCGGCGGATTTTTGTATATTTCAGAACTGGCTGGCTGGTATATAAAATTGATGGCTCAGTCCCCTACAGTCAACATTTTAGGGCCAGTTAGGGAAGGTCAGATTATTATTCCAGAAGTCAGATTATTCCGGACGTAGATGAGGCTGGGGTATTCTGTTGCTTGCTCGAGGAGCTTCCTGCTTTCCTAAAGCGATGTGTTTTAAGAGTGGCAAGTTTGATACAGGTGTCGGGAGTTGAGAATCTGCTGGAAGGATGCACCCGGGCGGCCAGCAGAGGCAGTCTTGGGCGCAGCCTAGCTTCCAGCTAGGTGTTACGGTTTGTGTTTTGGTTTATGAACTCTTTCTTTTCTCCCAAGTGTGAAGTTCATACATCAGGGCTTTGAGCACGATTGTCTCTTCTCGGGCTGTCCTTTAAAAAAATAATTTTATATTCAGCAAGAAGCTTTAGAGTTTTGGAGAGTAGATCATTGTGAACTCCAATTTTATATTAACGTGTTAAGTAAGGTTTAGAGCTTTGGAAAATGAGCCGATGTCAGCTCCAGGAGGACAGAGTCTTCATCTTGTTCAATTCTGTAATGCAATGCGTCTGATGGATAATGGGCGCTCATGAGTTATTTGTTGAATGAACTGTGTTTTAAGCTTCATCTAAAGACAATTGAGGATTGCATGTATCTGTCCTGTGGCTTTTGAAGTTTAACTGGATTTTAAAAATTGCCTCTTTTACAAAGAGTCAAATTAAATTCTCTTAACAGTTTTAAGTATGAATTTTGGCATTCTCAGGACCACATGCTATCTTTCTTTAATTGTGTTATTAAATGAGGTAATTCTCTTCCACTCCTAATATAAGTGCATTTCATTCTAAGCTTGCAGATTTTTTAACGTCGTTGATAATCAGACATATTTCTAATAAACTCTCAAATACAATTTCAAGAATACATTTCATGTTTAAAAGAAAATTATGTTACTCCAGAGGTAACAGTGATGTGGTTAGTAAATGACATATTAACTCTGGTTGATTTGAGTTGTTGTGGATGATCTAATTATATTTTATTACAGGTAAAGGTAAAAATAAAGCATTTAGAAGTGACCGTGACTCCTAAGCGTTTCAAAATATATGGTATACCCATTTTCAACTGTATAGGTTTTCCTCAGTATATAAGCATATTGATTTCCAAATTTGTCAAATTTTGGAAATCAGGGATTTTGAAGATCCCATGTCTTGATGCTTTTAAATTTTGTGTTATCTTGGAAAAATCAAGGATAACTATCATATTTCATTGGCTATGTTTTTTCATTATGAAATTTCCTGTTTTGATTTTGTTTTTATTTTCCTGTTATATAAGTTTTATGAGTCAGTCAGTATTAACCTCTTTTCAGTAACTTTATTTAACACAATTATCTGGGAGTAGTCCAGTAATTTATTTTCTTTTTTTTTTCTTTACTTTTTTTGTCATTTAAAAAAATGTTTTTAAGATTTTATTTTTAAGTAATCTCTATACCCAGCTTGGGGCTGGAACTCACAACCCTGAGATCAAGAGTCACATGGGCCAAGAGCCAGCCAGGAGCCCCCCCCCCTTTTTTTTTTTTTTGTCATTTTAATACCTCATCACTATCCTCACTACATACTACCCAAAAAGCTTACTTTCGTAAAACTATGGTAAGCCACAGTTTATTACTATTACTCTGCAGCCTAGTTGGGCTCTTCCTAGATGGGGAGGAAATCAGATTTCTATGTAAAAGATGGTAAGATTGGGGGAACCAATTGTGAGAGGGAACATATGAAAAATATTATGATTTATTAAAAGTAAGCAAAAATCCTCCCTGAAATAAAGATAATTCTATTTCATATCTTTGTAATCAAGAATATTGAGCAGGTAATTTACATGGCTTTTACTTGTTCACTTTAATTTCTCAAAAGAGCCCTCACCTATGGTTGCCTAAACGCTTTTTACTTTGTTGCAGATAATAAACACTTATTTGTTCATTTGACAAATAGAAATTGAGTGCTTAGGCTGTGCTGACACTCTTGGCCTTGAAACCATCAAGTAAGAGCTAGTTTTTAATCTCAGAATGGGAGAGGCATTTTTCTGTGTGTCCTGCATCCAAATGCGCAATGTCTCTGATTGGATGACTCACAGGGCCCTATCTGGTGAACCCCCAACACCCTGCCCTCATATGCACTACTGGAACGCAATTCTAAGACTCAGTATACTCTCTCCTATCTTTCTGTATCTTTCCCAAGATTTTATTGCCAAAATTTCTATCCCTTCCTTTCAAAATGTTATTGACTGTCCTTTTTTTTTTTTAAATCACAGTTCTTTTGTATCCCAGCCCATAATTTTTGTAGTTGTTCTTTACATCCAGTGGTATCTACCCAATTTATATATGTTGGAACCAAAATTGTTATGGTTGCAGAAAAAGTGTGGAAAAGAAAATTTGTATGACCTTGAATTTCAAATATGGGGAACTGGTGGTTGAAGAATAATTGTTGTCTATTAGTGTCCTCTGAACAATGGCATAGAATGCCTTTGTACATACCAGAGAATATCAGTTGTCTGCACAAAAATTTGATCTGAATCTCAACTGGGAGAAATGATGCGTACAGAAGATTGGCAGAATAAAGGCCATTAAGTCCACATATTCCATTCCAATTCTAAGTGTTAGACCAGCAGTCGAGCCAGATTTTCAGAAATGATGTGGTTTGGTTACCTTGTTTTGCTTCCTTTGCACCCCCACCCCCTCGGTTGTGCTCACGCTGAAGGATTCTGCTAATAACAGCAGTCACAAGAAACCTGCTGTTCTGTTACTTAGGAGTTGCGGTTACCAAGATCATGGTTCCTTTTGCAGCTCTTGTGTGAAGACCCAGGCAAGTTCCATTTAGTGATGAATGCCAAAGAAAAACTTTACTTCCCCTGCACCATTATTATGTCTTTTTTTCATCATGCAAAACTAGGATGACATAATTGATTATATTTCCCTTTTTGATTTGGCAACATACAAATGCAGAATCAAATTTGCAGCTCAATTTTAATAACCCTGTAAAAACTTATGACCTAATATTGATGTTCTGACTTTTCCTTGGTATTGGGCTTCTGTTCTACCTTGTTTCTCTTGATTCTGATTTTTATATAATTATATTTTCCCACTTTATTGAATTTATTATTTAAAGCTGACTCACATCCTTTGTGAAGCAAGGCAAAACATAACACACAAAACCAAATGAAAACATTTGCAGAATTGATCTCTGGACACATATGTTTTTGATTAACAACTTAATTCCATTAAATATCATTTGAACAAGAATTGAAAGTTTAGTATATTTGAGCTTATACAGCCAAATGGAAAACAGTGTGCCTTAGCTTAGCAAAACTAAATTCCTCTTATTTATTTATTTATTTATTTATTTATTTATTTATTTATTTATTTATTTTTGAAAGACAGAGCATGAGCAGGGGAGGGGCAGAGAGAGAGGAAGACACAGAATCCAAAGCAGGCTCCAGGCTCTGAGCTGTCAGCACAGAGCCTGACGTGGGGCTCAAACCCACAAACCATGAGATCATGACCTGAGCCAAAGTCAGTCGCTTAACCGACTGAACCACCCAGGTGCCCCACAATTCCACTTATTTATATTTGAGTTTATATAGCCAAATGGAAAACAATGTTCCATAGTTTTGCAAAACTAAATTCCACTTATTTTGTAACTATTAAATTCATGTCCACTTACCACTTATTTAAAATTGGTAAAACCATTCAATTTAAGTCAGTCATTTCTGGAGTATCTGCCTCATGTGTTTTGTTAGGCTGAACAGGAGATTTATTCCTCCTAATTTTTAGAAAGTTATTTTAGCCGAAGAGCTACCCTAAACTAGCTTAACACTCATCATAGTGGACCTCAAATCTGACCTCTTTCACATCAGTAATTTATTTGATTCATCTTTGTTTTAATAAATCAGATTAATAGATTCTTCTAGAGCCTCTTTTATTTACCAAACATTTAAAAGATCAAGCTGAGTTAATTGACCAAACCTTCTTGATTCTGATATTTCAATAACTACCTGTTAAGTTGGTTGAATTTAACGAGGTAATTATTTACATTTATATGATGCCAAGTTCAGTTTGATATGTTTGTCACCCAGGTCAACAGATAGATTGGTCCTTCTTAAGGTGCAGTCCAGGAGCCTTTGGGGCAAAAATAATCTGAGTTGAAAAGTGCACTTTGAGGTGCACTTGGGTGTCCCAGACGGTTGAGTGTCTGACTCTTGATTTTGGCTCAGATCATGATTGATACCAGGGTTGTGGGATCAAGTCCTGCGCAGGCTTTGTGCTGAGCGTGGAGCCTGCTCAAGATTCTTTCTCTCTTTCCGTCTGCCCCTCTCCCCCTGCCTCTCTCAAAAACAAACAAAAAAGTACATCTTTAACCATTAGAGTGGTTTGGAGAGAGATGTGGGCAGATTTTTACAAAGAAGCATTTCATTTCAATAACCTATATGTCTTTTCAAAATTTTGTTTTAATAGTAGATAATACCTTTTTAAAATTTTTTTAAATGTTTATTTTTGAGAGAGACACAGAGCACAAGCAGAAGAGGGGCAGAGAGAGAGAGAGAGAGGGAGACACAGAATCTGAAGCAGGTTTCGGGCTCTGAGCTGTCAGCACAGAGCCCAACGTGGGGCTCAAACTCATGATCTGAGCTGAAGTCGGCTGCTTAACCAATTGAGCCACCCAGGCGCCACCCTTTTTTGATTCAAAAGGTACAAATGGTATATAATAAAAGGACTCTCTCATCCTCTTTCCCTGGTTACCTGCTTCCCCTGTTTACTGGCAACCAATGCTACCAGTTCATTGGGATCCTCCAGTGACATTTTATGCATTTGCAAGCAAATATGAACGTTCAGTCTGCTTGTTTTATCTACTAACCATTTCTCGAATTCCCCTCTCTCCATTCCCACTGCCCTTGTTTGGCTCCTCAGATGCTTTGGACAGTTGCCTGCATTTTACTTTCTGCTACATTTCAACTCTCCACATTTCAGCCGGTCTTCCTTCTACACTTCCCTCTTCAGGGGCACCAGGGTGGTTCAGTTGTCCAAGCATCCAACTTAAGGCCAGGTCATGATCTTCAGTTTGTGGGTTGGGCCCCATGTCAGGTTCTGTGCTGACAGCTCAGAGCTTGAACTCCGCTTCAGATTCTGTCTCCCTCTCTCTCTGCCCCTCCCCTGCTTGTGTTTTCTCTCTCTCAAAAATAAATAAATATTTAAAACAATTAAACGTCTCTCTTCATACCTTCTAAAGGATTCCCATCCTACACAGGAAGGAGTCCACCAGAGATCTTACTGGGCTCTTGGGCTCTGGAGGAATTCATCTTTTACCCCTTGTACTTCCCTGTCATGCATTTGGCCTGCAGTTCTTGACTCCCTCCCTTCCCCCCTTCACCCCAAATTATAGACCTTTTATGACAATCCGATGGAAGTTCATGATCTCATCACACACCACACACCACACACCATTTTGCCTGCACATCCTTCTTTTGGATCCCAAATTAAGAATCTCTACTACCATATAAAACTGCTTGTCACTTCCTGCATATGCATAGCATATGATTTTTCTTCTCCATGCTGTTCCCTCTGGAACACTCTGTGCTCCCATTTTGCTTAACAAGACACACTCACTTCTGGTGTCATCTCCAGGGGGCATTCTTAGGTGAGATTCCATAAACTCATGGAGACTTCCCCGCGTAATTTAGCGTCCCAAATTGGTTTCCATACTGGGAATAGGCATTTCTCATAAACAGCAAAATTGCTTTTCTAGTAGAAATTAACTATGACTTTGGATAGCATGTTATGATCAGTTAAAAAAGAAAAAAGCCCAGGCTGAAGCTTTCATTTAACCATTCATCCCTCTTCTACTCTCCCCTACCCCCAGTAGAGTACATGTCTATCATTTTCTCTAGCATCCCTGACTTCCTTTACTAATTCTTTCTCAAACATTGTGTTAACAACCTTTTAAGATAACTTTTGCTTATTATGGCCCACATCTGGGAGTGTGTCTTTTGTGCCTCCGCCCTTGTGTTTGCCTCTGTGATTGGTACACAGAGTGGCAAAAACCTCCAGATAGGGTGCCATTAAACATCGACCCTGTCAGATGACACGAATCATCTGGAGAGAGTGGTCCATCCTAAGAAGTGACTCCTAAGCATGTGAAGGAGGTATTTTTAGTTCCAAGCCAAGTAATCAGAGGGTGTCCTGTGTGCTCAGTTTTATTGCAAAGTGCCTGGCATGAGGTAATTTGCTGTTGACTGATTAACAGAGGATTTAGAGAGTAAGAATATAATAGGGTTTGTTCAGCACTGTTCATGTGGAATCCTGACTGGTAGATGATTCTGATCACTAATCAGGTATGCCTTGTAGAATAGGAAAAAATCGTGAGATGACTTTGTAGTTATGAGATCCTTCCAGGTCTTTCATTTTCTTTCTGTAATTCTCACCTCAGCAAACTTCAGATTTACTGATTTGTTTCCTCAGACCTGTTGATGCTAGGAATTGAGGGTGTCCTGAGGAGTAGTCATGAATATTCTAGCCATCAGGTAAAAATAGCCCCTGCTGTATGATATAAAGCACAATTTTAGGCTGTTTGGAGGGCCTGCTCATTCCTTATGGTCCCAGTGTTTACATCTGAACCCTCCTCCCTAGGTCTTGGTGATTCCCTTAATACACTGCCTGTCTACTGGGTTCCACTGAAACAGTTCATTAGTAGCCCTCTGATCTCTCAAATCATGGCACTTTCCAAAACAGTTTGTTTAATATGCCTTAACTTATTTAAAAAAAATTTTTTATTGCTTATTCGTTTTGAGAGACAGAGACTGAACACGAGCGGGGGAGGGGCAGAGAGAGAGAGAGAGAGAGAGACACAGAATCTGAGGCAGACTCCAGGTTCTGAGCTGTTAGCACAGAGCCGGATATGGAGCTTGAACCCACAAACCGTGAGATCGTGACCTGAGCTGAAGTCAGATGCTTAACCAACTGAGCCACCCAGGCGCCCCATATGTCTTAACTCTTTTAAAAGCATTCTATAAGAAATTGTTTTAGTCCGTTCAGACTGCTGTAACAAAATACCATACACCGGGCGACTTGTAAACAGCAACATTTATTGCTCCCAGTTTAGAGACTGAAAGTCCCAGATCAGGGCACCAGCTTGGTCGAGCTGTGGTGAAGCTCCTTTTCCAGGTTGCAGACTGCTGACTTCCCATTGTGTTCTCACATGGGAGAAGGCGCGAGGGATCTCTCTGGGACCTCTTTTATGAGGGCACTAATCCCATTGATGAGGGGTCTAGTCTGACCTCATGACCTAACCACTTCCCAAAGGCCCCACCTGATATTATCACCTTGGGCATTAGCTTTCCAACAGATGAATTTGGGGGTGGTGGAGACACAATCATTCAGTGTATAGCAGGAATAGGAAATTCACAGATCAGTAGCTACAGATAGCCAAGACATGAAAAAGTATTCAACTTCATTGTATCAAAGAAATGCAGATTATAATTAGATTTTAAAAGTCCATGACAGTGCTGGGAAGATTGAGGTTGGGTCATATTCCTTTTTTCATAGGCGGTGAGAAGGTATGTTGGTATACTTTATTTTGTTTATTTTTTAATGTTCATTATTTTATTTTTTGGGAGAGTGTGTGTAGGTGGGTGGGGGAGGAGCAGAGAGAGGGGGACAGAGGATCTGAATCAGGCTCTGTACTGACAGCAGAGAGCCTGATGCGGGGCTCGAGCTCATGAACTGTGAGACCGTGACCTGAGCTGAAGTCAGACACTTAACCAACTGAGCCACCCAGGGGCCCCTATGTTGGTATATTTAGATTGACAATAGTTTAGATAATAGAATGTTTTGGCACCAGTGGTTCTATCCTAAGAGTATATCCTAAGGAATTCAGGAATGAGGCTTAATTTCAGTGATTACTGTACTGTCTTTGGGCAGCATGTGAAATGGTCGAGGGGTTAAGAGGAGGGGTTCTGGAGCCAGGTGCCCCACTTGGAATCCTATTCCACCCCTTACCAGCCCTGTGAACTTAGGCAAGTTAATTTCTCCTTGATTTTATCATCTATAAAATGAAGATAATAGTATCTACCTCCCATACTGTATTGAGAATTAGATAAGTTAATATATGTAAAGTACAGTCACAGAGTAAGCAACTCTAAGTGTTAGTTGTTATCAAGGATGATGATTTGAAAATTTGAGACAAATCCAACAGTGGAGTCATGTTTAAGTGATAGTATACCAAAGACCCTAATTTGATTTTAAAACGTACCTGCATAGAAGACAGGAAAGTGACAAAATAGTAAAGCTTTTCCCCCCTTGATGGGATCATAGGTAATTTCTGTTTTTCACATTTTTATTATCCATATGTATTACAATGATACTTGTTAGACATTATAAAATTAATGTATCATAGGATTCTTATATTCTCAATGTTTCTTTATCAAATGTATATTCGTTTTGACATATTTTACTTTCTCTTCCTCCTTTCAAATCTGCTAATATTTCACTTCCCCAACATTTTCACCCACATGCCATCTGCTTGATATTTTCTTGCACTTAGCTTGCTTGTTTTGTGTATAGATCAGCCCCAAGGCTAGTTCTTCAAGAATAAGTAGACCAAATGAAATGATTGATGACATTTTAGTGCTGGTGGCTTTCTCATGGAAGTTTAAGCCAGAGAATGCAGCTGCCATGATAATGGCTCTGTATCTTCTCTACATTTCGGGCACTCCTCCTTATCTCCTGCTCCCCATCTGAATGAACTCAGCACTCCAGGACCCCTCTCACACACAGGGGTAATTCCTGCCTCTGGGGCTGTTGACTGCCCCCTTTATTGGAGATTTCCTGCACATTTCTTCCTTTAAAGCCAATATTCTGCACCAGGTTGATACTTAATTCCATAAACACTTTCCAGGACATCTTCTCTACCCTGATTATGGTTACTTTGGCCCTTAACTATTTGTACCACAAATTAAATATTGCTTGTTTTATGGCTTAGTTGTTCTTACAGTAAGCTGATAGGGTTGTGTTTTATATTACTCTATGCCCTTCAGTTTTCTAGCACATGGAAGACAGGAATATTGGATGTTGTTGTGGTGACAGTATTCTTAAGAGATGATTTATGAGTTTTGTGTTCCATCTTTCCTCTGTCCAACCTTCTCCTTCCTTTATTTTCAAAATCAGAATGTTACGTCATTTGGTTCTCTCAGTCTTCTAGATATTTACCTGAAAATTTGATAATATGTTTTCATTCCTAAAGCCTAAAAACCAAAGAGCTCAGTTGCAGAGAGCACCATGATTAGCAATGGGTTTACAACTGGGGTCCAGTAACATACAAACTAATCCTAATTGCAAGGACACCTCTGTCATCATCTCTAAAATATTGCTTGTTTGACCAAGACAATTTAACGAATCTTCCAGAGAATGTGTTTAAAGTTCATAAATATGTTAGATTCTTATAGATCTTGCATTTCCTGGAAAGGACAAAATCCTAGGAAATGTTTTCATATGTCTACCCTTGTATGCTGGACCAGTGGTTTCCCAGCTGGGGTTCACGTGCCCCATGAGGGTAAGGGAAGAAATCGTTAGAATGTCTATATCATCTTTTCATGACTTCTATTTTTGTTACATGTTTTACAATGCATATATTAGTGCAGAAGACATGTTTTTTAGAAGAAAATATATATAGGGGCACCTGGGTGGCTCAATCGGTTGAGCGTCCGACTTCGGCTCAGGTCATGATCTTGTGGTTCGTGGGTTCGAGCCCCACGTCGGGCTCTGTGCTGACAGCTCAGAGCCTGGAGCCTGTTTCAGATTCTGTGTCTCCCTCTCTCTCTGACCCTCCCCCATTCATGCTCTGTCTCTTTCTGTCTCAGAAATAAATAAACGTTAAAAAAAAAATTAAATAAATAAGTAGAAGTAAATATATATATATTAGGATTTTATGTTCAGGTACTTTTATTGATGTGGAATATAACTTTTAAAATGGAGGCCACCAGGGCTCCTGGGTGCCTCAGTTGGTTAAGCGTCTGACATGATTTCGGCTCAAGTCATGATCTCACGGTTTGTGAGATGGAGCCCCACATCAAGCTCTGCGCTGACGTTGCAGAGCCTGCTGGAGATTCTCTCTCTTGCCCTCTCTCTCTGCCCCTCTCTCCCACTTGTTCTCTCTCTCTCTCTCTCTCTCAAAATAGATAAGTAAACTTAAAAAAATAAAATGGAGACCACTGATCTGAATAAAAGGCAAGACTTTATTGTTCTATACCCCGAAGTCAGTTTCTATTAGGTATTTAGCCGTAACAAATTAAAAATGAACTTGATAAACATAGATCCTATGCTAGCCTAAGCTGGGAGTTGTAATGTGCATGTGCATGTGCTTATGCACATAAAACATAAGACACGTTCCCTGCCTTTAGAGAGCTTACAGTCTGAGTAGAAGAATGGGGCATGATCAGTGATTAATTAGAAAATGGTACAAGATAGCATAGGTGTGCATGGGAAACCTAACAGCATGAGACTATATTTTATGTTAGACTAAAATTGCTGAAGTATGATAATAGCAGCATAATACATGGTGATGCTGTGTTATCAGAATATTTCAAAACCCTGTTTATGTTCAGAATTTTTTTCTTGGTAATCAGGTCAGTTCTCTGTCTACCTATTCAAATAGCTATGCTTAAATTATCTCCTAGGTACAGATGTTAATGAACTGTGGAAGCTTTCTGCTCTAATACTCAAAAAGTCATACCAGTGCTCTCAATTACTGGCTGACATTTCTGTAAATTCTAAGAGAAAGTGGCGGAACAGCCATGGTGATAAAGCAGTAACATTTTTGATGCGGTGTTCCTGTGGAACAGTGATGGTGTATGCAATTTAAAACAAGCGAATTAGTTTCCTAAGGCTGCTCTGACAAGGTAGCACAAACTGGGTAGCTTAAAACAACAGAAATTCATTGTGTTACAGTTCTGGAGGTTAAAATTCTAAAATTGAGGTGTTGGCAGAGCCATGATCTCTCTGAAACTTGAGAGAAATCCTCCGTTGCCTCTTCCGCCTTCTGGTGATTTGCTGGCTATCCTTGGAATCCTTGGCTTGCAGCTACATCACCGTAATCTGCTCTGTTATCACGTGGTGTTCCTGTGTGACTCTGTCTTCATGTGGCCCTCCTCTTATAAGGACACCAGTCATACTGGATTAGAGGCCCACCGTTCTCCAGTATGACCTCATCTTAATTGCATCTGCAAGTACCCTTTTTCCAAATAAAGTCACATTATGTGGTATCGTGGATACAGCTTAAACCTTTGGCATGGGGGCAAGGGGGTGACACAGTTCACCTCATAACAAAAAGTAACATCAAAGTCTGTGGGTAAATATACCAAGATGTGCGTGAGTTACCCTTGGTGTCAAATGATGCCTTCTTACAGTGAAACTTCCATAGCCACGCACGTTGGTCAAGGGATGAATGACAACTGGACGGAAAGGAAGATTTCTTGGCTATTTGTATTAATTGGCTGCTTCTGTCTCTGGGCTTTGGTATTCCAGGCCTTGGTAGAGTTATTCTTATAGACAGTAGTATGTAATATGTGGCTTTGATCTTCCTGGTAAAAATCCACAAAGTAATTTGTGGATCAGGAATTTCTAAGGGTGTATTGGTTTTTTGTTTTGTTTTTTTGTGTGTGTGATACAGCTGCATAACAGCCTCCAAATCTTAGTGGCTTAGAACCACAGTTATTTATTTCATAGTCCTAAATCTGTAGATTGACTGCGGTTTGGCTGCTCTTGGTTCAGTTTGACAGGGGTGGGCTGGATTCCAAAGTTAAGGTAGGAGTTCAGGTCAATTCTACATGTTTTTATCCTGGACAGGGCTGAAGAAGCAAAAATTGCTACCTGGAGCATGCTCTTCTAGTGGAGAGCAGAAATTTGCCAGGCCTCCTAGTGCCTCAAGTTGAATTAGGTACACTGTTAATTCTCCACCTGTTGGTCAAACAAGCCACATGGCCAAGAGGGTGGATGCAGGCTTCGCACAGTAGTGCAAAGCGCCACAAGGTGGCGTAGCAAAGGGTGTGGGTGTAGATTTCTGGAACAGGGAGGAAGTGCGGAATTGAGAACAATCTAGTGTAGCAAAGGGCCATTTTCTTTTGAATCCTACAAGAACTTTTTTATGGAGCAACTTACTAAACCTTTAAAAGAAAATGTATTTAAACCACAGACTTGGTTTCTTAATCCAGTCTCTTGGAAAATTGTAGTTGAATATACCGTACATTTTTTTTCCAAGAAGAGGTCATAGTATTTCACAATGCTGATTTAATTTTGTGTTGGGCAGATTTCCTGTTAGACACTTTTCATTATGCCTTCTTCCTGAAGCCATATTTGTGTATTTAGCACATTTTAGACTGTACTGACCAAAGCACCACATGACCGTCTCCGTCTTTACATTTAGACATTGGAGGAGAATCTGGTAGAATTGCAGTCCTCTTGAACATGCTCTGATAGAGAACATTTTCATTAAGGGTAAAACTGTTTCTGGTTTACACGATTGTTGACCGTGCACCGCTGTAGAAGTATAACCATGAATGCTTGTTTTCAGTGTTGTCCTGCTTCAAGCATCTTCCCTAACAACACTGGCCCATGTGACCTTGTCCTTTTCCTTCCATTAACACCTTTCTGTACACAACACATTTTATTAGACATTAATTTTTATAATACTCATTTTTTTCTAATTTTTTAAAAATTTATGTTAATTTTATCTCCTTGTCTGAAGTCAAAGTTTTCTTAGAGCCCATTGAGTCCTTTTTAGAGTCATAGGTTTTAGATAAATAGTATGGTGGTAGAAATAAAACGAGTTTTTAGCAAATGCTTACTGAATTGAAGAGATTGAATACGTATGTGTGACAAGGCACTATTTTGGAATAAGTGTAAATTGTCTTTTGCCTCTTGTACTCTCCATTATAAATAAATATACTGAAAGTACATTAAAAAGAATGATAATTCAATTATTTTTTAGTTTACATTTTTACAAGTGTGGGTGTATGCCAGTGTATTTTGAAAATGCATGCAACTGCAGATACTATCTATAAGAGAACAAAGAAGCACATTGCCTTTTCCTTAGTGAAATGGTTTACCTGGCAAAGGGAACTTTTATGTCTCTTGGTAGTCTCAAAAGACACCCAGATTGAATTGTTGAAAACTAGTGTTTGAAGCCCATAAATTGTATGTTCTTTGTAAAGGCATTCCATTTATGACCTCTTTTATCCATTAAATTTTATTGGTTTTGTTTGCATCAATTAATTCTAATTCAGATCTATCAAATAGACCCTCCCAATAAATGATCTAAAAGCAACAATAAGAAATTAGTGGCAGTGGTAGTGGTAGTAAATTAGTAGTAACCACTGCTCACATTTATTTCTGTTCTGAAATGGAAGGACTTGGGGCCTGGCATAAGACCACAACCCATGCAGTAGTGACAGCATTTGCTGTGAGTACAGGGAGCTGGAGTGGTGATTCACATTGGCACCTATTTTCTTTCTTTCTTTTTTTTAATGTTTGTTTATTTTGAGAGAGAGACGGGGGTGGGGAGGGGCAGAGAGAGAGGGAGCAAGAGAATCCTAAGCAGTCTCCTTGCTGTCAGTGTGGAGCCTGATTCGGGACTCAAACTCACAAACCATGAGATCATGACCTGAGCGGGGACCAAGAGTCAGACGCTTAACCGACTGAGCCACCCAGGCGCCCCCACATTGGCACCTATTTTCTACAAGGCCTTGGGGAACGAACTTCAGTTCTGTACCAGTACAGAGACTCCAGAAGAGTGTGGAGCTTATTCCTTTTGGGACAAGGCCAGAAGAGGTCGGGGGGGGGGGGAGCAGGGGGGGACACAAAAGGCCAAAGATCCTAGGATTTTAGCATAGGTCTGGTAATATTAAAGTGAGTTCCAGAAGTAATCGAGGACAAACTTTTGTTCCCATGTCACCTGTTTTTTTTTTTTTTTTTTTTTAAATGCTCTTTCGTGCCTGCCATGTTTAGATTCGTTTTAGAGATCATCTAGGGTGATTTTGCAGTGCTGGAGCAGTAGGAAGGGGGTGTCCCCAGAAACCACTTATGTGGGTGATGCTGGCATCAGATTTTTCCCCATTCTTGTGAAAGACAATCATATGCTTGTAGTGGACACTAAATAAATAATGATTGATGGTGAGAAAGAGGAAGTTTTTTCTGTGTATGAGAAATGCGAATGGCAGAGTAAACTGTGTTCTGTTTTCATTGCCTCTCATAACTTTATACGTGACCTTCTACCTATTTTTCCCCTCTAATCTGTCTTTGTGCATGTGGAAAACTGTTCAAAACTGAATTCTTATATTATTATGAGTATTAACGGAGGAGTTCATGTAATACATTAAATACCTCTGGTAAAATTTTTATAGAATCATAATTTTTAGCTCTAAAAAGGACCTACAATTTTAGTCTCTAGAAAAAAAAGGACTTTTATAACAAAATCAATAAAGAAATGTTATTTTAAAAAGGTGAAAATTCCATTTTCTGATTCTGATTCCTTGCTTTTACTGATTTTTAGTGGAAAAATAATTGGATAGTCAGAGGACTGCATTTCCAAACAACAGAAAAATGGTCGGCTGTTAAATATTTCTGGCATATTCCAAGTTATGATATTATTTCAGATCTTAAGACTAAAGAGGTAATTCATTTAGTTTAGTGGATTAAGGGAATATGCTCTCTAGTTAGCTCTTTAAAAATCTCATTCAGTGCAGTAAATATTTATTGAATGCATTCACACAGTCACTGCAGTGCATTCATTAATTAATAATAATAACTAGCCTGCATACAGTTCAAGATTTACATCCTAAAAGACAATTGGCCAAAAAGTTGGTGTTCACACTCTTGTTCTTTTTAGTGGTGAGTGAATTCAAGAAGAACTAGGCAGTTGATGTGAAAATTCTGTGTGGTGATCTACCCTCGCATTAGAGGCCATTATTAGTGCTTTTGACTTTGGCATCAGGTAAAGCTGATTATTCTGGCTCTCACTCATATGGCTATTTGACCTTGAATAAGTTCTTTAACCCTTCTAAACTTCAGATTCTTTATCTGAAAGGGATTACGAATATTAACTCCCTCATATAGTCATAAAGATTAAACACTGTGTGTAACAGCATTCAGCAAACCCTTGGTGCATGTGGTTAAGGTTCAGTAAACAGTGAACTGTTGCTGATTGCTGTCAGCTTTGTATTCACGAGAGCTGCCTAGCTTGAGTTAGTTTACTATGGGATTTTTCTGTTTGGGGAAAATTTGAATCTAGCTCTTCAGGTGATGTTGAAGGTAGGTATAATTTTCCTGAATACTTGAATATTTGGGTTCGCTGGATATAATTTTCTGTTCCCACTGGACACTAGACTCTATAGACACCTTTTGGACCCATTTAATCTGTAAACAACCCTTTACAGATGAAGAAGCTGAGGGCCAGAGAAACGGAGTAACTTGCCCACAATTACAGACTTTGGAGATACTGGAGTCTGAATATTAACCAGGCCTGTCCTGTTTCGGAGGTGCTGTGGCGCCTTAATAACATAGGTCAAAGAGGTCAGATGAAGCTCAGAGCATCTTGAAGACAGATAACTTCTCGTGTGTGGAGTTTATACAGTCTCAGCTTTGAAGGAACTTTTGAAATTAAAAAAATTTAGTTAAAAAAGTTTTAAATGTTAGTTTACCCACAGAGTGTGATTTTCTGCCGTAACAGGTAGTTCTCGATGAGTGCCGTATCCCCTGCAGGGCACACTTGGTTCCCCATGGTTATCAGAATGGGTGGGCACTACGGGCATTTACTTGGGGGGCGGTAGAGGTGCCAAATGCCCTGTAATGAGTGGGACAGTTCTAGACAACAAGCGGTTGTCCCTTACACTCAGGAATTTTGTATCTTCTGTAGGATCTATGTGAATATTTATTGGGACATTCTAAAGAAAAGGGTTCTAAATTACTATGTTTGCAAATACCCAGTTATTGGGGTGACTGGATGGCTCAATCGGTTAAGCATCCCACTTCAGCTCAGGTCATGATCTCATGGTTCCTGGGTTCAAGCCCTGCATGGGGCTCTCTGATCTCAGCAAGGAGACTGCTTGGGATCCTCTGTCTCCCTCTCTCTCTCTCTGCCCCTCCCTGACTCGTGCACTCGCTCACTCTTTTTCTCTCCCCCCCTCTCCAAAATAAGTGAAAATTCAGGAAAAAAAGAGAAATACCCAGTTATTATTTATGGCACTAGTTTTTATTTTAATGTTCTATGCACTGCACCCCAGCCCCATTATCCACCTCTTCTTATCCCCCTCACCTCTGCTTTTCATTTTCCTATTTTCATTTGTAATGAAATTGTTTCTGATCCCATTTCTCCTATAGCTAAATTTGCCCTATAGAAGTAGGTGCAAGCATCTGAGTATTTCATTATGTCTTTTAGTGAACTTGTGCCTGAGAATTTACTTATTGAAATACTTGTTATAAATCACTTTCCTTTGGGCATTTTATTGATTTCATACAATTAACTGTGCACCTAGGTTATATTAGCTATGAACTTCATTTCAGTGTTATAAGGGGCATATTATAAAATACACATTTATTTAGATGAAGGGTGTTGATTTGATAAGGTTGAGAGCTGCTGGTCTGCAGCGATCTCTTGAAGCGGTTGTTCACCTTGTGCTTAGTCACGTTTGGAGATTAGGAAGCCAACCTGTCTGGAGGCGGCTCTTTGCATCTGTCTGTGAGACAGTTCTTCTTTACGTTAAGCCAAGACCCCTCTCCCTCTGTATCTTATGCTTGGTCCTAGGTATTCCTATTCCCCTTGAAGGTCTATTGGTACAAGCCTAAATCTGAGACCAGATAAGATCTTTCAGATGTTTGAAGTAGCTGTCAAGTTCATCCCAACTCTTTTCAGGCTAAATCTGATGAGCTCCCTTGACTATTAATCTTAAAACTTAGTTTTACGTCACTTAACCATCCTGGTTCCTCCACTTTCCTAGTATTTCTCCTATAGCGTAAGACCTAGAGTTAAATGCAGTCATTTTAATATATTCTAATCCTCAAGAAGGGTGGCACAGACCATCATAATCTTTTTTTATTCTGGGCTGATTAAGTGGGATTGTTTTGTTTGCTTTGAAGGGAAGGGCATTAGAATCACACTGCTGGGTGTATGGAGCTTATTATCACCTAAAAGTGCAGATCATATTCACTTGTGCTAATGCTAAACTCTGTCTCTTTCATTCCTTAGTTCTTTACCCATATGTGAAACCTCAGGTTCATATGGGGTAAATTCTACCTTCTTACAGACTGTTGAGGTCTGTCTGAATCCAAATACTATTATCTGAGGTGGTATTTACCCCTCTTCCAAAAGTTTAACGAGGAGGCCCCTATTTTCATCCAAGTCAGTGGTAAATTTACTGATGAGGATGGAGGCTAAGAACAAATACTGCATTAAGCTATTAGCATCCTCCCTCCAGGGTGAAGTTAGAGGTCAGCTGCCTGCTCTGGGCTGGTCAGCACATAGCTCTTGGCACAGTGGTTCAGTGCTTTCCTTTATGGACCTAATCATAGAAGCATCCACCCATGTCCAGCCCACATTTCTCCATCTTATCGATAAGCGGATCAAGAGAAACTTACCAAATGCCTTTAAGTAGTTATACTGTGTTTACCTCATTTCCATAATGTATGAGAACAGTATCTGTGTCCAAGAGGGAAATTAGGTCAGTGTAATTTGAATAAGCCATCATTCCTCCCCTCCACTGGATCTGTACTCCAGCCATCCCAGACCACTCAGAATTCCCTGATCATCATACATTGTCTGATGACAGCTTGCACATCCTCAGTCTGCCTAATGAGCCCAACCTCTCTTCTGCGTGCATCATTGGGGAAACTCTTGGCAGAGTTAGTTGCTTTAGTTGCTTCCCCTCCGTGCTCTGCCCATATCAGAGGACTTGCCATTTGTCTTACGAGCCAGTGGGTTTCGGTTGCCTGTTCCACCTGAACTTCCTGGCCCATGAATGCTGTCTTCATCATGTGTCTCCAGCAGAGTACTTGGTCCAAGGTACAGGTTTCAGAAAGGGGTCTGTTCATTTGTTGTTGTTCTGCTGAATCATTGGTTTTCTGTAAATATTCTGTATCCCAGGTTTCACTGCCTGCTGTTCCAAGTCCTGGCTAACCTGCCTGTAGTGATCATTTCTAATGTTTTGCTGGGAATCTATGCAATGGTGTGCAGTGTGTAATTTGCACAATCCCTTTGCTTACTTTTGTTGAAAATTAAAATGTATTTGCCCAACAATTTGTATGTAAGTGTTGGATCACAGGGATCTACTCCCAAAGCCAAGACTACACTGTATGTTAGCTAACTTGACAATAAATTATATTAAAAAAATAAAAAATTAAAAAATTAAAAAATTAAAAAAAATTTTATCAGTGTCCAAAATAAAAAAAATTAAAATTAAAAAAAAAATGTATTTGTGCACTGTTATGCTGCTGGCACTCTTCACACCTTTGACAATCCCTGACCTTGCCAGTGACTTTTTAGAAATCTCATTTGTACATTCTCTTAGATGGAACATACAGAATGATCTAGCTAGCCTAGAGATGGGTCTTCATTTAAAGTATCTAGGAGCTTTGATAAAATCTCTCTACTTTGCTCCTTTTATAAACTGTACACACAGCATGAGGCTTGAACTCAGGACCCCAAGATCAAGAGTTGCATGCTCTACTGACTGGCCCAGCCAGGCACCCCTCTCCCTACTTCTCTTCAATGAAACTCACATTTGTTTAATTCTTTATGGCTCTAATTTCAGTTCCCTAGGCAAAGAGTAATGGAATAAGAGCTGATGAGTTCTCCATTTATTTTGCCATCTGTTGGCTTTGTCCCATTTTTCCAAGTAGCAGACCATTGGCCTGTCCTTGATCATCACCTTGATTCAGGCATAACTTTTTTGCTTTGGGTTGCTGTTAGGTTCTGTTTTCTATTGTTTTGGTTTTCTGACACACATTTGTTTCCTTGGGGGTGTTATCTCCTTGATGCTCCCCTTACATGTTTGTGGCACCCTTTTGTATCTATTTCTACATCTTCCCATGTTTTTTGTTAAAGAGAGTATTCAAATCTGACCTTGGTTAATGCTGAAATTTGAACATCCTTCCTTTGTTTAGATGTGTAGCTTTGAGAACGACTGAACACCTACTCTATTTCTGTAGAAGTGTAAGCATTTTCTAGAAGGAAGTATCTGCATTAGAAAGGTTCAGTTTAGTCTGTTCCTTAAGTGGCCAACTTAGCGTGACCAAGCCTCAAAGCATGTTCTAGCCATTATTTTATTTGTATAATAGGAAACATGTTGTTGGGAAAACAGTTTATGGCCATGATAGGTACACTGGTGTTTTTCTAGTCTAGGCTGGTTATACTTGAATGTGCAAGGAGCTGCAAGCTGTCAGATGCAAAGTCAGAAAGCCACCCTGGGCTGTGTGGGTCCACACTGGTTTATTGTGCTTAGGGAGTCTCCTGTAGCTCTGTGCTTAAATTCTTTCTGAGTGGTGCCACGGTCTCAAACAGGGAGCACTTTGGTGGTAATACAGTAAATATTCTGTCTTCAACGCAGTTCTTACGAGGTAAGGATTTTGCACGTGCCTTTTTTATTTTCATAATGAACTGAATTTAGATTTAAATTGTCTCTCCTGACTTCAGATCAGGAGCAGAAATATTTAGATAGAAGATTCGTCTGGTGCTTCCCTCATGAAATTCTTTTTTGGTCTGTAATGTGCCGTAAATGCAGGAGAGTCTTGTAATTCAGTGTTTGGATGAGTCTCGAGTTTATTGATGTGAAGAAGAGTCAACATTAAATGAAAGAAGGGCTTTTAAGAAGCCCATTATAACCACTTATAATGGAAAATGTAGTTCCCATTAGAGATTGATTTAAGGAGCTCTGGTTCCTCAGTGAAGCATGAAGGCTGCTGTATGGTGCTCTGTGCAAATCATTTTTACGGCACCTTTGCTGCTCTCTTCCTGGGTAATCTGTTGGTGTGTCTTGACCTGAAGGGACTGCGTACGTCTTGTTTAAGGAATAGAAAAATACCCAGTAATTTAAAAGAAATCAGAGATTAGTATGTTTTTTATTTATCAAATAGAATATTAAAAAAAAGGGAAGCTTTGCAAGTTCTAAACAGACACAGCGGCACCAGATGTCAGTTCTTGGATCATTTAATCTTTTTCTCTTGCACTTATTTTTGTCAATATTTTTCCACTAGAACCAAATATTAGTTTCTGGCTCAGCTTTCAATATAAAAATTTTCCAATTAGATTGTTATGACTTCATTTTTATTCATGAGGAGAAATCTAATAAACAGGGAGCATCACATGTGGCAGCGTGCAGGAGAGGAACTTTAAAATAAACCACCTGGCCCAGAGCAGGGCGGAGAGCTGGGATTCTCATCCTTCCTGGAGTCTGAGAGAGAGACTGGCTTGCATCTATACCCCTTGCCCCCAAGTAATTATTAATTGGGGAGGGGGGGCAGGCGGTGGTTCTCGGATTTTTATTTGTTTGCCATATAATTGACCTTGCTCCAATCCTGGATTGATTCCTTGCTTAGCTTTTATGTGGATTTTTTTTCTGCTTGGTTCTGTGTTAGGTATTTAGGGAAGTAAAAGGAAGTTGTGAAATCTGGTGGTTTTTGACTTGAAGGGGCTTTTGGTTTGTTTGTGGCCGAGGAGGCTAAGTGAAGCGGCATCATCACACAGTGAATGACTAAGTGCCTCACGGTGAGTGTTGAGTGGCGAGTGAACTAAGCTCCTAAGGAAGAGAGAGAGCACACGAGAGGTCAGGGAAGGCGTTAGAGCAGAGCTGGGCCTTATGCGGGATCTGGTCACACAGAGGAGTGTAGGCAAGTCACTTGAAGCTGGAGAGAGGATAGGGATTAAGGTACAGAGTTGGGGGCAGGGAGGGGACCCCAGTGGGTTCAGCCCACAGTGTGAGACTGACCTCAGGAGCGTTGGACACCACTGTCTTTCCTTTCTCTGCTGTCATCACCCAGCTTCTTGAATGAATGCTCATTCCTTGAGGTATGGCTTCTACTCCCACCACTGAGCTGACATGGTCCTGCTGGAGATCTCAGTGACCCCCTTCCCCAAGGCCCAGGTCCGTTTGTTCTAACCTGCGGAATCTGTGCTGAGGCATTGGACGCTGTTGATTCCAGACTGCTTTTTCTCATTTCTAAAGGTTTCTAGCTCCACAGGTTATTGAAAGGCATTGAAGTGTGCGCCAAACTGGCTTTAAGTCCCTGCTCTGCCACAGCTGGTGCTAGGGAAGTTAGTATCTCTCAGCCTCTGTTTAGTGGAAATAAGGATACCAAACTCACAGTATGGTTATAAGGATTAGAAGAGAGAACGTGCGCCTGATATGTTGAAGTAAGTGACTTGCGGTAGGCAGGCATTAGGATTGCTTCCTTTTCTTATCTGGTAGCTGCTCAGTCCTTACCTGACTGTGTCTTGTTCTTTTCCTGTACATACCTATGCCCAGCTGATCTCTCTTTCTGGAATGCTGTCTCTCCCTTCTCTTTACCTGTTCAAATTTTCACTGCCCTGCCTTACTTTATTACCTCCATCAAAATGGAACTTTGCATCTTTTGTATGCTTACTTCTTTGGACAGCTCCAGGTTACTACCTGTTATTCTAGTTATTTGCACACATATCTATTTATTATTTCACACGTATTTTTATCTTGTTTTCCTTACCGGTTGATGAAGTCCTTGAGGGCAAGGTACATGCCAGGGACATGGAGGTAAGACAGTAGGAGTAGAGAGCGCAGCCCTGTTGTTTCCATTCAGGGCTTTAGGTGTAGCGGTGTGTTCGCAGAGTGTTATCATCATCATACTGTTGCTCGCTTGCTTGCTGTCGTTCTTTTTTTTTTTTTTTATCCACAACCATATGCTGATAATTTCTAAACCATTTTCCCTAGCCCTCACTGCACTCGTGTACTTTAAACGTAATCAAACGTCTGGTGAATGTCTCCAGCTGACTATCCCACAGGCACTTCAAAGGCAACGTGCCCCAAATTGATCTTTTATCTGTTTCCATGCCCCCAGCCCACACCCAGCCTGCCCGCTTCACGTCCATCGTATCATATCTGTGGTGTCACCCTCCACCTGGCCCCTCAAGCACATATTTGGAGGGCATTCTTCATCTTCTGTCATGTTGTCTATGCTGAATGAGTCACCAGGTCTTGACTCATTTGCCTAAATATTTCTTGAATGCATTCCCCCGTCTTTCTGTGTTGGATTCTGCTGCCTAAGTGTGGGTCCTCCTCTTTGAACTATTGTACCGTCTGTCATTTCTTCCCAACAGATCTATTTCATGCTGTTCTCAACCCTCTCAAGTCCATCCTTACAGCCTGGGTGTATCACACTCCCTCATGTAAAATGCTCTGCAACTTCTTTCATGTACATCAGGGATGAGAAAATTGCTTTTATCTCATGTTGATCAATTCAGTAATGTCTGTAGCGAGCGCAGCACGATTTGCTTCGTGACATCTGACATAGGAGCAGCAAAGGGTGGGCGGCACACAATTCATAGCTAGGATTAAGATCAAGATCTTTAGTGTGACATAAAAAGGCCTGTCATGACCCTAATCCTGCCCATGTCTTCATCCTCACCCCACCATTGCCCTGCTTCGCATTTAATCCTGGAGCAGCAGGGAAATATGTGTCCTACTAGGAAAAACACAGGAAACCCTTCAAGTAGGAAACCCATACTCATCCTTCAAATCTTGGGGTGCATGGGGAGTGTGGGGGGGGGTCCCTGCCTGAGGCTGAGTATTCTTCCTCTGGGCTCTAGGAGCACCTGTGCCACCGCCATAGTTGTCGGTGTCCCATTGACTTGACATCCTAAGCATCTCCCTTGTAAGACAATAAACTCTGTTAGGGCAAATATCGTGGCTTATGTATCTGTGGCCTCTGATTTTTATCACAGTGCCTTCCATCGAATATGTATGTGAATTAAATTGTCATTGAAGGGGCCCCTGGCTGACTTAGTGGAGCATGTGACTTTTGATCTCGGGGTCGTGGATTTGAGCCCCACATTGGGTGCAGAGATTACTTAAAAATGAAATCTTAAAGAAAAATTGTTCATTGAATTGAAATGAATTAGCAAGTAATTTTGATCGATGAACATTCTTTGCTTTAACTTTGATACCCCTTAGGATGAGGGGACAGATTTTAGGAAATGTTAATGCTTTGCAGAACATTTAGGTTTGTGAATCAGGAAGTAAGTAGACATTGGAAATTTTGAGCAGGGGAGTGGCATGACGAAAGTGGTGTTTAAGGAAGATTGATCTGGAGACAACCTTTTATTATAGGTTTAAGCCGCTCCTGGGAAGCATAGGTGAGGATAGCAGGGTAGGGAGAGGGAGAGGCAGAGCAGGCATTTAAAGCCATTTTGAAGAATAACTTCCTGAGGCTTTGTATTTTCATTTCCACATTTGCTCAAGTGGGATGTAGTCACTGGCATGTTTCCGAAAATAAAATGGAACACTGATGTTATTTTTAAAGAAAGAACATTCTTGTAAAACACCTAAGTGATCCATTTTTCAAAATTATGTATGAGACATATTCATTATTAATTACTTGTAAAAAATGATTATGAGTTTGTAAATTAAAAAAAAATAATTAGATTCTGCAGAGGCAGCCTAAAATCTTCAAAAATCAGTGGTTTTCCTTTTAGCACATTTTGAAATAATTGTTGATTATGAGGAAAATACTTCAGTTTATTTTCCTATCTACCTTTTATGTTAGTTTAACACCTCCATTCTAATTGTGGGTTTTTATTACCCTCCATGAGTATTTGCATTTCGTGTATTACTAACATGACTGCATTTTATAGCTTCAAGTTTATCTTCTGTTTGTGGTGGGGCCATGTATCTTCACTCTGCTTTCTTCTTCATACTGGCTATTACAAACTTCTTAATTTATAGTCACTTTGTTTTTTTTTTTATTGTAGGGTTATGACTCACTGATTAAAAAGAAGGACTTTTCCAAATACTTTGCATTTTGATTGTATATTATGGATACCAAGGAAGAGAAGAAGGAACGAAAACAAAGTTATTTTGCTCGGTAAGCATTGCTTTGCAAAATTATCAGTACTTTAAGAAAATGTTTGAGAGAAGACTTTGTCCTCAAGTATGACTTGGCATTCTGTGTTTTGTAAGTGTTCATAAACAAAGCAGGCAGCCAATAGAAGTTAAATATGCTTTGTGTCATCCTTTTACTTGCTTACAGTAGAGGAGTAACATTTGGTTCTTGTCTTTCTGCCTTTGACAGTTCTCTCAGGCCACTGTTGCTCAGAGAATCTAACTGTCATGCACTGAGCTGCACATTGCTCAGAATCCCCACATTTAGCATCCTATATTGAATTTTAGATCCTAAATGCTTAGTTCCTGCTGCTTGGTAGCTTGATTGGTTTAGTAACTGAAAATCTATGACATCTTGAAAGCTTATTGCCTTGTTAGGAGTCTGTTACTAAAAAGTATTTTTGTGGATAGATGGAATGGATGCATTTCCACCATTGGAGTTTGTGTCATTATTAAAGCTGAACTCATCTAACATACAGTCGTTTGTTTGTGAATAGATATAATCTGGTTTTTATGATCGGTTACTCTTTATAGATTTAACCATATATTGGGCAGCTACTCTTCATAATAAAATGAATGATACGCTAAAACACCATTTTGACAGAAAGAATGTTTTCAAAGTGAGTCTCACTCAAAGTGAGAACACATAGGTTTAAAATTATCATTATGGTTAGGACATCTGGGTAGCTCAGTTGGTTAAGTGTCTGACTTGGGCTCAGGTCATGATCTCGCCGTTTGTGGGTTTGAGCCCCGCATCATGCTCTGTGCTGACAGCTCAGAGCTGGGAGCCTGCTTCAGATTCTGTGTCTCCCTCTCTCTCTGCCCCTCCCCTGCTCACGCTCTGTCTCTCTCTCTCAAAAATAAATATAAAACAATTTTTTTAACTATCATTATGGTCTCCTAAGTTGAAATATTTTTTAAGAACTGAATTCAGCCTCACCACATCCTCTGTCTGTGCTTGTTAAAGAGGCATTTCTTGTTTTCCAAATGTAAGCCTTGGAAACTGAAAAACAGTTTTTTGTTAGGTTTTTAACCCAGAAATTAAGCTAGGTTTTACTTTATTTATTTACTTACTTACTTACTTACTTACTTACTTACTTATTTTAAGAAAGGGCCTCGAACTCACAACCCTGAAATCGAGGGTCACATACTCTTATCGACTGAGCCAGCCAGGCACCCCTAAGCTAGGTTTTAGATTGTTAATAGGAAAATAAAGGCGATGAACATTTAAGGAACTACTATGTGCAAAGTACTTTACTTACTATTTTGTTTTTCTTCACAGGAAACCTAACCTAGGTTTCCCCCTATTTTACCAATGGAGTAACCAAGATTCGGAAAGTATTTTGACCATTTCATGCATTGAAGAGTTACTATTCAAGTATAGCATTGTTCCCAAAAGGTGTGCTCCAGTTAGTAATAGTAAAGTATGAATAAGAGTTTTTGGAAGGCAAGAGTTAAATGACTAATTGCAGTGAAATGTTTTCCACTATTAAGACTACAGAGAGTAGCAAGATAGGGGAAGGAAGAAATCAGGCATCTAATGAGTGAAACATTAAAAAGAGGGCACTTAGAATAAATAAGAACTATATAGCAATTTTAAAAAATGTGTTATTTTGAGATAATTGTAGATTCACATATAGTTGTAGGCTATACTACAGAGAGATATCCTGTGCGCTTTATCCAGTTTCTACAATGGTAACACTTTATGTAACTATCCTATGGTATCACAACTAGGAAATTGACATTGATGCACTCCACCAACTTTATTCAGATGTCACCAGGTTTACAAGCATTCATTTGTGTATTTGTATGTATTTAGTTCATGTAATTTCATCATATGTATAGATTTCTGTGGCCACATCAACGATGAAGATACTGATCAAAAAGATCTCATGTGCTACCCTTCTGTAGCTGTATTCACTTCCTTCCCTATACTTGCTACCCCTGACAACCACTGATCTGTCCTCAGTTGCTGTAATTTGTTGTTTCGAAAATATTATATAAATGGAATCATAATATGTAACGTTTTGAGATTAGATTTTTTTTCGCTTAGTGCAATTCTTATGTTTTATACCCCATTAAGACTGCTATAACAAAGCAGCACAGACTGAGTGACTTACAAGTAACAGAAATTTATTTCTCAGAGTTCTGGTGGTTGGAAGTCTAAGACCAGGGTTCCAGGTTCTACGTCTGGTGAGAGCCCTCTCTATGGTTCATACAAGGCCATCTTCTTGCTCTAACCTCACATGGCAGATGGAGCAAGGAGCCTTCTCATACCTCTTTTATAAGGGCACTAATCCCATCTGTGAAGGCTGAATCCTCATGACTTAATCACCCCCAAAAGGCTCCACCTCCTAACACCATCACGTTTGGCATTAGGTTTGAACATACACATTTTGGGGGTACACAGACTTTCAGACTTGAGGTCTGTCCAAGATGTTGCATGTATCAATAATTTGTTTGTTTTTATTGCTGAGTAGTATTCCATGGTATGCATATCTCATAATTTTCTGACTATTCACCCACTGAAGGACATTTGGTTTATTTCCAGTTTGGAGCTATTACAACTAAAGCTGCTGAGATAATTTGTGTGCAAGTTTTTGTGTAAATACAGGTTTTAATTTTTCTGGGATAAATGCCCAAGAGTGGAATTGCTGGGTCAGATGTGACGTGCATATTTAATTTTGTAAGAAACTGCCATATACTCTTTTCCAGAGTGTCTGTACCACTTTACCTGCCTTCCCATCAGCATTGCGTAAATGACCCAGTTTCTCCACAGCCTCATCAGCATTTGGTATTGTCACTCTTTCTTATTTTAACCATTCTGATAGATGTGTAGTGGTATCTCCTGGTTTAATTTGCATTTCTTTAGTGACTGAAGAATCTGAACATCTTTTTGTGTGCTTATTAGTTATCTATCTATCATCAGTGCAATGTCTTTTCATTTCTTTTGCCTGTTTTCTTATTAAGTTTTGAGAGTTCTTTATGCATTCTAAATACTAGTCCTTTGACGGATGGTTTATAGGTATTTTCTCCCAGTCTATAGCTTTTGTTTTCATCTTAGCAGCCTCTGTTGGAGAGCATCAGTTTTTACTTTTGATGCGATTCAATTTATTAGTGTTTCCTTTTATGGATTCAGCTTTTGGTATCAAGTCTAATTCTTTACCTAGTCATAGGTCCTGAAGATTTTCTTTTGTCTTTTTTTTCTTAAAGTTTTATACTGTTATGTTTTATATTTGTTGGTCATCCATTTTTTAAAATTTATTTATTTTTGAGAGAGAGAAAAAGCAGGGAGGGGGCAGAGAGAGAGGAGGCAGAGAATCCCAAGCAGGCTTCCCACTCTCAGTGCAGAGCCCAGTGTGGGACTTGAACTGATGAACCGTGAGATCATGACTTGAGCCGAAATCAAGAGTCTGACAGTTAATCGACTGAGCCACCCAGGCATCCCCTCAGCCATCCATTTTGAATTAATTTTTATATGGGATATGAGTTTGATTCAAAGTTATGTTTTTATTTTTCTGCCTATGGATACCCTATGTAGTGATTTCAAAGCTGTAGTGACTTCTAAGTTTAAATCTAAACTGATTCCAACGATGAGGGTAACTAGTGGCTCACAAGCAATCTGCTCAGTGTTAACCACCTCTCATTACAATGCAAGATGAAACCCTTCTGGAAGAACAGCACAGTTTTTTCAGCTCAAAAATGTAAAATTTAATTGTCATGCTTGCCTTGACCTCTTGTGAGAAGTATTCTAACAATGAAAAGGAAAACATAGCCAAAAATTAAGTATGACCTTCAGAGCATAAGGATAACAGGCCAAGAACAAAAAGTCAGGGATGCTATTCTAACAGCACATTAACATGATTAGTTACTGGGAAATGAGAGAGAGAACAAACAAACTGTAGTTTAGTTGTTACAATGCTTTGGTGGCCAAAAATGGTCAAGCTATTAAAGGCAAAAGGCAAACCAAATAGCCCTCCATTATCAGAAAAGAGCCAACCAAAGTTATAAATCTTTTCAAATGCTTTCTGACTGAACTATGGAATTGCCATAATGTGGAATTCCCAATAGGACCCACTTGAAAGTCAGTTTCTGACAACATAGGGCTGATTTCTCTGGAGCAGTGTGCCTATGGGCAGTCCAGGCAAGATTTCCACAGCAGACTGTAAAGTCAGACCAAGGGTAAGGCTGAATTGATGAACTCCCACTACCTTACACAAATCTCTACTAGTGTGCAGAGTATATCAAAAGGAAGATTTGTCCTTATTTCTACCTATTACCATAATATGTTTCTGAAACCCTAAAAATTTTAAATTTTAAATTTTAAATGTTAAACTCTGTTCCCCTCCCTCATCCCTTTTCCCTTCCATGTAATTAAATAGCCTCTGTTTTCTGTTTTCTTGGTGTACTATTTAACCATATCATTTCATAAACGTTGTATGGTTGTGTTTGGTAAATAATCCTTACTCTACCTCCTTTGTTGATGTACCTCTCCCTCTCTCTGAATTTAGCATCAAACAAAGTTAAGTTTAACAGACCATATTTTAATAATTTTAGACTGAAATTAGTGATTTGAGGATCACCCATTACTTCCTTTTTTATAATTTATCTTGAAATGTGCCTATTTAACTCTAAATGGAAGGGTGAATTAGCATCACTAGTAGGTAGATTTATTCTGGATGAGTACCAAGGAGTTTTCAGGATCTCCTGGCCCGGACCCACCTAGTTTTCAGATCTTTGGTGGTGTTTTATACCAGTTGTCTATTCCAGATCGAATGATTCATGAGACCTTTCCCCATGCTTCTGCAAAGAATTTGTGTATACAAAATTGGTATATTATATTTGTGTGTATTAATTCCTTGTTACATGACATATCTTGAAAGCAAATGAATTATTAAAGCAAATTATACTCCCTGTGTTATGTGGAGTCATCATTATTCACTGTGGCCTCTGTTCTCCCTTCCCCTTCGAGTTAGAATGTAGGTATTTTCTTCAATAGTGCCACACAGAACTCTTCCACATTGTCTTTGACATTAGTTAGCTTTTGCAGAATTTAGAACCCATTTATTGATTTTTGTGCAGGTCCTTTTATGTTCTTTGTGTGTTTGAACACTTTTTAAAAACCTAGCTTTCAGGATTGAGGGTTAATTTAGGATGTCAGCAATCTATTTTCAGTTAACCCAAAGTGGTATTTTGTACATTTACTTTTCCCCTCTGATAAGGTCTGACAGGCCTTGTGAATAGGCACTGAGCAGTAGAGACCAGTAGACTCTGTGTTGTTCAGACAAGTCCCTCTTCCCTAGACTTGCTGGCCTCTTCCCACTCTTTCCTGCTTCTCAGGAGAGGCAGAGATCCTGCTGCCACTTGCTGTCTTCTAACCCACCACCTTCAGAGCCAGTAGTGTGAAGCACGGAGGGGAATGACACTCTTCTTTCTGCCTCACTCTCCCACCCCAAACCCTGAAGGGTGCAGGATGCCGAGTGAGCTCCGACCCCCACTCCTCTGACACCCCTGGCTTCCATCCCCAACCTCTACCCTGGTGGTTCTTCATCCTTGAACCTCTGACCCATCAGCAGAACGCCTAGTGTTTGAAAACCAGTCTAGTAAATAACCTTGGCCAAGTTTTCTAAATTTCACCCTGCATTTCTTGTTGTTAAGTGTGGCTAATAATAAGCCACTAACAAAATGGCTGTGATAGAAGGAAACTTCCCAGCCTGAACCAAGGAGATGAAGTCCAAAGGAGGAGGACCACAGTTGAATCAGGTCTGGTCCTTGTCTACACTGATTGAGGTTTGACCCCTTCTTCTAGGGAGGAGGATTTGGAGTCTGATATTGGAACCCACTGGATAGTCTTCTTATTAAATATGCATAATACGTTGTGTGGCTCCTTCTTCCAAACAAAACCAAACCAAGATAGCTGTGAAGATTAAAGTAACATATGCAGAATGCTGGGCACAGTGCGTACTCAGTCACCTCTGACTCTAGCTTCTGTGCTTACCTGCACCTCCATCTTCACCCGGAAATCCTCTTCTTGATACCCCACTCATCCCATGAGCTGCTCTTGTTGTTCAAATTGGGGAGGCAGGAGGAATCATAAGGGTCCACAGTGGAATCACACAAACGTACGTTGTTCTCAGCACAGCCAGGTTCTGGAATGGTATAAAGTGGAATTACATAGTCCAAAGGGCTTTGAGAATTCTAGGGCACTCTCTTTATTTCAGAGTAGGAGCCCAAGCCTATGAGGGGAAATTGTCAGTGATCTGCTGGGCTCACAGCAGACCACTTTATGTATATTTACTGGTAATCAGAGCCTCACCACTTGGGTTTGACACACTCTTATGTCTCAGGCGTACGTGCCACAGACACCAACCCCTCAGCCTTTAGAGTGGCCGGCTACGCAGGACCACATAGGCTGGTCACCTTTCGCCATGAGTAGCATCTTACTCCAGGGTGCAGTGTGAGTACTGTCCTCTTCTGTGCATGCTTTCCTGTGAAAAAGGTTGGGAAAACTGGTCCACGTTACCTTCACACCAAGCCTCTGATACATAATTTTCATATCCAAATATGATTTGCCTGCTATGGAAATTTAGACTCAGAGAAGTTGAATAAATTTTAGTGAGATTATACAACAGGCAGGTGAGGCAGGATTGGAGCCCAGCTCTGTCCTTCTTCAACCACAGCTTACGCTCTGCAATACTGCCCTTGGCAGTGTGGCAACTTAGTGGTACGTCGGGCCCTGTAGAACACAGGTCGGTTCACAGCATTGTGAATTAATGTGCAGAAGTACATCCTAAGTTCTAAGTGGCCTTTTTAAAAACATTTTAAGAAGTTTGTGTTTATTTATTTTGAGAGAGAGAGACTCTCCAGAGGGCTCTGTATTGTTAGTGAGGAACCCGACACAAGGCTCAGTCTGAAGAACCGCAAGATCGTGACCTGAGCCAAAATCAAGAGTTGAACACTCGAATGACTGAGCCACCCACGCTCCCCCAAATGACCTTTAAAAAAACAAAACAAAACTTGTTTATGGCTTGAGGACATTCCATACTACATCTTGTCAAGTTTAACATCAGAGTATTAACCAACTAGGGCAGTAGGAAACATGTAGTCTGGATATCCCACCCATGTAAGTCAGGGTTTTACATTGCAGATATCCACGTTACTCGCTAGGTTTGCTCTTATCTGAAAAGAGTAGTTGCCTATGATAGAAATGAATGCAGAAATACATTTGGACAGAAAAACCCAGAATGCCCTTTTGGGCAAGTAGAGTCTAAGATCCAGTGGTAGGTGTCAACTGGATGGGTCTGGTTGGTTGATGTGCAGCATTGCTGAGGATACAGAGAGGGCTCCCCCTCTCTAGCCCCACAAAGGCTGTCTTTGAACTCGAGGAAAGAGCTGCCACTTTGTGGTATGCCTGTGCTAAGAATGAATATACCACATGGGTGGAGTGGTGTGATGTGAACTCTTGCCCTTCCTTTAATTAACAGTCTGTAGATTGTTTTTTCCTGCTGGCCAAGGACCGTTAGAGTAGAACCTTAGTGTGTCCAAGATTTGTGGAGAAACTTTCTTATTACCAGTAGTTGGATTCAGATATTCAGTCATAATGCAGGTTTTAATTGAGTTGGTACATGAAAAGCCAATAGAACTGTTTTAAGTGTTGGTAAGTGTTAACTCTGTACTGGCTTCATATTTGGTTAATATTTTATTCTCTCAGTTTCTCTCTGTCTAGTGATCTAATAAAAGTTGATAATAATAACATTTTTTGGCACTTTACAAAGTACTTTCATGTGCATTCTCTCACTTTATCTTCACAATGATCATATGAGTAGATATAAATGCAGATGATGGATCTGTTGTTTGGGAGGTTAAATACCTTGCCTCAAATCACTTAGCCTTTAAATCGATGATCTGAGCCCTGAATCCCAGTCTACTTTGTCTGTATCACTGATTGTTTTTCTTTATTCCATATTTCTCAGTTTACATTGCCTTAAGCATTAATTTGTACTTTGAGAGGGGGATTAGAACATGTTAGTAGCATCATAATGTGGTAAGTAGGGAAAATTGTACATGGGTTTGGAAGTGTTTTAGTTGGTTTTACTGGAAACCATATTTGATTTCAGTTTCTAAGAACCATCCAAGATGGCTGTTGCCATTAGTGCCTGTAGTGATCCACAGCACTGCCCAGGAACACTTTCCGTGTGTGATATCCATAGCTCTTGTTTATGTGTTTGCACTCAGTCTCCCCCCAAATGAGCCATCTGGAAGGGTGGGACTCTGCTATAGGTCAGTGCTCCTTCCATGTTACATTGTTAAATAAATAGTGGTTGGCATGTAGCAAGTTTGTTAAGTCTTTTTTGACCAACTGAAAGACTGAGAATATTTAAAACGGCTTTTTTAATGTAGAATGTAAGTGGTTTGTGAGCCTTAATTTATCTTAGAGATTAAGAATATTTTTAAACATTTTGTATAAAAGAGCAGCTTGTGCTTTATTTGAAAATATTACTAATTACCAATTAAACTCTTGAATGAGCTGTAATGTTGTTTAAGGCTTATGTTTCCTATTATTTTGATTGAGTTCAGATCAAGCAGCTCTTAAGAGAACATTTACATATCGCTTGTCATTCATTAATGGGAAAAATATCCATGGTCAAGTTTGAGCTGCTGATGTTTTTAGGAAATCATTAACTTTTTTCTACAGATTAAAGAAAAGGCTTATGAACATTTAGACATTAACAGATAGAGTCATGCTTTTTTGCTTTGTTTTTAAGGAATAGGCAGTTACTTGATTTAATTCCATGTAGTATACTGCTTTTCAGGCTGTAGGTTACAACCCATCGGGGCATCCTGAAATCAGTTTAGTGGATGAGAACCAGCATTTTTTTTTTAATGGAATGGAAGAGAATAGATTAGTCTGGACTAATGCTAGACTGAATATAAAATATCAGAGTGCATTGTAGGTAGTCAAAATCAATAATATTTTATGAAAATTTTGTTTTAAATATATACAAGTATACATATATCTTGAATCACAGTTTACAATTATTTTTTATTGTGGGCCAAAAGATCTGTGGGATCAAAAGAACTCATTGTTTTAGAAGAGTCTTTGGAGGTTAGTATCCTGAGAGTGAGGTTATTTTTCCTCTTTGAACAACAAATTTCTTTGAAAATTGTTGATCTAATACATATTAGCTAATTATTTAAAGACAGCTGTACATAAAGTACCTGTTATATAAATATATTTCCCCCCAGTGCAGTGTAATGGCTCCCTATAAAACTAATTTCAAGGATCAGTGACAAAAAAGCATGTGTCCTCTTCCTTGAAATCTCAGGCTAATCTGGATTGTCCTAGATTCTGGAGTGAGACCCAGTGAAGCTGTAACCTAACAAAACCACCAAATGGAACTATTTTGATTATGAAGCCTGGGGAACTTTTGTTTGTGGGCCTCCAGTAGGTTTCTCCTCTGTAGAACTATTTACTGGCTGTGGGGCCTTGGGTATATTTTTCTCTAAAATGAGAATAATAACAGTAGAACCTACCTCATGATATTGTTGGAGGACCTACTGAATTAAAATACATATATAAAGTCTTTAGAACAAGTTCCAGTGAAAAATAAGACCTAATAACATCAGAGCATGCTGTCTTAATGAGGAATATAGGAATAAATGAGAAAAAGAAAGAATAAATACACAGGCTTAAATTTTCAGGGAGTTTATATGTCCCTTGAAACTTGTCCATAAATATGCTGTGACTACAGCCTTCAGTGAAAGACCCAAGACTCTAGACACAGATAAGACCAAAGTCCTCGAAAAAGTAAATGATTTAAGCTGTCCGCCTCATTTTTTAATGTTGCTGACAGTTGGGGAAGACTTCAACTGAACTAATTTCTGAATTTGTCTGAAATTTGGCACTGTCTCAGCTTGAGACAGTTTGGCACAAGCCTTTGAAAACTTTCATTATTGCTGGTACAGTGACTCTTCAGTGTGCGAAAATTGAGTTCTGAACCAGAAAATGCTTTTTGCTCACTGCTCTGGAGCTTCCTAGCTCATGCGTGGACTCCAGTTGTCGGTTATTTTAGTAGGAATTTTTCTTTCTTTTCCCCTGAAACTCGTATCTGAAAATTCCAGCAGTCACCCCTTCTACCCTCATAAATCAAATGCTAAGTACGTATCTTCCCACACATCTTCCCAGATTAGTCTTCCTGAGACACAGTTCAGATGTGTCACTTCTGAATCTCAAATTCGTCTCTCAAATTCGAGACCATATGGCTCATTCCTACCTTTCTGTCTTTATGTCCTACTTTGATTTTCTGTACATGTCTTACACATTTGTGTAATAAACTTTGCTATCACCATCTTCTCCCTATATGCAGTGACAGCAAACCCATCTGTAATTGTGACACTGTCTCCTTGACGCTTTTCCTGTTTCATTTAAT
Organism: Panthera tigris; assembly: GCF_018350195.1. Taxonomy (NCBI): domain Eukaryota; kingdom Metazoa; phylum Chordata; class Mammalia; order Carnivora; family Felidae; genus Panthera; species Panthera tigris. The sequence goes on from NC_056664.1 coordinate 112,566,657, forward strand.
TCTTAACCCCTACACACACACACACATACACACACACACACACACACACACACACACGTAGATGTGCCCTCCCCTGCCGCTGGACTCAGAGGGCATTGATAGGCCTCCTAATGCCTTCTCTTGACGTTCTTCGTACAGTCTGTCTTTGAATGTACCCATAACGCTGTCATCTTCTCTACTTTATTTGTTGTTTTTGTCCGTTCTTTTTCATTTTTATATTCCTGACAAGGTCTAGCTTTATGCCCTGCATCTAACAGTCATTCACTGTGAATGGTAGCTAGCATTTGTTGAACTGTGTAACAGAGACACATATGTGTATTCATGTAATCTTCTGATTACTCCATGAGGTAGGTCCTGTTATTCTAATCACAGATAAAGTTGCTAAGCTTTATTATAGATGTTGTGGAATTTGCCCACAGTCACATAGGACCCAGGTCACATAGGATCCAGGACTCAACCCTGTTGTGCTAGACCTCACAGCCCATACCTATAATCATTATACCATATTCTTCATTAAACTATGTTGAATTGAATTTATAGAATTTTATCAGTTATCCATGGGAGGATAAGTGAGACTGATTTAAAGATTAAATATATTAAAGTACTAAAGTGGAATTTTCTTTTTTCTTTTTGTTTCAAGTCTATTTATTTATTTTGAGAGAGAGGGAGAGCAAGTGGGGGAGGAGCAGAGAGGAGAGAGAATACCAAGCAGGCTCAGTGCTCTCAGCACAGAGCCTGACATGGGACTCAATCTCAACGAACTGTGAGATCATAACCTAAGCCGAAACCAAGAGTCAAGCGCTCAACCGACTGAGCCACCCAGATGCCCTAAACTATTATTTTTGGGGATTTTCAATGCAAAATTGTTTTTAGGAACTTTGGAACAAACTAGGGAATCTCTGGTCTTTCAAGGGAACTTTGAAAATCTCTACATACCAACAAAAATGCCACCAATCTCCTGACCTTTCTATTTTTGGGGATGTGGCAAGAAGTCCCCTATTATTTCCTCTCTAGATGCATAGTTAGAGGTCCTAACAAGCTGAGATGCTCTTTGCTTGAGCCCTTTTGTTGTAAAGATGTGTGGTGCTTAAGCCATGGGTCATGTGTTTATGCGTTTTTACTTCCCTTTTCCTTCATTGACTGGTTCGAGTAAAGTTTGCATAAACAAAATGGTTGATGCCCTATATTTTTTTAACTCATTTAGTGATATACCAGTGAATTTGTAGCAGCCCTGTCTACTTGTTCTAGCTTTTTCTTTCCCACACTTAAATGAAATTGGTAGCAAAAAGGGTAACAGGCCAAGTTTCAGAAGAGACCAAGCAAGACACATGGTTCACGGTTTGCAGTGTGATCCAGCAGCAAATGAAGCAGACCAGTGTGTTAGTACCATTGAGGATGAATCCAAGTGTCCTTGAAACAAAAAGGGAAGATGAGTTAGTCGGATTGGGAGAACCCTAGGTCTCCTCCCAAAGCAAGGCAGGATTTAGCTTCCGTTGAAGCAGAAATTAGTGGAGAGCAAAAAGGAGGTCTTTCCTCGGTGGTTCCGTTACTAGAATGGTGTACCTTATTTCACTTGGAAAAAGAATCAAAGATGACTTTGAGGTGGGCCTAACATGGACTGAAATGAGAAATGTAGCTTGTTGGTTGTGAGACAAATTGTTTAGGTGTGAACATAGCATATGAAGAAGATACAGAAGAACAAGAACAAGAAAATGGATTACATCTATTATTTTATTTTTAAAGTTTATTTTGAGAGAGAGAGAGAGAGAAAGCATGAGCAGGGGGAGGGGCAATCCCAAGCAAACTCTGCACTGTCAGTGCAGGGCCAGATGTGGGGCTTGAACTCATGAACCATAAGATCATGACCTGAGCTGAAGGCAGACGCTTAACCAACTGAGCCACCCAGGCGCCCCTTGTGATATGTCTGACTTTTAAAATGGTATTTATTAGTTTGTATTTATGGAATACTTGACAGACTAGATGACCAAAATATGATCATGTGAACTTAGGAAGCACCTAAGTTACAGACGAGTTATTCATGCTTTAGATATTCTTTTCTATACTACAAACAAAACAAAAACCAAAAAACTGGTTATATTTCTGAATCACTCTACAGCATTTAAAATATAGTTTGCATATGTATTTTCAAGAACACATGTATCATACAAAGTAGGACAGACTTAAAATTGATTCCAATTTTGAATAGGTGGCATGATTTAACTCACTGTCAAGGATGGTTAGAGCTAAGTCATTAATCATTTTATTAATTTTTCCTGTGTCTCTGGGACTATGTTACTGTCGATTATGACATCCATGGTGCATATTCTTCACAATTTAGAGCTAGAAGAGGTTTTGGTTTAGAAGTTGTATAATATATAATTTAAAGCAGATGAATTTTGATATTCCAGATTAATTTTGTTAGCACAGCAGAAAGCTAAATGGTAATTTGGTTATTTCATTTTCAGAGGTAATTGAAGCAGATGCTGGTGAGGTCACTGGGGACTGAGTCATCTCCATTTCAATGGCTCCATCATTTTTTTTTTAAGTGTGTGTTGTGGGGGATGTTTCCTTTTACTTTGCTAAATCAACTATTTTTACTCGATAATGAGAGAAATTTAATTTTTTTAACCACAGTCCTGAATGTATATTATCAGGATTTCAGAACATTTTTCCTTTATAAGAGTAAATGTATTTTATTTTTATTTATTTTTTTAAAATATTTTCAACTTCCTAATTATATCTTTCCTTTTATTTATTTATTTATTTATTTTTAATTTTAACATTTATTTTTATTTTTGAGACAGAGAGAGACAGAGCATGAACAGGGGAGGGGCAGAGAGAGAGAGAGACACAGAATCTGAAACAGGCTCCAGGCTCTGAGCGGTCAGCACAGAGCCCAACGCGGGGCTCGAACTCACGGACCGTGAGATCATGACCTGAGCCGAAGTCGGATGCTTAACCGACCGAGCCACCCAGGCGCCCCGAGTAAATGTATTTTAAAAGTAAAAACAAGTAACATATACATACTATATATATGTCAACATATAACTATTTTTCTTTTATAAGAATATATGGATTTTTTTAAACATAAAAATTAGTTATAAACACACATATTTAATCTAAGCTCAATTTGTGCTATCTTAACAGGTCACTGAAAACTTAATATTATAAAATTAATTGAGTTATGAACGTATTCTACATAATCTTGACTTTCTTCCTGTTTTTTTTTAATGCACAGAAAGACCTTTTTCTAAGTTTGAATAAGTGCTCATTTTGGTTTTTATATTACCTGATGCAAGTAGATACCTAAGATATCTCTCAGTTCTTTGACTTACTCAAATGTGAGCCTTTATTAAAGTCATATAATGTTTATCCTTGGGTTTGAAATATATTCTGTGTTATGGCGAGAAACTTGTGCATGGCTTATATTCAGAAAGACCTTACGTGCCTACACGAGTTAAGCCCAGAGGGTAGCGTGGTGAACATAATGAACATAACAAACGTGGGGCTTGTTCTTACAGAGATTACTTTTCACATAGACATTAAATATGGAAATATAAATGCATATGTCATTAGAAATTTCAGAGTTTGCCATGAGGGAAAACAACAGGATGTTCCAAAGAATTTTAAGGGCAGTATCCATTTTAGATAGGAGTGATATTCAAGGAAGACTTCTAGAGAATAATGATATTTGAGCTGATCTTGGTATGGGCAGGATCTGTCAGATGAAATGTGTGTTTAAGAGAAGGGCTGGGGAAAAACAAATGGAGGGGACTGTTTTAAGTACAGGAAACACTTAGATTCAAAAACCTTAAGTGGGGAGAAGGCATGGCAGATTCCTGGGTCTGCAACAAGACCAGTGTGGCTGGAACAGAGTGCTTTAGGGGAGGATTGCACAAAAAGGGTGGAGAAGTGGGGCAAGTCACGCGGGGGGTTGTTGGCCAAGTTTGGGAACTGGGATTAAGCAACCAGAGGAATAGAGATGCCGTTAAATTAAATGGGAAAACTGGGAAAATAACAACTTTGAGTGGGAATCTCAAGAATTTAAGTTTGGATGTGTTCATTTTGAGATGCCTATGAGACATCCAAGTGGAACCAGTAAATGTATAGTTGGGTATGTGTACCTGGAATGAAAGCAGAGTGGTCTGGGCTGAGATAGAAATTGAGGAGTTCTTGGGCCCAGCCAGCAGGTGAATGGATGAGATCATATAGGGAAAGAATGTAACGTGAAAAGAGAACAGAACTTAGGAATGGGGAACAGAATTGAGGAACCCCAACATTTAGTGGTCTAGTAGGATGAAATCCAAAAGAGACAGAATTACAGCAGCCAGGAGCAAAGAGCAAGCATTTCAAGAAAGAGAGAATGGTCATGAGAGTTGAGAGGTAAATTGAGATGAGGACTGAAAAGTATCCATTAGGTTTGGCCACTTGGACGTCACTGATTGAATGAAAACAGTTTCAGTGCAGTAGTGAGGGAAGCCAGTGTAATATAAATGGGAAGTAAGGGAATGGACATAGAGCTTCTAGGCAATTCTTCTGGGAACTTGGCTGGGAAAGGAAGCCAAAAATTAGGATCATGGCAAGAGGGAGATGTGGAGGTCAAGGACAGCAAGTTTATAAAGATGGAGGAGGAAGAGAAGTAAAGCATTTTGTCAGTTAATGGGGATGGTCCATCAGAGGTGGAGGGGGGGATTCCTCAGAGAGGCCAGCTTGATGTGTGACCCTTATGTAAAGTCATGAGGACATTCACAAAGCAATAAAGCAGGAGATGAGCCAGGCCAGGTTGCCTATACACTGTCCATCCAGGGTCTATAACATGTTTAAAGTTATACTTGTATATATTGGTGGTTCTACCCTCTTCTTTGCTGATTCCTCACTCTATGCCAGGAGGTTTACAAATATGACCTCACTTCATCGCCATAATAACCCATGAGGTGGATGGTGGTATTTTCCTATTTGACAGGCAAGAGAACAGGCTTAGAGTGCTCTAGTAACTCCCCAAGTTACACAGCTAATAAGTAATGGAGTCAGGATTTCTTCCTTCTGTGTTTAACTCTTAGGCCTTTATTAACTACTACTTCTATACCGCCTTCCAATAGTATAAAAATAATTAGAACAGTTCTATTCCATATTAGAAAATTTCAATTGTAGTATATTCATTTAGAAGTTTGTAGAAATTTTGTCATAATTTTTTTAACAGTAATGTGTCCTCTTTTGTAATATATGTCAAAGGGTAGTTGGAGAATTCCTCAGTGTTTAAGGCTTTTTCTTTATTGATATGAATTTAAAAAAGAAACTATAAGTGACTGGGTTTTAAAAGATTGCTGTTTAGTGGGGCACCTGGGTGGCTCAGTCGGTTAAGCATCTTATTCTTGATCTCGTCTCAGGTCATGATTTCACAGTTCATGAATTCGAGCGCACATGGGGCTCTGTGCTGGCAGCTCAGAGCCTGCTTGGAATTTTCTCTCCCTCTCTCTCTGCCCCTACCCCATTCATGCTGTCTCTCTCTCTCTCTCTCTCTTAAAGTAAACAAATAAACTTAAAAAAAAAATCTTTAAAAATAAAATATTGGCCTTTTGGGGCACCTGGGTGGCCCATTCAGTCAAGTGTCCAACTCCTGACATCAGCTCAGGTCGTGATCCCAGGGATTGTGGGATCAAGCCCTGCATCAGGCTCCTCACTGAACATGGAGCCTGCTTAAGATTCTCTCTCTCACAGGGTGCCTGGGTGGCTCAGTCGGTTAAGCGGCCGACTTCGGCTCAGGTCATGATCTCACGGTTTGTGAGTTCGAGCCCCGCATCGGGCTCTGTGCTGACAGCTCAGAGCCCGGAGCCTGCTTCAGATTCTGTGTCTCCCTCTCTCTGACCTTCCCCGTTCATGCTCTGTCTCTCTCTGTCTCAAAAATAAATAAATGTTAAAAAAAAAAGTTAAAAAAAAAAAGATTCTCTCTCTTCCCCCCCCCCCCCCGCCGCCCTGCTTCCCTGCTCACGTGCATGTTCTCTCTCTCTCTCTCAAATTAAAAAAAAAAAAAAATACTGGTGTTTTAATATAACTTTTCTGTTATAGGTGAGCATTAATCGTTCATGTCTATTTTAAATGAAGAATGCTAATCTTAATGCTGTGGGAAATGACATCTGTATAGGAACTTGATGCGCAGTATGTTTGATGAGAGCAGCTACTGTTCTGGAGTTGCCTGTTGTAGTATCCTCTTCTCTGCACAGAAAGCAAGCCATTAGCAAATCTTCCTGCATTTTCAAGTAAACATTGTGCAGCAGAGTGGTTATGTCTGCACAGCTCTGATAACAGCTGTTAAATTTCTTTTCCTGCAATCAGAATTCTAACGGCAGTCTCCAAGACCTTTTTTGAGTGCAGTGTTTCACAATGACTTAATTTTATAGGCACATCAGATGAGGAACTTTAGTCCCTCTCTAGCAGTGGGTGTGGGGTGTAGAGGAACTAGGTAATGTAGTCATTAGGTAATGCCCGGGGAGCCTGGAAGAAGTGATGGAGAGATTAGAAAGAAAAGAGCATTTTCTTTAGTAAATGTCAATTCATGTTGGCCTGACATGTCATTTTTCTTCTACTCATCTTCTTTTTTTTTTTTTTTAATTTTTTTTTTCAACGTTTTTTATTTATTTTTGGGACAGAGAGAGACAGAGCATGAACGGGGGAGGGGCAGAGAGAGAGGGAGACACAGAATCGGAAACAGGCTCCAGGCTCCAAGCCATCAGTCCAGAGCCTGATGCGGGGCTCGAACTCACGGACCGCGAGATCGTGACCTGGCTGAAGTCGGACGCTTAACCGACTGCGCCACCCAGGCGCCCCTCATCTTCTTGATATGGGCATCATTTCTAATTTCAGAAGCATAAAATCTTTTTGCTGAAGGGTTAAGGTCATCGGGGCCACCATGCCAAGGACCGAATCTCCACTGCATCTGACAAATAGGCCTTTTCCAACCTGGATTTGAACTTTTCCAGCAATGGGGGTGTCCCAAGGACTCCCAAGGCTACTCATTTCTTGATTGAAAAGTTTTTGTTAGTAGAAATTTGTTTTCAAGTTTTTAGTTAAAATTTATTTTTTCAACTTATTCTACTTATTGTCAATTACTTAGGATCCACACAGAATAAATAAAATCCTCTTTTTATATATTATCATTGTATATGTTTGAAGGTAACATCATTTTCTTCTTGAACCTTCTCTTTTCCATGCTAAATATTCTAAGTTTTTAAATCTCTCCATCTAAGACAGGTTTTTGATTCTTTACTACCTCGGTTTGGTCTGATTAATGCATTGATAGGAATATTACTTGTTATCCTTTTATTTTTGTTAATATAGCATTATATTGTATTAGTTTGTTGACAACAGTTGTATTCACACTGAGGGAAAAAAGTTTTTTCCCTTGTGAATTAGAGTTTTAATTTTATCTTGTTTGTTTTCCAGCCATTATTCTAATTTTCCAGAAATTTTGAAGGCTGATTTTTTACATCAAACATATTTCCTGTCCTTCCTATCTTGGATCAGATATACAACCTGAACAGCATGCTTTCTGTGTCCTTATCCAAGTGGTTGATGAAAATGCTGAATTGGAAAGCTGTGTGCATTATGGCACATTAGTATCATTGGTGGATTAAATAATTATCTTTAAGTCTTTCAACTTGCTATAAATCAACTTGCATAAGTTCACTTAACTGAATTCTCTGTTTCCATCTTTTAATAAGGTAGTGTCAGACATTTTCAAGGGCCTTAGTGAAATCTTGATATACTGTACCTTGTGTCATGCCCATTGACATGCCAAATCTAGCAATACTGTTAAAAAAAAAGAGAGAATTATGTTAGTTTTCACTCATTTTCGTATACCCATGGTGGTTCCCGGCAGTCAACAATTTATCTTCAATTAATCACAGAAGATTTGTCTAATATCTGTCAGTTTATTTTTCAGGGAGTCGTTATCAAGCTGCTCAGTGTACTATTTCTAGAATATGTTTTTTTTTTCTTTTGAAAACCAGAATTTTTTTTCCCAATTCCAGTCTTTCTCTATGATTCTTCAGAGATTACTGGCAATGGTTCCACAACTCAGGGAATTGTTTCTTATAGGGCTAGAGACTTCATCCAGGATTTCATTTTCTTAGCTGTGATGCTTTATCCTTTTTAGTTTTTCACTTAGTCTCTTTGATAGAGCTGCAGCATTGGAGTGGACTAGGTCTACTTTCTCTCTCTTCTAAGTTGACTTCATCCAGCGTGCCATGGCCAATGGCTGTATTGCTTCTTGCAGCCTCATTCTCTCAACATCCCTAAAATTTCCTTGTGAATTTTTCCTTTGCACTGATTACAAACATTGGCTCATTCTGGGCTTCAGATTTCCATTGTTCTTACAGTTTTCTGTCTTTTGCTTGTTGCTTTTGCTTGTTGCATTTTGTGCCTCTCTGCCACCTTTTGTACGTGCCCACTGAAAACTTGAGCTCATTGGGACACATTTATTTCTTGAGATGCTTTCTGCTTTGCCTCTTCAACAGACCCATTTGTGATGGAGTTGACAGAATTTGTTTTAGAAGAACATATCACCTTGAACCATTTTCCTTTTAGAATCTGCCCATGAGATCATACTTGTCTGCCCTTTCCTTCAGCAGACATTTGTGGGTTCACCCGTATGTTGGATCTAAAAAACAAAACAAATGAATAAACAAACCAAAAGCAGAATCAGACCTGTAAATACAGAGAACATCTGTATGGTTGGTTATGGTTGGTTGCCAGAAGGGAGGACGGTGAGGGGCAGGGCAAAATGGGTGAAGAGGAGTGGGAGATACTGGCTTCCAGTTATGAAGTGAATAAGTCATGGGAATAAAAGGCACAGCTGGGAAAGATAGTCAATGATATTGTAATAACGTGTATGGTGACAGATGGCAGCTACACTGGTGGGGAGGGTAGCATAACATATAGAGAAGTTGAATCACTGTGTTGTAATCCTAAAACTAATGTCACATTGTGTGTAACTATATGCAAATTAAAACATTTAAAAAAACCTATTTGTAGGAATATACAGTCTGGTATAATAACAGGATGCTTATAAAAGAAGTAACAATGGGATAAATACCGGATAAGGTGACTGCCAAGTGCTAAGAGTATGGAGCAGTGAAAGTGACTGTCCAGAAGAGCCTGGGCATCATCATAAAAGAGGTGACATTGTGCTGTCTTCAGATGCCATGAAGAGAGAATGAAGGAGGGAAGTTTCACACAGAGGGGAGACTGTGTATGGATGCATGATCACATGAAAATACATGGGATTTACCTGTGACTGGGACACTGAGAGAAAGTCCTCATATTCTTTAAGAGCAGCCCATCATTTGGGTCCATTCTTTCTCACTGTCTGTTGTATACTACCATATCTTCCCTCTGACTTACAGTCATAATCTTCAACTGGAAGGTGAGGGGAAAATACTGTTGACCCAAATCTATAAGATTTCTACCTAGAACTTCAAAGTCCTAGAGAGTCATTTTCATATTTCTTCTATTGGGGCTCAGTCCCTTGACCAATAACTGGATCAGTTACTGTTTCTTGACTGGTGGTTTTGATAATCCTTAGGATGTTTTCTGCCACTTTGTTAATTTCTGTGCTAAACCTAATTCTACCAGGGTGAATTTTTGTTGCTTTTATTCCCCCAAACAAGGAGCTGCCTAATACCTAACTCTTTTAACTATGAAAAGGATCAGCAAAATAATTACTAAATTAATTTTATTACTTCCCGGGCAAGCGCACACACACCAGTTATTTGGTTGTGCTACCTAAGGACTGAAGTTTGCACCCTGGATAGTAGGAATGAGTTCCATAAGCCCACAAACGATTGGCTCTGGCCGGTCCCATTTTCCATTCCTCAGTAAAGATCCCTCATTTATGGCCCATGAGGGTCAACACACCAAGGATGCTCAGAGTTCACAACTTCTTATCAGCTTTGGTGGGTAGGCTGCTCTAAATCACAGTCAATTTATAGTGAAACTCAGCACCAAGTTTACTTCCTGGGGAAGTGCTACTGTGAGTGGGAAGTTCTTTGGCAGGTCTTATGAGGGACTGCTAGGATCTCTCAGGTGCCCTTATTTTCCACGGCCTCTGGGGCAGATCTGACATCCGTGGGACGCCGTCACGTTGTTGTACCCCGGCATGACCCCGATCCTTATTTCTCCCCGCCACGTGTCCCACCTGCCAGAATTCTGTTACTGGTTTCCGTTCTCTCTGGAGCTTTGGAATAGTTTTCTTTCTTGTGTCTTACCAATTATTTTCCAATTCTGGAAATTCTGTTTAAGGCAACATTTATGTTTTTCAAAATAAAGTTTCTGCTCCAGTCGGTGTTACCATAGAGTCAAACTGTTGGCTCTAGAAATCTGGCGATTTGCTCATATGAGGTCACAATATTAAGTGATTCTCATAGTTTAACCTCATTGAAGGGAAAATAAGAAATGGGAAAAAAAAATCAGAAACCAGGAAAGATAAATGTGCTTCTAGTGAAGGTCACATACATACACACAAAACAATTTAGTTGATTAGGCAGACAACTAAAATTCTCAGAAGAAATAAGCAGGGCTGGTCTTTTTTTTTTTTTTTTTTAATTTTTTTTTTTTAACGTTTATTTATTTTTGAGACAGAGAGAGACAAAGCATGAATGGGGGAGGGTCAGAGAGAGGGAGACACAGAATCCGAAACAGGCTCCAGGCTCTGAGCTGTCAGCACAGAGCCTGACGCGGGGCTTGAACTCACGGACCGCGAGATCATGACCTGAGCTGAAGTCGGCCCCCCGACCGACTGAGCCACCCAGGCGCCCCCAGGGCTGGTCTTTTATGTCCATCAGGATGGAGGCAGGAAGTTGCTTTGGGGGCCTTAGTCCCTTCTCCCAGTGCCATTGTGGTCAGCACTCCCCACATGCCACCCGCAATAAACAAGCAGTCCTGATTTAAAAAAAAAAAAAAAAAAAAAAAAAAAAGGTATACTTGCTTAGCAGATGCAGCTTTAAGGCAAGGCCCAGAACTTTCCCTAACCCCTCCAGATCTCAATTCTGTCCCTTACTTCCTCTTGGAGAAATTACAGACTGGCCACTAGTTTAAGAAAGGCCTTCTTGCCTCTGTGTCTTCCTTCCTTTTTGTTGGCTCTACAAAATTGTTTCCTCTGAAAAATAATAATGGAACTTTTTAAAAAAATGGCATGTGAAGTTGTCACTGTATTTTAAAAATCATACTGCATGCAAAAAGATGTTTTTGTAGGCAGATAAGCAAGAAATGATAAAAAAAAACTTTTAAAATAATGTGTAATTTGATACACAGAGAAGTATTAAAAGAAACATGTGGGTGGCTTATTTTCGTTTTTGTTTTTAGTAAACGCAAATGTTTGACTAACCATGGAAAACTCTCATGAAATACTTATTTGTGTGTTTGAAATCGCCACTAGGTAAAACTAAAGTGACTTAAAAATATAAATAATACTTATTAAATACATGTGGACATAGTATAGTCCTCTGCACCTATAAGAATATTGTAAGAAATTTTATTTTTAACTTAAATAAAATTTTTTTTAATGTTTGTTTATTTTTAAGAGAGAGCATGAGTGGGGGAGGAGCAGAGAGAGAGGGAGACACAGAATCCAAAACAGGCTCCAGGCTCTGAGCTGTCAGCACAGAGCCCGACACGGGGCTCAAACCCACAAACTCTGAGATCGTGACCTGAGTCGAAGTCGGATGCTTAACTGAGCCACCCAAGGTGCCCCAGAAATTTTATTTAAAATAATGAAGAATCTTGTTCTTTGAATAATCAATACTCATATGATTTAGATTTCTTAGTTGTTTATTTTTATGGAATTTAATGCTAGAAAGTATGTTAAAAACTACTTAAGCTAATTTCTCGGTAGTTACTGAGCCTTCAGAGGTGGTTATTTAACTGGTGTTAGTGGCTAGTTAGGGCATCACTTAAACATTCATTCAGCATGTATATTTTGCTTCTGGTGTGTATCCTGAATGCTGTGCTAAGCACTGAGTATATAGTGATGTATAACTAAGACAGACACTGTCCCTTCCCTCAGGGAGCTTATATTCTATGGGGAGAGCCAGATATTGAACAGCTAATTACAGTAGTGATGATTCCATTAGACTATTGATAAGTGCTACAAAGAAAAATTAATGGCAGCATAGAGACTTTCGCAGGAAGACCTGACCAATTCTGAGGATCAGGGAAGAAGCTGATGAGGAAGTAACATTTGACCTGATCTCTGAGGGATGGTAAGAATGAACCAGTTGAAGGGTGATGGGATGCATTTTTGGCAGAGGAAGCTGCATGAATAAAGGCCAGAAGGTAAACTCAATAGGAAATAACACTGGTGGAATGTGGAGATTGAAATGGAGCAGGATCCAGGGTCCAGGTTTCTACTTAAAACAGCTGAGTGGACAGTGGTTTTCCAGTAAGGTACGAGACACCTCAAGGAAACCAGGTTTGGGGAGGCAAATGGCAGGCTTGGTTTGGGTCATCTTAAATTTGGTGTGCCTCTGGGAAGAGTAGGGTTTTGTGGAACAGGGGATTGTATACAAAGGGGAGAAGCTCAGAGCACAGTTTTGAACTGGGAAGTGTAAAGTTGAGAGGCATCAGTTTAAAAATGGAAGCCATGACCATGGGTCTTCTAAGAGAGTGTGAAGAGAGAACTCCCAACCCTGCCCCATCCCTAATCTTCCCCATCACTATGGGTACATCTACCCCTTGGCTTAAACTGAAAAATATGAGTTGGTTTTAATCTTCTTTCCCTCACCTTCCATGCCTAATTCATTAGCAAACTCTGTTGGCTTCACTTCCAGAACATAAGCTAAATTTGTTCACTTCATCTCCTCATCTCCTCTCTCCTGGATAGCTGCTGTAACCTTCAGCTGGTCTCCTAGCTTCTACTCTTCCCCTTTGCAATCCATTCTTCACATAGGAACCAGAGAAAAACTTTAAAAAAAAAATTTTTTTTAACATTTATTTATTTTTGAGACAGAGCGAGAGCATGCAGGGGAGGGTCAGAGAAAGAGGGAGATGCAGAATCTGAAACAGGCTCCAGGCTCTGAGCTGTTAGCACAGAGCCCGACGCAGGGCTCGAACCCACAGACCATGAGATCATGACCTGAGCCGAAGTCGGACGCTTAACCGACTGAGCCACCCAGGCGCCCCAAAACTTTTAAAATACAAATCAGATCATCTCATCCTCTGGATTAAATGTTTCTTGTGGCCCTTGAAATAAAATCTAAACGCTTCACATTGGTACAAAGCCTGCACATGTCAGCCCCTGCCTACTCCTCTGATCTTATCAGTGTTCACCTGGGCACCACCTCCCAGTGGTCTTCCTTCTTGAACAGAAACCCAAGGGGATTGAGATGGCACACAAACACCAGGAGGGTGTGGTTTGGTGTCCACAAAGCCAGAAAATGTCTGGTTGGTAGTGTTGATCACAGCTGAAGGGTCAAGTGAGATCAGAGTTGGAAAATGTCCACCAAGGCCTGCTAGCCCTTGCTCTGCTAGCCCCTGCTCGTGGCTCTCTCTATTCCTGCGGCACCCTGTATGGGGCATTTCCTGAAGTCACCTGCTCTGTGACTGCAGCGCCTTGGCGTGAGTGTGTAATTCCGTGCCACCAAGGAGTTTGGAATCCTAACTGGTCAAGGGAACAGCACAGTGAAGCATTGTTCTCACTAAAATAGAAAATAGAGACTAGAGGGACAGACGATAAATGAGAAAGAAAACAGTTTTTACTGATTGCAGGGCTCACCCATTTTTTCATGATTTAAAGCAACAGTAAGCGATAACGATAAATTCAAACTGTAAAAGGGTGTAGTGTAAATAAATGATTTTTAAAGCCTTCTGACCTTTTCTCCTTTTCTCTCCTGCAATTTCCTTTCCCCAGAGGTCACCTGGGTGATAGGATCATATCGATCCTGTTATAAATATTCATGCATATATAATTATGTTTCCTCCTCCATGCCTATAGATTCCCATTGTTGCTCTTCAACTTCTTTTGTTTTTACTTAATGTTATATGTAGACGTATTTTTATGATGATTCCATATTTTTTGCTATGACAGTGTTGCATTGAATTGCATTATGTTTATGTACACAATTTATACACACACACACACACACACACACAGGTTTGTGTACAGTTAATTTTTAGATAGTTATTCCAAATTGCCCTCCAAGAATTATGTCCCAGCTTGCATTTGTACAAATAGTGTTTTTGGTGGGATGTACCATTTTGCTGTAGACACATACTTTTAAAAGGTTGCTACTTTGGGGTTGTCTTGGTCTACATCAGTTTTTCGTTCTTCCTTTCTTCTTTCCCATTTCCTGTCTTTTTGTCTTTCCTTACTTTTCTGTCTTCCTTTCTTATTTTCTTTCTTTCCCTCCTTTCTGTTCTTGTTTCCCCTTCCTCCTTTTTCTCCCTTGTTCCCTCTCTTCCTCCCTTTGTTTTTTCCATTCATTCAGTCATCAGTATTTATGAAGAGGCTACTCCACCTAGGACAGCATGCTAACAGCCCTAAGCAACTGATTATCATCTTGAAGGAAGGGATAGTGGAGTTTAGTGCCTCCCTGCTCAGGCACCTGCTGAGATACTGCAGGTACCGAACTGAATGTTCATTTGAGAGCAACAAATATAATAGGAGTACAGACGTATCTTATATGAAGAGAGATGGAAGGTACTGGAGATATCTAGCCTGAAGAAGAAGAAAACTTGCTGGGTGGGCATGCTGTCTGCTTTCACATCTTGAAAAGGCCCACCTTGAGGAGAAGACTCAGTTCTCCGATACAAGGGAAGAAGAAATCAGACCGATGGCTGGAAACTTCAGAAGCAGATTCTGGCATCCAGCATAATGAAGAACCTTGTAAATATTATTTACTGATTTATTAGTAATAATTGTTTTCTCTGTCAGCTAGTGCTCCTTTTGATGCAAGTGGCAACAAAAGCCTGAGAGAAAAGGCGTGGCATTAAGAATGGTAGACTTCTGGGTTTGTACGCTGCATGCTGCCCGTCTCTCAGCTCTTTACTGGTGGGGTGGGTCTGGACCCTCGTTATACAGTGACAGGAAGACTGCCAGCCTCCTATCTTCCTGGGTAGGAAAGGGCAGGAGTGCTTCCTGGTGGCTCATTCAGTTGTCCAGCTCACAGTCACCCTGACTGGACCAAAGTGAAAACACCCCTTTGGGAAAGGGAGCAGGTGGGGAGCGCAGTGGCCAGTGGTCTGCTGCACTTCCTGGTCTGGCTGAACAGGAACGGCAGGTTTTCCCTGCTCTGACAGTGGGCCAGTTCCCTGGTCCGCCTTGGGGCAGCCACAAGTTCTGCTCAGAGTAGCTTGCTCTTGTCCATTTTCCCCACAACACTGAGGAGGAGCCCGCCTGGGAGCTGGACTTCCCCAGTAGCCCTTTTTCTGGTGGCATAGATTTGGGGACCCAGGGATGACTTTGGAGCTGAGCATTTATAAGTTCTTATGTCTGATAAATTAGGGATTTCTCTGGCAATACAATTCATTTAAAATTTTTGCAGGCTTTAATTCTGTTGTCATTGGCCAAACTCCCTCGGCTGGTAACCAGAACCGTGGACTTTGGATGCAGATAGAACTGGCTCAGGAATTTTGGTCTCTCAGCAGTGGGCTGTTAGCCCATCTCCTGAGCCTTCAGAGTAGCACTACCCTCTGGGGCTTTGCTTCCAGGCAGTAAAAACCCGTGGCCTGAGTTGGGGAGGACTATTTGCTTCTGAGGAGCCCTGGACTGTATTCGAGCTGCATCAGTGCGGTCTGGCCACCATCCTGTGTGTCTGGCAGAGGGAATAAGTGGCGGTATTTGGGAGGGGCCTGAAGAAGAGAGCTGCTTACAGATCCTTAGTACAGCAGCGTCCCCTACTTTTTTGCACTAACTTTAGTTTGGGGCAGCTAATTTTGCTTTTCCACCTCCACAAGACTCCTGGTCACCAGGCTTTCAACTGTTGCAAGCCACACAAAAAAAATTTTCTCTTAGCAGAAATATGTTTTCATCCGGCTCTACTTTCAGTTGATAAATTAAAGCCTACGCTTGTCTATTTCTTGTAAAGATCTTACTGAAGACTGAAAGAAATGGACAATTTACTTTAGAATCCTAAAAATTCTCTTAAGTCCTCTAATAGTGCATCCTGATAGACACACAATGTGGTTTTAAGGTACAAGAGGCATCCATTTTGTTGTCACATGACAAAGCAGGCCAACTTCCCAGCTGTCCTCCATCCCCAGCTCAGCCAGTCCACATTTTGGGGTCCTTCACAACCTTACTTCTTTAATTTTCTTAAATACTTTTTAAAGTTTATTTATTTATTTTGAGAGAGAACATGAGCAAGGGAGGAGCAGAGAGAGAGAGAGAGAGAGAGAGAGAGAGAGAGAGAGAGAGAATCCCAAGCAGGCTCCACACTGTCAGCACAGAGCCAGATGTGGGGCTCAAACCCACAAACTGTGAGATCATGACCTAAGCTGAAATCAAGAGTTGGACGCTTAACCGACTGAGTCACCCGGGGTCCTGAAACAACCTTACTTCTTTTGTAAATTTCCATAATAGGACTCTCTTCCCCCTTTGTTGGGGGCAGGAGGAGAGCATCCCAAGTAACAGAAAACAAATCAAACTAACTTAGGGAAGGAAAGAAGGCATTAGGGGATTGACTGACACACATTAGTTACAAGTCCAGGTTAAATTTTAGATTTGACTTCAGAAATGCCTGAATAGTGTTATCATGACTCAGTTTCTCTCTATTGAAGCTCTTCCACTCTTTTGTCGTCTCGGATTTTCCTTGATGAACACTGCCAACTCAGGATCTCCCTTGTGCAACATCAGGCAAAGCAAGTGTGTTTGCCAGTGGTGCATACAAGATTCACTGCGATTGGACCAGCCTAGGCCAAGTGCTGGTTCTTGGAGTCACTGCCACTGGGCAGCTGTCCCAGGGGCCTCAGTGCTTTCATTGGCTGGGGTCAAGTATTTCATCCCTGTAGCTGGGGTGGGGCCCTACCCAGATATGCTATTAAAAGGGGGTGGGGCAGAGGAGGGTGTATTTACTGAAAATTGAAACTTGATGTCAAAACAAGGAGAAAAAAAGACTGTAGGGAGGCCAACAAAAGTCTACTACAATGATCTTTAAGGTGAAGACACTGAACTAGACGCTGCAGTTAAAGTTTTTAAAAAGAATGATATATGTGGTGTCTCAGTGAGTTTCTGGTAATATCTTCTGGCCTGTAAATATGGTACTTAATTCCATCATTGGGTAAATGGATGAAATACATTTTAAGGAACTTTCCTACATGAGACTTTATGATTTATGCTTCTTGGAAAACAAAATGGAAAAGACAGTTTGTTCATTAGCTTAGGTAATTATTTTATCTATATAGAATTTTTAATATTGTGACAGCTTTATGTAGAATTCTGAAAACTCAATTCAGTGCTGGAGAACAAACTGAGGGTTACTGGAGGGCTTGTGGGAGAGGAATGGGCTAAATGGGTAAGGGGCACTAAGGAATCTAGTCCTGAAATCATTGTTGCACTATATGCTAACTAATTTGGATGTAAATTTAAAAAAATAAAAAATAAAATTAAAAAAATACCTCAGATCAATGCTTTCTTTAACATTGTATATAATTCCCCTAAAACAATATCTGAATATAGAAGAATTAGTATACTGATGAACAGCACCTTCTGTTTTGTGTGTATGGTAGTCAGTCTCACTAAAGATGTAATTGTTGATATATGCTGAATTTTAGTTTTTGCCCATGTCACTGTGAAATTGTAATGTGTATATGGGTTAAAAATTGAACCTTCCTTTTATTGATTGGAGCTGCATTGCCTAATCCATACAAACAGAAATGAAACTTTTCTTTATTTGACTTTCTTTTGAACTGTGGCTAATCCCTCCAGAGAGTCTCCACAATAGTTAAAAGCACGTTTATTTTCCCCCCATCTTATGCAATATTGTTGTTATTACATTTTGATTTTCTTCAGAAGTCTTCTTTAATCTCTGCCAAAATACAGTCCAGCTGAGTTTTCTTATGGCTTAATGTAGGAACATGGAAATCCACAGGAAATTTGGATGACCCTTACTCCAATATTATAAGGGTTTAAAAGGTTTTATAGTGTGTATGAAAATTAAAAGGAATTCATGAGATCAGAATGTTTAAAGCTATACAAATAAATGCAAATCAATGAGAAATTACCTTGCCTTTTATTAACAATTATTTAAAAAAAAAAAAAAACAACAGCACAAGTGTAGTAAAATCCAAGGGTAAGTTTCTTGGTAGAAAACTGCTGTTGGAGAGGGTGACTTGATGACTCAGTTAATGGCATATAATGAACTCTTTTTCACCTCCGTGTGCCGAGTGATGTATTAGGTGCAAAGAAGAATTAATAAGAAAGTCGAGTTTTCTTTATTTGGGGTTAAGGGGCAGGAGGGAGGAATTGTTAGGTCTTGCCCCTCAAAATATATTATTTGTTGAATTAGTAGATTCGTGTTGGGTGGAGTTTGATTTCTGTCATTGTTAGGGTGTAGAACAACTTCCCTTGAGATGAAGTCCCTTTTAGTCTATGTGACATAGTCAGATTAAGGGGTTTTATCAATTTATGCAATTGAGATAAAACTCAGCCTGTCATTAGCCTGCCTCATCCATTATTGCAGGACTGATGTTTGTTCATTTCCTTGTTTGTTTCTGTATTCATTCATTCCTGCCGCACCTTATCCTAGAAGGATCTGAGATGCCTTATACAAACTACACATTTGTGACCCACATGCAACCAGCTTTGTTTTGGTCCACTCTGAGCATTAAGTCACATTCAAATAAATAAGTACAGTTGACAAAATAATAGAAAATAAATCAGATGTTTACTTTACCTCTCAGGAAACTTCCAAGAGGGAGTAAATGCATTATATATGATGGAACTGTTTTTTTTTTTTTTTTTAATGTTTATTTTTGAGAAAGAGAGAGAGAGCAGGAGAGGGGCAGAGAGAGAGAGGGAGACACAGAATCCGAAGCAGGATCCAGGCTCTGAACTGTCAGCACAGAGCCGGACACGGGGCTCAAAAAAACAGACCATGAGATCATAACCTGAGCCAAAGTGAGACACTTAACTGACTGAGCCACCCAGGCGCCCCTATAATAATGAAACAAACAAAAAACCTCTTTCCCTATTTCTCTGACCTTTTACATGGCTGTCGGCTATTTCACCAAACTCTTTCCTTCTTGACCCTAAAGTACATGCTATTAGTTGTGTAGTTGACTTAGAACTACTTCCATGGTCACTGTTACAAAGACACTCCTTTTGGGGCTCCTCCCTGGCTAATTGGGAAGAATGTGCGACTCTTGTTCCTGGGTGGTAAGTTTGAGCCTCATGCTGGGTATAGAGATCACTTAAAATAAACGAATGAATGAATGAATGAATGAATGAATGAATGAATGAATGAATACTGGGGCGCCTGGGTGGCTCAGTTGGTTAAGCATCTGACTTTGGCTCAGGTCACGATCTCACTGTTCGTGGGTTTGAGCCTCGCTTTGGGCTCTGTGCTGACGGCTCAGGGCCTGGAGCCTGCTTCAGATTCTGTGTCTCCCTCTCTGTCTGCTCCTCCCCCACTCATGCTCTCTCTCTCTCTCTCTCTCTCAAAATAAATAAACATTATAAATAAATAAACAAACAAACAAACAGGACTCCTTCCCATAGATCTCCCTACTCATGAGTATAGCACATACTGGTTCCCCAGGTGTCAAAACCCTTCCTCACCCTTAACTCTAAAATTATGTAGGACCTCACAGCCTACATAAAAGGAACACTAAAAAGATGTGGATGTCTGTTATTAACATTCATAAAGGCAATTTATTACAGCGAAAGTACTGAGGGAGGGCATGATGCCAGCATATGACTCAGTAAAAGATATTTTGCAGTGGGCCAGCACAGTGTGGTCCAAGACTGCAGCTCTCTGATGATCTGAATTGACCCAAGAATAAAACTTTATGCTGTCTGGAGCAAAACATACAAACGTTGACCTTAGGGACCAAAGCAGTGATGTAAATGAGTGGATAGGTGATCATCACCAGGCTCCGGTGCCAGTGCGCTGTAGGGAAGGAAGGCTGGTGCAAGGAGACAGCACATGCCTTTTCCAAGGAGGGAAGCTGCTATTGCTCTGCTCCAGTTTTGCCATGTGGAGCCCCAGAGATGTGCTGTTATGTCTGCTAATTCTTCAAGATGAGCCTGAAATGCAGATTTTTATGTGAAATATCCCCGTTTTGAATGCTCATCAGTTAGCCAGTTGGAGTCCTAAAAAGTGCTTGTGGGCCAAGCAGAACATGCCAACAGGCTGAGTCATCCATCTCTGCTCAGAGAAAAGGGTAGCCTGCATGTTTTTTGTACAAGGCTGTCAGTCTCACTTTCATCTTCTCTGATGTGCTCAACATTGGCTCATCAAGATTGGCAAAGTCTAGAGTCTGGCGTTCTCTGATTCTCAACATCAACTAGGTATCCAACTGTTTAATTCAATTCTGACACTAACCTCCGTGAGTTAGTGTCTGACTCCACTGGTTTGAGGTCTCAGTCCCTCAAGACTACCCTCACTTTAGATGCCATTCATAAGTCCTGAATCCCCAGTCAACCCCTACTTCTGACCAACTTGTCTACAAATTTGGGAGTTCCCGTGATCCCTCCTCAGGTTTGACAATTCACTAGGATAACTCACCGAACTCAGGAAAATGCTTTGTTTACATTTACCAGTTTATTAAAAAGGGTATAACATAGAAACTGCCCAGTGGAGGAGAATGCATAGGGCAAGGTGTGCGAGTAGATGGTACAGAGCTTCCCTGCTCTCTCTGGGAGTGCCAGCCTCCTAGCATCTCAGTGTGTTCACCAAACCAAGCTCTCCAACTCATCATCGAAAGGTTTTTACAGAAGTTTCATTGTATAGACACGATTGATTACATTATTGGCCTGGGTGATTGAACTCAATCTCCAGCCCTTCTCCCTCCCCAGAAGGCTGGAGGTGGGGCTGAAATGTCCACCCTTCTAATGGTGGTGACCAGCCCCTATCCTATCTTAGTTCCCCACACAAACAGGAGTCATTTATTAACATACAAAAGATACTCTTAGCTCGGGAGATTCCAAGTCTTTTAGGAGTTCAATGCTAGACCAGAGAGGGACAAAGACCAAGCATTTATTTGTTATTACAACACAGGTGTTCTTTTTGGATGATTAAGAGCAGACTGGTATACTTTAGATATGACCACCAGTTGAGCTTTTTGAAAAGCCCAACCAAGACTACCATGTAGTTTAGAAGGTTATCGCCCCAGATTGGCCCTCAGAAAAATGAAACAAGGCCAAGATTTTTCTTTAAAAATCCATTTTCGGTTTGCCCTTACATGTTGAATGAATAACCTCAAAGTTCGTCACTAATTTTAGAAGGGAAACATTTCAAAGTAGGTATTACTAGTCTTCCACCCCCTGAATCCTATTTTTGAACAATGTCATTTCCCAAGGATATGGACAGTTTACACCAATCAGAAAAAAATATTCAAAGAAATTGAATGGGCATATTGGATGAAAACCAACTAAACTGAAAGCATCTGCCAAAATAAGTTTTCAGATTTTTTACCTGATTTACATTATTCTTTCTGAAAGTACCTATAATGACAGGAAGCGTTATGAGGCCACCTCTAATTTATAACGTTGAAATAGCATTATCATAAGAGAGTTAAGTATATGTGTGTGTCTAAAATTATTCAGAGGCAGTTGAAAATTATTAGAATATATTTTAAAAGTTGGAAGGAGGTTGAGAAGTCGAGTTAGAGCATATTCTAATTTTATGCCACTCAAAATCATTTTCTTTAGCGAGACATTTCTGCTGATCATAAATGTTATGTTTCACTCATGAGGCTTTTTGGAAAGCATTAGTTTTTATACTAAACTGATTATTTTTAGGACTGTATTTTTTATTCTTTTCCTCCATGTTTCTATAGTTTAAGCAGTTAGCAGGGAGTTAGGTTAAAATCTGAGAACAAAACCCCTGTTATCACTGTATTTCTGCTTGGAAAACTTCAAGTAGCTCTGCTTTAATTAATTGCTTGTTTTGCTGAAATAGCTTCAAGAAATCAGAATTTTTCTGTTTTTCTAGAGGAATCATGTCCTTGAAATATATTGCTGCTATGCTGAAATTTCAATATGTCGCTGAAATATATCCCAGTGCCATCACTGGGGAGTCTGACCATATGATTTGTTTTGAGTAAAAATATACATATATTTTTTAAAATATTGACTTAAAAAGATTTCTGGGCACACTAAGAAGCTCCAATAAAAGAAGAAGATATTTGGAAGACTTCTTCAGCTTTGTAGGTGATTATATAAACAGTGAAAGGCTGATTTCAGTAATGATTGAAGTGATCAGATATGAAAATGGGATTTAACCCTTTAGAAATCCTGCCTGTTAAAATTTTCCTTCCAATATCCCTATCTCCAAGAGGCTGTTTTGAGGTCACCCAACATAAAATGAAAGCTCATGTCTGTGATATTTCCATTGCACCTTGAGGTTTCAGGAGTCTTGAGTAAACTTTTTGGTTTTGCTTTAGAAATCTATGTTTACTAACCACTCATTGCCAGCCGTGAACTTTTCTTAGATCTGCTAATGATTTGGACATGGGATATAATGATGAGTTTACAATAATTCATATTACAAATGTGAATTTAGTCAGTGAGGTAGACTTGAGTGATCACCACCAAAGATAGCCAGGGCCTAATGCCTGGATTTGTGAGTGTCACCTTGCATAGCAACAGAGACCTTGAAGATAATGAAAAAGTTAAAGATTTTGAGATAGGAGGATTATCCTGGATTATCTGAGTGGGCTTTGAAATGCAGTCTCAGTGTCCACTTAAGAAAGAGGCAGAGGGAGATTTGACTACAGAGCAGGCAGTGGTGATTTTCAGTAAGCCAGAGACTGTGCTGCTGACTTTTGAAGCTGGAGGAAGGGGCCACAAGGAATGTAGCTTCCAGAAGCTGGAAGAGGCAGGGAAAGTGCCTTTGTGGGGAATGCAGTCCTATAGCTGATTTTGGACTTGTGACCTCCAGAGCTGTCAGAATAAATGTGTGTTATTTTAAGCCCCTGAGTTTGTGGTAATTTGTTAGAGCAGACATAGGGAACTAATCCAGCCAGTTAGTTTAACCAAATTAAGTTAAATAAAGCATATATAATACCACTGTAAAGCAAAAGAAATTTAAAAATTTATGCTTTGTCACTTCTTTATTTTGAGAGGGTGTGCATGTGCATGTGTAAGCAGAAGAAGGGCAGAGAGAGAGGGAGAGGTAATCCCAAGCAACCTCCGAGTGAAGCCCTACATGAGGCGGCTTGACACGGGTCTCAAACTCATGAACCATGTAATTATAATCTGAGCTGAAATCAAGTCGACACTTAACCGGCGGAGCCACCCAGGCGCCCCTATATTTTGTCACTTAACATTTCTATTTGCAGGTTTGGGTTCAGTTCTCTGTTGCTGTATTTATCAGCTTATTCTTGATTGATAAGCAGTAAAATCCCTGAGACTTAAATACCATATTTACAGGACTTTGCTGATTATTCTTCGCACCACACAGTTATCACCTGAAGCACATTCCCATTTCTGCTCCCCTTCCTCAGTTTATAGCCGAGTTATATATTACCATTGTCAGTGCCACTGATTTCCCTGTAACTTTTTCAGGCTGTGACTCAGCATCCTGACTCTTAGAAAAAGGAACTAGACTCCCACACGGCAATCTATATATGCAACAAAAGCCTGTCTTGTTTCATAAACACAAGGCAAACATTCTACACAGTAAACATTCATTTTGTGGCAGTGCCATTGTCATCCCGGTACTGAAAGGGGGCATATAAGGTTCTCTGAATGTCCCTTAAGAACCCACCCCAAGTCTCCTCTGAAAGAGTAAGAATTTGCATCCATTCCTGGCACCTGCACTTTGATTAGCAGAGTCCCCGAAGATCTCCTGATCCCATCCTGTTTTAATAGCCCAAAGAAATCCTAGAAAGGGTAACTTTTGTGGTTTGTCCCTGATTGGCATTCTATTTATGAATCTTTGTTAGAATGCGTTTCTTTTTTGATGCCAAGAAAAATTCTATTATGTGGATATGTGTTCACCTATAACGATATATCTCTAGTTATTGAACGCAGAGCTGAAGGATCTCTTTTTCTAACTGTATTGGTTTTTCCAACCAGAGTATTTCCATTTTAACTGATGAATTTTCTTGGTGGGGGAATCTCATTAGCAAAATTAGACAAAGTGAGGAAAAAGAATGTTTATCTCAAAGGGTGGCACTAGAATTAGGTACATCTACATATTTTTCCGGTGATTACCCCTAAGCTTTTTGGTTTTATTTGATCATAATTCTAAGAGAGAACTTTCATTAATTGAGTGTTTTTGTTTGTTTGTTTGTTTGTTTAACTGTCTTCCCCCTCTGACTTTAAGTTGGATATTATTTGGCATATATCACAGTTGGAAATTTGCAGTGGAAAGTGAAAACTGACCTTCCTTTTATGAAAACACATTCAATTTAATCATCTCAAAAAACCATCTGAGGCCATTCTTTCCCTCTCCCCCTTCCTTCCTTCCCTCCTTCCTCCCTTCCTTCCTTCCCTCCTTCCTTCCTTCCTTCCTCCCCCTTTCTTCCTTTCCTTTCCTTTCCTTTCCTTTCCTTTCCTTTCCTTTCCTTTCCTTTCCCTTTCTTTCTTTTTTCTCTTTTCTTTTCTTTCTTTCTTTCTTTCTTTCTTTCTTTCTTTCTTTCTTTCTTTCTTTCTTTCCTTTTATTTATTTTTGAGAGAGAGAGAGAGAGCATGAGCAGGGCAGGGGCAGAGAGAGAGAGAGAGAGAGAATATCCCAAGCAGGCTTTGCCCTGTCAGTGTGGAGCCCAACGTAGGGGCTCAAAACCAGAAAACTACAAACTGTTCAACCATGACCTGAGACAAAATCAAGAGTAGGACACTTAACCAACCTGAACCACCCAGCCACCCCCATGGACTTCTTTCAATAAATATGTACAGTACTGTAAGTGTATTTTCTCTTCCTTATGATTTTCTTAATAACATTTTCTTTTCTTTATTGTAAGAATATAGTATATAATACATATAACATATAAAATATGTTAATTGACTGTTTATGTTATCAGTAAGGCTTCCAGTCAGTAGTAGGCTATTAACAGTTAGGTTTTGGGGGATTCAGAAGTTGTATGTGGATTTTTGGCTGTGTGGGGGTCAGTGGCCCTAACCCTTGTGTTGTCAAGGGTCAACTGTATTTTGGAGGGTGGGCAAAATGGGTGAACGTGGTACAGACTTCCAGTCATAAAATAAATAAATCCTGGGATGTAATCTACAGTATGGTAACTATAGTTAATAGTACTGTATTGCATATATGAAAGTTATTAAGAGAGTAGATCTTAAAAGTTCTAATCACAAGAAAAAATTTTGTAATGATGTGACGGATGTTACATCAATGAGGTGACGGATGTTAACTAGACTTATTGTGGTGATCATTTCACAGCATATACTAATATCGAATCATTATGTTGTTCACCTGAAACTAATATGTTTATGTCAATTGTATCTGGAAAAAAAAATAGGCAGGGCAGTCCCATTTGGTTTTGGAGGTCAGAACTTGGACCTGACCTGCTTGAATATTTCTAATGATGGGGAACACTACTTTATGAAGCAGCCAGTTCCATTATTGGATTGCTTGGTTAGAAACTTATACTGAATTAACCTTTATTCCTGTATGGCTTCCTTTTCTTCATTAATTCTCTGGAGTTCACACACCAAATCTCATTCCCTCTTAAGCTGTAACTGAATGAAATGAGACACTAAGGTGTGTGCTCAAAGAAAATAAAACCAAAACAAAACAAAAATTTTTTTTAAAAAAAGCAAAAAGACAACTATACTGCCCTTAAGGTTTTTTTGAACCTTTTTTTTTTTTTTAATATTCTTTTTATGTGAATGGTTCATATACAGTGATTTCACATATCAGTGGTTCTAACTTGGCCTCTGGACTTTCCCAGGATGGAAGCTGCAGTGGAAGGAAAATGTACTCAGGTGTGAGGGAGCACAGAGGAGTGCAGAGTCTTGGGAAGGTTCAGTTTAGATTTAAAAGGATTTTTTATTTTAAATATTTATTTCTTTTTGAGAGACAGAGCACAAGTGGGGTAGGGGCAGAGAGAGAAGGAGACACAGAATCCGAAGCAGGCTCCAGGCTCTGAGCGGTCATCACAGCGCCCGACACGAGGCTCGAACTCACAAACTGAGATCGTGACCTGAGTCGAAGTCGGACGCTTAACCGACTGAGCCACCCAGACGCCCCTAAAAGATTTTTTTTAACCTCAAAACTGCTTTAGCACATTTCTTAATCTCAGCTAAATGTAAACTGTAGGAGTCAGACCAAAGCTTGAAAATCATGTCATCAGCCTCTTGCTTTTGTTTTACTTTAGAAGAGTGCTAGAGGGTTTGTCATATTTTCAAAGAAGGTCATAGCAGATTACATGGAGAGCCAAGCCCAGAATTGAAATCTTTCCTTCCTGCAAGCATGTTCTCGGCCCACCAGATTGCCAGGCACCTCTCCCTCAAATAGTTCATAGAATTTCCAAAACCCAGTGAATTTTATTTTAAAGTCAAGATATACATAGGTGCTTTAGCATTGTAGGAGTGGACTGGGGAGGCCCTGAGGTTATTGACTCACATCTGGCTTTGTGAATTCCTGCTTTACCGGTTAACTGTGCCCTGTGACCTTGGGAAATGGCCCTAAGTTTCCATAGCCTTCCTTTTCTTCTGCGTAACAGGGAGATAAGATTGCCTGCCTCGTTGGGCTTTTGTGAGGCTGGGATGATATTTATAAAGTACATAGCATGGTGTCTCATTCATTAGTCAACTCAGTAGTAGTTTCTGTTAGAAAAACCTCTTTAAAACTTTCTGTAATAATCTTTAAAAAGTAAAACTTGATTTTTAAAATTTGGCAGTATGTGTTAAACTATTCTTGTCATAGGGAAGAGACTTCAAAAACTAAATACTTAAAAAATATATTTTTCTGACTATTATACACAGTGTAAAATCCAAAAGGTACAAAACAGAACACAATGAAAAGTAATTTTTCTTACTCTCTTTCCCCCCAGCCACTAACTCTTGCCAGAAACTCACTTTACTGTTTTTTTTAATGTGTACCCTTGTTGACATACCCTATGCATATACTAAATGTCTAAATATTAAATGATATCTATCTTCGCTCTTTCGTTAGTCTCTTGCTAATAGGGCTGACTGTTGAATCAGTAGTTGTAAGTCAGTACTATCCAATACTTTCTGTGATGATAGAAATGTTCTATATGTTTGTCACTCACTACAGTACCCACTAGTCTGTTAAGCTCTTGAAATGTGGCTCTTGCAACTAAAGAACTGAATTTTAAATTTTTATTTAATTTTAATTAAACTAATAATCACAAGTGGCTGGCTCATAGTTACCATATTGGACAATGCAGTGCTAGATATTTATGTCTATGGCACTTACCTTAGGGAAAGAGTCAGATAGAACTAATTTAATATTAATTAAAGAACTCTATAGTTTAATACACTTTAGTTATTTTTAAAGTTTATTTATTTTGAGAGGGAGAGAGCACTCACAAGAGAGAGAGCAAGGAAGCGAGAGAGTGTAGGGGAGAGAGAGAGAGAGACAGAGAGAGTATCTTAAGCAGGCTCCACACTGTTAACGCAGAGCCCAAAATGGGGGCTTGAACACACGAATCACGAAATCATGACCTGAGCTGAAACCAAGAGTCAGACGCTTAACCCACTGAGCCACCTGGGTGCCCCTATAGTTTAATACATTTTAAATTATATGTGGCTAATGTATTTTCTTTTTTTTTTTTTATTTTTCTTTTAATGTTTATTTTTGGTTTTGAGAGAGAGACAGAGAGAGAGAGAGAGACAGAACATGAGTGGGGGAGTAGCAGAGAGAGAGGGAGACACAGCATCTGAAACAGGCTCTAGGCTCTGAGCTGTCAGCACAGAGCCCGACAGTGGGGCCCGAACCCATGAACCGTGAGATCATGACCCGAGCTGAATTCGGATGCCTAACTGACTGAGCCACTCAAGAGCCCCTGTATTTTGTTTTTAAATCAAGTGAGATTAATAAGGAGATGTGAGTTTACTTTTGACAACATGCTAATTAAGAAGACTGTGAAATGGCATGTTCATAGGAAAGCAGATCTCAACCAAATCAGAACGTATTCAAGTTTGTTCATCCATTCAAGAAATACTGAGCACCTAATGTGTACCATGGAGAGGCCCTGGGAGTTTGGCATTTTAACAAAACCTAGACACATCCCTGCCCTTGTGAAGCTTCCACTCTGGTGCTAAAGAAAACCCTCTCTCATCATTCCATGCCTTTTTGTTTCATTCCACTGGATGTGGGCAAGCAACAGAGGAGCCCTGCAGAGACAAAGCAAGGAACTTGCTCAAGGCCCTGCCTCTGATTGTTGCCAGAACCCTGAGCTTACTTCCTTTAGTAAAGGAAAATGCTTCAGAGGAAAACAGTTTTTTAATCCAGCTACTAAAAATGCTTTCTTTAGCAATATCACCTTGTTTATTTCTTAAGTCTGCTAACTCTGGGTTGGGTGCTAGCAGGGAAAAGTGAGGTGTGCATGTGCCCTACAGGTGCACACAATTTTAATAAAAAAAAAGCCAAGAGATTCCAGAATAAGTCCTTTAATATTCCTTTATGGTAGGGAAGGTACAAAGAAGGGCTCAGGGTCAAGACAGCGGAGCCATACTGCCTCATTCTTCTGCCCTCGGGGAAAGTGTGATTTCTCCAGCTTCTGGATTTGCTGTTATCTCTCCCAAACAGTGGTTGCTTCTTAGTGGTAACATTTCATTTAAGTTTTATTCTTTTTTACCTTTCTGCATTTTTAATATTTTTGAATATGAACAAGTATAATTTTTACAATAAAACAAAGAATAATTATCTTGTCAAAAATAGTCCAGAGAGATGATGAAAACCTGAAATGATTTAGTGGGAGCAGAGATCAAGAAGAGAAGATGAATTTGAGAAGGAAAGATTTAGGAAACAGAATTGACAGGGCTTGGTTTTAGTAGTGGGAGGAGACTGCTGAGTAGTAAAATTTGTTTTATGTGGGGCACCTGGGTGGCTCAGTCAGTTAACCATCTGACTTCAGCTCAGGTCATGATCTCACGGTTTGTGGGTTCAAGCCCTGCGTGGGGCTCTGTGCTGACAGCTCAGAGCCTGGCACCTGCTTCAGATTCTGTGTCTCCCTCTCTCTCTGCCCCTCCCCCACTCATGCTCTGTATCTCTCTCTCTCAAAAGTAAACATTAAAAAAATTTTGTCTTATGTAATTATGGTCTCTTTAAAGAAAGATAAGTGCAGCATAACAAAATAAAAGTGGGGTTTTGGACTCATATTCACAGCCATCAAATTTAAATATGTCTCATTGTTTACAGTCATTCATATGCTTAAGATGATTTGCCTAGTGCGGCTCTAGGGTGGCTCAGTGGGTTAGGTATCCAACTCTTGATCTCAGCTCAGGCCATGATCTCTTGGTTCCTGGGGTTGAAGCCCCACAGCAGCTCGGAGCCTGCTTCAGATTCTCTCTCTCTGCCCCTACCCACCTTGCGTGCATGCGCTCTCTCTCAAAATAAATAAATAAGCAAACATTTTTTTTTTTTTTAGAAACCCCACAAATCTTTAAAAAAATAAAAGATGATTTGCTAAGTGTTTTTTTTGGTCCACAAAATGAATAACTGTACATTTGGTGTCATTAAAAAAAGCTTCGTTTATGTTCTTGTGTAACCTTTTGTTTTCAGTTTAATTTAGTGATAACAAAACCCTATTGTGAGCATGTCTTACCACGATAGATATTGACCTGCAGAACAACAGAGAAGGCCTAAACAGGAACATTGGAAGAGTATTAACTGTACCACAGACATCGGATGGCAGTTTTTCCCTCTTAGGCACGGGGTTAAAAATGTACTTCCATGCTTTGAAGAAAGAATTTACAGTGGGCTTCCCAAACTCACATCTGATTTCCAGTTACAAGATCAGAATGTTCTAACCATGTTGATAAACTCCAGAGAAATAAATTCTCATGAGTACTCTAGTCAAAACAAAAGATGTAGCTGATTGTAAAACTGGTGAAGTATTAAATTGTATTCTGTTTTCTGTTAAACAAGTTTGGTATTGCTGTTTCCTAGCATTTTTTCTTTAAACAATTACTTTTGGCTATATGTGTTGACATTAATGGTCTGTGCAGAAAAGGGGCAAATGAATAAAACAGTGTATCCCATTTTGTTATTTCCTTGTGTGAAAATCAGTCTCTAATGAGATGTCCCCAAAGAGTGCTGCTGTTCATCAAAACATGTGCCCTAGATCTGAGTGAGTTTAATTATCATGGGGACTGTGAAATGAGGACATTTAAATCAACCTAAAGTGGAAAAATCCAGAAGAGGAACAAGCAACATATCTCAGGCTGTGTAGAATTAATTTTTAACACCTCTTTTCTCTCCTCCTGGAAGGAATGATTTTTGGAAGTGTCAGTAAGGTTCATCTCAAGCATGTTTTTGATAAGCCAGTATATCAGAAGAAGATCAGTGCATTCATAGCCAGCTTTTTGGATACAGAGATCAGCTCTTTGCATAGACCTCCCTAAGCAAAGTGCTAATCTCTTCATGATGTCTAGGTTACTGTATACTAATTTCAGTCTCACATATAATAATCTTGATCGAGAGAGAAATTGTTTTATTAGGAACATTATCTGACTCAACATTGTGAAGAACTACTCGCTCTTACCAGAAAAAAAAAAAAATTTAGGATCTGAGGTTAGAAAATAAAAACATGTCTACTGAATAGAACTCCTTTTTATGAATCTCCAGTTTGGTTTGGTTTGTGGTTTGTTTAACAAGTAAACATAACAAGATAGCTAAACTAAGAGATGGGGAGTATGTGCATCTATGATTTTTGCCCAGCTGTCCTTTCTCCTAGGCTATATGCTCATTTATTAGCCAGCTAGAGTCTAAGGACATGACTGCTTGCTAAGTGTTCAATGAATTACAGCCTAGTTGAAATATTTTGTTGGAATATGAGAGTTTATCTCAAAAGCTGAATGTATTATGTATCTTACCATGCTTAGTTCTCATGTCATTATGTGATGATGTGAGGGGATATTTTACTATTTCAGTTTGTTTATTTGTGTTACATGTTGACACATATTCTCTCAATCGGACCCAATTAAATAGGCCTCAGTGAGGGACCTCTCCAAACTGTTAAATGGATTTGTTCGATGTCACAAAGCAAAGAAACATAAAATCTGACCTTAGTCCCTGTATTATTCCTGCGGGTATTTCATTTTTCTCCCAAAACATTTCTTTATCCTTGCCCAACATTGAATTGTATAAATGCTCCAGATAGCAAAGGAAATAGACATGTATGTGTCAGAGATAGTGACTGTGTGTAAACAGAAAGGAAGCAAAAAGAGTCCTAATTAAAAATATTTACACTGGAGCAGACTGCCATGTATAGTAGAGGCCAGGACCCTTGTTCTTTATATTCTGGTAAGGTAAAAGCATTCTTCAGAAAGCCTGGTAAGTACAGAGTGACACATCAATTAATTACAGTGATACCTCAGTTGGAAAATATTTTGAGTTATTGGATCTCAGCAAATTATGATAAACTTCATCTCTTACACATCTTTGACTCAGTAAGGGATTGAAAACATCAAATATGTTAACTAATGTATCAGTCAGCTCTGATATTGGTAATGATAATGATAACTATATATATTGTCATTATGGCATTTTCTGTCTCTGGAAATGCAGCTCTTTCTTCGGTACCACTAGCATCTATGTATAAAGGAAAAGAATTGCTCGGACCTGAGCCAGCTTGCCAAAGTTCTACACTCAGTGTGTGAATCAGTTATAAAGGATTTATTCTTACAAATGTGTTTGCCCATCAGTCCAAAGGTACCGTTGAAAACCTGAAACTCTCTCTCTCTCTCTTTATTTATTTTTGTAATTAAAAAAATTTTTTTAATGATTATTTATTTTGGGGGGAAAGAGAGAGACAGAGCAT
Organism: Panthera tigris; assembly: GCF_018350195.1. Taxonomy (NCBI): domain Eukaryota; kingdom Metazoa; phylum Chordata; class Mammalia; order Carnivora; family Felidae; genus Panthera; species Panthera tigris. Next base: position 112,598,778 of record NC_056664.1, read on the forward strand.
GAATTGGGGGAGGGTCAAAGAGAGAGGGAAACACAGAAGCCAAAGCAGGCTCCAGGCTCCAAGCTGTCAGCACAGAGCCCAACACAGGGCTCAGGCCCATGGACCCTGAGATCATGACCTGAGCCAAAGTCGGACGCTCAATCGACTGAGCCACCCAGGGGGCCCCGTCTCTCTCTTTTTTTAATGTAACACTTCAAACATGGCAGCTGTATATTTTGATTTAAAAAAATGTTCAACATTTAGAATCTAGTCTTCCCCAGGCCTGGAGGATTTCCTAATAATTTTCTGAGATGTAAGTACTGAGGATATAAGATTGAGGAAATACTCCAGGACTCCATGTAATAAGAATTTTTAAGTGATTAGAAAAGAAGACAATAAGAGGAAAATGTGATTAACAGAAATATAAAGTGTTTTCTATATCAGTTAAGTAGTTTTTCAAAGCCCATCAGCATGAAACTAATATAATTTCTCCTAGAAAATCATTTCTTTCTTCAGTGTTTTTCCTTTTTTCCCTCATTCCTAGATTGAAAAAGAAAAAACAGGCCAAACAAAATGCAGAGACAGCCTCAGCTATTGCCACAAGGACCCACACTGGAAAAGAGGATGCGAAAGCAGTCATTTTAGAACAAGACAAGTGCAACATTGCTGTGGAAGAGGAATATATCACTGATGAGAAAAAAAAGAGAAAAAATAATCAGTTAAAGGAGATCAGGCGTACAGAACTGAAGAGATATTATAGTACTGGTGAGTATTGGTGGCAATCTGGTAGTATTTTCATTTATTTCATTATTTTATTTTATTTTTAAAATTTTTAATGTTTATTTATTTTTGAAAGAGACTGAGACAGAATGCAAGTGGTTAGGGGCAGGGAGAGAGGGAGACACAGAATCCGAAGCAGCCTCCAGGCTCTGAGCTGTTAGCACAGAGCCCAACAGGGCTCTGGTGTGTCTGGTGGGGAGGTGCCCCTGCCCCTCCAAGACGTCAGGGTTTCTGTTTGGGTCTAGTTTAGAACCTTTCCTTAAAGCAGGGCCTTGCTGCCAGGGTTCGCCTTCAGACTTTTTTTTTTTTTTTTTTTTTTTTTAACCCTCTTTCGAGTCTACAGAAATGTCTTTCAGAGGATCAGGTCTGCTCTTAGTTTCATTTTGGTTTCTCCCACTCTTTAAAAATCAGTTCCATGAGGATAGACAGAAGCCGTCGTGAGTGTGCTGTGCACGGGACTGTCTCTGTGCAGGTGCAAGGGTGTCCTGTGTGCATGCACACACGTGTGTCGATGTGGAGATGGGGTACACTGCTCCCCACTTCAGCCCCAGCCCTAGTTTTCCTATCCATGCAGTTAGGGACTTAATTTAAAATCCTTATTTTGTAGGGCCGCTGCCTTCAAAACACACTGCTACAACATTCTAATAAAGGCTCATTTAACCCCCTCTCTCATGTTGTGTGAATATCCATGTTTAGCAACATTTTGACCTGCGGTAGAAGACTTAGTTTTGCAACATTCTAATTTTTTGTTGTGTAAAACCCTATATTGCTCATTGATTTTTGTTTTGAGTGCATAACTTACATGGGCTGAAGGAGGGGAGGGTGGGGAAGAGTGGCTTTCATTCCAAGATCCAGGGATTTGGGGGATAGGAGGGATATTGACATTAGGGGGGGAGGTGTTTTTACACCAAAAAATTAAGAGTATGCAAGCATTTCTATTCCTCACATTTTTCTGTGTGCCTGGCAAATAAATACTTGTCTTATACTAAAAAAAAAAAAAAAAAAAAAGAACTCACGAGCTGTGAGATCATGACCTGAGCCGAAGTCGGACACTCAACCGACTGAGCCACCCAGGCGCCCCAGTATTTTCATTTTAAAAGTCTGTCATAGTTTTTAAAAGAATATTGATAGGGGCGCCTGGGTGGCTCAGTCGGTTGGGCGTCCGACTTCAGCTCAGGTCATATTCTCGTGGTTCATGGTTTGAACCCCACATCTGGCTCTGTGCTGACAGCTCAGAGCCTGGAGCCTGCTTCGGATTCTGTCTCTCTCTCTCTCTGCCCCTCCCCTGCTCACGCTCTGTCTCACTCTCTCTCTCTCTCTCAAAAATAAACATTTAAAAAAAAATTTTTTTTAAATAAAAGAATATTGACATATAACTGATGATTGTCATCCTAATAATAACAGTTTATTGAGAGCTACAAGGTGCCGTTCACCCTTGTTTTATATACATAATCTTGGGTAAAGGATGACAGTGACATAATGTTGGTGTGTCTCATTTAACTTTGGGTTCCCAGCCTCCAGCACCTAGTGTGCCCTAATAAGTATCTATCTAATGGCTGGTCACTTACCTTGTATGGGAAATGCTTTTCTTAAGGTATATAGACATATCCTTAAATGTGTTGCTAGACATGCCTGTACTATGTGGCATCAGCTGGGCAATAGAAAATGGTGGAGACGTGGTCTAGCATCAATCAGTTTAAAAAAAAAAAAAAAAAAAAAAAAAGACCATGACTTAGTTTTAGTTGAGGGGATTTTTTTTTTTTAAGTAACCTATGCCCAGTGTGGGGCTTGAATTCATGACCCCAAGATCAACACTTGCATGCTTCACCAACTGAGCCAAACAGTCACCTTTAGTTAAGGGGAATGTTAAAATGAGTCTGCAGTATTATAGAGTTTCTCAGAATATTCATTGCATTTGAAACTGCGTCAACAAAAGTAGCATAGCCAGCGTAATGGAGGTGATAATCCCACTTGAGTGTGATGGAAGTGATAATCCCGCTTTACCGGGATCACCCATCTCACACATGCAGGCCTGCAGTATGTTCCGAAAAGAAAGGGAACTGAGAGCCAAAACTTGATGTGGCATACAGGTTACAGGGTAGGTAAGACTGCTAGGCTAAGAGAGAGAGACGATGGGGCCTCTGAGAACGGGGTGCATTACACTATATGAAATGTGCTCTTGTAGCAGAGACTTCTCCCAAGGGCCCCAAGTTTGGTCACAATTAATGCCAAAGTTTCTGGGAGACATATCTTGTCTCCATTTTAATATAACTTTCTGGCAGTGCTCATCAAAGATATAAGGGGCTCCCTTTGCAGTGGTAATAAATGTGACTGGGCAGACATTTCTCCAACAGAGACAGATGAGGTATCTGCAGTGCAAAGTATGTGGTTTGTAGCAGTCCACATGTGATTCTATCATGTATTGATTATAATGTCATTATATCATGTATTACATAGCTTAAAGGATGCTTTTAATCTCTAGCCATTTAGGATTTTATAAAAAGCTGTAATCGTCACCTATTGAATAAACTTCTTTGTGACTAGACTTCCCTTTTAAATTTAAAGTGTTGAGTATTATCCCTTATTTCCAAAAAGAGGAAGAGGATTAAGAAATTGCATTTCTCATCTTCTTTTACATATGACTCGTGCAAAATGGACACTTGAAAATGTGTGGCTTTAAATAGTTGTGCAGCTTAAATATTATCTTTTTTCATCTTTATTGTAAATGCAGTTGCTTAAGAAGTTTTTTCAAGCAGAGACATTTTGCTTTGTAGGGTTTCCCTGAAAGAGGCTGGTGGATTCCTATTGATTGAGGTTTCTTTTAGTCGTGATGCTGTGCTGTGGATGCTGTGCTGGGACAGCTTTTAATGTGCTGCTCTCTGTTGCATGTGTAATCCTTTAAATCTGAAACAGTACCCTTCACTCTGCTCTTTACCTAACCAACTCTCACTTGACCACAAAATCACCTCAGGAAGCCCTACCCGTCCGTGGCCAGCTTAGACTCTCGTTCGGCACTCTTGTCATGGATTTATTTGTCTGATTTCCTATTTATAGGCTATCGTCACTTGGACCCTGTGTCATTAGCTTTGTGTAGTATCTGAGTTACAGGTGCTCTTTAAATTTGCATGGGGTGTATGAATTAATACATAGATGAATGTATACTGTTTCAGTTTGAGTTCATGAAAATTCTGGAAGGATATAGGTGGCAGTGCAATAGTTGGGTCAGAATTATTCTGTGCTTTTATTTGGTAGCAATAAGTAAAGAGATGCAATCATGGCTTTTCATTTTCTCTTAAGAATGGTAATGATAACTGGTTTGGGGCATTTCCCTAGGAGAATTCAGTGCTAACAGAAAACCACTAGATGGCCATTGAATTCCAGAGTTCTTTGTCTCTTTTCACATCAGTCTCTAGAAGACAAACACCCATGTTGGCAGGTTTGCTTGATCTCATAGGGCTGACCTGGCATATTCCCTAGACTCCCATCCCTAGATGTTATTCTGTACCACTAGGTGGAGCAGTAGGTCTCAAATCAAGAGTAATCCCATTTCTACTTCTTCTGGTGGCTCTCGCCTGGGGAGAACAGACACTAAAATGGGTTCTTGTCAGCTACACTAAGGATTTGGACTTTTCTGTAATCAGTAGGGAGCTATTGGGGGAACTCCCCAATTGTGTGTTTTAAGATGATAAATCTGAGGACATTGGGTAGAAATGAGCCTGAAGGCAAGTAATACTGGCTAGAGACTGGGGCAGAGGGGAAAGGGCCCCTTAAGGAGATATTTTGCTCATAGAATCAGCAGTATTTGGTGATCATTCTAGTGTGTGAAGGAGAAAAAGAACAGAGTCCAGAACAGACAAACTGGAAAATTTACGAAGGAAAAATGAATTCAGTGTGTTTATGTTTGGAGATGTTTTTGAGGTACCAAGTGGATTTGTCTAGACGGTCCTAGATTTCAGGTGAAAAGCCTGTAATTTGCTACTCACAGGTGTAACATAACCCTCACATGTCACAGAAGTTAACAGAGAACATACAGAGTCAACACAAAAAGTTAATGGATGACAAATAATAAACAGACTGGAAGGACCTATAAACAGTATGTTGATAATCGTTTTCTCTGAGTACAAAAGTTGCAAGAGAGTTTTGTTTTCTTAATTTTTTTTACGTATTACACATTTTTTTTTACGTATTAGTGTTAGTAATAAAATATAGAAACTGAATAATATAATAGAGTAAACCCAAGGGCTTTGCAAAAAGAACATTAGACAAATTTGAAGTTCTATAATCAATAAAGAAGGAAAATAATAACTTTCTGTAGGTATCTATTTCTACATTGCTAACATCTACCTAATCTAAGGAAGCATATTTTGACAAAATAATGTGGTTTTTTTTTGTTGTTAAATTAGATTTATCTATGCCTCATGTGAGCCTTGGGTAACAATTCATTGCTATCCCCTGACAGTTACAAGAATGCAACAGTTAGATTCCTATAAAAGATGTTATGGAAAGATTGAGTCATTGTAGTTGCCCCATTGTAACAAAATGGTGCAAATTCTAAAACTGTTTTGTTTCTCAGAGGGGAGTTGGAGAAGGAAGTGAATTAATTACATTGAGGCAGATGGTATCAGATAAATCTAGATCCAGTACCCAGTGTAGCACATGGCACAGGGTGAACATCCAAAAAAAATACTGCCCCAAAGCTTCTAGAATATATGAAGTCAACTCTTCTGTGCTTGCACTTATATTTGCTGATGCATGTGACTGACTCTTTTTAAACTTATATTTATTTATGTGAACTCTTAAGGAATTGTTTGATAATCATGCATCTTATTAGATGTGTACATATGTATCTTTTGTCTGGTCCATATTACAGTATCAAAATATATTTAATGGCATGAATTATATCATTAAATTCTTCTATATTAAAGGAATACGTTATTCTTTAGTCTTAGGATAACGCACATCCTTGCTTCTGTGAAAGTGGAGATAGGAATGGGAATATTCAAAGTGGGTAATATCCTCAGTAGGAAAGTTCTTTAACTGAAACACAGGTAGGCAGATGTAAAATTTGAAAAAGATGGAGAAATTTTACAAATATAGGAGGCAAGCCTAAATTGGAATAAAATATATTTTCGTGATTTTGTAGTGTTTTAGCATAAAAGTTTAATTTTTAAAAATACTGCAGTGAAATAGATATTTTAAGAGAATTGAGAAGTTATTTTAGCAAAAAGAGAACACTTAAGTAAGACTATAGGCACTTTTGTGATTGCATGGTCGAAGATTTATTCAGAGAGAACCTCTGCAGTGTTGAGAATCAATCTAGCTTTCAATAATCTGTCATGTTTGTATTAATCATTCAAATCATAGTTTTCCCTCCTGAATTCAAAAGAAACTTAATAAGAATAAAATAATGAGTGAAGCTTTCTGCTTTTCCTTTTTAAATATTTTTGGGTTTTGCTACAACATGAACATTAGCAATTGCTGAATTATTTCCCACAATTCAATCCTGACACATTTCCTGACACAGATTACGTTTTTGTAGACTTTTTCTAACCACATGTATGAATATTTCCTGTATGTCATTTCTCTGTTTCATGTAACAAGTTCTGAAAGCCAAAGTTATGTTATTATGAGAAATGAATTTCCAAATATAAAAGTAGGTCAAGCCGCAACATATAATAACTTTGCCTTCTCTTCCAAGGTAATGATCATTCTGGTAGTTCAGAGCCCAAAGAATCACACAATAGGGGCGCCTGGGTGGCTCAGTCGGTTAAGCGTCCGACTTCAGCTCAGGTCACGATCTCACCTTCCGTGAGTTCGAGCCCCGCGTCGGGCTCTGGGCTGATGGCCCAGAGCCTGGAGCCTGCTTCCGGTTCTGTGTCTCCCTCTCTCTCTGCCCCTCCCCCGTTCATGCTCTGTCTCTCTCTGTCTCAAAAATAAATAAACATTAAAAAAAATAAATAAAAAAAATAATAAAAAAAAGAATCACACAATAAAGGATTAAAATGGACTTCAATGTGGAAAGAGGATGTCAAGAAATAATGTGTTTGTTTGTTTGTTTTTAATCAGGCAGAATATAGAGACTTAAGGGACTTGGGTATAAAATAAATTGATATTATTAGGATGGAAGTAATTAGGCCTGTGCTTCTTGGGCCCATCAGGGAAGTTAGATTAATGTTTAAGTGAAGTCATACCATGAAAACCTAGGTGCACAGGACAAACCTGACAAATGCCCCCAGAGTGCACAAGTTGTTGAGGAAGGAATGTAAATGATGAGAGCAGATGACAGGGGCGAGGCTTGAGCAGAGTCTAACAATCAAAGGTGTTCTTGGCGAAGAATCAAAACAATGGGAAAAGAAGCAGTAATCCGACACAGTGAAAGAAGAATGCTTTCATACCTGACTTTAGAAATCAAAAGAGCTCACCATATTTAGGCAGAATGAGGAAGGAGTATTCAGCATGTAGAGAAACTATGGCAGATGTTCACAGGTCACACATAAATGGTAAAAACAACCTTTATAAAAAATGTTACCTACAAAGGAACAAAGAGAGTCAGGCACAGACTTCACAGCGGTGAACACCAAAGGAATGAAATCTTCATAGTTGTGAAGTAAAAGCTGTTTTTCAAGCTCAAAGACAACAGGACATTCTCAGGCATACTAAATCTGAGAAACATACCATTTATGTCATACCTTTCCTAAACGGAGTTACTGAGTGGGAGAGACTTTTTCTTTTCCCCCTGAGGACTCTATCACAATCTAGTCCTCAAGAATGAAAGTCATTTTATGAAAGAATTGGCGGTGAGCATTACAACCAATTAAACATAAAATTGAAAAGATATAACCGTTGCAAATATAGTTAAAAGCATAAATATAAAAACTTAAAAAATAAAGCATGAATATAAAAAGGTATATTTTTTCAGCTTTATGAGATAAAATTGACGTAAGTTTGTATAAATTTAAAGTATACAGTGTTGACTTGATGCGTGTGTGTGTGTGTGTGTGTGTGTGTGTGTGTGTATTGCAAGACTATTGCCACTATAGCTTTAGCTAACACCTCCATAGGTCACATAATTACCATTTCGTTTTTGTGGTGAGAACATTTAAGATCCACTCTCAGCAACTTTCAGATACACAGAATAGTATTATTAACTATGATCACCAAACTGGAAGTTTGCATTCTTTGGTCAACATTTACCCATTTCCCCCAATCCCCGAGCTCTTAGTAACCTGACAGTGATCAAGGGACACTCCTTATTTTTCCTCTCACAACTCCAACACTCCCATTAACGTAGTATATTATAATCCATTCTTGTTATTGTTGAAGCAAAAAGTATAATCACTGAACCAAGCAGCTGTGTTTTAAAAAACCTGTTGTACTAGGAGCTAAAGCTGAGTCTAGTCCTATTATAATCTGTTTAATCTACATCTTGTTCCCTAATTGATCTGCAATATCACATTTGTATTAGGAGAAATCTCAATGTAAGAGAAATATCCAACTGTGATTTGGGCTGAGAAAAGGACAGTAGATCAGATTACATGTGGTCAGTGATTTTTTTCAGCTTAAGTGATTTTTGAAAAATCAAATTAGAAGTGTACTGGGGGAGGTGCAAAGGAAAAATGCTCTAATACATTGATAGTGGGAGAGTAATGTGGTCACATCTTTCTGGAAGGCAATAACCATTTTTATCAAGAGACTTACCATTTGCATACTCTTTGGCCCAACAACTGTGTTGTAGAAATTTACCCTAAGGAACCAGTCATGTGCATATTAGAAGATTTAACTACATTGACTAATATTGCATTGTTTTATTATTTTGTTACTTTGTTTTTACTTTAAGTTTTTAATTTCAGGTAACTACAGTGTTACATTAGTTTCAGGTGCACAATATAGTAATTTAACACTTCCATATATCCCTCTGTGCTCACCTCAAGTGCACTCCTTAATCCCCATCATCTACCTAACCCATTCTCTGGCCCCTCCCCTCTGTTTTTTTTTTTTTCTCTGCTTGTTTGTTTTGTTTTTTAAATTGCATATATGAGTGAAATCATGGTATTTGTGTTTCTCTGTCTGACTTGTCTCTCTTAGCATTATAATCTCGGTCTCCATACATGCCATTGCAAATGGCAAGATTTCATTCTTTTTTATGGCTGAATAATACTCCATTGTGTAAATATACCACGTCTTATTCACTGCATTGCTTTAAATAATGGAAAAATAAAAATAACATAAATGACATAAAATGGAAGACTATGTGCCATTTAAAAATGATGTAGAAAAAAGATGTGGGAAATTTTCACACACACAAAATTTTACAGTAGGAAAGCAGGTTGCCAACAGTATATAGAGTATGATTCATTTTTGTGAAAAAAAAATAACTCACCTATATACATACAGAAAGAGAGATGGAGAACTGCTGGAATTCTGTTCACGAGAATGTAAGCATTGGTTCTTTCTGAATGGGGATAAAATGGGTTATTTGTATTTCCTTCTCTTACTCAACTCTGTTTCAATGACTGTATAGTTTTGATTAATACAGAATTTTTATATTTCATAGTTTCTTCTAAATTTTAAATTTACCCAACTAAGTTTTTGATTCACTTATTGAAAAAACAAAAGCGACCTTGAATTTTCGGATGGTACGAAAGAGAGTAGGAAGGAGAGTAGAAGCGGCTGTAGGCACAAGGAAGAGCAGAAAGAGCTTATTTTGGATGAGTGTCTCCTGTAGTTAGATGCTTTATTTCATTATTTAATTGAATACTCATCATGATTTAATGCAGGTGGTAGTAGCCTATTTTATAAATGAAAACACCTAGAACCTGCGTGACTCCCCAAAGGCCCCACCGTGGATCAGCATGAAGCAGGAATTTAAGCCCAGTCCTCTGGCACAGACACCCTAGCAAAGCCGTTGTACCCCGAGTGAACTCTGAGAGAGGAATAAGGCAAAAGTTAAGTAAAATTTTAGTGTCATCTCCACAGCCCGAGGGACATTGTTGTTTCTTAGTAAGGAGAAAAAGTTGATTATACGTGGAGTTTCCATTTCCCCTGAGCTATAATGTGAGTGCTGATAAGGTTGAGATTTCTGTCTGGGCTAACTACCTGAGCTCATCATATATGTGTGTCATCTATGTGTGACGTTGAAATGCTCTTGGTTTTATGGCTGCTATGTCAAAAGCTGACTCAACAACTGAAATAAACTGTTCACTTAGATAGGAGATTAGTTAACTCATTCCACAAATACTTGAGGGCCTGCTCCCTGCTGAGGGCCGCTACTAGGCTCTGAGGTAAAGAATTTAAACAACTCCCCCACCCTTCTTGCTTTCTAGATTTTGCATCAGCATGACTCACTTTAGTCAAGGACTGTATTGCCTGTGACATGCTTGAAGGAAGGAAAATAAGGTCTACAGGGCATTTCCCTTTGTGTCAAGAGAGGATAAAATCTGGAGTTCATATTTAGTATAGTGAATTCTTCCTCACATGCCTGCCCTCTCCATCCTCAGGAGATGAGGTTCCTCATGACATGCCTTTTAAAAATTGTATTGTAACAGCTTATAATTCAGGTATTCCATAATATTATAAACATATTAAATATAACATTTAATATTTTCATTGCACTCTTTTTTTTAAATTTTTTTTAACGTTTATTTATTTTTGAGACAGAGAGAGACAGAGCATGAATGGGGGAGGGGCAGAGAGAGGGAGACACAGAATTGGAAGCAGGCTCCAGGCTCCGAGCCATCAGCCCAGGGCCCGACGCGGGGCTCGAACTCACGGACTGCGAGATCGTGACCTGAGCTGAAGTCGGCCGCTTAACCGACTGAGCCACCCAGGCACCCCATTTTCACTGCACTCTTGACAGAGTCAGGCCAACAATGTCAGAAATGTTTTATCACCGATAGGGAACACATTTCTTTAAACAATTACAAATCCTGTATTTTTATTCAAGGACATTTTCTTAAAACTTTATTTTAGAAAGAGTAAGTGTGTGAGCAGGGGCGAGGGGCAGAAGGAGGGAGAGAGAAAGAGAGAGGGAGAGAGAGAGAATCTCAAGCGTCATGCTCATCACCGAGCCGGACATGGCGGGGCTCGATCCCACGACCCTGGGATCATGACCTGAGCCAAAATCAAGAGTTGGACACTCAGTTGACTGAGCCACCCAGCCACCCTAACTTCAAGAAGAAGTTAATTTCTAACTTAACTTTTTAAACTATTAAATCTTGAATCTGCCTGTACTGATTTGAGAGTGATCTGAATTTTTCTCCAGGTCTTAGCTGGTGTTCATCCAACCTCATTTAATAGTAATTCTTAAGGTTTCCTGAGTCCTTTTTCATGCATTGTGGAGTGCTTTACCTTGATCGAAATGCCTTATGTAATCCTTACAGCAACTCTCTGTGGGAGTCCAGTTGGTATCCCCACTTTATTTTATTTTATTTTATATTTTTATTTTTATTTATTTATTTTTTTTTAAAGCAGGCTCCACACCCAACATGGGGCTTGAAGTCAGGATTCTGAAATCAAGAGTCACATGCTCCACTCACTGAGCCAGCCAGGTGCCTCTATATCCCCGATTTACATGCTGGGGGACTGTCTTTGATTAAGTGAAGTTACTTATACAGTGAGCTAGGGGCAGACCGGGGCTGTCATTGAGTCTGTCTGATGCCAAAGCCTCCCCTCTAATGTGAAGTTACATGACATTTATGGGAAAATCCAGCCTTTTCTTACTGGCTTATACAAGCATTTTATTTTAAAGTTTATTTATTTATTTTGAGGGGAGGGAGAAGAGAGCATGGGAAGGGCAGAGAGAGGAGAGAATACAAAGCAGGCTCCCCGCTGTCAGCACAGAGCCTGGTGTGGGGCTCAGTCTCACGGTTTGCAAGATCATGGCCTGAGCCCAAACCAGGAGTCCCACACTCAACTAATGGAGAAACCCAGGCACCCCTAAAGGCATTTATATATTACATTAAATTACTTCAATATAGTTCTGAATTTTGATATTTCACCATAGTGTTTTGATTGCCATGGTTTTATTATCATTTGTTTTAACAATACAGTGTTCCTACTGTCATTTTTCTTTTAAAGATAATTTTGGATAGTCTTATGATATATTTATGCTTACAGAAATATGATGATCAATTCGGCATGTTTCCCTTCTCCAAATTTTTTTTTTTATTTTATTTAAATTGCATTTCATTTAAACAGTGATTTGAAGAGAAAGTGAAATTTTTACAAGAATGAGATTTCCAATTTAGGAACATTATATGTAGTTCCCTTTATTCAAGCTTCCATATACATGCTTTAGTTAACCTTTTGAATTTTCTTTATATGTATCTTCCCATTATCTCATTTTAATTATTCCTAGACATTTTCTAGTTTCATACTGTTATGTCTGGGACTTTTCAAAATACACTTCTGTCACAAATATAAAAGACTATTATATCTGGCCACCTTGCTGAACAATTTTATGATTTCTGGATATTTTCATGATGTTGGTTCTTTAGGTAGACAGTTAACTCATCTGCTGATCATGAAGATTTCATTTCTTTCTTTTCAGTATGTAAAACTTTGATCTTTTCCTTTGATTAGAGACTCCAAAACAAAGTTGAGTATAAACCACGATAGTAGGAATTCTTACATTTACACTGGTTAGTGTGTTAGTATTTGCTTTCCGTTTCTGATAGAACTCATCTCGGTTGCCTCAGATATGCTTTAGGACAGTTTCGACTAGCACTTAATTTCTGAAGAGCTCACTGGCCAACCAGCAGCTGCCTGGAGTACGGTCCACAGGTGTTGTGTTGCAGTGCTGTGAAAGGTGGCCTCCAAAGAATGGCAGACTTTCCGTCTTCATCCTTGGGAGCTCCAAAGGGTCTGTCTCTGTGATGCTTGTAGTGTTGCTGCTTTCATCTCCACTACAGAGTTCATTTTTATGACCTTAAGTTCTTGAGGTTTAGACTTGCATCACATTAGGTTAGCTTCTTTTAGCCGATTGGGAGACATTATGCCCCAAAGCCTTAAAAGCTTTGCTGGAATTGCTCTTAAGCACGTGTCTCCCACAAAACAAAGGGATAAAAGGAATGGGGTGGAGCTCACGCAGTGCCTGCGGGTATTTCTCCCCCGCTGCACACCTGGGAGTCTCTCTTCTAGAAAGCTGGGGTGGAGGCCTCACTGGTGCCTGAGTTCAGGGTGTGTTCAGGTAATGAACAAGCCACTACAGACCAGGAAGTGAACATTCTCACAGGGAAAGTGCTTTTGTTTTACAACTTTTAGGGATCCACTGATTTTTTTCAGAAGCAGATTTTTAATATCAAAGAGTAAAAATTCTTCATCATGTTAAGGAAGTTCACTCCTATTCTTAGTTTTCTAACAGTTTTTTTTTTTCCTTTTAAGAAAAGATAGTGGCTGATTCATTCATCCAAGGCTTCTTTGGCATGTATCAAAGTGATCAGATGTAGTTCTTCTTTTTTAAATAATTTATAATAATCTATCATATTAATTTTCTATGACTCCTGTATTTTGGGAATGAAACCTTTTGCTTAGGTTGATAATTCTTTTAATACCCTACTCTGTTCAAATTTCTATTAACTTAATGTTGACTGCATTATTATTAATAATACTAGCATTTGCTAAGCGCTTATTCTGTGCTGGGCTCTGAGATGAACACTGTCTTTGTTATCTCATTTAATCTTCTGAACAACATTATGAGATAGTTCTTCATTTTACAGGTAAGGAAATGGAGACACAAAGATTTCAGGTAACTTGGTTAACATCACACAGCTATGAGAAAGTGTCAGCATTGCTAGTTGAACTCAGTTCATTTTTTTTTTTTTTTTTTTAATTTTTTTTTTTTAACATTTTTATTTATTTTTGAGACAGAGAGAGACAGAGCATGAACGGGGGGAGGGCCAGAGAGAGAGGGAGACACAGAATCGGAAGCAGGCTCCAGGCTCTGAGCTGTCAGCACAGAGCCTGATGCGGGGCTCGAACCCACGGACCGTGAGATCGTGACCCGAGCGAAGTCGGACGCTCAACCGACTGAGCCACCCAGGCGCCCCGAACTCAGTTCATTTTTGACCCCAAAACCAAATTGTAATCAGAAAAAATGTTTGGTGACATAAGGGAGATGACACATGACTTGATTTTATGGTTAATATCGTCAAACTGCCACAGCCAAATACATCAGTTCCCAGTTCAAGGAAATGCCTGTCATTGTAAGTAGATTCTGTTTATAAATCAGGGTGGCCCCATGCACCCCAATGTTAATAGCACACTATCAATAAAAGCCAAATATGGAAAGAACCCAAATGTCAATCAGCTGATGAATGGATAAAGAAGACGTGGTGTGTGGAATATTACTTGGTGATCAAAAATCTTGCCATTTGCAACAACATGGATGGAACTAGAGTGTATTATGCTGAGCACAATAAGTCAGAGAAAGACAAATACCATATGATTTCACTCATGTGTAGAATTTAGGAAACAAATAGGTGAACATAGGGGAAGGGAAGAAAGAATAAAATAAGAAAAACAGAGAGGAAAGAAAACCATAAGAGACTCTTAAATACAGAGAACAAACTGAGAGTTGCTGGTGGGGAGATGGGTAGGGGAATGGCTAAATGGGTGATGGACCTTAAGGAGGGCACTTGTTGGCATGAGCACTGGGTGTTAAATGTAAGTTATGAGTCACTAAACTGTATTCCTGAAACCAATATGACATTATATGTTAACTAACTTGAATTTAAATTTTTTTAAAATCTTTATTTATTTTTGAGAAAGAGAGCGTGCACGCCTGAGTGGGGGAGGGGCAGAGAGAGAGGGAGGCAAAGAATCTGAAGCAGGTTCCAGGCTCTGAGCTGTCAGCACAGAGCCTGACTCGGGGCTTGACTCACAAACTGTGAGATCATGACCTTTGCCGAAGTCAGATGCTCAGCTGCCCCCCAGAAGCCCCAGCTTGAATTTAAATTAGGGGTGCCTGGGTGGCTCAGTCTGCTGGGTGTCCAACTTCAGCTCAGGTCATGATTTCACAGTCTGTGAATTCGAGCCCCGTGTCGGGCTCTGTGCTGACAGCTCAGAGCCTGGAGTCTGCTTGGATTCTGTGCCTCCCTCTCTCCCCACCCCCCCCCCCCCACTCATGCTCTGTCTCTCTCTGTCTCTAAAATAAAAACATTAAAAAAAATTTTTTTTAAATAAATAAATCAGGGTACCTCTTTCTTAGAAAGATCTAGAGAGACATAGACAATTTTTGCCTCTACAAATCCCCCTCATTTGGATGCTGTGGAAAGCTCTCGTCCCTCTTTAGACAAGGTGTTGAGTGTCCTTGCTGCCGGCTCATGTACCCCATTCAGTTGGTCTTATGATGGAGACGGAAGGAGGAGAGAGCATTCATTGTTCAAGGAAAGTAAAAAAAGAAGACGTGCACACTGAGTCAGGCCATTACAGAATTGGTCCTGATACTTTTCAAATTCTATTTGTGCTTCTTCAGACAATGGATGACAGAAAAAAAGTCCACATACTGTCTTTTCTGTCCTTCCAATATCTGTAATAGAGGTTATGGAATCAAGATCCAAGGAATTCACAGTTGCCTTTTGTTTCTGTTTTCAAGGACAGTAGTGAACAAAGTCTACTGTCCTGACTTCACCGGGTTCCCAATGGTCTGTGACTGCAGCCAGGTTTAAATGACATCGGTATTGTTTTATTTGTGCTGTTTTTTTCTCAGAACCAGAACATCTAGCCAGTGCTGCATTCCTTCACATCCCCCAGCACACTCACAGCTGAGATCGCTCCTTGAATCCACCAAAATTCCCTCTTTCAATCTGAACCTCTTTTCTTATCTTTTCCTGTACCTGTTCTGCATCCTCGGTAGGCAGAATGATGCCCCTTACCAAAGATGTCTGTGTCCTAAAATCCAAAACCCATTAAAGTTATGGATGGAATTAAGGTTGCTAATCAGCTGACCTTAGGGAAAACATCCTGGCTTGTCCAGGTGTGGCCAGTATAAACTCAAGGGTCTTTAAAAGTGAACAAGGGCAGCAGAAGGGGAGGAAGAGCTAGGAAATGGCACGTGAGAGGACTCGGTTGGGTTTTGCTGGCTTTGCAGGTGGAGGAAGGGACCTTGAGCCAAGGAAAGCAGCCTGCTTCTAGGTGTTGGAGGAGGCAAAGAAATCAGTCTTTCCCTGGAATTTGTAGGCACTGTGATTTTAGCCCATTGAGACTCATGTCAGACTTGGAACCTACAAAACTGTTAGATACTAACTTTGTATTTATTTTTATGTTTTTAAATATTTATTTATTTTGAGAGCAACAGTGAGCATGAGTGGGGGAGGGACAGAGAGAGGAGAGAGAGAATCCCAAGCAGGCTCCGCCCTATCATCATAGAGCTGCACATGGAGCTCGATTTCATGAACTGTGAGATCACGACCTGAGCTGAGATCAGGAGTCTGATGCTTAACCGACTGAGCCACCCAGGCGCCCCTGTGTTTATTTTTGAGGTGGAGGCACATTTGTGATAGTTTGTTACAGTAGCAAAAGGAAGCCAATACATCATGCAGTTCTCCTCACTCTAGCATCCTAGGGCCCCTCCCTTACCACTGCCCTGGCCTCACTGCCCTGCTTGGGGCTCCTACACCCCACAGGTGGCTGTTACAGCACAGTATTTGCTTATTCCACACATGGTCTGTCACTGTGATGATTAGACCCCACCCCTGGGTGGACCCTTACTGCTTCTTTCAATGTTTGTATTATTAGAACCTTGGTAGTTTTATTTTTATTTATTTATTTAGATTCAAGTTAACATATAGTGTAGTATTGGTTTCAGGAGTAGAATTTAGTGGTTCATCACTTGCATATAACACCCAGTGCTCATCCTATCAAGTGTCCTCCTTAATACCCATCACCCATCTAACCCATCCCTGCACCCACCTCCCCTCCAGAAACCCTCTGTTTATTCTCTGTATTTAAGAGTCTCTAGGGGCTCAGTCAGTTAAGCATCTGACTTTGGCCTAGGTCACTCCTCTTCTTCCCCTTTTACTTGCCACCCCCCATCAGCCACACTTCTTTTGACTCCCCACCTCTAAGCCTTCCTTAGGTTCTGTCCTCAAACCACAGATCTTCTTAAAATGTATTCCTTCATCAGTTGTAACCTCATCCAAGATTTTACAGACCACCACTGCAAGGGATTCCTTCACATCCAGCCTTCATGCCCCTCCAGGCCCTGGACCTGCTCCTGAACATCAACTTCATTCAGCCCCAGTGCATGGAGCGAGAGGAGTCTTCTGTCTGTACACTCATATCTAGGACATCCTCAGATGCAGGAGCCAAGAGCCTTGTGTTGCAGACACCTGGGGTGGGGGGAGACATGACTTGGGTGCAGGGCACCAGATCCACCTGGGTGGGGAGTCAACACAGGTGTCCCCACATCCAGGGCTTATGAGAAATGAGATGGGCTGTGCCATGTTTCTTTCCTCTAGGGGTCTTGTCAGTTTTGCCACAGTTATTTCCTTATTAGGCTGGAAAAAACTGGCTCTGAAAACTTTTTTCAGAGGCGGGGCAAATAGGAGGTTCAGTTGCTCTGCCCTGAATGGCTCCTGAGGGACATCTGGCCCTGTTTCCCCTCTGGCAGTAGATACTCTTACATCATTTGCTCCAGGTTTTCCAAAGCAGGGGGAGGGTCCGAATTGTGTACATATAAGGGTCTGAGGAGGCTGAAGCTGGAAATAAAGGTGTCAGTATCACTGGGAGATAGTTCTACCCTTGGAGATGGTCATGGGTCCCCACCTGAAACGCTGGAGGTGGAACCCCATCCTGAAGCGTGGCAGAGCCGTCCTCGCCCGAGGCAGCTCCCGTCTCTTCTGGGCTCTCTCCAGGGCCAGAAGCCTTTCCAGTGCTTCATGGACTATGTGCTGCAGACTATGTCTAGGTAAGGTATACAGGACTTCACTTATGGAGACGCGTAGCTGGCCATCTTTAAAACGTAACGCAAAAGAAAAAAAAAATTAAGAATCCATCCAAGTCTTACCTTGTGCTATAATGATATGAAGACCATCGAATTAGGTTCTAAGAATTTGCCAGTTCTTTGCTTTTAATATTGACTCAACAGTAAAACCTAGTGTTTGACTTGTGGCTTTGATAGTTTTTTGTGTTTTTTTTTTTAATGTTTTATTTCTGAGAGAGAGACAGAGCATGAGCAGGGGAAGGGGCAGAGAGAGAGAGAGAGAGAGAGAGAGAGAGAGAGAGAGACAGAATCTGAAGCAGCTCCAGGCTCTGAACTGTCAGCACAGAGACCTATGTGGGGCTTGAACCCACAAACTGCAAGATCATGACCTGAGCCGAAGTTAGACACTTAACCAACTGAGCCACCCAGGTGCCCCTAGCTTTGATAGGTTTATATGATATTCCTGGTGTGATGCTCTATCAGTGAAAATGTTGCCCACAATCAAGTGTATCAGGTTCATTGACCTGTATTGGGAAGTTCATTCAAACATATATACTAGGTATCATTGTAAGGCACAAGATGTTCAAAGATGGTAGGCATCATGGCCTTTACCTCAAGAATTTCAGAATCTTAGATTCTGGAGGGAAAGCTCCCCCCCCGCCTTATTTATAATGTTACTATGACATTTTTCTGGCCTACCCACCTCTGACAAAGGAGAAGTAATTTTCGTACTAATTCAGGTACACAAGTTAACTTTATCCTGAAAGGCTCAGCTAGCACCTGTTTTTCTTTTGCAGGTGAGCAATATGGAAACTCAGGGTTTGGTGGCTTATAGCAGTGATTCCACTGGGACCAGAAACAATTATGCACAGTTTTCTGGACAGGTGTGGATCAGAAGTTGCCACAGATGGGAAGAGGAAGCTTAGGTTCTAGAAATAGGAAGCACTTACAAAAGGATGTGAAAAGCCTGTTCTGAAAGCAAGATTACCTACAATGACAACTGTTTATGGTGACAAGGAGAAGGGCAGGAGTGTGGGACAGAGAGAGCAGAGCTGACGTGATAGAATACCAGATTGTGAGAGTTGTAAAGTAGTATGATGGGGTTTTTCAACAGGCCATGTAAAATCTCCCTATCTAGAGAATCTAGAGATCTAAAAAACACAGTCTCTTCTTCCTGAAGTAGTTTAGATGTGGTCACCTGAAGGTAGGGAGGTCACTTTTTTTTTTTTTTTTTAAATAGTCTGGAGGGATTTCCAAGGTCTCTTTGGTTCTATGAATGGGTCTGATTGAACATACAGATGACTGCAAAGGGACTCTAGGTACAGCATCTATGACTTTTTTCTTGGTTGTTAACATTAAATAATATAAAGGAACGATTTAAAAGGCAGATAAATCCCACGTAAATTAATTAACTATTTTCATGTTTCTGCATTACCTTCTGAGTTCTCACTCAATACACCCATATTTGTCATGTGGATGTGATGATACTGTTGATCTAAGAGTGGGGCATGGGATGTTGTAGGACCTCAGGTGTAGAGCGCTGAGCTAATCACACTTCTTAGTTGGTGACATGTCATCACTGGTCAGAGCTGGGTTCCTTGTTATTTATTCATTAATTTCCTTATATCCTCATTCCTCACTCCCATTTCTCTTCCCACTGCATACCATTCTCCTGCATTCAGTGTGTAGGCTTTTATTTGGATGTGGCCTTGAAAAATGTATAGTTGCTCTGTGTGCATCTATTTTAAATTTACCTAATGGTGTTGTTCTGTACATCCCATTCTTTTTCTGTTGACATAAACATGCTGCAGTGTATAGCTCAGGCTTGTTATTTCTCATTACTGCCTAGAATCCCAGAGCATATCTCCTACATTTTACTTACCCTCCAGCTTTCCCCTGCCACAGATGATGCGGTTATGTACATCCTCAAGCCAAGTGACTTTATGATATATATAAAGTATGTATCTCCTGGGAGAGGAGGTCTGTCGGTTAGATTGCTGAGTCATATGGGCTATATATATTTAATTTGCTAGAATGGCTATACCAGTTTACATCCCTTCTAACAGTTCACATCTCTGCCAACACTAGAATTTTCCAGCTTTCTGATTTTTGCCATGCTAATGGATGTAAAATGTTGCATTGTCTTAATTTGCATTTTTCAGATCACATGCAAGTTAGAGCATCTTTTCACAGTTAATTCAATTTTATATTTTTCGTCATTTAAATTTTTATTCACTGCAGTATGGCTGTCTGTGTTTTCAGTATCGGGGTTGATTATATTAAGATGCATTTAAATGAGAATTAATTTGAATCATAATGCAGCTGCTAAATTTCTGGGCTGACCAGTTCTGGCCTGTAAAAACAGCAAAGTCTATGGCCCAACTTATAATATGTTCTCCGGCATTTTGGTCGTCCCAAGTTTTCAGTATTATCAATAATATCACACTAACCATATGCTATGATATATGGCAGTTTTCTTCTTTTGAATTTTGCCTTAGGATGAATCCCCTAGGGAAGGATTACTGAACCAAAGAATGAACGTTTTTATGACTATTGTTACACATTAACAAATCACTTTCTAAAAGGGCTGGGAACCCTTGCGCACTGTTGGTGGGAATGTAAGTTGGTGCAACCATTATGGAAAACAATATGGAGGTTTCTCAAAAAATTAAAAATAGAAATACCATACGATCTGGTAATTCCACTTCTGAGTATTTACTGAAAGAAATGAAAACACTAAATTGAAAAGATGTATTGACTGTTTACAGTAGCCAGGATATAGAAGCAACCTTAGTGTCTACTGATAGATGAATGGGTAAAGAAGATGTGAGATAGATATAGATATATATATAGATATATATATATATATAGTGGAACATTGCTTGGCTATAAAAAGTAATGAAATCTTGCCGTTTGTGACAACATGGATAGACCTAGAGGGTATTATGCTAAGTGAAATAAATCAAAGACAAATACCATATGATTTCACTTAAATGTGGAATTGAAAAAAACACATGAATAAACAAAAAAATGGACTCTTAAATACAGACAACAAACTGGTGGTTGCCAGAGGGGAGTCCATGAGGGGATGGATGAAAAAGGCGAAGGGGATTAAGAGGTGCAAACTTCCAGTTATAAGATGAATGACAGAGACGAAAAGTATAACAGATGGAGCGCCTGGGTGGCTCAGTCGGTTGAGCGTCCGACCTCCACTCGTGTCATGATCTCATGGTCTGTGAGTTCGAGCCCCGCGTCAGGCTTTGTGCTGATAGTTCAGAGCCTGGAGCCTGCTTCAGATTCTGTGTCTCCCTCTCTCTCTGCCCCTCC
Organism: Panthera tigris; assembly: GCF_018350195.1. Classification (NCBI taxonomy): domain Eukaryota; kingdom Metazoa; phylum Chordata; class Mammalia; order Carnivora; family Felidae; genus Panthera; species Panthera tigris. The sequence goes on from NC_056664.1 coordinate 112,619,785, forward strand.
CCCGCTCATGCTCTGTCTCTCTCTATCAAAAATAAATAAACATTAAAAAAATTTTTTTAAATAAAAAAAGTTTACAAAAAGTATAACATAGGGAATGTAATCAATAATAGTGTAATAACATTGAATGGTGAGCATTGAGTAATGTATAAAATTGTCGATTTACTATGTTATTTTAATTATGCTTTGCTTGAAAAAATAGAAAAAAAACTAAAAGGGTAGGATTGATTTCCATTATGCGTCGTTTATATCTTAACTATACTAGTTTTAACTTCATTGTGTATTATTTATACTATTCCTTTAATAACTATAAAATATTTGTTATTTGCACTATTTAATTATAGTTAACAGAAATCATTTGTTCAGGTGTTCACTGATGAATAGTATTTTTTTTTAAGAGTATGGTCTATTTGTGCCCATAGTCCATTTTCCTAGTAGGGTCTGCTTTATTTTTTTAGTCCATTTGAAAGTAGTTTTGATATACTCCCGAGTGTCTTATCCTCCATTCCTGAAAATGAAATTATTCATTTACATACATTTTATTCTTCAGACGACAATCAAAACAAAACACATGATAAAAAAGAGAAGAAGATGGTGGTTCAGAAGCCCCACGGTACTATGGAATACACTGTAAGTATAAACAGGAGGTATGAACACTTGTTAAGACCACTGGATTTGCATGATGTTTCTCCCTGACACATCCTCTTAGCTGCATTCCTTTTGTGTGCCCATTAATTAAGGAAGCTTCTTAAGACCTGTTCTAGGTCATTTCTTTTCCCTTTATGTTTTCTTTCTGGGTAATCTCATGTAAGCCTATGACTTGAATTATCTTCAATATGCCAATGACGGCCGGTTGTGCTTTCTGAGTTCCATAATCACAGATCACTTTCCTACTCAGCCTATCCACTTAGACCTCCAGGGCTGGTATTTTTTCAAGAAGCGATGGCTCCATAAGCTGTACATTTCTACAAGCCAGAGCTTTGCCCTTGACATCCTCTTCCCATGACTCCTCATGTTCATTGTTACCTTCTGTGACTATCCATCCAGATCTCTTCATTTCACTCTCATAGGTTCATGTTCCTTTACATAATGTACCTCAGTTTAACACTATTGATTCACTGATGTGAGTGTTTTAATGTCTATCTTGTGCCTTAATTCATGTACCCATGGAGAGAGATCCTTTTTTTGGTCACCATTGTATTTCTGGTGCTCACAGGGTATAGGCCTCCATTCTGTTGAGTTAGTAGATGAATAATGCTATGTATGTGTCCCTTACGGCACCTCCGCATACGTGCCGTGTGTTCATTTCTCTCCTGCAGCGTGAACTCCTGGGGGCCAGGAGCTGTGTATATTTATCCCAGGTCTGTTACAAAGTGAGCACTCAGTTAGAGATTTGTTTTAATTCACTTTGAAGTAGCATTGTTGAGGAGTGTTCTCTGACTTGTAATAAGAAATTAAGTGCTGTTGCCATTACCTGGTTGTGATTTTCTCGTGTGCATTTTTTTTCTACTCATTATTCATGTGCTATGCCAGGCTCTGTACAGGCAAGTAGCAAGACCTGATCCTTCCCTGGCATTTCTTTTGGAATGGTAAATTGTTTGCAAGCCTTTCCAGAGTTACACTGAGGAGTCCTGGCACAGGCATTTCATGCTCAGTGCTCGGTGAACGTCTCTAGGCATCTTTCTATGGGTTATAGGCCTGGTCCTTTCCAGAGGGATTTGGGGTGATTATTTATTTCACTTTACCATGGTCCACAATAGGTTATTGATCCCCATAACACCTAGCACAGTGCCTTACCTGATAGTAGGTACTCAAGAAGTGTTGGATTATTTATCATTAGTAACAATATTAACTCTAAAGCCATGTGTGTATCCAGCAGTATTATGCACAAGCGCCTCCAAAGAAATGACAAGGGGTGTTTTCTAGGAGACGTTTCCCATAGTATATACTAAATGGTGCAGTGAGAGTAAGTATCAACCCCCACATTAACTCTTATAAACAGGTGATCAAATTAGCAATGCAGATATGTCTGCCTGTTTGATTTGTAGGTTATGGGGATTAGTTTTACTTGGCAAGTTATTGTTTGTACTTGTCATTGGAAATAAAAGGTGATTCATAACTTCATGTTTAGAGAACCATGCTAGCACTTAATAGATTGCTTATATTGCTCCAAAGCTGTGGATGTTCGCATTCTGTTTAGTTTTAAACATTTAGTGATTCCCATATCCATCCCAGGGTCTGTGGCTTGATGCTGTATTTATGTCTTGCCGTTATGTAATAATTCCAGATTGTTAAGGTTTTTTCTCTTCCCTGAACTCCCTATGCACAGTATATTTCTGTAAGTCTTTTCTTAAAAATATGAAGTAAATTTTTGGATCACTTGCCATGAAGTAAGTGCTGCGAAGCAGAAATTACAATTATCTGTTTGATGGATCAAGAACCTGAAATGCAGAAAAGTTAAGTAAATGACCCAAGGTCACACAGCTAGCAAGTGGCAGGTCTAGAATTCAGATCCAGCAGTCTGGCTGTAGTCTCCATTCTCAGTGTGTCTCATACTGACTCTAAACCCCCAAAACCCCTGGATTTGAATATGTTAGGCAAAATGTCTTTTTTCTTTTTCATTTTTAGTAAGGCTGGTTTTGCCCAAGGTAGAAGTAGGGCCATATATTGCTAATTTTTAAATTATTTTTTAAAATACATGTATTTATATACTGACTTGTTCCAGAAATGCTTTGAGGTCATTTTGGTGTAATTTGTATCTATGACCTTGATTAGTCTGAGACTGTTCATCTAGTTGGTGGAGTTTTGATGCTAAGGACAGTGGTGAATTTAATTCTACATCTGTATCTTCAGTAGACCACGACCTCCTGCAGCCAACTCACATCGCCACCTCGGTCAGGGCTCACCTGGTGGAGCCAATTTTGAATATAGGGACAGGCACCTGTCTTGATCCAAGGCTGTATATGGGAACTTCTTAGTGACACACACCAGAGTGGCCTCCCACTAACAAGTTCTATCCAGTGACCCTAGACAAGAAGTCTGGGATATTGGCCTGACCAGGGGCATTTTTGTGGGTGGAGCTATTTACTGTGAAGTTTCACATCCTCTCATTGCCCTCTTTAGGCCTATTACCCTTTGTTAGAGAAAGAAAGAAATATACATGTGGGGCATGAATCGCAAGTTTCACAGATTTGGAGAATAACACTAATCTGGCTGACTATCAGAAGTTGTCATTTTAATGACTGTGAACAGTTATTGGTAGCTAATCTGAATTTCATAATGATTTACTTGCCTTCCGTCATATTCATTTGTCAAACATTTGAGTATCTTCTGTGTGTTGGGCACTATGCTGACACTGAGGTTATCAGCCATAAACAGGTCACCGTGCAGGAGCCTTTAGTGCAGTGAACAGACGGGAAGAAGACAGAACATTGAGAATAGAGGAAGTAGCCCTCCTCTATTGGGTGGGGACTGTGTGTGTGTTTTATTTCTTCTCTTCTTAACAGTTTTTATTGTACGTTGTGAACCTCTACTCCACACAGCTAGGTTGTGCCAAAGTAGATTTAGAAATCTATTAGTGGACACTGAAATTTGAAGATAAGGGAGCCCAGAAATGAATTGCATGTAAGACTTTGCTTTTCTGTGGTTTTATTAAGAATGGAGAATGTATTTACTTTCTTTTTCAGAATATATCTGGAAAGAACTACTTTTCATCCACTCAGATCAGAAATAGATTAATGTTGTTTACTAAAAGGGAGGGTTTTGTTTGTTTGTTGATTTTGCTTTATATTTTGAATCTTGTTTGTTTGATTATTCTAGGCTGGAAGCCAGGACACCCTAAACTCCATAGCCCTGAAGTTTAACATCACTCCCAATAAATTAGTGGAACTGAATAAACTTTTCACACATACTATTGTTCCAGGCCAGGTAATTCTTTACTTGTTGGGTATTACTTTTTAGAAATTTTGCATTTATCTTTTATTGCCATTTTTAATGCTTCACTCTTAGTGTCATGGGATTATCATCGTTGATAATGTGCATTAGTACAGTCTTTCCATTAGATCCAAGAATTCTGAAAGCATTGTAGAACTTAGGAACTTCAGAAATGAATGCCTTGCAGATGATTAACAGTTTACTTAACTATCATTAGTTTATGTTGTGGATGTCCTGTAGGGCATCAAGAGAAGTTAAATTTGACTTTTTCTTCTGTAGAATGTAACTCAAATGTTCTTGGAATGTTTAATTTAGAAGTGCACGTTTCAGTTTATTCCACTCCTGGGATACATTATGGCCATCATTTGACTTTAAGCAAATTTTTTTCATTTTTGTATTTATATGATACCTGGCAAAAATAGCCAGAGGCAGAGACATTCAGCAGGACTATCAAGAAAAAGCCACACCATTTCTTCCCCAGGTTTTTAAATTAATACTTTATTTTTTAAACTGAATGGAATTAGCTAATTGTGTAATTTTGCCACTCTTGGTTAATCCAGCCAATTTTTTTAGTGCCTTCCACATATTTAATGAGATATTCTTTTATTACTACTTTGAAACTACATTTAGCCAATAGATATAAATGACCCAGTCATTGGCAGGTCCTAGCTGAGTCCAAATTTCCATTCTTATCCATAGAACCGTCTGGTTGCCGTGAGCACATTCTGGTTTTAGTTGTGGACTGACTTGAGCATTTTTCTGCATCTCTACATTATAGTGACCTTTAATTCTTCCAGAATAGATACTATTACTTTTAAAGACAGCTTTATTGAGGTAACAGTGAGATTGTTCTTTGCGTTTTATTCAAGGGCAGCACATGAAGCCAACAGGCCATAAGCGGGCTAGTTTATATTATGGTACTTTTAGTATTTATGTTCTTGTTAAAAGGAGAAATTAGCATACTTCCAGCACCAGGTAATTGAAGGGAGATATACATTAAAACTTCTCAAAAATTAATGAAAATTTATTTCTAAGAAAACTAACAGTAGATGTCTCCTTTTGGGGATTTCTTATAATCTGAAGTATTACTGCATATTATGTAACTGACCCATAGCAGAGAACCTAGACGTGTATTTACTAATTCAAGGCTAAAGTCTATAGTCACTAGGGGCACCTGGGTGGCTCAGTCATTTGAGTATCTGACTTTGGCACAGGTCATGATCTCATGGTTTGTGAGTTCAAGCCCCACGTCGGGCTCACTGCTGTCAGTGCAGAGCCTGCTTCAAATCTTCTGCCCTTCTCTCTTTGTCCCTCCCCTGCTTACACTCTCTCAAAAATAAATAAAACATTAAAAAAACAACAGAGAATGTAGTCACTAGAATGTAGGAAAATAATTTAGAGCAATTCCTTATTTTTTTTTACTATGTCCATAAACAAAATATTGGTACTAGGTTAAGGTCCAGTAACCGATGGACTGTTTTAATATGCCTATTATAATGGCAAAAATACCAAAGTAGGATCTCTAACCCTTTGTTTCTGACTGGCCTTGTAGTAACTGTTTGATGTGGGTGAGTGCCTTCCTTTTTTGGGCCTCAGTTTCCTAATCCCTGAAGTTAGGTGTTGGGCCACGTTATCTCTGATGGCTTTTCTAGCATTTGCTATGCAGTCCAGCCCTCATATGACTAAACAGTTGTGTGCTGTTGGTTGTCCCAGGACCCAGATAGAATTAGGATTTTGTTGACAAAGATAAGAAATCAAGAAGAGTGAAATCAAGGGGCTTTCAAAAACTGTAGACAACTTTTTGTTTTCAAGGATTTTTAAATACTCTGAGTGGGGTACGTATTGCTTTCATCTCAGTAGATCTGATCATTCAGGACTATTTTTGTCTGCTCTGGCTCCAAGAAATGTGAGCTTCACTCTTCTAGAGACTGATTTGATGGTCACCGTGAGGTAGGAAAGGAAACTGGTCTGGCTAGGTAAGTGACTACATGTAAGAAGTAATTTTCAGAGGCAGTTACCTGAAGCTTTTAAATCTTACAACTGTAGACTCTTTTGTTGCTTAAAAGACCAAAAGCAATAGCAGATAAATGTAAACAACTGAGGCCTAAACAAAAGTTTTAGAAGGTCCTGAGTTTGGCTGTTAGTTTGGATACTTACATCAAATTTCAGGACATGTACAAAGAATATACTTTTTCAAGTAGTTTATCTTAAGCACACTCAGAAGTTACCTTGCAGATATAGGTTTAAGCTGTTTTTATATTCATCGAGCACCTTGGCTACACATGCTTTGAAAAATTTGACAGTTATGCCTGAGTGTTGGAGCAGAATTATTTTCTGCAGTCAGTAGGTAAACCGCCCTTACCCCTGCCCATGTTCCTGGCTCACCTCCATGTTGAGGTAGCACATCTTCTGACTGAGCGTCCCAGCATCCAACTGTCACCTCTACACTGTAATGAACTGTTTAAGCACAGGAAATATCCTTTTGATTGGACATTTAGAACATGCCAGACAATAGAATCCTAACCTGTGTTGCCTAACACTTGTCAAAACTCAGATACAAAAAACTGTTAATGGAGAATTGCTTGGAAGAAATGTTATCCATTCATTCCTCTTGTCCAGATACATGAGATAAGAGAGCATAGAATTTTAGCCCTCTGTAAGGTACATTTGTAGAACTCTACACTTTGGCGTTTGCCGTTGATCTACATCGCAGATGTTATTAAGAACAGTCCTCCCAAACTGGTTATTGTATTAATTGTCAGTGTATCATCAAAGACAAGTAGTTCAGACTGGGATACTCTTTATGAGACTTAATGAGAAAATACTTCTACTTATGAGAGACTGGGTTTTTTTTTTTAAGTTTATTTATTTTGAGAGAGAGAGAGATGCAAGTGCGGGAGGGGCAGAGAGAGAGAGAGAGAGAGAGAGAGAGAGAGAGAATCCCAAGCAGGCTCCTCACTGCCAGCGCAGAGCCCAATGCAGGGCTCAGACCCACAAAGCCACGAGATCGTGACCTGAGCCAAAACCAAGAGTCAGATGCTTAAATGACTGAGCCACCCAAGCACCCCAAGACTGGTTTGTTTTTATCTTATGGAAGTTGAATTCTGCTGACTAATGATGTCTGTCCCTTTGCATTGGTTATTTGGAAACTCAGAACCCGTTTTATGGCCCACCCCTCAAAGAGTGTTTGGTAATTTTGGAGTACATAGTTTCAGTAGTAATTAGTCCTCATGTTATTCTCCTTGGTTTTCCTACCTTTATCAGAATGTGTCTTTTGTTGTTGTCTCACCTTTTTTCTGGATTGAAGAGAGATTTAAATAACTAAAGTTAAAACAGAGATAGGATGGGAAAGTGTGAACAGTTGTTATATAATTAGTGCTGAATTCTGTTTTATAACATTAAAGGACATCATTTAAAAAAAATTTTTTTAATGCATATTTATTTTTGAGACAGAGAGAGACAGAGCATGAACAGGGGAGGGTCAGAGAGAGAGGGAGACACAGAATCTGAAACAGGCTCCGGGCTCTGAGCTGTCAGCACAGAGCCCGACGCGGGGCTCGAACTCACGGACCACGAGATCATGACCTGGGCTGAAGTCGGACGCTCAACCGACTGAGCCACCCAGGCAGCCCTAAAGGACATCATTTTAAGACTGTATATGATATATGCCAAAATGTTGCATGTCTCACTGTAAGAGTGTTGAATGATAAGATCATAATAACATTTCAGGCACCAGTACATTTTGCGGAAAGAGGCTACTTTGTACACTGTGGGAGATTTCAATTTTTGTTTTTAGATAAGTTGATGGTGATAGAAATTATTGAGATTATTGATATTACCTTGTACAACTTGTAACGATCTTACGTTAGTACTCAGGGCCTGCTGAGAGTTAGCAAGCATGAATTTGTTCCATTTCTTCCTGATACAGGTGTTGGGTTTAGAAGCATGCCATGCTACTCTTTCCTTTCTTCCCTGTCCTTAGTGCCCCTCCCTGGAATCTTCTTTCCTCTCTAAATCTTCTATGCTGTTCAAAGCCTCACTTGGACCCACTTGCTTTATATGACATGCCCAGAGTACTCACCCACCTTGTTCTCCCCTCTGTGAGCTCCTGCAGTGTCTGTGGGTGTGTTCCATACCTTTTGCACTGAACGCATTCATATTATGAGTAATTGTTTCGTGGATTAGTCCAGAAGCCTCCAAGGTACTTACAAGTTTTGGGAAGGCCAACTAGGTCTTTTTTTTTTTTTTTTTTTTTTTTTTTTTTAAAAGAACAGACTTTTTTTTTAATGTCTACTTTATTTTTGAGGGAGAGAGAGAGCACGTGAGTTGGGATGGGGCAGAGAGAGAGGGGATCAGAGGATCCGAAGCGGGCTCTGTGCTGACAGCAGTGAGCCCATTGCGGGGCTTGAACTCAGGAACTGTGAGATCATGACCTGAGCCAAAGTCATACACTTAACCAACTGAGACACCCAGGTGCCCCCCAACCAAGTCTTAGTCGTGTACTTAGCATGATTCTGTACAGAAAGTAATGCCCTAAACACTGTCCAGTGTTTGCCTGATCTCGATATTCACTTCACTTGTCTTTCCCATTCTCAGGTCCTTTTCGTGCCAGATGCTAACTTTCCTTCCAGTACCTTAAGATTATCATCATCCAGTCCTGGTGCTACTGTGTCTCCTTCATCATCAGATGCAGAATATGATAAACTGCCTGTATGTATGTCATTCGTGAACTAACATTCATATTTATCAAATAATTTTTTGAGTTGTAGAATTTTATGTGTTGTTTTTCACAGGTTTTCATCTGAAATTTCCCCAAAGGGGGTAGGGTTAAGGATTTGTCTTAGTTGAGAGAATATGTCCTATCAAAAAGAAACCTATTTCATATTTAAGGTCTCAGAGGGAAAAATGCACACCTTTTATATGTAAAAGTATACAATTAAACTCTGGATGAGACAGATAGTTGATTTGTACTGCTTTTACTCCTTTTTCTAGAGAAATTGAACCATGAGTCAAATATGAATTATTTCATTTAGGTTATTTTCTAAAAACATTTGATGAGCCATTTTTATGAGTTCATACGTACACCCTTACTGTTGTTGTTGTTTAAATCTTAGTTTGATTTGGATACTTAGTTGTGTTTGTGATAATTCTTGGAGAATGAAGCATATTTGGCTCTTTTTCATGTTCAAGGTAAATAGAAACAGGTTCCTTATAGGAAACTTATGTGGCTTGATTTATAGAAATAATCTGTTTAAAAAGGCTTCCATTTGATTTTGGGAATTTTGCTTTCTTAAAGGATGCTGACTTAGCAAGAAAGGCCTTAAAACCCATTGAAAGAGTCTTATCATCCACTTCTGAAGAAGATGAGCCAGGCGTGGTAAAATTTCTAAAAATGAATTGTCGATACTTCACTGATGGAAAGGTATATGGCAGTGTCATTTGTTTCCTTTTCTTGAACTCCATGAAAAACTAACTTAGGTTTCAAACTACTGAAGATAGGAGACATTAAAATATCTTTCCCAAAGTTTCAGCTTAAGATTTCATAAGTGTCCATTTGTTTTCCCCTGTTGGATCCCTAGCATTTTATATATTAGGAGAAATACGATTCTTTGTGATCTAGGACTTATCATTTTATCTTTCAATTCTTGGCTTATAAATTGCTAGGGAGACAATATAGTATATGCTTAACAGTAAAGACTGGAGTTAGTGAATTTAAAATCCAACTCTGCTGGGGCGCCTGGGTGGCTCCTTCCGTTAAGCATCCTACTTTGGCTCAGGTCATGATCTTGCCTTTCATGAGTTTGATCCCCGCGTCCGGGCTCTGTGCTGACAGCTCAGAGCCTGGAGCCTGCTTCAGATTCTGTGTCTCCCTTTCTCTCTGCCTCTCCCCCACTTGCATTCTCTCTCTTTCTCTCTCTCTCTCTTTCTCTCAAAGATAAATAAACATTAAAAAAATTAAAAAATAAAATAAAATCCAACTCTGCTATCTGCTTGCTCTGAGACTATAGGCAGGGTATTTAAGTTGCCAAAGCTTCCATTTTCCTCATCTATGAAATAGGAACTGTAATAAAATTGACTTTGTAGGGGGTGGTAATTAAAAGGGATAATTGATGTAAAGACCTTAGTACCTAACTTCGGAAATGTTCAATTCTCAACCCATTTGCTGCTGGAGATGCTGGTGTTAAAAATAATGTCTGCTGTGTTGTGTATTTAGTTTTTTGGTGGTTGGTGTGATTTACAAAGAACAAATCCAACTTTCAGTGAGCCTCTGAAGAAGGGGTTATGTTGATGTAAAGTCAATTCCTGTGTGCAGAGTAGAGACTTCATGCCAGGTTCCAAATGGTAGGAAAATACACTATTGATAGGCGTTTTAACTTTTGCAATCAAGAATAAGTAATGCCTGAAATGCAAAATGTTTCACAAAGATGATCAGTTAACTAACGAAGAGGACCAAGGTAAATAATCTACCTATGGGGAGTCCTCCGTGTCCTGCTGTCTCTGGTAGATAATATCCCTGTTGCCATCTATAAAACAGTAAACTGACCAAGGTACGGACAAAAGTTCCCACCAAATTACTGTTTGTTTACTATTAGCCTCCATAGTTTAGCTATATTCATCTCTGGCTGCAAAATATTTCATATTCCTATTTGTGTCGAATTTTGCTGGCACAAATAGAATGTGACCTTTCTAAACATTTGAGAGAAAAATACTAGGACTCTAATTTGCACCATGGCTCTGAGACAGATGCCGTGTACCATGTACGGTACCATATACTGGTTGGACACATAGTGAACATGTGCTGAGTAGATTGTAAAACACCCAGTTCTCAATTGGGAAAGCACTTGGGACAGCCCTCCCATTTTACAGAGGACTGGGGAGTGCGAGGCATAGATGTGCAGCCCAAGATCCCACCACAATGGTACTATGGCAGCAGGTGTTCCAGAACCAGGCTCGGTTGACTGCTTTAGTGAGGCAGCTCTGTTTTCTCTGCCTCACCACACAGTACCCAACTTTGCATTTCTTCAGCCTGTTGTTCTCCTGCTCTTAAAGGGGGTGTGATGGGATACCATGGTACGCCAGAGTCAACAGAATGTTAACACGAGTCCATTAAAGCTGCTGTGGTTGGATTTCTGCCTGTGGTGATTCTGTCCTGTCCCTTTCTCCTGTAGGGTGTGGTCGGAGGCGTCATGATTGTTACTCCAAACAACATCATGTTTGACCCTCACAAGTCTGATCCCCTGGTCATTGAAAATGGTTGTGAGGAGTATGGCCTCATTTGCCCCATGGAAGAGGTGGTTTCCATTGCCCTCTACAACGACATTTCCCACATGAAGATCAAAGATGCCTTGCCATCGTAAGAGATATTTCTTTGTTTACCAAAAACAAACAGAATTCCGGTGTTTGGAGAATTAAATGCAATTAAAAAGTGAGGGAGTTGGCAGCAGTGGGAGATTGTATAGAGGTGAATTTGAAGGTGGAAGATTTGTGCAGTAAATTTTTTAAAGAATAGAGAAAGGAGAGGGAATGGAGATAAAGGGAAAAGCTGCACATATAAAAACGAAAGGAGAAAAGCAAAAAAGCCAACACATAAAAATGGCATTTCTTGGCTTATTTTTCTGAAAAGCAATGCATGTTCTTAATGAATCAATGAAATAAGAAATAGTTTCTCCGAAAGAATTTTAGTCTGGTTCCCAGTAAGAGAATAGTATTTTTCTTTAGTTTAGTTGAATTTTGTTCTCATTCAAATTCTAGGGTAGGCAGGCTTCCTAACTCAGGTGTTCCCTAAATCCTGCAGAGAAAGCTCTGAGTGGAGAGTGCTGAGGCCACTGTGGCCGTAGCCGGACCACCCTAAGTGGTATGAAGAGAGAGCAATACTGATCTGTTTGTTTCTGAAACGTAGATGAATATTATCTTAGTCTTGATTATTTTTGCCTTATAAAACTGAGGGTTTTTTTGTTTTGTTTTTGTTTTGTAAAAGAGAGAAAAGGAAGCTTCCCATGAAGAAAGAGAAAGAGGGTTAAGAAAGCTCAGGGTATCAATTCATTTAAGGGATAATATGATTCCTACTGTCACTTTGTCAATGTTTCTGTTTTTCTAGATCTCCTAGTAGTAAAATTCTTCAGAAACCTCCATGATAGGAAGGTAGAGGGAAAGCGGTGGGTCCTAATTGTGCAAAGAGAAACTAGCCCTTGGGACTTATGAAAAGAAGGGCAGGCAGCTAGAGAACTAACCCACACACATCGTCCTTAGGAATTTATACCAGCAGGTCTCCCTGGACTCTCAGAGTCCTTGGCATCAGACCCGCTTGGCCCTTACTCAGCTCCAAGCCACTGAAGCCAGTGCAGAGCATGGGCACTGAGGTAGTTTCTAAATTCTGCCCAAAGTATCCAAGTGAGAAGGTAGGAGGCAGTGTTGCAGGCCAGGCAGTTCTGTGTGATGAATTAATTCTGGAGCCACACCACCTGGGTTGTCCTGGTTCAGCCACTGACAGCCCCATGACCTGCATGAGTTGCTCAGTCCCAAGCCTCAGTTTTCTTATCTGTTAAATGGAATGAAGAGTGTTCTTCAGCTTATAAGTCTGTTTTAAGAACTCAATGTATTGATGTACTAAAACTCTTAGAAAATAGCCTGATACCTTTTAAGTATAGCTGTTATATGAACCTTTAATTCATATCTGAAACTCTGTTCATTGTTCTGGGGAATCTTGTCCATGCAGTCGAGGCTTCTAGTTCATGTTAGTACGTGCCTCTTGTGTGACAAGGATGTGAAGATGAGTGGGTCATGGCCTCTGCCCTTGAGGAGCTTATAGTCTACTGGGTGCAAAAGACAGATGGAGAGATGTGGTAACGAAATGGCACCATATAGAACTGCACATGGCATTCCATGAAAACCCTCGTGAGGGAGTGTCCCGCTACCTTGGGATCTTAGATGGAGGCAGAGAGGAGGACATGCGGAGCTAGTTTTAGAAATAAGGAATGAACATTAGGTTCTCTGTGACAAGAAGAAAGAAGAAAAGTAAAGAAATAGTTAAGTTTAGAAGTGAATGACTAAGCAAATGGGGGCATTTCTTGCCCAATGATGGTTTCTAATGAGATAATACTATTGTACATCTTCAGCTTAGGATGTTAAGTATTCTTTTTAATATTAGGAAAGGAAGGTATGTCTTTACAGAAAGATTTCTCTCATTATGAGATTTTTAATGATCTGGGATACGAAGTTAATGCTATAGCTGGAGGGAAAGAGAAGAGTTAAGAATTGGCTCCTACTATGTTCAGTTTCTTTCAGAATTATTCACTGATTCTCACCTTGGACGCAAGTATGTGAAGACTTTTCAGTCTAGTGAACAATATGTGCACCAATGGGCAAAATAGAATGTGTGAGCGAAATTGGTGTGATACAAAATTCGTATCGACTTCAGAATCCCATCAATTGTTTAAAAGTTAGAAATATCTTAAAATTTCATTATTACCAAAAATCGTATGATAAAGCATGTATAAATTCTGTAACTGCAATGTGCAAATAGTTTTAAAAGTGTGTGTGTGTGTGTGTGTGTGTGTGTGAGTGTGAGTGAAATCTCCCCACCCTCTACTTCAGGCTTTATATTTTTTGTGTAGGACATTTTGTAGCCACAGAGAATAGGAAGGGAACAACTGAAGGGATTATTGATCAACACTAGGTGTCTGGCTGAGTCTGGAAAACATTAACAGTAGAGACCGTTGACACCACTGTGTACTTTGCCCCAGCAGTGCTTGGCAGCTACGGTGCCAAAAAAACAAGTTAATCCCCGCTTGGATTAGGTAGATGAACAAGAAGGGAGGGGTAGACAAGGTAAAGTAAGAGGCTGAGCAGAGTGTAGTCACATCTATTCATGGGGGTCAAGCTAGATCAGGAAGAGATGATAAAGGGTCTTGGGTGTTCATGGAAGAAAGTTTTGCTTATTAACCAAGTATGTGAAGAACTGGGTTTCTTTGTTGCAAGACTTCTTATGACCTCTAATATGCCAAATTTGGGGTCCTAAAATGGAAATTATGACACGTTACACTACTTATCTGACTCTAGGACGGAAGCATCTTTAATGTCTCCCGGGATGCTAGTGTTGGGCAGAACATTTTTGTGCATGCAGGTTCCTGCAGAACAAAGACATTGCAAGATCATCCTTTAGCATATGGCATTTAGCGGCTCAATGAATGCTTATTGAATTGAAATGAATTATGAATTAAAGAAGTTTTTTTAAAGCATTTATGAAAGCCTAACAATTATGGAGGCTTTTATTTGTATTGGAAAAAGCATGGATGTTCCATGTGTGTGGTTTATGAAATAACTTTGGGGAGATAGTCTTATAACTTGAGAACTTCCTGGTACTCTGTTGGCTTATGGCCATAATTATTTCAAAGCCAGAAAAATAGATAGAGTATTGATGAATCATGGGAATCTACCCCCAAAACCAAGAGCACACTGTATACACTGTATGTTAGCCAATTTGACAGTAAATTTAAAAAAATAAAGTATTACCTAAATATGATCTAGGCTTTTTAGAAATTATTTCTGAAATCTAACAATGTTATTTTTTAGGAGGGTTTTATATATCTGTGTTTTAATCCAGTGTTAATACTAAGGTAAGTGAAAATACAGGTTACTCAAAGTTTTTCCAGTCATAGCTTAAAAATTATGTTTCTTGACCATTTATTTTCAACTTTGGAGAACATATTTAATCAATATTTTTGTGTCATTCAAACCTGGGTAGAAAAGCATCTGTTGTTAAGGGACAGTATGTTTCAGATGATAAACCAGCGTCCATCACCATAAAGTAAAATGATATTGTTATGAGTAAAGAAATTAAGAATTTTAAACTTAGTATTATAAGTAAGAGCTTATTTGGTTTACTTTTCTATAAATTTTTAAAGTTTGAAATGGAGCAGGTGCTATAAGCTTCTTGCATCTCCCTCAGGAAGAGAAGGACATCTGTGATTGGAAACATCAGATCCTTTGTCATGAAACTCAGAATTAGGGTTTGGGGCTGGTAACTTCTACAACAGTTAAATGAGTAGCAACTCAGTCAATGAACCATTAAGAATTAATGTAGTTGGTTTATATGCTATCTTATAAAAAGGAAAAGCTTTGCATAGTTAAGGAATTTAAGTCATTGTACTAAAACATTTCCTTTGTCCCTTCCTTCACGAATATCAGAAATATTATTTCATCATTAAAAATCTGGTGGGTGACATCTCCATGTTCATAAATGACCTCAAAAATCATTCATGTCCTTCTAGTAGGATATGCGACTCTCATGGTCCTTTGTTTTACCCCTTCTTATAGTTTATTTGTTTCATTTTGAAGTCAATTTCTTGATTTCATTTCCTTATTCTGAAATCATTTACACATAAATTTAAGTTGTGGTATGTTTATGTTTTAGTTTTTGCCTTTCCTCCATTTTGTTTTTGGTTTTGTTTTTAACATTCCATGTGCACCCACCATTTTTCCCCCGACAGTGACCTACCTCAGGATCTTTGTCCTCTGTACAGGCCTGGAGAATGGGAAGACCTGGCTTCAGAAAAAGATATCAACCCATTCAGTAAGTTCAAATCTCTCAACAAGGAAAAACGGCAGCAGAATGGAGAGAGAACCATCACTTCAGATTCCAAATCAACAAGACCTCTGGAGAAGTCAACAGAATACACACACATAAAACCCTCAGATAGCTCTGTATCAGGAAAACTAAAGACCCTGGAATCTTCCACAGAGGCAACCAGTGGATCTACCACAATGACTAGGGTCAGCAAGGAACCTTCTGACACTTGTGCTGCATTTGAATCTATAGCCAAAGAAAATTCCCTTTTAGGGGAAGATGATGACTTTGTTGACTTGGAAGAACTTTCTTCTCAAACTGATAGTGGAATGGACAAAAGAGACACCTCAAAGGAGTGCCTTACTCTTGATCCAGAAGAGCTAAGGAAGGCTAAGTCACAAATAATCAGTTCTACTACAAAAATGCAGGTGCAGTCAGCCCTGAGCTTTTCCGGAACAGATAGTGATGCTGAGCTGAAGGGGGCCCTAGATTTAGAAACCTGTGAGAAGCAAGATATAATGCCAGAGGTGGACAAGCAGTCTGGTTCCCCAGAAAGCCAGGTGGAAAACACACTGAACATACATGAAGATCTAGATAAAGTTAAACTCATTGAATATTACCTTAATAAGAACAAAGAAGGGTCGCAGTTCTCTGAAAACTTGCAGAAGGCAGAATTAAGTGATGGCAAAAGTATTGAGCCAGTGGGAATAGATATCACCCTTAGTAGTTCTCTTCCCCAGGTAGGTGGTCCCCCAACTGAGGACAGTAAGGAGCCAGATAAAACCTGGATGAAAGAGAGAGTGTCCCTCCCACTGCAACTGGCGTCTTCCACAGAAGAAGATATGAATAAAGAGTCTCTAGACATCTCTTCAGAATCTACTCTGGACAACAGCTGCCAAGGCGCACAAATGGATAATAAGTCCGAAATTCAGTTGTGGCTGTTAAAGAGAATTCAGGTACCCATTGAAGGTAAGCCATTTTTGTTTATCTTTATATTCTGTTGTATAGTTGGCTTTCTGAAACTTGCAAATGCAAGCAAAATTAGAATAATTATTTGAGAACTTTTTCTGGATAGAGCTTATCTGTACTTATACATTAATTGAGAAAAAACTTAGCATCAGTATAATAGTATCTATTTTGGACCTTGAACTAGGTCCAACCTAGATTTCTAGTTCAAAAGTAGTTTGCTTTAAAAAAAAAAAAAAATTCAAGTAACTTTCCTTTTTACCTTGAATTTCCAAATATAAAGGGTTTGAAATTTTTTTATAAATTTTTAGGTTTATTTATTTATTTTTGTTGGGGGGAGGGGCAGAGCGAGAGGGAGAATCCCAAGCAGGTTCCACACTGTCGGTGGAGAGCCCAATGCGGGCCTCAAACTCTCAAACTGCCAGCTGAGCCGAAATCAAGAGTTGGACGCTTAGCCGACAGCCACCCAGGTGACCCAGGGGTTTGAAGTGTTTTTGAAGATCTTTCAATTCTAAACTAAATTGCCTTCTGGTGTAAGTGGGTCCTCAGTACCCTTCATGGCTATATATTCTTGTGACTTGTCATGTTGTGTTGGTTTTTATGCATATTCCCAGTAGGTAGCATCTTATATGATATAGACCAACCTGCAACATCCAACGCTTTTTCCTTTTGTGTTAAAGAAGGTCTGAAAAATGTGATTAGTTCTAATTTAGTGGGTTTTTTTTTTTTTCCCTATGTTTTGATTTTCTATCACTAAGAGGGGATCAGGCACTCTTCTTTGTAATTTGAAGGGTTTGACTTTCACTAATACTGTCAGTATTGAGGAAGTTTTTTTTCATATGTGATTCAGATATACTTCCTTCAAAAGAAGAGAAAAGCAAGACCCCACCCATGTTTCTGTGCATTAAAGTAGGAAAACCAATGAGAAAATCTTTTGCCACTCACACTGCAGCCATGGTCCAGCAGTATGGCAAACGAAGAAAGCAGCCAGAGTACTGGTTTGCTGTTCCTCGGGAGAGGTAAGCGTGGGCTCAAATGGAAAATGTTGGTCCATTAGATTCTAACTGCGTCTTGATTTTTTTTTTTAATCTTAAAGTAGTTAACCTTATTCTTGAATAAGAGATTTCTCCTAATTGTATATGTTAGAATTTCTAGAAGGATATTTTTTGAATAGTTTCTGCTAATGAGTAGTTTCAATTCAGCAAATTTGAGGTCATCATAAGTACTGTGTGCTGAAACACTTTTATAACTTTCTACCCAGTTGAATTTTAAATGAAGGAAGATTTAGGTATTCTCGGGTGCTGCTAATTAGAAGTGCAATTCTGTTAAGAATACAAGGATACCGTGGAGCAGATCTAAACCTAAGGACAGTAGAGAGGCATGGTTGTAGTTCTTAAAGTGCTTATTATTCTAGGGAACTAAAGCTTGCTCTGGCCTTAAGGAGAGAGTATTTGTAACACAGCAGCATGAGAAGTGTGATGTGAGGTCCCTTGGGTGGGTTCAAGGAGCTGACTGTACACCTCTAGAGAGATTTGTATTTTTAAATTGCTAAAGGAGATATTTTACCAGTTATGTGACAGTCTAGGCCAACAGGGATAGTGGCATTGAAATTTTTTGGCAGTCCATCACTAAGGACATCTTTATAATAAAAATAATTAGGAGATACTATCTTTGGAAAAAATTGTTTTCCTTTTGTATATGTGGTAGAATAAAAATGTCTTTACAAAGGCCTTCCAGTCAGTTTTTTAAAATTGTAAAACTCGGGGCACCTAGGTGCTCAGGCGGTTGGTTAAGCGCCCGACTTCGGCTCAGGTCATGATCTCCCAGTCTGTGAGTTCGAGCCCCATGTTCGGCTCTGTGCTGACAGCTCAGAGCCTAGAGCCTGCTTTGGATTCTGTGTCTCCCTCTCTCTCTGCCCATCCCCTGCTCTCTCTCTCTCTCTCTCTCTCTCTCAAAAATAAACAAACATTAAAAAAATTAAAAAAAAATAAAATAAAATAAAATTGTAAAACTCACACATTTTTCCTGTTCCTACCTAGTCATTAACATTATCACCTGGGCAGACCTCTTGGCTAACACACCTGCCTTAAGCTTCCTTAAGCATGAATTGTTAATAAAGGAAAATAAAATTCCAAGCAAGGGCACACCTTCTGGTTGATCAGTATCCAGAATAATTGTCATCAAGGGAGTTGTCCTGTTTTAATAAATTATAGTTTAACATGAAAAATAGTTAATAGGATTTTAATTAATGAATTTGCCAATATCTGTTTCTTGTCTTAGACACAAACCCATGTTAACACGGACATTCAACGTAATTTTTATGTTTAAGTATTATACTTTTCTACCTATGCTTGTACCCCCTAGAGTATTTCACTGAAACTTTCAGAATGTTAGGGAGATGAAAAGAAAATTATCGTCTTTTATTATTTAAAAATGTTTCAGGGCACCTGGGTGGTTCAGTCAGTTAAGTGTCTGACTTGGGCTCAGGTCATGATCTCATGGTTCGTGGGTTTGAGCCCCACATTGAGCTCTGTGCTGACAGCTCAGAGCCTGGAGTCTGCTTCGGATTCTGCATCTCCCTGTCTCTCTGCCCCTCTCCCACTCACGCTCTCTCTCTCTCAAAAGTGAATAAACATTAAAAAAAATTATTAAAAAAATGTTTCATCAGGGGCGCCTGGGTGGCTCAGTCAGTTAAGCGTCCGACTTAGGCTCAGGTCATGATCTCACGGTTTGTGGGTTCAAGCCCCACGTTGGACTCTGTTGACAACGTGGAGCCTGGAGCCTGCTTCAGATTCTGTCTTCCTCTCTCTCTGCCTCTCTCCAGCTTGCACTCTATCTCTCTCTGTCTGAAAAATAAATAAACGTTAAATTTTTTTTAATATTTCAATAGAAGCAATGTAATTTCTAAAGCCCTGTTAAAATTAAAGTTCTAAAATCAAATTTCACACTTGACTCTACCTTAGAGATTTAGGCCAACTCCTGATTGTATAGATGAGGAAAGCAAGGCACTGAAACTTGCAGCCACATTTTTGGTGCTGTGGACCTTCAGGGTCTACCAGAAAAATTGCCAATTATACATATCACTTTTTCTTTGAAAATGTACTGTTTCTAACATAAGGAAATTTGGATGTTTTTCCTATTTTATCTTTACTGAAACGGTACCAAGGACTCTTCTAGAATAAGTATAGCAGGCCCACACATGTAGTTCTTATATTACTGTCATTTTTTTAATCCAGAAGAAACCTGTAATGCTGAAATACTTTGACCTCTTACACAGGTGGGTTTTGTGGGCTTTTTAGAGTAGGATCACTTGTTAAATTCCATTATGTTGTATTTTATAGTGTCTGTGACTTATTGGTCTTTGGCTAACCTGATACACTTAATGTTCTTTCTTGAACTAATTATTCATTAACCAAACATTTTCTGGGAGGCGTTATATCTCACTGTGTTAATGATGGATTTCTTTGTATAGATGTTAGGAAATTTTTGTTTTAATTGTTCTTTTATGTGTTTCCCTATCTACCTACCCTATAGGAAGCCACATTTTAGTTTAAGTCTAGGAAAGACAGAGCAGTTCTATAGTTAATACCCCCTAGAACTCCAAGTGCACATAAGAAATAAGAAAAAGTCATGTTTGTTTTAGACTTCAGGATCATCAGGGTCCTTAAGGAGCTAAGACGTGGCATGCAATGCTTCCCTCTCTCTGATGATAACTTCTGGATTCCCTTGTTACATTAAGCTGGGCATTTCTATGTGCTTTTTTATTTAATAGACTCTTTCACACGTTGGAGTTTCAACAGCAGTTTTCTCATGGGAGGTCTCTTTGACTCCTCCAGCATTCGAAGCTCCTTGTCACAAGAGGTTAATAATTTTGATATTGACGTAGCTTCACAAACGTTTTACTCCTCTTTATTGTTCCTGATACTTCTAAAACATGTTTGTTTTTTTCCCTTTTGTTATTATTACTAGGAAATAACTCTACCAAAATAGTCCCTTCTTTGTTTACAATGTGTTCTATGGCTTCCATAATGCCATCACCAAATGAATAATCTACCAAGTAAGAAAATGGGGAGGGTGGGAGGCAGGGGAAGCAGGGATGGGAAAGCTACATATAGTCTGTATTTATCTTTGTTTGGGATGAGTTTTCTTGGGATCCTTGTTACTAAATTTTAGGTACAAAACTAATAATTTTATTTTAATAATAACTTTATTTAACTTGGCAGAAGTTGTCAGAAGATCTAGGACCCCTGGGGACCCAGGAAAGCTGGTACTTTCTTCTTGCACTCCTGAATGCTGCTACTGGAGACATGTGCACATTCACTGAAGGTTAAAGTGCATGTCACGTTTTACCTTACCTCCCTGTCTCCACTGCAGCTTGCAGAATCACCTACTTCTCTTGAATTGGCTGCAGATGACAGTAGTGTGCTTGGGAAAGTTGCAGTGTCCAGAACCTGGGGCATCCAGGCTTTTCCTACTCTTACTCTTGGTGCTAATTTAAACTTGAGGACAGTGGAGAGTTTCACCTTGTATAAATCGTCTACTACAGTATTTCTCAACCTTGGCCCTCCTGACATTTGGAGCTGCTTGATTATTTAAGGGATGTGCTTTGCATTATAGGATGTTTAGCAGCATCCGTGGCCTCTACCCGTGAGATGCCAGTAGTACTTCCCCAGCTGTGACAACCAAAAGTGTCTCCCGACATTGCCTGAGGGAGGAAATTGCCTGAAGGACAAAATAACCTCACACTGAGAACCACTGGTCAAGTGTTAGACTATCAGACCAATCCTATACGCCATTCTGAAAGTGATTATGAACCATAATAGCCAAATAATTTAGGGATTCGATTACTTAAAACTTGATTATACGCCATTGTATTCACAGTAATTTAGTCATCTGCATGTACTTTGTTTCCTTTACTCAACCCTAATTCTTTTTTGCAGAGATTTCATCAAAAAATTTTAACTTTGTTATTAATCTATTGTTTCATATCTATAACAACAACACTTTTTTTTTTTCTAAAGAAATAATTTATCTGCAGGGAATTCCTACATTGATAGAATACTACAAACATTAAGGTTGATGGTATTGACAAACATTTCTTTTTTTGCCCCTTTACTTTGCACAAGCCTGTGCTAAAAGGTGTCTGAAGTATAGGAAGTCTCATGCCCTGCCCTTAGAGAGGTATGGAGTTGGGCTGCCCTGCTCTGGCCAGTGGGATAATGAGTCACGCAATCAGGCAGTGATGAATGAGAATCCCTAGGAATACTGTGCCTGAGCATGAATACTTTATCCATTTGAAACATAGTTTCTTAGTTTGAAAAATGGGTCATTTGTGAGCATTAAGCAGTTAAGTATTGTTTGAACAAACACTTACTGAGTGCATAGGACCTGGCAGGTATTGGTCTAGTTCTAGGTAAATAAGACCAGGAGTGTACCTTGAGAAGCTTGTGAAAAGCTCTTGAAACAGTTCCTAGAATTTTTAGAGACTTGATATGATTGTATTCCATAGATTTGGATACTGTTCTAGGTAAAAAATATAATGGTCTTTTTTTCTCTTAATACTAAGAGATTATTTCCTTTTTTAGAAAGAACCAATAATTCCTGTTCAGATTGAAACTTGTTTTTTCTTCCCAGTTACTTATGGTCTCAATCTCTGAAGTGTATTATAATAATTGATTTCATATAATCCAACTTTTAAAATACAATGGAAATGGAATCAAATAACAGGAATTGTGCACAATTTGTGAAGTCATGCATAAATGTTAAACCCAAGCTGAATTAATTGGTTAGTGTGATTCATGTAATAAGTAAGCTAATAGGAGAAAAGGAGAGAGCCTGTGGGTATTTAAAAATTTTTTTTAACTTGAAAACAATTGTGCTAAGGTAATCTTAGCAACATTTGAACATACAGATAAGTTTGGGGAAGCAGAATCTATTTTGCAGTCTGCTTTTTTCCCACTTAATATGTACATTTTCTACATGAGATGCTATATTATATTAAAAATATAGTTAGCACCCCTCCATTACCTTCCCAGGATGATTTAATCATGCTCCTGCTTTGGATATTAGGTTGTTCCAAATTTTTTGCCATTATAAGCAGTGCTACATTAAACATCTTCATAAAGTCCTTCAGGTACTCTTACCAAGTCAAAGTCTATGTCTAGGGCACATGAGAGTGTATGACCACTTATACACCAACAGCATGAGAGTACCCTTTTCCCCACATGATGGGAAATCTGAGTCGTAGGATTCTTTATTTCTGTCAGTTTGGTAAGGAAGAAAATGCAGCTTTAAAACTGTTTTAAAGTTGAGTGGGTGCTTGTTATTTGACATTCGTTTGATATAAAGTAAGGTCAGTAGTGGCTTGAGGCTGTTTATTTTAGGTGACTCCTTTAATAATAAAAATTATACCTTGATATGCAAATACATATTTAATAATTATTCTAAAATACCATATTCTCTAATCAGCCTCTAATTAAGGTCATCAAGCACTTCGATTTATATGATAGTTGTATTTTGTGCCTGCCCACATTTAGAATAAACTCCTCATGTATAAGTTAAGTCGATTATGTTTTAGAAAGCGTGATACTTTCTTCTATAAAGAATAACTGATGTTCCCAAGCACTTCATAAAAGCTCAGTTTTGTAATCCTTTCAGAAATAAAGTGCAAAATGCACCCATGAGCACACTTTCACTTTCCCCAGCTGTGAGAGGGCTGTGAGGGCAGGCAGTGTACTCAGTCTGTGCCCTCCTTGACTCTTTCCCAGCACGGGACTCTGGACGGTCCTTTGCATGGGTGATTTCACTTAAAACTCATGAGAGTTTTGTGAGGCATGTAGTGTTATTCCTCATTTTACAAATGAGGAAAGTGGGACATAACAGGTTTTCGACATCTTGCTCAAACTGGCAAATATCAAATCTGTGATTCATACTCAAATCCATTTGATTTCAGTCCCATTCTTATAACCAGACACTGCAGCAGGCAGCTGAGACTGCATTAATTATGTCCTTTATTTAGGTTGACAATTCACTGAAACACAAATGGGAAATACCAGAAACATTCAAAGTCCTGTCTTGACTAGTGAGGTGATGAAAATTTGCAGCATCCCCAAATTTGTTCATATCCTCGGACCTTGCCAAAGTGCCCTCCATCTGAGGAGATGTGTCTCAGTAATTACGAGGAGAGGAAGTGACTGATATTTTATGGATGATACTCCACAGGTGCTCATTAATTGAATTGAGGTGATCTCGTCAGAACATTGAATAGAAGCGAAGAGCTTGACTAAAATGTCCCTTCTCTAATGTTAGAGAGTATAACTTGCAGTGGGTTAAGGTGCAGGCTGTTTCTAGTATTCGCTCATTATTAGAATGAACTTTCATGTGCTATAGTGGCTATCTGGCCCCAAACAAACAAAACCCGACAATATTCCTTCCTTTGAAGCTAGTATCACAAGATCCAGTTACCTTATTTTACATGAATCTTATTGTGAACACAGTGCCTTATACTTAAACTACAGTTTCCTGTTCTCTATTACAGTTCCCTTGAGAATCTATTTTGTTACCTTATAGTCAAAATGATCTCCTCAGAAGGTATTTTGATCTTGTCACATTGCCACAAAAAATATCCTAAGCCTCCAGAATTAAAGTCCAAACCCCCGTGTCATTTTATTTGTTTGTTTGTTTGTTTGTTTATTTTACTTTAAGTTTATTTATTTTTGGAGAGATAGAGACAGTGTGAATGGGGGACAGGCAGAGAGAGAGGGAGATGGGGGACAGGCAGAGAGAGAAGGAGACAGAGAATCCCAAGCAGGCTCTCCATGAGAGGCTTTGCCCCAAGATGGGGCTTGGACCCATGAAACTGTGAGATCATGATCTGAGCCTAAACCAAGACTCAGATGCTTAACTAACTGAGCCACCCACATGCCCTAAACCCCTTGTTTGCTTTTTAAAGCTTTTTATAGACTGGCCTACCTTCCCGACTTTTTCTTCATTTGCCTGAATCTGTGGCTTACTGAGATTGGTCACTGTATGGGTTTTGCCTGCTAGGCCTAGGACCCTTCTAGCTTGGCACCTTTTAAAAATACTGTATTCCTGGGGCGGCTGGCTGGGTGGTTCAGTCAGTTGAGAGTCCCACACTTGATTTCGGTTCACTTGATTCCAAGGTTCTGGGCCCAAGCCCTGCATCAGCAAGCCTGCTTGGGATTCTTTCTCTCCCTCTGCCCCTCCCCCATTCACTTGTTCTCTCTCTCTCTCTCTCTCTCTCTCTCTCTCTCTCTCAAATTAAAAAAAATAATAATAATAAATGTTGTATTCCTAAACTTGGGTAGTTCTTCTCTCTTCCCTACCTTTGCAAATCCTTTGTTTCTCAAAACAGTACCCCCCACAATGATTTCTCCTTAAGCTGGCAGTAACCATCTTTTTCTCTGTCTACACTTGACCGGTGAATAACCCACAGGCACAGAGGCACTGGGGGAAGGAATGGAAGTTTAACACCTTTTCCTCTTATAGGAGCAATCTCCTATAAGTTTCTAACTTCAGAAATATTGAGGACTAAAGCCAGTGAAGGAATGTGTTCTATGTCATAGAGATGAAACTATATAGAGTTAACAAGGAATTCATGGCTTAAATCAATGGGTACCAAACTTAGCTTTGTAATAAAGCCATCTGGAAGCCTTTAAACAAACAGACCTAGGTCCCTCCCTGAACATCCTGCAGCTTTGGATTTAGAATGGAATGCTAGAATCGCTAGGCATCCTCTGTACGTATTGTGATAAACAAAGGAAGATAATTGTGTTCTTATTTTGCTTCAATGTTCTATAGCTTTTGATACCATTGACCATCATCCATTTCTTTGACACCCTCTTTCGTTCTATCATTCCTTCCCAGTCTTTCTCCTTTGTTTCTTCATTAAATGTTACCCCTTAAAAGACCTTCTGTTGGAAACCAATTTGACAATAAATCTCATATATTAAAAAAAAAAAGACCTTCTGTGTTTCTCATTATATATACAATTGCCTGCACCTAATTAATTCTGTCTTATATACCAATCATGTCCAGCTATCTTCAGTCTAGAACTTTCTACTGGGCCCCCAAAACATATGTACCTAATAGTTTTCAATATTCGGATCATCCATGGATCAGAAAAATTCAAGGCAGATCGTGCCCTAAACTGGGTTTCTTATTTCCACCATTGTCCCTGTCACTTTCCCTACAACTCCTGCTTCCTATTTTCTCCATCACAGTAACTGATACCACCACCCACCCAGTCCCCAAAGCCAGAATGTGGACATAATCTTGCTTCTCAGTCATCTTCCCACACTGGTCTGCACTACCTCCAGCTGATTCTATCCATTTGATATCACTAGGATCTCTTCCTCCCTTGCTGACTCTTCTGTGGACAGCTGATGATGTTTCAATTGTAGGAAATGTGAACCAGACTTATTGGCTGGCTTGCTTGGGATATCCAGCTTCCCCTCCCCACCCCCAGCCCCATTACTCTCCCACCTTAAATGCATGTTTTAGTTCAAATGTCTCCTCCAAGAAATGTTCCCTGTCTAGTTAAGGTGTAGTGTACCCCCACCTCTGTCATAGCATTTAACTACAGTCTTCTACAGATGTGGACTACTTGGGGCTTTTGGCACTGTGTCTTTAATATTGTGTCCTAAAAACAGCATAGGATCTAGTATGTAACATACTTCTAAGTGTTAATTGGTTGGATGCATGAGTAAATTAGCCTATAGTCTCATAGATAAAAATATTTAAATACCTTATTCCTTAAAACTAAAATAATGCATAGACTTTATATAATATTTAGAAAACTACAAAAAAGCAAAAAGGAGGAAAAAGCTTGTAATTTGTTACACCAAGCCAACTACAATTTATTTTTATTTTTGTAGACTTTTGGCCTTTTTTCTGTGTATGAATTAATATAATGATAGTATGTGTGTATCTATATGTATATGATAATTGGATGTGTATGTGTGTGTAAATGGTATTATGTAAACTGCTTTTACTTACATGTATCTTTCTTTGCCAGTAAATATTGAGTGTGCATTTAGTAAGCATGCATTACTTTTCCAATAAGAGGTAAAATCATAAAAATGAGAATTGATTCTCCTCTTAAACTAGATTTACAACAGAAAGATTTCCAAATCCTAAGGACCCTCATGAAGACTAAGCAAAATCCTCTCAAGAGCATTTTCCTTGGAGAAAAAAGGATGAATTAAAGGAATCAAACACTAACCTAGTTTTCTAGTATGAAATCTTTAACCATAGTTAGTGCTGAATTTTCTGACCAAAAGTCCTCTTGCTTTTAACAGGTTCAAGGTTAAATTGAAATCTTTGATGACTGTTGGTGCCAGTAAGATTATGATGTTAAATAATCTCACTAGAGCAGCTTAGGCCCTACTTAGCCCAAACAGGTATATTTCAGAATACAAGCCCTGTAATTTTCAGGTATAACATGCAATTGTATCATTCTATATTCTTGTTGTGATGTTTAAAGATAAAAGTGTTATTACTAAAAAAAAAGTCTCTAAAGCTATCCCTAAAGAAATTATCTTTCTCTCTTTGTATTTAACACAAGTTTAAGTTCTGGAAAACTGCTAAACAAATGTAAGTTATAGAATCATTAGTCACTTATGTCAATGTTCTTTTCTTTTAATGCCTTCAAATGTTTTGAAGTGATGTTGCTTCCTCTCGTTCTTTTTCTGGTCACTTTACCTTTTGCTTTTATTAACTTAAAGTTCTAAAATTCATCATCACCTTCTAGAAGCACTATTAGTCAGCCACCCTTCAGTAATTTCAGTAACCAGCTTTGGCAAAAGCATCAAGTTAATCAGTGACTGTATAGCCAGACCTAAGTTCATGGAAACATAACCCCCTTTGTAGGAGCTCTTCGCTGGGGTGGCTGTGTTTTCTGACGCAGGAGTGAACACCAGCACTTTGGAGTGTAGATCGTGGCCTGTTTCCGCTGCAGAATAGTTCATGCCAATGGGTGCTGCACACACTGTTTGGGAGTAAGTATGTAGGAAGTAATTATTGCAAGCTGAAAGGCCTGCAGGAGCCAGGGGGAGGAATGGTGGGAGGGAAGCTTGGGGGGCTAGAGTTAGTCACCAGCTCTAGGGACCAGCTGTTGCGTACCTGTGTGCCTTTGTACCTCCAGCGGAATGCTGCTGTATGGGAATGTGAGCCTTGGGTTGCTTGGCCTTCCCATCTTTTTCAAAAGAAGTTGAATATGTGTGTCAAATTTCCCCAATTTTTAAGTATTAGCCACTGTTTTAAATAAAAAAGTACAGATACTGAGTCCAAGGTATGGGCCACCATCCTGAGGCCTCCAGTGTTGATATTAATATAAACTTTTAATTTTTTCTTTTTTCTTTTTTGAGAGAGAGAGAGGATGGAAGTGTGGGGCAGGGAGCAAGGGAGGGAGGAAAGAATCCCACAAAGTACAGAGAGAGAGAGAAGTGAGGCTCACCCGAAGTGGAGTTCGTGCTCACCTGATGTGGGACTCAAACTCATGAACTATGAGATCATGACCTGAGCTGAAGTCAGATGCTTAACGACTAAGCCACCAGGCACCCAAATTCTTCTTATTTTTAAGTGATCCTTTTTATAACTGTAATTGTTCCGATCAATGATTCTCAGAAGAACTTTCGTATTATTTTTGGTGAACTAGGACAATGAAGCATATTTAGTTGGTATTTTGTAAATAAATTTTCTTTTTATGAACACACTAAGACCTTTAAGAATGAGCATTACACCAGGGCAGTACTAACCATTGGTTTCATTTGGAATTGTAGAATATTGAATCTGAAAGGGACCTTACAGGGCAAGGAGAATGACCTTTTTCATATAAGGACCTTGGGTCAGGCCATTGAGGTAGGTTTTCAGAGGTGGTAGTTTCTTAGTACACAACCTCTGTGATCCACAGTGCTTTGCGTTCTTGGGCTTCCCTGGCTGTATTCAGAATGGGGCCTGGGGAAGTTTTAGATTGAAGTGCACTG
Source organism: Panthera tigris (assembly GCF_018350195.1). Lineage (NCBI taxonomy): Eukaryota > Metazoa > Chordata > Mammalia > Carnivora > Felidae > Panthera > Panthera tigris. The sequence continues at coordinate 112,648,252 of NC_056664.1, forward strand.
GACTATCTTTAATTTATAATCAACAATACAAGTGAATGAGAGGACTGCATACATGTATATTTCCTTACTCTCTGAGTCACATTCTTACTCTCTTCTTCCCTTTCCTTGTCTTATTATTTCCCATTCTCTGTGCCATAACATATGTTTCTAATGCATAGCTAGTAAATTGTTTGATGGTTCCTGCTTATAATTTTTAAATCAGGTGGTTGAGGGATTATATCTTGCTGTGTATTTCTTTTCCTACTGGTGAGTGGCCCTTGATAAGACAAGAATGCCTTAACTGCTTCTAGGTCATTTTGGTCAAGTTTGTTGGTCTATGTGGTAACAAGATTTTAGATAATCACATGGAAGGGACTTTGTAAAAGGTCTGTCTGAAAGTAGATAGAACTTCCTTGTACATTTAATGTTTCAGACACCTATTATGAGGAGCTAGGTTTTCTTATCTTCATTTTAGAAGCTCAGAGAGATTAGGGAACTTTCCCAAAGCCTCCAGCTAGTAACAAATGGAACCAGTTCGGGAGTTCAGGTCTTTCTTTACCTTAGACATGTGTGCTTTTTTACTTTACCTCATAACTATGTTTAAATAAATAAATAAATAAGGGGAAAAAAGGTAACAGTAACTAAATCCCACCATAGCTAATTTTAAGAAAATACATTGTAATTGTACCTAAAGCCCATATACCTAAAGTATGAATAGTAATATTTTGTTCCAAGCATCAACTCAGATTTTTTTTTTTTTTAACACAATTTATTGTCAAGTTGGCTAACATACAGTGTATATAGTGTGCTCTTGGCTTTGGGGGTAGATTCCCATGATTCATCGCTTACATACAACACCCAATGTTCATCTCAACAAGTGCCTTCCTCAGTGCCCATCACCCATTTCCCCCTCTCCTCCACACCCCCATCAACCCTCAGTTTGTTCTCTGTATTTAAGAGTCTCTTATGCATTTGCCTGCCTCTCTGTTTGAAACTACTTTTTTCCCTTCCCTTCTCCCATGGTCTTCTGTTAAGTTTCTCAAGTTCCACATGCATCAACTCAGATTTTTCATCATGTTTTATATCCCTCAACCCTCTAGTTTTGTCAGTTACGGAGTTTTAAGGAAACAACAGTGAGGCTAACCATAAAGGAAATGGTGAAGCATATTGGTTGAGACCATGAACTGACCTAAGGTTGATCCCAGATCTACCCATAACAAACTGTGTGGTGTTGGTCAAGTTAATCTGTTTAAGCATCTCTCTCTTCTTATATTAAACAGAAATGATAATTATACTGGCTACCTCATGGGGTTATTATGAGGGAAAAAATGAACTTGTCAATGCACTTAAAGTTATTTATGCCACTACCCTTACTATTACTTCTCTTAATGCTTTGCTGCCTCTGAGGTAAGGGTGCTGCCTTCCAAGAACTTATATCATTTACCTTCTTTGAATTTCTTTTTCACAGATGACAATTTTATCTGCTAAACGGGGATTTGTAACTTGAATATGATGGCTTCTTTGGAGTGAATCCCTAAAGGAGCGTTGTGGTGATGATAAGGATCTTTGAAGTTTATGAAGAAATGTAACTAAGCTCCAGTTTGTAACTAGACAGAAAACCTACACAAAGCCTGACTACCAGGTTTTGGTGTATTAGCTGCTGCTGGATGAGTTGGCGCTGGTTTTGTGCCTGGAGGACAATGTGGGCAAGCTTTTCCTTTGTCTGCTGCCATGTCTGGGCTCTGGTCTTGATCTCTTGGCTGGATCACTAACGTAGCCTTCTCAACAGAGCCTTTGTCTCTAGTCCCATCTTTTCCTGACCTTCTCTACTTGGCTCCACAGTGGTCTTTCTAAACTGTAGATCTGGCCAGGCCACTTCCTACTAAAGCCCTGGCTGTTGCCTCCACAGTGTCCACAGTGATGCTTTCTCAAGCTTCAGTCACTCACACATTCCTTCACCACTATTCCCATGTCTGCATACCATCTGTCCTACTGTTTACTTAATAGTTGTCTTTAGAAAACTTTTGTCAGTTATGTTTTTACTTAGCCTTTTCCTGAGCAGTAATATCTGTGAAATCAGAAGTTTAATGTGCCAGCTGTATTTACTACTAGTATTCTTTAAGTAAAACTGTAGCTATTAAAATATGTTCCTCTGTGTACCATCTGAAGTCACTGGAGCCGCTCCTAATACACTTTGGAGAACAGTAGCCTCAGGGTAAAATCCAAGCAGTTTATCTTGTGCTCAGCACTTTCTGTGACCCACCCAGTTACCCAGCCCCTCTGGCTTTTTCATTCTCCTTTCCGGCCATTCCATTGAGCAAAGACTCCCTCTTGCTCTTTCATTCCGCCCCTCAGGAATTCCTGCTCTGCACCTCCCTGCTCAGATGCCAACTGTCTTCTGTCCCTGTGTTGCTGGAACTGTTTGGGTTTCTTGTTTGCTCCTTTAACCTGAGTCCTCTAGGGCAGAGCCTGGGTCTCCTGAATCTCCATGGCCCTGTCCTCATTACAAAATCCTCAATTAGAAGTCATCCGCGACCTGACTACATTGCCCTTCTTTCTATTGTGTCCACTTTGCCCTCCTTCTAGCATCACCCTGCTCTTAAATGCCATGTCCTTTTGCACATGTTCCCTGCAGTAGAATGCCATTTCCCCTCCCTCAGCAGTCAGAGTAACGATGGCCCCTAGCCTCTGATCCCAGCCTGAGAGGATTCTTCTCTAGGCTTACCCTTGTCATCACTCTTTTTTAAAAAATAAGAATAATAAAGGAAAGAGGCAGCAGCATAAGAATGGATGTTAGAGCAAAGGTACAAGAGCCTCTTGCTGGAGGAAAGAGCATATTTTGGAGATTGGCACAAAACAAAGCTCTCAGGCACCCCCAAGGAGTTTGAATTTTGTCCTTAAACCTACAGGGAGACTTTGGAAGGATTTTATACAGCTGGGTGAAAGTGATCAGATTTGCATTTTATAAGATCACTTCTGCCTTCCTGTCGTTTCTTCCTGGCTTCCTTCCAGGACTGTTTCTCTTGCTTCCCCCTTAAATATTTGGCTCTGTAGGATCTAGCACTTGACCTCATTCCCTGCTCACGTATGTTACCACACCCACTGCTACCTGATACTGGCCAGTGTGGACGTAGTTACTGGTAATTGTATTGCCTTGACCAGAGGTATCCTTAGGCAGCCAAGGCCAGGGAAGTTCAGTGACTCATCAGAAACCACAGGTAAGTTCCTGAGTGGGTTTCAAAAAAAACCGTCAACAGGCTCTGAGAAGTCAAGACAAACGATGACTGTTGAGATTGACAGATCACTTTTGAGAAAATCAGCTTCACTGAAGTAGGGAGGGAGTCAACAAGGTTAAAAACTCTGCCTCCATCCAGAGAGTATCTGTGGCAGGTTTAACAAATGGCATATGCTAAAAGGTTAATAAAATCAGAAAAGAAGAATTCCAGAATGAAAAGAAGTTGGAAGATATGCTAACCCAAATGCTAACAATATGCTCTGAAGGGAAGATTGCCTATGGGAAGGGAGTTTTAGGGAGAAACAAAATCCAGAGGCTTTTATATTGATGGATGGGGAAATGCAAGTAGGTTTGTGGATTAAGATGAAGGAAATGAAGGCATGGAGAGGTAGGGTGGAAGTAATGGAGGAAGTTCACCAAGCATCAGGACTGTCGAAAATACAGACAAGAGGGTTAAAATGGGTAAAAGAGAAGTTCCTTCTTCTGAAGAGAAAGATGCTAAGAGGGAAGGTGGAGGGGAGTGCATTATTGGGATGGTACAATGGAGAGTCCTCTGTTCAGAGAGGAAGGCAGGTAGGAGAGCGAGGTAGAGGGCTTGCAAAAGCAGAGGTCTGGCATAGCTACTGCTTAGAGAGTAAAGGAAATGAGTTAGGGGTCAGTAGGGAGCCCCATGAGGGAGGGAGGGTTTTCTTAGCCAAGGTTAGGTGCCTTTGATTTGTAGTGAATCCATTAAGCACAAATAAGAAAACCCAGCAACATCCATCGTCCCAAGAGAGGAGTCAGCAAGGTGATTGTTTCTGTGAGAAGGTGTTTGGAAGGGCAGGTGCGGTAGGAGGATCAAAGCTGAACTTCTAGGGCATGCCAGTGAGGATGAAATGGAAAGATTGGCCTGAAGTATGTGAATCCAGGAGGGGCTGATGGGGACAGAGGAAGAGTGGGGGTCAAGGTGAGAGCAGAGCTGGAACGGAAAGGAGGAGGAGTGGGTGAAGGGGAGGTCTGCAAAGGGACAAGGAGGGAATTTCCAGAACTTTGAGGCCTGTCTCCAGAGGTCAGGGTTGACTTCTGAGAACTAATGACCAGGAAAACCCAGTTAGCCAAAAATAACCATTCCAAGAATTAGGTTAAATAAACTTACAGTCACTCTAATATAGAAGGAAAAAAGATGAGGTCATATCCTCTTCCTTGCGCCCCCCCCCCCCAATTAAGTTGTAAAAAATAAACAAAGGGTAGAGAATTGAGCAGAAGTAGAACTAGGAAGAGGGACATTGATTCCTTCCATTTGGTCTCCAGAGGCCGAAGAATTAAGTAATCAGATTGGTTCCAAATGAACTTTAATGTTCTCTTGTGGCACAGGGCATTTTAGTTCTTCATTCCTTTTGCTTTTCCTTCAGAAGCATAGTATGAGGGCCATGTCCATGTGAGAGAATGAGTTTTTATGTGAGAGGCTGTTGTTGAGGGAAATTAGGGTGTCCTGGTGCCCTGAACATATCTGAGAGAAGGGACATGAACATTTTCCATTAGGATGCCCCATTTGCAGAACGTACTTTTGAGGTTTCTCATCTCAGCTTACCTGAGGCTTCCCAAGGTTGGAGTGACTTTGTTCGTGGCAGGGATAGAGCCTACCCCCTGAAACCAGAAGGAGGCTATTCAGGGCTTCTCTCTTGTCCATTTCAGCCAGTGGAGAAGCATTCCTAGAAGCACGGCTGAGGTGAGGCGGCTGTTCTGTGATGTTGCCCAAGCATGGAACAGAGTCTTGGCAGTGCTGTGAGCCTATTGACAGAAGGTATAGGAGGAAGAAGAGCTAGAGGGCAGCATGTGCCTTAAGGGCCACCTAAGGCACCTCACTAATATTACTTAAGCTTCATTAATGAAACCCAAAGCCAAGGAAGTAGTTGACCTATACTATGAGACATCTGACTGTGGACAGGTACAAAAATGTACTGTCTTCCTTGCAGTAGAGAATTCATAAAAGAAGAGGCAGTTAGCTTAGACTAGCTGGAACATTTCCAGAGAGGGTGTGTTTGAGCACATTATTGAATGTGCTAAGCCTTAATTTCCTGATCTTTAAGTTGGGCATGGTAATACTTGGCCTCTTAGAGCTGCTGTACGATGTAACGTCCTTGAAAGAGGGAATCCCATCTTTTTAGGTCACTGATTATGTCATCAGTATTGCTTAAAACATAAGCTCAGTTCTCTGTTTAATATTAAAAATTTTTTATTACTCTGGCCCTCTTTTCTGTGATACTTTGAGAATACCCCTTCCCTCCTTTCTAGATCCTGTTTTCTATGGTAAGTCCAAAATGCTTCACCCAGTGTAAAGGGCTGCTCTGGCTGCTCTTTGACACACTACAGGCTGTTGCAGAATAGGACACTCACTCTGGCAACAAACAAATCCAGAGGCTTGATTCACCACTCACTGGAAACCCAGCAGTCCCAAGGGAAGAGGTTTGGGAGAAGAGGCCCTTTTATCAGGTCATCCCAGATTCCTGCCCCAGACTGAGATATTTATTGTGGAGAGAATGGCGCTGGCAGGCAAGAATGCTTTATGCCAACATTGACCTTGTCCCCACCCCTACACCTTGTTACAGCTTCTGAGAAACTTACACATATGACATAAGTAGCCATTTCCTTCCCTGGTATGCCCAGTGTGGCAGATAATTTGGTCTAAGTTTTACCATCAGCACACTCTGCCCAAATTGACCTATTCCCAAAATAATCATGGCATTCATAAGGATCCCAGGTTATCAGCCTAAACCATTCCCTCCACTACCTTGAAGAGTTTCTTTTCAAGAAGGGTGGGTGGGGAAAAGGATATTGCCTTTTTCTATGGGTTTACCTCCATTTGGAATACCTTAATTAATCAGAGATGCTTTAATCTGAACTTCAAAAGGGAGGGTATTAGGCACAGGATTCCTCCTTCCCAGGAAATCTTTTGGACTTTATACAAATCTTCCCTCCCATCCCCCTCCAAGTGGATTGTAAGAAAAAGTTGTCTTCATCAAGTACGGAATGTCCAATTATACCTTCCTCCAGAATAATAAATCCTACTCACCCTCACATCTACATAATTAAAAGGACCGCTCAAAGGGTCTCCTCAAGCAACTTAATGTCTTCGTCACCAAAAAGGGAAGTGACTGGCAATTTCTAGGATAGGATCTCTCATTAAAATCTTTATTGGCCCACAGTTTGCACAATTTATATTTTCTTATTATGTCTAAGAAGGAATGAAATATGGCTGGGGGGCGCGCCTGGGTGCTCAGTTGGTTAAGCGTCTGACTTCGGCTTGGGTCACAATCTTGCAGTTCGTGTGTTTGAGCCCTGTGTCGGGCTCTGTGCTGACAGCTCAGAGCCTGGAGCCTGCTTCAGGTTCTGTGGCTCCCCCTCTCTCTCTGCCCTTCCCCCATTCATGCTCACTCTCTCTCTGTCTCTGTCTCTCTCTCAAATGTAATTTTTTAAAAAGAAAGAATGAAATCTTAATTCCAAATCTGCACCTCCCTCCTCATTCCCTTGCAGTCTTGCACAGGGATATGTGTCAGCATGAGCTTTTATCGTGCTTCTTCCGTGTCCATACTTACACAGTGACTTTCCCTATGAGGGTCAAATATTGGAGAACAAATGAGCAGTCCTTCATGGAAAGTAGGTCCAAAAAATGACAAAAATGTGTCTGGTGTCAGAACCAGGAAGTTAACTGGGAAGCAATTTAGAAATCAGTGTGGAATAAGCGGAGGGCTTTCTAGTATGATTGAAAGAACCCTAATTGTCACCTCAGAAGATCTAGCCCTGGCTGTGATGCTGATGGTAGACTTCAGAGCCCCCATTCTCTCATATTTAAGGAGAGTTAGTTGAATTAAATAATACCCAATATCCCCATCAGCTCTAATATTCCTGAAGGTAATCTCTATGAGGGCAATACTGGGAGTTGAAGGAAGCAGTGCCCTCTGGCCAGAGACCACCAGAAACCTACTGAAGTTGAATGAGTTGGGTTGATTCATTGCTGGGAGAGTGAATACACACCATGGGACTGTGGGCCATCTCAGAAAGAGGGTGCTAGAAAGGAGGACAGGATTTAGATTTGTGTTAGGTGATTCAGGGGAGGACTTACGGGAGTGGACATTTGGTCTAGATTAGATGCTATCAGGAAGCAGAGGTCATTCAATGATTGGGTATCTTACAAGTCTTATCTAAGAGGAAAGAAGGAAGGAAGGAGTAGACTAAAGAGCTCAATGCTATAATTAGTAAAGCAGCAGAGTCACTCATATCACCCAGATTGGAGGGCTGTTGGTCATTTTTGTGGCTGGACAATATTCATGTTTTTAGTTTGGGTTCAGATATGAGACCTCAGAGGGGTCTTGTTTTTGTCGTGATTCATCATGGTCAAAGAGTGGTCTTGTCTGATGTTGATGTTTTGTGAAATTGTTTATGTTCAACAGGAGAATATGAGGACCTCGCTGTGAGTGCCACGCCAGCTTTTTAACAACACTTGGGCCTGGCTGATAGGCCCAGGCTAGCTGGCAGGTATCAGGGACTGCTTTTTCCTTTCTCACAGGAAAACTAGCGAACAAATAATTAGGAAATCCTTTTATTCATTGTAGATATGAGCATAGTAAATATCTTCCTTTCCAGGAGTTAGAGTGAAGCATATTTATGTCTCTATTACAAAATATAGTTGAGATGGACTATATATATATATATATATATATATATATATATAATATATTTAACAGTATAATATGTTTAATATATTTATATTTACTTATATAAAAATATATTTAGGTTTAATATATATTTATATATGTTATATTTAATAAATATATTTGATATATTTATATATTTTATATATTAATATATAAAATATATGTAATATAATATAATGATATATAATAATATATATTATATCATATTATATTATATATGATATAATATGTAATATTTATATATTTAATATATATATATTTAACACTATAAGTGTTAGGAAACTGAAGGAGTTATCATTGTATACTCATCAAACTTCTCTGGAGTGGTGATTAATATTTTCTAAGTTAATTTTTCATAGGAGAATGTATACTGCATGGTATAAATGCTTTTGAATGCTGCTATTCAAAAGAGAGAGAGAGTGTGTGTGTGTGTGTGTGTGTGTGTGTGTGTGTGTGTGTGTATTGCTGATGGGAAGACAAACAATGATATCATTCCTAAAAAGGGCAATATCGTTTTTACATAGCAAGTTTAGAAGGGAATTGCTCCTCTGACAACACAGTCCCACTTCTGGGAATATATCCTACAACTATACCTGTACACGTGTGAAGTGACTCACATGTGAAGTTATTCGTCACAGCATTATTTGTAACAATACAGTCTTGGAAACCACCCAAGCGTCCATCTATAGAGGATGATTACATAAGCGCTGGCTAATCCACAGAGTAAAGTACTCTGTGGCTATAAAAGAAAGAATGAGGAAACCATCTATATATTGATGTGGAAAGATACTAGGATGTATTGTTAAATAAAGACAGCAAGACAGAGAATAGTGCAATCTTTTGTAGAAATGGAAGACAAAAAGAATATATATTTATATTTATATCTATAACATTACAAAAATATACAGGAAATGAATAAAGTGGTCACCTGTAAAAGAAAAGGGTGAGCACAGAATTTGGTGGACAGTGATGTGGGTGAGAAGGAAACTTCTCATTATTTGCTTTTTAAAATACAGTTTTGATGCCAGAATCAGGAAAATGTCCTGCCTATTCCAAAAATTAACTTAAAGATCCATATGATATAAAATATGTCTTTCTCCCACGCCATTCCATTCTCCAGAGGTAACCATTTCGATCAGTTTCTTATATACCCTTTCAGAATAGTCCATTGTACTGACTAGTCCAGGAGCTCCAGAGAAACAGAACCAAAAGGATATGTACATATAAATACATATAGAGAGAAGGATTTGTTTGAAGGAATTGGTTTACGTGGTTGTGGGAGCTAGCAAGTCTGAAATCTACAAGGGGAGGCTGATAGGCTGGAGACCCAGGGAGAACTTGGATTGTAGTGTCACGTCTGAAGGCTATTTAGAGACAGAATTCCTTCTTGTTCAGGGGTCCTCAGTCTTTTTCTCTTAAGGCCTTCAACTGATTGCATGAGGCCCACTCACATTATGGAGGGTAATCTGCTTTCCTGAAAGTCTGCTGATTTAAATGTTAATCACTTCTAAAAAACACCTTCACAGCAACATCTACACCAGTGTTTGACCAAAAAGTGGCCAAGTTGATGTCATATACAATTAACCATCACATCAATGTACAATTATATCTATATCTGTTTTTTTAAAAGAATAGAAATGATAGTATATCATGGACATGGATGCACACCTTGTCTTGGATGCCAACTCTCCATGCGGAGTAGGAGAAATCTCAAAGGAAATATACTCTTAAAGTATATGAAAATTGATAATCCTGTACTATGACAGGAAGGATATGATTAATATAAAAAGGAAAACGACAGCTTTGAAACACGTTTGGTAGTGGTTCATGTTTACATTCTATAAAAGTTTCCACAAATTGAAAAGGAAAATACTGATTTCACAGCCAAAAGAGCTAATTCGTGAAAGAAAAGCTATAGCCAGGAAGAAAACATTTGAAACTTGTTCAGTGCATCAACATTCAGAGAAATGCCGAGTGCATAAGGTAAAACTTAAATATGTATTAAATTCTTTTTCTAGAAAAAGCATAAGCAAGATTGTTATGGAACTTTAATGCAAACTAAACTGCTGGTATCAAGAGTAAACTAGTGAGCCTTTCACAAGCCACCTGGCAGGATGAATCACAAGATATAAAATCATGCCCTTTGACTCAGTAATCCTGTTTCTGGGAACTCACCTTGAGGAAATAATGCAAAAGATGGTGAAAGGCATAGAGCCTGAGGATGTTCACTGTAATGTGAACTTGGGAAGAAGCTAAATATCCTGACAACACAGGAATTCAGATTATTTATGACTTAGTACTTTCATGAAATTAGCCAATATGAATCCGTACAAAGACTAGCAACATGGCAAATGTGCGCGATTTAATGTTATATATAGCAAACAATTATATTTTGGTCCTGATGTGACAATGAAAAGAAAACTATATGCATGTGGACAAGAGCAGATAGGAGTACAGAAACCTAAAAACCTTTTGCTGCATTCGGATTTCAGAATTGTGGGGGTCATTTCTTTTTTGTTTTAGTTCTCTTAATATTCGTCTTAGTCAATTTGTGCTGCTATACCAGAATGCCATAAGACTGGGTGGCTTATAAATGACAGAAAGGTATTCCTCACAGTTCTAAAGGCCGGGAAGTCTAAGATCAAGGTGCTGGCGGATTTGTCTGGTGAAGGCCCACTTCCTTGTTCATAGACAATTATCCTTTCACTGTGTCACATGGTGAAAAGAGGCCTCTTTTTATAAGGGCACTAATCCCAATCATGAGGGCTCATGACCTAAGCACTTCTCAAAGGTCCTATATCTAAATACCATCACATTTGGGGTTAAGCTTCAACATATGAATTTGGGGGGGGATACAAACATTCAAGCTATAGCGATGTTGTTATAATATTTTTACATAATCACAACTTTTTAAAAATTAGCAATAAGTTAATATTGCCCCAGACAGTAGGCTTACATTGAAATCCCATTTTGTAATTAGAAAAGACTTTTAAGAATCATCTGATCATACCTGTCACTCTCTCCAGCCACTGTGATGGATGTGGGAGTAGAATCGAAGGTTAGAGAGCCTGTGATTCTCATACCTGGGGGGATATTGCAGGTGCTGGGATCAGAGTTCTTATTCTCTGCTTGGGAATTAGCCATCTCTCTATTGTTTTAGTTTGGTAAGATGCTACAGTACCTCCAGGTGTTAAATATGTGTAAGAGAACAGAGAAATAGGAAGGCAACCACATTTCCGTGTCAATAAATCAGGTCTCTTTCTAATATTAAAACAACAATTAGTATTATTTACTTTGTAGCTATTAAAGGTGTTTTGTTAAAATGATAACAGTGCTTCAGTTACATAAAAACCCACTGAAGTATTGTTTATCTTTTCCAGTTAAATGTTCAGATCAGTTTTTTTTTCCCATTGAATACAAGTGTCCAATAAATGAAGACCTAACAAGGAGAAAATATTTGGTGTAAAGATTCCATTATGTGTTTCAATTTTACGTCCCCTCTCTTGATCTTTTCCTCAGATTGAGACAGGTTCTCAGTATCTGTGGGCTTCTACTTTCACTAGTTGACTTATTCTCCAAATTTGGAATGCGCTCGTAGAGGTCATCTTCACAGTGCGAAATTTCCCAATTAGCAAAACAGATTTGCCAAGCAGGAAAAGGATGGTTGCAAGTGCCCAACTTCCTACTTCTGCCTGCCAGGAAAGTAGATTTGGTGTTAACTCCTATGACGAATGTATTTTTCAGGGTGGATCATTTGTACACGTTCTTTGTTCAGTGGTCTCCTGACGTCTATGGGAAAGATGCCAAAGAGCAAGGCTTTGTGGTCGTGGAAAAGGAAGAACTGAATATGATCGACAACTTCTTCAGTGAGCCAACCACCAAGAGCTGGGAGGTGAGCACTCAAGAGGGGCTAGACTGTTGTGGCCATTAAATTACACTATGCAATCAAAATTTTCTTGTGTCCAGATACCAAGAACTGCTTGGCTGGCAAGAAGTTAGATTTCCTGTGCACTTTTGAAGTTATAGAGGGAAATAACTTTATTCCTCTGTTTGAGCCAGTTGTATGTGTCACATAAATACCACCACTATTACCGCTGCCAGGCCATTTCACTTTCCTTTTTAAAAACTGCTAATGGGTCCCCTTTATGTACAGGATGAAATTCAGCCTCCTTAATGTGGTCTGAAAAGCCCTTCATAATTTTTTTGAGCACTTACCAAGCCCTTCTCAATGGCACAATGGATGAGAGAAGCAGAATTTAGCATCAAGGAGTACAGATGAATCATTATAATATAATGAGATAATTGCCATTATAGGGGAAGTGCCAAGTGCTGTAGGAGCATGGGGCCAGGCACCTGAATGGAGCCAGGGGGATCAGTTAAAGCTGCCCAGAAGGAGTGATCTGAACAAACATCAGAAGGGGGAGTTCAGGCAGTTGGGGTAGAATGGGACATGGGGCATGTTCTGGCCAGAAAGGAAAATCTGTGCAGAGGAATGACAGAGGGAGAAACAGGATGTGGGACATTTGATAAACTAACAGGTTCAGTGTGGCTGGACCATAGGGTGCAAAGCTGAAGGAGGGGCAAGAAATGAAGCAGGAAAAGAAAGTAAGGACACACCACAAAAGACCTATGGATCGTGTCTATCTTCCTAAAGACAGTGGGAAGGCACTGAACTGTTTTGAGTCTGGAGAAGTGTACACACGTATGCATTTGAGAGAGCTCTCTCTTTCTGGCAGACGTTCAAGAGATTGGAGGAGTTGGACAACACTTGAGGCTCAGAGACCCATTAGGAGGCCCATGCAGGATCAATGTCGAGAGATAATGGTTGCTGCAAGAGTGGCAGTGGGGGTGGAGAAAATTGAGTGCTTTTGAAGGATAATTAGAAACTGGAATACACAGTATTTTGTGAGTAATTAATTATATGTGGAAAGTAAGGAATATATGGAGATTGAACTCTTTGTTTTTAGAGTGGGAACTGAAGGGGCAGTGGTACCTGCCCTTCGCTGAGATAGGAGCATAGCAAGAGTATTAGATTTAGTAGAAAATGCTCTGCATTCTGGTTTTAATCTAAATTTGAGGTGTCTGTGGAACGTTCGAGAGACAGAATAAAACTTAGGAGAAATATCTAAAGACATGACTTGGCAATCAGTGGCAAAGTTGAAGTTATGAGTATAGATGAGGTCATCCTAGGAGAGTATTTACAGTGGAAAGGGAACAGGGCTCAAACTAGAACCCTTAGGGATACCTCCATTTAAAGGGGCCAAAGGCAGTAGAGACCACAAAGGCAGCCAGGGAAGAAGGTAGAAAACAAGGAAAGTCATGTCTTAGAGACCAAGGGAAGAGAATGTTTCGAGAGGGGAGTCATGGTCAAAATGACTTATGCTGCAGAAAAGTCAGAAGATAAGAACTGAGGTATGTCTCTTGGACTTAAAACCAAGGAGGTAGTTGGTGACTTTGACAAGAGCAGTCTCATTAAAGTGGTAAGTTCAAAATTTAGATTCCAATGGTTCAAAGAATGAGTGGGAGATAAGTAAATTGAACTAGTAAAGGTGGGCAAACAATTCAAATTTGGTTCTGGAGGATAAAAATGAGGTGGTGAACTGGAAGAATAAGTGAGGTTGGGAAGGTTTTCCCTCTTGTGAGAGCGACTTTAACCTTTTGGATGAGGTCATTAGGAACCCCAGGGTAGAAGGTCAGAAGATAAGGGAATGAGGAAGGAACTCATCAGGAGAGCAGATCTCTGAGAATTGGCAGAGAAGTGGAAATAGGGATAGGATTGGTTTTAGACAAGTGGGTGGGCAGTAGAAAAGAATAGGATGTGTGCAAATAAAATGCCGATTGAGTGGTGGCAAATTGTGGCATTTTTCATCCGATGGTTTCTTTGCAGTGGAAGGAAGGGGATCTCCTGAAGTGAAGGAGGAGTTAGAGAAATATGGAGACGGTATGAAATAGCCTCAAGACTAGGCTCAATGTGAAGGGCTGTCATGGGGTAGCTGTCTGGTATGGAGAGCCCTGTTGGGTCTGCCATGTTTATAGTGGCCCCAGGCTACAGTGAGGGGTGATTTTCTCCAGGAATCCCAGCCTGGTTTTAGATTCATCAAGTGCACAGTCGGATCCTTCCAAGGTTGGAACCTTGCCAGATTGGGACGAGCAAGGGTAATGAGCCTGCCCCTTAGGTCTGATGCCTTCTGGAATGCCAGGTTCTCTCATATGTATGCTTGTACTCACTTCCTGTCTCACTGCCTGATAGCTCTGTAGCGTATTGTCCCCAAATTTATTTGCTTGTTATGTCTCCCCATAGTTCACAAAGCTTCTTATTTGAAACTACTGTTTGAAGCTGTTTAAGCCTTTCAGGCTCTTTCTTCCTTGGCTTTTTATATAAATTCTGATTTTTTTTTTTCTTTTCTTTTTTTGCTCCTGTCTCTGGCCAGTCTTTCCAAGTCAACTTTGCTGGTCCCTTTTCTCATGCTGTCTCTGGGAGTTTGTCTTTGGCCCTCTTCTCATCTGTTACATCTTTCTTGGATGAGCTCATCAACTCTTGTAGCTTATGCTGCCTACTCCCACATCTGCCTACACCACATACCTTTCTCCCGAGCTGCTACTCTAGAGTTCATAGCCGCCCCCCAGGCACAGCTGCAAGTACCCATGAGGCAGAGGTGGTGTGATACTGATATTCTGGCCAAGGCACCCAAGAATATCAAGTTCTGTCCTCACCTAATCAGCTCTGTCGAAGAGGCCCCCATAAGATACGTGCACAAAGGAAGCAAAGCCAGGAAATGTACATTTTCTTTTTTATTTTTAAGTTTATTTTTGAGAGAGACAGCACAAGTGGGGGATGGGCAGAAAGAAAGGGAGAGAGAGAGAGAGACTCCTAAGCGGGCTCTGAACTGTCAGTGCAGAGCCTGACGTGGGGCCCAAACTCTCAAAATTGTGAGATTGTGACCTGAGCCTAAACCAAGAGTAGGATGCTCAACTGACTGAGCCACCCAGGCACCCCTGAAGTGTTCATTTTCTTACTGAGACTGTGGCCTCTTGCTCCAATATGGAGTTCCAGAGAGAAGGTTAGATAACATGGTGGGCGGGGGGGGGGGGGGGGGGGGGGGGCGGGGGGAAGGCGGTTAATCCTTGCCTGATGAGGTCTGAATATCTGCAAACTGCAAAAGGGAGCAGCCCCTTTTGAAGGACTGTTCTGCCTCTCTCCGCTAATCCCATCCTTGAATCTCAGCTCTTGCTAACCCCAGTGGGAGGAGAGAGAGGCCACATCTACCAGTACCAGAGGGAAAGGAGCTAAAGAGGTATACAGGGAGAGAAAGGTCTGCTTCAAGATCTAGTGTGGGCCTGGGCAGTCTGCCCCAGGCCTTCTCGGATTGAGCTACTGAGGAGATTGAAAGAGAGGGCAAATCCCTCTAAGAAACTACTCTAGATCTGTGGTGGAAAAAGAGGAAAAGAAGAAGGGATGGAGAAGGAGGAAGAACTTGGTTGGCCTATTCCAAGCTCCTCGTGCTTATGCTAATACTTGTGCTCATAACTGGAGAGAGAAGTGGCTAGACTGGTCAGGTTGCCTTATCCCTGTTTTCTGGCCACATGGCAGAGAGAGTCCAAAAGTGCAACGAGCAGCAGAATGCTTGCCACACTCCCTTGCATGCAGGAGCAGGCCCCCCATACTAGCATTACCGTCAAGCCAAGCCACTGCAACAGCATTGCTGCTCCTTTGGGAAGGGGGACCGGAGGGGGACTGTCACTCCCCCGGAAGCTAGCAGGTGTCTGATCCTCGGCATGTCCAAAACAACTCATCATGCCCCCAAACTTGCTTCTTCTCACGTATTCCCATCTCAATTGGTGGTGGTCCAAGCTAGAAACCTAGATATCATCCTAGATTCTTTTCCTTCATCATATCTAGTCAGAGTTTTATTGATTGTGATCTTATATGGTACAGAGACCTCTGCTTCCCTCCATCAAATGTGCCCCAGTCAGCCTGTCTGCATCCTTCACTTGGACTCCCAAGGGCACCTCCAGACCCAACCCAACCACCAGTCTGTTCTCTCATACACAGACTCTTTAAGTAAGCTTTATGTCCTAATTTTATATAAGTAACACCTGCTTATTGTAGGAAATTTGGAAGCTACAGAAAAGTACAATGCAGAACATTTAAAAATATGTGACCACCCTTAACAGTTTTGTGCATTTTAATTCAATTCCCTTCTTTCTCATTTATTTTAGGATGTTTTCTTAGGGGTTTGGGGGTAGGGAGTCTTTTTAGTTTTGCAAAGGGCAATCATGTTTTATGTATAGTTCTGCATCTGGTTTTCCCACCTAACATCTTGTGGGAATTGTGTCATCTTCAAGGTTTTTAAGCCTCATTTTAATGGTTGCATGACATTTAAAATCTCAATTATAGTTTTTTTTAACAATTCCCTACTTTTAGGAATCATTGTGTTGGTTCAAGTTTTTCACAAGGGTGAAATGATCTGCAACCCTTACTGTTCCCTTAGTTTCCTAGGAGTGACATTAGTTGATAGAAGAGTATTAAAGGATCCTATTTTTTTTTTTTATATATATGGCAACTTAACTTGCCAGCAATGTGAGGAATACCCCTCTCACTGTGTTTATTCCAGCAGCAAGGATTATTACTGTTATTCCCCCCAAAATTATGCTAATTTGGAAGCATAAAAATGATATATTTTAATTTTTATTTCCTTGGTTGAGGAAAGAATAGATGAAAAAAACGTGTGTGTGTGTGTGTGTGTGTGTGTGAGATGCCCACTCATTTCCTTTGCTCATTTTTCTAGAAGAATCTTAATACTGAGCTCTTTATGATTAAATGATACTAATTTTTTGTCTCCTCTTTTTTTAATATTTATTTATTTTTGAGAGAGAGCAAGAGCAAGGGAGGGGCAGAGAGGGGGAGACAGATGATCTGAAGTAGGCTCTGTGCTGACAACAGCAAGCCAGATGCAGGGCTCAAACTCACAAACTGCAAGATCATGACCTGAGCTGAAGTCAGTCGCTCAACGGACTGAGTTGCCCAGGTGCCCCTCTCCTCTATTTTTTCTTGAGAAAGAGATAGCACATGTGTGCAGAAGCATGTGTGTGAGCAGGGGAAGGGCTGGGTGTTTTTGTTTTTGTTTTTGTTTTCCCCCTATAGTGTTTTTAGGTATGGGTGGCCCTGTAGTATCAATTTAAACCCCACTCAGTCTGCAGTTGATTTATTGATACATGATAGGTAATATTTTTAATAGGTAATTTTTTCCAACACTACTTAATGGTTTCTGGTGTTTCCTTCATCATATTTAAAGGTCTCATATATGTTCTGCACTATCTATTTAACTTGTTTAAATAACACATATGATCATATACTCCCATGCTTCAAACACTCAGGGACTCTCCATTGCCTATGGTTATCATTACCCACCTGGCCAATCATCAGACCAACACTTGGTGATTTGTTTTCCTTTAACTGACTCTTAGACCTTTACCACTGGAGACAGAAATTTAGTAGGTCTGGGAGAGGAGTGTCAGAATCTGTATTTTTTAAAGCTCCTAGATTTTGAAGAATAGCCAGGTTTTAGACACAGTGGCCCCTAGGATAAGTTCTCAGCTTCTTCATGGCATTAAGATTCTTGGTTTTCTCCACTTCTGTCCTTCCACAGCTTCATCTCTACTTCTCTTCCTTTCTATTCCCAAGCTATAGTGAACCTAGAACAAACATACCTGTTTTCCTTCTGTACCCTCCACCCCCGACATCTGTCCACACTGCACCCTCTGCTCTCAAACTGAAGCCCCATCCACTCTGTGAATAAGCCATCCCCCAAGGCTCTAGGTGCCCCCACCTTTGAGTTGCTACTATTAGCATTTATATTACATGGAGTGGCATTCATATTATTTATAAATGTCTCTCTGCTGTCTCTTCACCCTCTCGAGACTGTGGACTGCTTTGTGTCCCCAAGCCTGGCCAAGTACCTGACACTTGCTATCATCGAGAGAGAGATCAGTAAATGCTAGCTGTTTTGAAGTGCCAGGAACTGAAGAGAGTGCCAGTGCTGTCTCACTGGCACAAAATCCAAGTGATTCTGCCCCAAATTGTGTCCTGGTTCTTGCATTGAAAATCAGTTCCAGCTGACCTGGGTCTGGTCATGGAGTTGTCTGCCAGAATTCTCATGAGAACACACCCCAGCTTGAGCTGTACAATAGCACTCTGATGTGCTCAGCAGTACCCAAAAACAAAAGCCATTTTGGATCTGGAAGAGTCACAGAACGATCACTGAAAATTGATGCAGTGGTCATCTACATGTTTTCCCAACCCCCTGCCATCTGATCTGGGAAGTAGAGGAGAACTCATCATGCTTATTAGTCATTAAGATGAGTACTCTAAAAGGAAAGGAGGTAAATGTTCCTTTGTCAGCTCTTTTGAAACACTGAATGTAAAGTAGCCTTCTTCTCAGTCTCATATAAACCAGGACGTTCTCCCATTCTTTTAAGGTCCGCATATCCGACAAACATAATGTGTCATTGAGGTGAAATGCCCTTGTTGTAAGTGTAATATACCTACCTTGGGTAAAGGCTCCTTTGAGATTCAAACCTATGTCAGGAACATACATAAAGTTTAAAAATGGAAATTTAGCTTTAGAGACGGTGCTGGGAAAAAACTCTGAAGAGGCAGGACTAGAAGAGCTAGCTTAGCCAGAGGACTATTAGGAAGAAAAGTATAAGAAGAAAAGGGGAAAAAAAGAAACAAAACAACAATGGAGTTTTGTTGCAGTTAGGAAACTACCGTTTCAAAGGTGAAAGTGTCATTTTACAGCCTCACAGCAATGCCTGACAGGAAGTGTGTGTTTGCTCTAAATCCTAATTTGGGTGTGTTCCTGTAGAAATGTTGAGCCCTCTCCTAAGGGAAACAGAAACTCAATCATGCAGGAAACTAGATACTGCAAAAACAGTTGTAGCTCAGCGTGGCTGTAAGCAACAGTGGTGTGAAGGCAGAGAAAAAGCTGTTCCTCGTTAGAAAGCAAGCAGACGGTTCTCCCCCCCGTCAGGATGCGAGACCGAAGGTTGCCCTTGGACATTCAGATTTTCTATTGTGCC
The DNA here is from genome assembly GCF_018350195.1 of Panthera tigris. Taxonomy (NCBI): domain Eukaryota; kingdom Metazoa; phylum Chordata; class Mammalia; order Carnivora; family Felidae; genus Panthera; species Panthera tigris. The sequence goes on from NC_056664.1 coordinate 112,667,242, forward strand.
AGACCGGACCAAGAGCCTTTTGTGAAGGTATGCTGGAGTCCCTGGGAGCTAATAAGATGTCAGTGAATCCTCAGAGATCTGCAACTCAGTATGTTTTCAGATGCTTTCTAATGAGAAAGGATTGTGCTGACATTTCAGCGGAATGTTTGGGAGATGGATATGATGTGGTTTGCCCCTTCAAAAGCCCCTATTTTATTCTTTTTCATTCCATAGCCCTCTTTGTACCTGTGTTAAATGTGGAGTTCACAAAAAAGGTGTGCTTTATTTAATACATTTAAAATGCTGGGTTTGTGATTCTTTGACAGTGTTTTTATTTTTGTTTTTGTTTTTTAAGTAAATCTCCCATGAGAAGATAGTAAAATTTGTTAGCTAATTTCCTTACCTATAAATCTAGTTCAGATAGTGGCAGGTAACTATCACTGTGCATATTGGAAATGGAGTAGTGCATTATCTGACAACTTTGACTAAATGTAACTTAAATGTTGTTTCTCTATGATGCAAAAGTGACTAAATTTAGTACCCAGGTATTCTGCTGAGCTAATCACCCTATCTGTATCATTCAATTTCAAAATAATTTAGTGATTTATCCAGGAGGGGCAAAACATAGATTAAAAAAATTTTTTTAAGTTTATTTTGAGAGAGAAAGAGAGAGAGACCGCAAGCACAAGGAGGGGAGGGAGCAGAGAGAGAGAATCCCAAGCAGGCTCTGCCCTGTCAGTCAGCACAGGAGCCCCTGAGATCATGACCTGAGCCAAAATCAAGAGTCAGATGCTTAACAGACTGAGCCACCCAGGCACCCCCCCCCCCCCCCCGCCAAAAATAGATTTTAAATTGAAATGGACTTTGGTTGTTCATAAGCAAGTTACAGTGAAATAATAAATGTGTATAAAATCATGTTTCTCAGTTTTGAAGGAAAAAATATTTTGATAGTTTCTAAATCATACATAAAGAATTGTAACCTAATTATAATTTAGACTAAATTTAGCTTTGTGTCTCTTTGTATTGTTGCTTCTAGTGGATGTTACCATTTGTTATTTCTTCAGCGTTTGTTGCTATGTGCCATAGCCTTAAGAGAAAACATTCGTAGGAGTCTTGATTTAAAAACTATCCTTATCTGGTCGCTTGGGTGGCTCAGTCGGTTAAGTGTCCGACTTCAGCTCAGGTCATGATCTCACAGTTTGTGGGTTTGAGCCCGGAATTGGGCTCTGTGCTGACAGCTCAGAGCCTGGAGCCTGCTTTAGATTCTGTGTCTCCCTCTCTCTCTGCCCCTCCCCTGCTCATGCTCTGTCTCTCTCTGTCTCAAAAATAAATTTAAAAAAAATTAAAAAAAAACTAATCTTACTTACCAATTATCCTGTTTATAGAAGACTTACAGAATGATTCTTGATTTGTCCCTTAACAATTTAAATTTAGATGCAGGATATGTCACCTGTAGAGTTATGCATAATGATGCACCCTCAATGAGCACTTGGCAGCCGTAGTAAAGGTGAAAACCCTATGACTTTAATTTGTACGTATTAAGTACCTCAGCTGAACTGTGTTAAATTCTGCATTTGTTCAGAAATTGAAGTTGAAATTAGCCCTTTTCCCAGAGTCCTGGTTCAGTTTACGTCTTACTGCTAAAACTCCACCTGTTCTGGGCAACCGTGTACCTGAGGCCGTTTTTAGCAGGCGGCGGAAAAGCAAGCATATCAGGTTTTGGGGGCTTTGTCTTCTCCGTTTCAGATCATCACCGTTGAGGAGGCAAAGCGCAGGAAGAGCACCTGCAGCTACTATGAAGAGGACGATGAAGTGGCCCTACCAGTCCTGCAGCCCCATAGCGCACTCCTAGAGAACATGCACATCGAGCAGGTGGGCGCTCCCCTGGGACATAGGGCGGGGCTTCCAGGCCTGAAAAAGGCATTTTCCATCCCTGACTGCATTTGCTCCTCTCACTGGGGGTGAAGGAAGGGCCAGGTTTTAAAGAAAGAACACCAGCAGCCCAACCAATGTCCGTGTCCTTTCTCCGCTTCAGAAGGTTACGTTAGCACTCCGGGTCACCTTCGTGGGAGTCTGGAGACTTGGCCAGAAACTACATCCATCTCCTAAACCTGAATGAAAAGCCACTTCATGTCTTCAAAACAGTTTTAAAATTGTCCTACCACAGTCCTGTGCATATTCCTAACACTCACAAGAGGATTTAAATTTATCCTGGCGATTACTGCAGAGTTCTAATGGTTTTTCAACTTTTTGGGTTCAATTAAAGTCATATAGCAAATACACTTCCCTAGCTTTATGAAAACTACCTACCACTAGGAGTAATTTTCCTTTTTTCTTAATTTTCCTTGTTCACTATCTTTTCTGAAAGTCTCTTCAATTCTTATGAAATACTATCATGTGCTGCGTTTGAACTTGAGTAAGGAATCTCTTGCATTTCTCCCACTAGCCAACTCAGAAATCTGCATTTTGGAGACATTAAAGAATCGAGTTCAATCTCTCAATTTGCAGATGAGCCTATGAAGGCTCAGGAAAGCCAGGAGACTTGAGCAAGCAGTTATGGAGATGGAGTTCATGCTGATATTAGAACTGATGTTAAGCATTCTGAAAACTTCCTTACTTCATAGCCTCCTTTGTCAGTAGTTTTGAAGAGATATGCATTATTGGTATTTATGGCAGCCCAGTTTAAGCTAAATGTTAATGTAGGTGAAAGATACAAGCAAGATGAGGACAGACTGCATTTATTTGACTACTAGCATAAAACACCTATGTTTTCTTGTTCTCACTTCTGTGAGAAGCTGCCAATATCAGTAGTAGTTCTGAGCCTATGAGCATTTAGAAAGAACCATCAGAGAACCATGAACTGTTTGCTGAAGGTCAGGTTGAAGTGTAAAAGGGAGAGCTTGTGTCTAATTCATATCAAGCTGGGCGCTGTATCTTCAAATGCGTAGTTGCATAGTGACCCCTCATTCATGGCCCTGAAAGGGAATGTGTGCTCTGGCTGGCATCCCTACCAAGGTCAACACCATCAAGCAGTGATTCTCGCTTCTCTTTCTTGGTTTATAGTGACAAATATTTGCCAGAGTAAAGAGGAACAACATGTGAGTAAGTGTGATTTTGAGTTTGAGCCTCAGGTTCTTGCTTTGTGCTATAAGCTTATGAGGGATTTGTGGGAAAACTGTATATTTACATCTCCTTCTTTGGATTTGCAGCTGGCCCGACGCCTTCCAGCAAGGGTACAAGGGTATCCATGGAGACTTGCATATAGCACATTAGAGCATGGGACCAGTTTGAAAACTCTTTATCGGAAGTCAGCATCACTAGACAGTCCTGTCCTGTTGGTCATCAAAGATATGGATAATCAGGTGAGGCTTGTTCCTGTCATAGAAAAACAAAAATAATTTATTTATTTTGAGAGGGGGGGAAGGGACAGAGAGAGAGGGAAGGGCAGAGAGAGAGAGAATCTTAAGCAGGCTCTGCACTGCCAGTGAGGCTCAAACTCATGAACTTTGAGGTCATGACCTGAGCCAAATTCAAGAGCCAGATGCCCAACCAACTGAGCTACCTAGGCAGCCCTCATAGAAAACATTTGTTTTGATGAAGATTTTCAAACTTACACAACAGGAGAGAGACCAGTACAAGAATTCCCCATCAGCCAGATTTACACTTAGCATGATTCTGCCCCATATGCTTCATCTGTCTTTCTTTGTTGGTTTATCTTCGCTGAAGTATTTTGAAGTACATCCCAATTATTATGTCATTTCACCCCTACATACTTCAGAATGCATCTCGAAAAGGAAAATGAAGCATATCTCCAAATACAGTCATATTCTACAGAATTTTTTTTTTCCTGTGCTCACCATACAGTAGGAAGCAATGTTGATATTCCACAACCTAAAGCCTGAAAAGTTGGAGAAAAGTCAAGTCTGGAAAGGGAGATAGTTACAGAAAGCTCTTGTGCCATATCAGAACTCTTTCCAGGAGCTGAGGTAGTACCCACAAACGTGCTGGCACGGTTGCTGAGACGGAGAGCCATTCAGAGCCAGGGTGTGTTCGACCTGAGGGGCCCGATTGTTATGAAATAGCAAAGAATGCTCTGTACCATTGCTCATTGCCCTTTCACCTGTGCTGTAGTGGGTCTTGGAGGCAGAGGAGAATTCTAGGTATTACCCCCACGTGCCTTCACTAGTGCTTCTGTCAGTCAGCTTGGGGTATGAGTGGAATGTTTATAGGTTTCTTTCATATACTACTTAGTCAGGCATTTGCTCCACAAAAGGAAGACGTCTCATCTGCTATTTATTCACTTTGGTCTGGTCTGTGTTATATCAAGATGAAATTCCTTTACATTTGTAAGATATAGATGTCATTCTTTTCTCTTTCTGTCATGGAAGCAGGTTTTATTCAACAGTCTTTCATTTATTCATATGTTCAGAAAATGTATGAGTGCCTGTTACATATGGGGCACTATTAAGCCCTGGGGAGGTTGCTGTGAAGCTATATAATTGGCATCATTTTAGGGGAATAGATCTTTGCTATCATAATTTGTCTTAGGAGAAATTAGTGGAGACATGGGAGTACTGAAGGCACTGTCTTTCTCAACTGTGATCTTTTCTGGGACTTTATTGCTGTGTTACTATAGATAAAGAAGTATGGGGAGAAGTTTATTATCACGGTTACTGTTATTATTTCTTGATTGATGACACTTTATTTAATCATGATCCAGCTGGGTACAGTCAAGGTAAAAAATTAAAATAATAACAAAGGTTGGGGCACCTGGGTGGCTCAGTCCATTAAGTGTCAGACTTTAGCTCAGGTCATGACCTTGTGGTTTGTGGGTTAGAGCCCCATGTAAGGCTCTGTGCTGGTGGTGCAGAGCCTGCTTGGGATTCTCTCTCTCTCTCTCTCTCTCTCTCTCTCTCTCTCTCTCTGCCTCTCTGCCTCTCTGTGCCTCTCCCCTGCTTGTGTAATCTCTCTCTCTCTCTCTCTCTCTCTCTCTCTCTCAATAAATAAACTTTAAAAAATTTAAAAAGTAATAACAACGAAGTACGTGTAAAATGGAATTACTCAGGGATTCAGTGAAATGTTTGAGATGTTGGATGCTATGTTTTAGATGAGACATGGCTAGATGGCTTTAGACCACACACAAACCCTCACCATAAGTATAGATTAGTTCTCGTACTAGTTTACCAAAAGATACCACATTTGTTGGGGAAGGTGTTGGCAACACAGAGCAGGTGTGCCGCACAATTCCACCAAGCTTCCTGTCAGCAGGCATGTAAAGGAGGCCTGTACCTGAAGGCTCCTCTATTCATCAGAAGATGTAGTCTTACTGAATCTGGTACCCTGGAGGCGCTTGTGTTTGAAAACACCTGGATACCAACTCTGCTTTCCACACCCCATTCACCCCCAAGGCAAGAATGTGGCTTTGCTGTGTTTGAGGACATGATAGAACAACACCTGTAAATCTGTCTGGGAATGAATTATGGAAAATTCTAATATAAAAGAATTACATATGCAGAATGGTAGCAGTAAGGAGCTCTGCAGAATCCGTCAGTGAAACAGCCATAACTGGTAGAAATTATAAAAACAATAATCACTTAAAGTCTCTGAAAATTGTCCTAAGGGCATACAGCAAGTGAAGAAACATTTATTTAAGAAAATCTAATAAATCACTAGTACTAGTGAGATTCTGTGGCATTTGAAGCACAACCTGCTTCCTTCCCTGCAGCCCTCAGTTCAGACTGATGGAAGCTCCTGTGTGGACAAGAAGATGGGGTTCCCACTTCCCCCAGCTCCCATGCAAGGGCTATGATATACTTTCTAGGGGCAGGTCCCCAGCACTTCTTATAACCTACCCAAGATCGGTGTTTCAGAGGCTAAATTCCAGGCAAGTATGGCTTAGAGGTAGAGGATTCTTTTCTTCTACCCAACCTCTATTCATAGGGGAGATGCTCTACCTTAGGCATAGGAGAAAATAGGAGTATAAAGCCCTTGCCTCAGCTCTTAGAGCAGACATTCCATGCCAGCTGAGGCAAGCCAAGACCAGTGGCTGCTGCTTCGCCCACCAGAACCCCTGGCTCCTAGCTCTAGGAGAAAAGGTGGATCATAAGACACAGAGTTCTGCTAACCTCCTCCGATGGACACACCCAAGTTAGAATTATAGAACAGTTCTCTCTGAAAAAGACCTGAACACTAGCAGAACAGATCTTCTATAACACAGGACAGAAAAAAAAAAAGACAAAAAGAAGCCACATCAAGATGGGTAGAAGGGGCAGAAAAGCAGTCTTGACAGGAACCCCCCTAGCGACCCACAAGAGGGAGAGAGATCCCAAAACATGCAGCTCCTCTCTGAGAATCTAGGGTCCCACATTAGACACACTAGCCCATGGGACCTGCACCAGAGAGGCAGACCCCCAAAATAACTGTCTTTGAAAACCTGAGGCTAATTTTCAGGAGAGCACAAGGGCTGTAGGAAAGGAAAATTCCATCATTGAGGGGCCACACATGGACTCATTTGCTTTGAGTCTCAACACAGAGGCAATAGCTTGAGAAGCACCTGGACCACATGTGAGGAAGATCTGTTGACTAGTTTTAGAAAGTATACCAGCGGGGCAGGAGTCTGATGGAGATCTCTCTGTGGATACAGGCACTGGAGGGTGCCATTTTTTTACACTACTTCCTTGCTACCCTAGTGCTGGTGGGTGGTGTTTTTGGTGCTGTCATTTTCCCTTGCTAGTGCTACAGGCTTACCCTGTGTTCCCCTGTAACCCCACCCCACCAGGCTGGCCCAGTGCTCATCCAGCTCGGCCTCTACCCTGCCACACCAGGCACTTAGGCTAGCTCTAGTCCTGTGCTCATCCACCACAGACTCTCTCCAGCCCTTGCACTCATCCACTTGTCCACTATGGCCCTCGTCAGATCCCTTGCACATGGTCACCCCAGCCTGTGCTTATCTGCCACAATCACTGTCCTGCTAGACACAGTGGGCAAACTTGCCCTGGCCTGGCCCCTGTCCATGGCAGAGATCCCCTCAGCCCTTGCCCCACCAGGTGTGAAAAGCAGCCTACCTCTGGCCTCCTCCAGACCTGGCAGTACTTACAAAAGCAGGTATGAGGTTAAAAGACAAAAAAGTAAAGATAACAAACTAAGTAGTGTGTGTGTGTGTGTGTGTGTGTGTGTGTGTGTGTGTGGAGAGAGAGAGAGAGAGAGAGAGAGAGAGAGAAAATCAATAAGAAAACACTGACCTTAAATGACACATTAAACCAGATGAACTTTGAATAGATATATACAGAACATCCCATCCAAAACCAGCAGAATACACATTCTACTCGTGTACATAGAACATTCTCTAGGAAAGATCACATGTTAGGCCACAAAACAAGTCTCAGTAAATTCAGTAATACTAAAATTATATCAAGCATCTTCTCTGTACACAGTGGTATGAAACTAAAAATCAATTACTGAATTACCAATAGGCCATTGAAAAAAATGAAAGAAGAAATTTTAAACATACATAGAGAAAAATGAAAACAGAAATACCACATACCAGAATCTATGAGATGCAGCAAAAGCAATTCTAAAAGAGAAGGTACATGGCAATATAGACCTGTCTGAAGAAACAAGAAAAATCTCAAGTAATCTAACTTTACACCTAAAGAAACTAGTGGGGGGGGAAAAGAACAAGCCCAAAATTAGTAGAAGGAATGAAACAATAAAGATCAGAGAGGAAATAAATGAAATAAAAATTTTTTTTCATAAGAAATAGAAAAGATCAGTGAAACTAGGAACTGGTTCTTTGCAAAGATAAAACAAATTTGGCAAACTTTTAGCTAGATTCACCAGAAAAAAAGAGGGCCCAAATAAAATCAGAAACGAAAGAGAAGTTAACAACTGATATCACAGAAATATAAAGAATTATAAGAGACTACTATGAACAGTTATATACCAGGAAATTGAACACCCTAGAAGAAATGGACAAGTTCTTGGAAACATACAATCTTCCAAGACTGAATCATGAAGAAATAGAAAATCTAAACAGACTGATTATTAGTAAGGAGATTGAATCAGTAATCAAAAACTTCCCAACAAACAAAAGTCCAGGACCAGATGGCTGCACTGGTAAATTTTATCAGACATTCAAAGCAGATTTAATATGTATTCTTCTCAAACTCTTCCAAAAAATTGAAGAGGATGTAACACTTCCAATCTCAATTATTTTATTTTTATTTTACATTATATTTTATATTTTAGTTCATTTTTTAAATATTTTATATTTCTGTTATTTTATATTTTTTATTCTTAAATTCTAATTAGTTAACATATAGTACAATGTTGGTTTCAATTCCAAACTCGTTTTATGAGGCCAGCATTAGCCTGATATCCAATACCAGACAAAAGAGAAAAAAAAGAAAATTACAGGCCATTATCATTAATGAACATAGATGTAAAAATTCTCAAAAAAAATGGTAGCAAACCAAATCCAACAATACATTAAAAAACTTATACACCATGATCAAATGGGATTTATTCCAGGAATGCAAGGATGGTTAAATATTTGCAAATCAATCAATGTGATATGCCACATTAACAAAGTGTAAGTTAAATTTCATAATGATCATCTGAATAGGTACAGAAAAAGCATTTGATAAAATTCAACATCCATTTATGATACTCTCAACAAAATAAGTGTAGAGGGAATGCACCTCAACATAATAAAGTCCATATAACAAATCCACAGCTAACATACTCACTGGTGAAAAGCTGAAAGCTTTTCCTCTAAGGTCACAGACAAGGATGCCCACTCTCTCCACTTTTATTGAACATATTATTGGAATTCCTGGCCAGAGCACTTAGACAAGAAAAAGAAATAAAAGGCATCCAAATTGGAAAGGAAGAAGTAAAACAGTCACTATTTGCTGATGATATGATACTTTATATAGAAAACTCTGAAGACTCCACCAAAAACCTGTTAGAACTGCTAATAATTCAGTAAAGTTCCAGGATACAAAATCAATCTACAGAAATCAATGGCATTTCTTTTTTTTTTTTTTTTTAATTTTTTTTAACGTTTATTTATTTTTGAGACAGAGAGAGACAGAGCATGAACGGAGGAGGGTCAGAGAGAGGGAGACACAGCACAGAGCTGGACGCAGGGCTCGAACTCACGGACCGCGAGATCATGACCTGAGCCGAAGTCGGCCGCTTAACCGACTGAGCCACCCAGGCGCCCCTCAATGGCATTTCTATGCACTAATAATGAATTATCAGAAAAATTAAGAAAACAGTCCTTTCTACAATTGTATCAAAAACAGTAAAATAACTAAGAATAAATTTAACCAAGGAGGTGAAAGACCTGTCCACAGAGAACCATAAGACTCTGGTGAAGGAAATTGAATAAGACACAAATGGAAAATATGAGTTCAAAGAATCAATAGTGTTAAAATGTCCATACTTCCCAGAGTTTATACAGATTCAATGCAATCCCTGTCAAAATTCCAGTGGTATTTTTCACAGAACTAGAAAAAATAATTTTAAAAAAATTGTATGAAACTACAAAAGGTGCCAAATAGCCAAAGCGATCTTGAGGAAGTAGAACAAAACTGGAAGTATTACACTCCCTGACTCAAACTATATTACAAAGCTTTAGTAGTTAAAACAGTATGGCATTAGCATAAAAACAGACACACAGATCAATGCAACATATATCCGCACATATATGGATGATTTATGACAAAGGGGCTTAGAACATACAGCAGAGAAATGACAATGTTTTCCATAAATGATGCTGGGAAAACTAGACAGCCACATGCAAAAGAATGAAATTGGACCACTGACTTACATCATGTACAAAAATTAATTCAAAATGGATTAAAGTTTTGGACACGATAACTGAAACCATAAGTTTCATGGAAGAAAACATAGTAGGTAAACTCTGTGACATCTATTTTAGTGATGTTTTTGTGAATCTTAATCCAAAGACCAAGGAAACAAAAGCTAAAGTAAACAAATGGGACATTGAACTGAAAAGCTTCTGCACTGCAAAGGATAGGGAACCTACTAAATGGGAGAAGATATTTGCAAATCATATATCTAACACAGGATTAATATCCAAAATATATAAAGAACCCATATGACTTTACCAAAAAAAAATCAAACAATTGGTTAAAAAATGGGTGGAGGATCTGCACAGACATTTTTCTAATGAAGAGTTACAAATGGCCAACAGGCCCATGAAAAGATGTTCCAACATCATTAATTATTAAGCAAATGAAAATCAAAACTACAATGAGATATCATCTCACACTGGCTGGGATGGTTACATCAAAAACACAAGAAATAACAAGTGTTGGTGGGGATGTGGAGAAAAGGGAACCCTCACACACTGTTGGTAAGAATGTAAATTGGTGCAGCCACTATGAAAAACAGTATGGAGATCCTTCAAAATGTTAAGAGTAGAATTACCATGCTATCCAGCTATTCCTCTACTGGGTATTTACTCAAAGAAAATAAAAACATTAATTCAAAAAAATATATGCATCCCAGTGTTCATAGCAGCACTATTTACAGTAGCTAAGATATGGAAACAACCTAAATGTCTATCTATGAATGCATGGATAAAGAAGATGTGGCATATATACACATGGGTGGATATGCATACTGGAATACTACTAAACCATAAAATTGATTGAAATCTTGTCATTTGTGACAACATGGATGGATCCTGAGGGTATTATGTTAAATGAAATAAGTCAGGAAAAAGAAACAGTATGATTTCACTCACGTGGAGTCTAAAACTACAAAAAAATAAATAAAAACAAAAACTTAGACACAACAGATTGATGGTTAAAGGGAAAGGGCAGTAGGTTGTATGCAAAGTGGAAAGAAGGGGTCAAAAGTATGGTTGATGGGTGGTAACTGGATCTATGGAGATGGTCACTTTGTAATGAATACAGATGTTAAATTATAATGTACATCTGAAGCTCACGTAATATTACATTATCAACTTAATCTCAATACAAATTTTTAACTCTTTATGAATATGTAAAAAGAAAGGATGGAGGGTACACAGATTTTGAAGCTTTCCCAAAGGAACTGACTTTATTTAGAAGAGTATGGAGAAGTTCAAGTCAAAGGATACTCTAGAAAATGATGAAAAATTTGGTGGTAGACAATTAAGAGGAGGTTGGCATCTGCATGAAGACAACAAGCCAAACTGAAGACCATCTAGTCTACCAGAGAGAACCAGGAAAAGAGACCACTAATGAGGGCCTTCCTGGAGTCAGGGTAAATTTCATAAACTGGCCAAAGAAACCCCTGCAAAGGGGCTCAGTTTTAGTCAAATTAGACTGTGGAGAAATATACGCCATAAGGCATTGTGGAAAATAGAGCGATCATCAGGCAATTGATAAAGTCTGATTTATACTAGCTTAATTCCAGTGAGGTGCAGAAATGTTACTCCCTTATTGCTCAATTAAATTTCTCAGTTTTTGTGGTAATTTTGTTATATATATTACATTGATATATATTAAAAACCCAAAAATAAATTGTTATGATTATTACTTTATATAAATTTTCCTACTAAAGAAGCTGAGAGGGGGCGCCTGGGTGGCTCCATCGGTTAGGCGTCCGACTTCGGCTCAGGTCATTATCTCACAGTTTGTGAGTTCAAGCCCCACGTTGGGCTCTGTGCCGACAGCTCAGAGCCTAGACTCTGCTTTGGATTCTGTGTCTCCCCATCTCTCGGCCCTTCCCCGGCTCATGCTCTCTCTCTGTCTCTCAATAATAAATAAATGTTAAAAAAAAAATTTTTTTTTTAAAGCTGAGAGAAGAAAGGAGAGCAAATATACATTTATAAATTTTGTTATATTAACCTTGTTTGTTTGGGTTTTTTTTCCACTTTTGGTTGTCTTAATTTTTTCCCCAAGGATTCCTTTGTTCCATTATTGCCAAATGTATTACATTTTTAATGGTTTAGACCCAACAATATCATTATATACATATTAATACAATTCCTTTCTAAATAAATTAATAGAAAAAAGAAAATAGACATTTTCTTATATAGCCACAATGCTATATACCTAACAAAACAGTAATTCCTTAGTATCATCCAATCTCTAGTCCTTAAGGTTTCCATGATTGCTAAGAAATGTTAGCTAAGAAAAAATATAATTAGAATCCTGAGAAGGTGAGTGGGTAAGGTGGCTTTTCCTATTCATTGATCAGAAAAGGAATAACTTTCTTCCACTTCTGGCCATTGCCCTTCTTGTCCTATTTTAAGCCCATGCTTTTAAAAAAAGATGCCTATCACAGCTATACTTTAGTTCTTTTACTGAAATATCACCAGAAGAAAGGAAATGGATTTTTGATGTATTTGTTACTGTTTTGTTTGTTCTTAGCAGCTCTAGGGAAAGGTTTGGTAGTAGGGAGTATGAAGAACATTGGTTAGAAAGAGTTTCTAGACTTCTACCCTGTCTAATTTTTAGTATTTCAGGTTGCCAGGAACTACGTGTAATTGGTAAAGAAGAGATTTCACAATGACTGTAATCCAATTATAATAATTTTGAAAAGTTATAAGACATTTTTCAGATAACCCCCATTTATTGTTTTTTTTTTAATTTACTTATTTAACTTCAAGTTACTTCACATACAATGTAGTATTGGTATTAGGAGTAAAACCTAGTGATTCATCACTTACAGAGTGCCCTCCTTAATGGCCATCACCCATTTAGCACATTCCCCCTCCCAGTTCCCCTCCAGCAACCCTCAGTTTGTTCTCTATATTTAAGAGTCTCTTAGGTTGGCGTCCCTCTCTGTTTTTATCTTATTTTTCCTTCCCTTCCTCTATGTTCATCTGTTTTGTTTCTTAAATTTGTTTTAAATTTAATGAGTGAAATCCTATGATATTTGTCTTTCTCTGATTGATTTCACTTAGCATTCTTCACAGAGCTAGAACAAACAATCCTAAAATTTTTATGGAACCAGAAAAGACCCCAAATAGCCAAAGTAATGTTGAAAAAGAAAACCAGACCTGGAGGCATCACAATTCCGTACTTCAGGCTGTATTATAAAGCTGTAATCATCAAGACAATATGGTATTGGCACAAAAACAGACACACAGATCAGTGGAATAGAATAGAGAACCGAAATGGACCCACAAATGTATCGCTGACTAATCTTTGACAAAGCAGGAAAGAGTATCCAATGGAAAAAAAGACAGTTTCTTCAGCAAATGCTGGGAAAATGACAGTAACGTGCAGAAGAATGAAACTGGACCACTTCCTTAAACCATACACAAAAATAAGCTCAAAATGGGTGAAAGATCTATGTGTGAGACAGGAAACCATGAAAAAACTAGAGGAAAAAATGGGCAGCAACCTCTTTGACCTTGGCTGCAGCAGCTTTTTACTGGGCATGCCTCTGGAGGCAATGGAAATAAAAGCAAAAATGAACTGTTTATCTCATCAAGATAAAAAGTTTCTGCACAGTGAAGGAAACAATCAACAAAACTAAAAGACAACCAGAGGAATGGGAGAAGATACTTGCAAATGACATATCAGATACAGGGTTAATATCCAAAATCTATAAAGAACTTACCAAACTCAACACCCAAAAAGCAAATAATCCAGTGAGGAAACAGGCAGAAGACATGAATGGACACTTTTCCAAAGAAGACATCCAGATGGCTAACAGACACATGAAAAGATGCTAAACATCATTCATCATCAGAGAAATACAGATCAAAACCACAGTGAGATATCACCTCACACCTTTCAGAATGGCTCAAATTAGCAACTCAGGAAACAACAGATATTGGTGAGGATGCAGAGAAAGGGGAGCACTATGCCACTGTTGGTGGGAATGCAAACTGGTGCAGCCACTTTGGAAAACAGTATGGAGATTCCTCAAAAAACTAAAAGTAGAACTACCCAGCAATTACTCTACTAGGTATTTATCCAAAGGATATAAAAATGCTGATTTGAAGGGGCACATATGTACCCCAATATTTATGGCAACATTATCAACAATAGCCAAATTACAGAAAGAGCCCAAATCTCCATCGACTGATAAATGGATAAAGAAGATGTGGTCTGTGGGCCCCTGGGTGGCTCAGTCAGTTAAGCATCGGACTTTGACTCAGGTCATAATCTCACCATTTGTGAGTTTGAGCCTCGCATCAGGCTCTGTGCTCACAGCTTGGAGCCTGGAGTCTGCTTCAGATTCTGTATGTCTCCCTCTCTCTCTGTGCGTCGCACCCCCCCCCCCCGCCCCCGCTCATGCTCTGTCTCTATCAAAAACAAACATTTAAAAATTTTTTAAAAAGATGTGGTATATGTATGCAATGGAATATTATTACTTGGCAATCAAAAAAGAATGAAATCTTGCCATTTGCAACAACATGGATGGAACTAGAGTGCATTGTGCTAAGATAGCCTCCATTTGAAACAGTGATTCCCAAGTGGGTTTTGAAGTAGACGGTATATCAGAATCACTTAGGGACATTTTCAAAATATAATGTTCACTCTTGCCAGCTCTCACCCTTGCAAGCACTGCTCAGGATGTGAGGAGGATAGGAAGCTGGGACAGTGGGCCCACATAATCCTGAAAACCCTGCTTATTCAAACCCTCAGTAAGGAAAAATGGACAAATTATTGGTTCAAATACATCTAAATCACCCCTAAAGCCCATTGTATTATGGAATTATTTTTTTCTTAAAAGGCATTTCAGCTGAGAGATATTAGATCACTTATGTTAAGGATACAGTTTTAATAAGCATGTTGAGAACTAATTTTTATAAATCAAAAGAGAAAACATTTATTATTTCTGGGTAAATATCTGGCCTTGAATCCACTTATAAAACACTTAAGACACATGATTTTGTTCTTTCAACCACTCATTTCAGTGTGCAAGGTGCTTGTTGTTGTTTAATGTTCCCACTATGTCATCCATATTCACTAAAGGAAATTTGACCCCATAGTAGACTTTGGAAGTCCTTTAAAATTGGAATAATCGTTGGCCTTTGTCAAATAAGTTTCCCTTGAGCCACTTGAGTTTCAATTAGAACTAGGGATATTTTATTTATCTGCTTGTTGGGGGTGAGCTTTTTTATTTAAGAACTCAAATTTAGTAATGGTCTTTGCTGAAAGAGGGTTAATGATATCTCAGAGCAGGATTATGTTAAAATATTTCAGAACGCCACTCTTTGGGACATTTAGGTTTGAAAGTAGATAATGTTTCTGTTTTCTTTTGACAGATTTTTGGAGCATATGCAACTCATCCTTTCAAGTTCAGTGACCACTATTACGGCACTGGTGAGACTTTTCTCTACACATTTAGCCCCAATTTCAAGGTATGTAAATGAAAGAAATACCTAAATTCCCAATGTCCCAGTGTCAGGAGTCTGGATGGGGTTGGAGGTGGGGGACTATCATGGGAGCAGCAGCTGTCCCATAACCTCATTTGGACTCTTTCTAGCCTGGGTCAGCTTTTCATGGTTGTAGCACACAAAGTGCTTTTAGGGCCCCTCATTGGGCCTTGGAAACTGCTCTTGTGCATGTTCTGGGACCCAGGGAGGGATAGCAAGTCAGAGCCAACATGTGCTTGAGAGGTCTTTCCTCTCATAACCCCTTTGAAGCTCTCATCCTGGTGTAGGAAAGATCTGCCAATTAGGAACTTCCTCAGCTAATGGGCAGTTTCCTTCTCTACAGAGGTATTATCCTAATAATTCCCTCTTCACTGATTCTCCAGATTGAAATGTCTGTTCTCTGTCTTGTGTTTCTATCCTAAGGTCTTTAAGTGGAGTGGAGAAAACTCATACTTTATTAATGGAGACATAAGTTCTTTGGAACTTGGTGGTGGAGGGTAAGGTTTTTGTTGTTGTTATTTATTTACCACCTGACCTGTGAGAGTCTGTTTTGACCCAGATAACCAAAACCTTGTGTCAGGTGATTTTAGCTAGGCCATGTGCTTAGAGTAATTAGGACAGTGGCCTAACATAGGATGCTAAGAATCAGAGATGAAATGATTTATGTGTCTAAATGATGGACTACTATCACTTGTCTTTTGGGAAAGATGGGTCATTTAAATGAAATAAAGGAAATGTAGACTTTGTTTTACAAGCAGTTTAGGGTTTTGTCTGTCTATAGCATAAAGGAAAGATGAGGCGAGGGAGGGTAGAAGGTATGCCACGTGAGATTGAAATGTTTTCACCTTTTTTGTATTTTTGATCTTTTCAGGGGACGATTTGGTTTATGGCTAGATGCTGATTTATACCATGGACGAAGCAACTCCTGCAGCACTTTCAATAATGATATTCTTTCCAAAAAGGAAGACTTCATAGTTCAAGACCTCGAGGTATGGACATTCGAGTGAAATTCAGACTGCCTTAAAATACCACATTAAAAAGATTGGGTTCCATCAGCCCTCCTAAAGCTGGCTGGAAGACCTAGCCACAGCCCAGACTGCTTCATCCCACCATAACGCTTTCTTTCTGCCATCATCTCAGAGCATGGTCACATTGCAGAGAGTTTCTGAAAGGTCCATGTGGAGGGCAGACAACAAAGAAAGAATTTTGAAGTCCGGATTGTTGAAAGACTTTATGCTCCCACTTCCTTCAAATCCATGCAGTGAGGAATCAAAATATTTATAGATGTATGAGTTGAATGCTATTTTTATTTTTGGTAACTGTGAAAAAAAAAAGATACTGTGGAAATATATACATGCCTTGTGTATTTATCAACATAATTTTCATTACCAAAATGTACAGCATACTATTGTTTGCCATGGAAAAGCTTAGTTTCACTTAGAAAAATTGGAAGTGCTCAGCACTTAAAGGGAATATATGATTTTTTTAATTGTCTTATTTATTATTTCTAGAATATTGTCTAAAATGTGTTGGCAGTTTTTCTTTTAATGTGTCAAATCTTGAAATAAAGAAATGTATACATTTTGTGCTATGTTTTGGCAACAAACCCATTTGATTTATATAGTTTTATATTGAATTTTCTTTTGCCCTGATTGTTTAGGGTGATAGGTCTTAAGCAGCATAATTCTGAATTTTTAAAAACTCATTACCAATGTTTATTGATTTGACTGTTGTAGGCCATCTTTCCATTTAGCCATTAAAAAGATACATTTTTACTTACTCTGAACATAATTGTTGTAAAGAAGAAGCCATTTCTCACAGTTGTAAATTGATATTTACAGAAATGGATACCTTTCTGAATCTAGACTTAGAACAAACCCTGCTTTGAACAGAAAGTGTTTTGCTTCTTATAATATCATGTGTGTTAATAACAAAAACTTTATTTTCATAGTGTTTTGTGCATAATTTCCCCCAAGTTCTTAAATTAATGAACAGGCCTCTGTTTTCAAAGAGACTGAATGTTTTCATTTCTGCATATTTTATACCAAATGAAAAATGTCAAATTAGCCCAATTGTTTTGGTTTCTAGACTCTTTCATTTGAGAAAAAGCAATGCAAAGAAATGCATTCATACAAAAATTGGAATAAAAAGTAAAAACTATTTCTAACATCAACCCATTTTCACATCATAAAATACTCTTTGTTAAAAATGCTAATAAAGCCTTGGTAAAAACTAAACAATATTACTGATTGCCAAACTTTTATGAAAGCCAAAGACTGCTAATGGAAAAAATTTCTAAATAATAGCCAAAGCTGAGAAGTGGTCTGTCATAAATTACGCCCCCTGTGATCTTTGAAAGGGAACATAAATAACAAGTAGTATTTATATACCTGCATTTAAAAAAATGAAACCATCTTTAGAATGTAGCCTTAAGCTGGCATAATATTTCCTAATTTAGATTATTCTCTTATTAGAATATTTACAAAAGAGAACAAATGCCAAGTGGCCTCCTGTCAGATCAGCAATTATTTTACCCTACTCACATTACATGCAAGTTGAAATGAATTCTATTAAATCTTAAATATATACCCTGGTGTGCTTTCACCCAGGTTCTCCTATTGAGAACTCTTGATTAACAACATATTGACAGTTTAACCTTAATCTGCTCGTTAAATGATGTGTTGGTGTGAGATATCAGGAATGTCTCATGATGATCAAGTTTACCATTTATGCCATTTGCAACCATATGCTATTAATGAACAAAATGGTCATTTTGCATATAGTTCACTCCTACCTAGTTTAGTCCATGATATTATACTTGTGAGAGCATATCCAGATGCTGTGTTCTCTATTTAAAACAGTATTGTCCAATCAGAAATGTGTGGCCCTTCATTTATGGATATTGAGTATATGTAATGCAGTGCTAGCCCAATATTTTCAATAAAGGAATTTATGCATCCAGTGTGATTTTCTTTCCTGAGGATTCATTCAACAGGTATTTATTGGATGCTAGAAGTTTTACTTGTGTGAGAGGATGATGAAATATGCAAGATTAAACAAGGTCCAGTATTCATGTTTTACTGCTGCCTTGGAAAGTCCCTTTTTGTTCCCAGTAGCCACCCTCTTACTTTCTCATCAGCTCATGAAAACCCCTGTTACAGTTACTAGAGATAACTCTTGGCTCTACCTACCAGTTTCTCTGTTCTTAATCCTTCTAGCTGTTCTTCGAATAGTTCTTTTTAACATCTCTCTTGACATACTTCCTAATATCAATGAAGGATCTTACCGTCCGATCAATATTTTTGATCCCAGCTATCCTGTCTCTGCCCCCTAGGTCCTACAGATGAAGATGTCAGTTTTCATTGCTTCTCAATTTCTCAGTTCATGAATCTACATCAAAAGACTAGGGTGCAAGGGAGCAAACTAATGTCTCACTAGGCTCTGTTGAAAATGGTTTAGATCTATGCCCATGCTACAAGTCACCAGGGACATCCTGAATGAGTGTAAGACATATTATTGCCCTTTATTTTATGTCCTTTTCTTTATTTACTTTTAAAGTTTTAAAGCCTTGTGAAACAAGACTAACAAAAGAACACTTTGCTTTTGAGGAAGGCATTGAGAGTCTCTTAAACAAGAAAGGGAAGCTAAGATTCATGTTCTTTTTAAGATGCCTAACTTATTTTTACAAATATAAGCATACAAAGAAAGAAAAGGAGGTCTAAGCCAAAGGGAGTTCCAGAAATTCTAGGTCAGTTACACTTACCCCTTATGCAAATATCAAAAGTTCCTCTGACCACTTCCTTCTGCCCAATTGGGTCACACAGTTTTTCTCAGAGGAAACCCTAACCTCAGAGCATCACATCCTCTGCTCCCACCTCCTTGCCTAGGACTATTATCCATAGTGATTCCCTAACAAAATTGTCTTTACTGAGAAAATTAGTCTTTACAATTCACACCAAAATCTAAGGTCTTACTACCCTCCTTTCTAATTCAAATTTCTAGTGGTTCAGAATAAAAACTAGATAGGGCCTCCTTGGTGTGGTCAAACCACCAAAATGGTGTTTCTTGATAAAATATCTTTGAGGATCTATTGTTTATTTTCTAGATGAGTGCTGCTCAATAGAACATCCTACAGTAATATAAATTTTTCACTGTCCTTTATGGTAGCCACTAGCTACCATTAATAGTGTTGAACACTTGAAATGGGACTTGGGGAACTGAAGAGCTGAATTTTTAATTTTAGTTCATTTAAATTTAGCCATATGTGGTCAGCAGCTGCCATTTTGAACAGCACAGTTCTAGATGAAGATTTGACACAGCCTAATTGTATTTCATCAGCAATTCATCAGCAATCAACTCAGATTATTATTTCCTCACCAGAAGAGAACTTTTAGTTCTGAGTCCTTTCATTTATGCTATTATCTACATGTGTGGCACCACCTAAAATAACAGTGTGTGTCTTACTGTTTAGGTGAGCAACCAGGGAGCTGAGTTCCCTGAATCCTTCCACACTGAAAACTTGAATCTCTATAGGATTACTGAAAACCTCTCCCAGGCCTTGTTTCAAATCAAGATTTTCTGCCATGGCCATCAGCATGTGTTTTGTTCCTACACTGGACATTCTACTGCTAATGGTAGTCCTGTAGGATGCCATATCCCTCACCAGGCACCCATCCACAATGCATGATAACCACAGGAAGGAAAAACAATTTATTCCTTACACAGAATTGTGCATCCAGTTTCAGAATCATCAAAGAATAATGAACTGCCAAGAGTGCCTCAATTAGGAATGCAAGATGGTACAGCCACTCTGGAAAACACTATGGACTTTCCTCAAAAAAACTAAAAATAGAACTACCCTACGACCTAGCAATTGCACTACTAGGCATTTATCCATGGGATACAGGTGTGCTGTTTCAAAGGGACACATGCACCCCCATGTTTACAGCAGCACTATCAACAATAGCCAAAGTATGGAAAGAGCCCAAATGTCCATCAATGGATGAATGGATAAAGAAGATGTGTGTGTATGCACACACACACACACACACACACACACACACACAAAATGGAGTATTACTCGGCAATTAAAAAGAATGAAATCTTGCCATTTGCAACTACGTGGATGGAATTGGGAGGGTATTATGCTAAGTGAAATTAGAGAAAGACAAAAATCATATGACTTCACTCATATGAGGACTTTAAGAGACAAAACAGATGAACATAAGGGAAGGGAAACAAAAATATAAAAACAGGGAGAGGGACAAAACAGAAGAGACTCATAACTATGGAGGACAAACTGAGGGTTACTGGAGGAGTTGTGGGGGGGGGCTAAATGGGTAAAGGGCACTAAGGAATCTACTCCTGAAATCATTGTTGCACTATATGCTAATTTGGATGTAAATTTTTAAAAATCAAAAATTAAAAATAAAATAAAAATTAAAAAATCCATTGTTACAGAAAAAAATTTAAAAGAATAATAAAATGACTGGTGGAAAAAAAAAAAAAAAGAGTGCCTCAAATAAGTTCTATTTGGTGACCAATCTTCTTTACTAAGCTTGCCAGCTGGGATGCCCGCTAGCAACATGCACACCCAGAGAACCTTGCATGTGGAGAAAATTTTCACTATCAACATGTTAGAATGAAGGGTGACCAAAAAGCATTAAAGACCATTAGATGATCTTATTGTCCTATTTATTCGTCAACAAGGGCCCATCATTTGACCAACCACTCCACTTCTAGGGTTACAAAAAGGAACCCTGATTTAGCTTCTTAGTAACCCTTGAGGAAAATGCTAAACAAGAAACACCAAGAAACACATTCACGTTCAATAAACTTGGATGACATGGCATGTTTTCTCATGTCTTGGCAGGTAAAAAAAATAATCCTCCTTACCTTGACATACTTTGAAAACAATGGAATTCAGCCAATGAGTTCAGCCTTTATTCCCTACAGCAATCCTTATTGGCTTAACCTCAATCTCCACTAGCTGATGGATCAACAGCATTTTACCTAACAGCTGACTCGGATCAGCCCTTTGATCTTTGAAGACTCCAGTTAACAGTAAGGATATTTCTACTAAGATATTCTGTGTTGAGGTATTGTGTCAACCTTTAGAGTTGTTAAAAGGCCCCATTATTACTCCATACCCAGCAAGGCCTCATCTTGTCCTCTTGCAGCATCTTGTTTCTCTATTAGGTTCTCCAAAGGGTCAGAACAGTGGATAGGTTTGACCTGGGGTGCCACAGGGAGAGTTCACCGTATAAGGCATAGGTCACATTATCAGATCATCCAAGTAGAACTCAAAGCTTCTAAGGACTTCAAAAGGAGCAGGCATAGTGCCTAAGGCATGGATTCTGGAGCCAAACATTCTGGGTTGGAATCTCAGCTCTAGAGCTTACTATTTATGTGAACTTGGTTAAGTAATTTAACGTTCATGTGCCTCATTTTCTTTAAGTGAGAATAATAATAATGACCACCCATGATTGTAGACCACCGTGATGATTAGAACGCTCAAAATAGTGCTCAGCATAAAGTAATCATTACTAAATAATAAAGGAATTCTTCCTTCAAATGGAGAAAAAAAAACTAATGATGTGAGTTGCAAAGGAAAATTCATTTTCTAAGAGAGCAACTTACTTATGAAAACTATTTTCAGACACATTGAAATGGCTCCTATTTGCTCTTTAGATATTTTTACTAAGGTTTTGTTTCCTTTTTTTATTACAAAAGTAATACATGTTCATGATAAAGTTTTCAAACAGTACAGAAGGCAATTCAGTAAAAGGCAGACATTTCTCCCTTACATTCCCAGAGGTAAAAAGCATCAAACTTCCTTGTGTTTCCTTCTGGATCATTTCTGTGCACATATACTTATTTATATCTTCTTCACATTAACAGAAGCATACTGTACATACTGTTCTTCAGTTGTCTTTCAAATTTAACAGTATACTGTGAACATTTTGTATCAGTATATGCGCTTCATTCTTCATTGCATGGGTCTGTCATTTTTAAACAGTTTGTCATTGATAGAATTTTTTTGGCTATTACAAATAATTGAGTAAGATCCTTCTATATAGTGTATATAGTGCCTTTATGAATGATATATGTTTTAGATAATTTTTAGCAATGAGCCAGAGTTATACTACACTTTTTGTTTAAAAAGATACTATTAATTATTCCTTCATAAAAGTTATACTAACTTGTTTACACCAACTATATATGAGTATGCCAGTTACCTCACACTCTCACCAACACTGATTATGTTCCTCTTTTTAATCTTGGCTAAAATGTTATCTTTTTTTTCACATCAATGATGTTGAACATCTTCCCACATCTATTGGCTATTTTTGTGTTTTTCCTGAATGTTCTGTCCAAGTCCTTTGCATTTTTTTCTATTAAGTTTTCATCATCTTACTGATTTGTAAGCATTCTTTGCATAGTCACAAAATCAGCCATACACACACACACACACACACACACACACACACACACACATATATACACACACATAATATTTTTTTCAGAGGGAGCCTGGGTGGCTCAGTTGGTTAAGCGTCTGACTCTTGATTTCAGCTCAAGTCATGGTCTCACGGTTTGTGGGATCGAGCCCTGAGTTGGGCTCTGTGTTGACAGTGCAGACAAAGCCTGCTTAGGATTCTCTCTCTCCCTCTCTCTTTGCCCTTCCCCTGCTCGTGTGCTTTCTCTGTCTCTCAGAATAAATAAATAAATGTTAAAAAATATATTTCATTCAGGTTATATTTTTAATATACATGAAGAGTTTCTTAATTATAATTGCTTTGTAGTCATATTTATTAATCACTTTCATTATAACTTCTGGGCCCTAATTTATTAGATCAAATTTATTTAGCATGATATCCACTCCTCACGTAAACATCTTCCAAAAGTATGTATCAACACAATCCTTCACCTTATCTAAAATTATCCTCTTGCTTATGCTATGCTAAATTACACACCCCTCTCATACTTCAGAATATTTAGAAATAACCTCCTCAAAGATAAATTCCACTTTGCACTAGCCAGTAATCATCCTGTTAATGCATGTCAATGTCTTCAGGAAAGGTTTTGGGACAAGAACTGAATGTTCATCTTATTCCCCCAGTGAGTTAGCTAGAGCTGAGCAGTGTTGATGGACAACTTCCTGGATCTCCAAACCGTGTCACAATGCCTTAAGGAACAACTGATGTGATAACAGTAATAACATGCTAAGGGAAGAATGAGGAGGACAGGTAACATTTACTGATCATGACTCACCTTCCATTTTTATATGTGTTATCTTATTTGATCCTCAAAATGAAGACAGTATAATTATTACCTCTGTTTTAAAGATGAAGAAACTGATTCTTCAGGAGAAGAAATCTTGCTTGAAGTCACAGAACTCTTGAGGGTTATAGCCAGGATATGTTTAGTTATGACTGACCCCAGAGCTGAGCTCTTAACCATAGCAGTACACTGACATTGTATAGTCTCTGCAATATCTCTACTACCTGGTTACCCACACTCTGCTTCACCACCTGAGGCACCAAAATCCACAGTCCTCTACTCTAGACAGAAAGCTCCTTAATGGCTGGAAGCTCCTCTTATGGCCAATCAGGTGTTATCTATCCTTATAACCCCAATGTTTGGCAGGGTGCATGATACCCTGGAGGCATTCAATAAATGTTTGTCAAGTTTAACTGAAGTGCATTACTGAAGGAAGTGAGCCCCAGAGAAGTTAATGGATTTGCCCAACATTCCACAACTAAGCATCAGAGTTGGGACTGAACCACAGGTTTTGGATTCCTGGCTCTCTTCCCCCTCCTCCACCCCATACAATATTCAATCACAAACTTCCAAGCATGTGTCTTAAGACTGTGGTGCAGGAAAGAATGATCCTTCCTCTAGCTCCTCAGGTACTTCCCTTTAGGTCTTAGGGTATAAGTGAGAGAAGACGGGAAGATATTTGGGGGGCATGGTGGTCGTGATGGTGGTGGCATGTGTGGTTGCCCTTGGGAGAAGAATTCCTTCATTTGTAGATCTCTTAGTTATTGGCATTCTGAAAAATGTAGGCTGTAGGGAAGTTCCAGGGCCTCAGGGATTTAGGACACTGGCTGGGGGTTACATTTCGTTTCCAAAAGCAAATCCTAGAAAATGGTTCTGAAGACCATTTAAATGAAGAGGAAACTATCCATTGAGTTTGCACTTAGGTTATGGGATTGAGAGAAGAGTGCTAAGTCAAATGATAAACTGGATTCTCTAGTCTAACTTATTGTGTTTATTTAGGAAGATTTATCAGGCAAAGACAAAAACAACCAAGAAGGACATTTTATAAGAGCATCTTTCATAAAGTAGATAATGTGGGTATGGGCAAGGTAATACAGTGTCTGATACTATGTAAGCATGTAGTAAATGTTAACTAGATCCTGCAACCTCCACTTATTAGCTGGTTTCTCATCTGTAACTGTTTCCTCTGTGCCTCAGTTTCCTTATCTGTCAAATGAGAGCAATAGTACCTTCCTCAAAGAGATATTGTGAGAATTAAATAGATTAATATATTTAAAGTGTTATTATAATACATACATTTACTTGTTTTTTCTTTACCCTTTAACTGTGTTTCTAAGATTCGTTCATGTTGTTACTGCAGCTATATTTTACTGTGTGTGTGTGTTAAATATTCCTCTGGTGAATATACCACTATTTATCCACTATTTATCCATTCTCCTGTCAGTGGATAGGGTTATTTGCAGCTTTGTGCTTTTTGTTATGTTTGGTTGACAAAATGTGAAAGACTCTCAATGGATGGAGCTGCTGGTCCCTGGGGCATGTGAATATTGGGTTTACAAAACCCCACAATGTTTCACAAAGCAATTGTATCATTTACATGCCCACCATAAGAATACCTAGTCCAACATCTGATATTGTTAAATTTCTTCATTTTTGCCATTTTCAAGGGTGTGCAAGGTTATTTCATTGTAGTTCTAATTTGCATTTCCCTACTAATGAGGATGAACATCTTCTAATATGTTTCTTGGTCATCCATGTTTTCTCTCTTATGAGATGCCTATTTATGCCTTCTGCCTGTTTCTTCTAGTCTGTCTTCTGGGAAGTGGTCACATGAAATCCTTGCTATTCCTGCCTTACAAATAATAAACATTAGTCAGCCTGCTAATCCTATCTACTTCTGATGAGGAGGACAAATAATTAATATGATGAAATCAGAGGTTCTCAGGCCCTACAAAGGTATTGTCTCAAAAGTCTCCCTGAAGCAGGCAGTATCTAGGGAAGGAGTGAAAAAAGAGGGTGTTTGTTGGATTACATTTTGCTTTGCAGATTTGGGCATGTATTGGTACTTATTAATCTGGTTACGTGATTTTTTTTAAGAAACATCATAAAGCAGTTTATTAAACATTTATTGAGTACTTATGAGATAGGTACTATTCTAAGCATGTTACATATATTCTCAATTAATATTCACAATAATTTATGATGGTCAGGAGATAAGATACTACTATTTCCCAATTGAGGAAATGGAAGCCCTGAAAAATTAATGACTTGTCCAAGGTAGAATTATTACATGGTGGAAAAAGTCTTCAAATGATAGAAACAGGCTTCCCCAGCCCATGCCTTTAACCACTCAGATAACCACAGAAGAGAGCGAGTTGGTTGGGAGTATAGCAAAGATGGAAGGAGGGCATGGTGGGTACCCAGAAGCCATTCGGAGAACTTATGGGCCTTTGGGGTCTATGCTGGGCAAGGATGAAAGTGAAGATGGGAGGGCAACTCAAAGAATTGAAGAAAGATCAAGAACAGAAATTACTAAGAAGTCAGGAAAGTGTCAAAGTTGCAGAGGTGTGAAGGGTCACTAGAGTTCTGGTTTTCAGAGCATGTGAGTAAACATAAAGTTAGGATTTTGCCACAGGAATGAGTTGTGTTAAAGAGGAATGGAGGCAAAGGGCAATGGAATCCAGGTGCTTGAGGAGCTGTGAATCATGGGCATGAAGGCTGTCTGAGATTACAGTGGGAGTCTGGCAGCATTTGTGTGGGCCAGGTGCTGAAGCTTTCAGTGAATCTGGGGGAGTGACCTTAAGCTGGTGGATGATGATGATTACACCTCATGCTACAGCATGAGACTCAAAAGGGGGCATAAACTGGGGATTTTCATACAGGTAAGAATGGAATCACCTGGAACTGGCAGCTAGAAGCTAGGAGAATATCAACACTGCATCCACATACCTCTCAGCATGTTGAAAGGCAGGGGGAAAAGCAGTTTTTGTTTGTCAGGGCTCAAGGGAAGTGATGTCTTTGGGGGGAAAGCCAGGTTTCACTTGAGGCAAGAAAGTGAAGGTATGGCTCTGTGAGGATGTTGAGGCTATAGAGAGTGCTTACGATGAAACTGTGGCTTCTGCAGTGGAAAGAGTTTCAAAGAGGTCAGCGGTGGAAAGAAGCTGGGGGAAAGAAGCATAGGCAATTTATGTATGAGTAAAGAGTTTGAGGGTAAGTAATAAGAACAGGAACGAATGGTGTAGATGAGTTATTTGGCCTTGAAGTTATAAAGAAATGCAAGTGTGGATCTGACTAAAAATTGACACTAACTCAAGATGGTGGGGTGTGCTAATTTACATAGTAGCTGTCTTCTGTCCATTGGGGGCAACAGAAAGTACCTCTGGTCCTACTGAAGGGGTGGAGGATAGCCCCCTCTATCAACCACCAATTAAATCGATCCTGAGTAGGTTGGTTCATCTTCCTGGGTCTCATTTTATCCACTTCTAAACCAGGGACAATAATATCTACCTCTCTGCATTGTCAGAGAATCAAATTAATGTACATACAAGAAAGTGCTTTAGAAAATTATAAAATGCCAGACAAAGGTAAGTTAGTACTACTGATTAGGGTGTTGGTTATATCGAACTTTGTTTATGCTGAATTCTTTATCAAAAATACAAAGTCCAAGTGTAACTTTGTTCCTGATAAAGTAAGAATTACTTTCAACAATTTGTTTGAAGACGTGGCTTTCAGGAAAGCACTATGGGGGAAAAAAAGCAGAAATGTTTGCATTACACCTGTACACAAATAAACAAAATAATTCATCAGGGGAATGGCTGGAGTCAAAGTTGTTGTAAGAAGGGATTTTTTTTTTTCTTTTGTCATCCTTTCCACTACAAATGACTTACAGTTTCCATTTAAGAACAACAATTCAGGACTTTCCTTCAAGCACTTTAGCAAAGCTCAAACAGCCACAAGTTGGGACTCTGGGCCACTTGCCAATATTTATTCAAAGAGAGTTTTAAGTAAGGCAGCCCAGTAACCAGAAACTGGAAATTTCTCTCCTTTCCCACAGATAAGCACTCCTCCCTCCCCTTCCTTCGCCTGACACGTCACTCATTCCAACAGATGGAGGCCAGTTCACATCTAATATTTAGTACCAGGCAATAGCCATTTTAGCCTGAAATATTTCCTTTTATACTGCTTTTCTTAGGGAAGGAGAAATGTGTTCATGCTTGTTTTCCTCTTACCTTCAGAAAAATCAAATTTTCTTAGGGCACCTGGGTGGCTCAGTCAGTTGAGTGTCTGATTTTGGCTCAGTCATGATCTTGTGGGTCCTGGGTTCAAGCCCCGCATCAGGTTTTGCACTGACAGCATGGAGCCTGCTTCGGATTCTCTGTGTCCCTCTCTTTCTGCCCCTCAATCACTCACACTCATGCTCTCTCTAGCTTTCAAAAATAAATATTTTTTAAAAATTAAAAGAAAAGAAAAATCAAATATTCTTGAGACACTGGTGAAATAGCAAAAAGTTATCTCCATTTACAAAATAGAAGCCAGGGAAGGTCTTTGTATTTATGTTTAGGAAATTTCTATTTAGGATGTGGAGAAGGGTGTCTACTGTGGAGACACAGTGTGAGATTAAGATAAATCCACCCACACACTCTCCCTATCTCACTGAAAAGGGAAGAGACACACTATACTGTATCCGATGTATAGTTGTACCAGTTCTATAGTCCATCTCTGCCAAAAATACAAACAAAATTTGCCTGAAAATGTCCTGTACTTTCTGATATCGGGGTTGAGCAACTCAAAAATTTATGGAATGAGATGTTTATTTATTAAACAGAATGATTAAAGGGAATGAAGTTCATCTGGAATCCTGAATTTTAAAAAAAATCTGTAAGGATATTTTCCTTGTGGTAAATGTAATATATTTTCATTGTTGAAGATGTAAAAAATACACATAAACAAAATCAAGGAAAAACATCAAACCATAACTTATCCATCCCGAGATCACAGTGCAAATATATTGGTATATATCCTTTTCGCATTTTCTTACAAATCCATATGTCTATATAACAGGGACTCATACTAGACGTAACATCGTGTAACCTACTGAGCATGCGCATGTGTCAAAGTACTGTGGTGCAGAGCACAGGTTCCCATCAAGCTGCTTGAGTTGGGGTCTCACCTCTGTCATTGATTAATGGGATGACACTGGGCAAGTTTCTTAATTATTCTGCCTATGGGATTGGAGGTTTTGAGCAGAGGAGTCACAGAATCTAGAAGTGGAAGGATCAGAATGCCATCAGCCGAGGTCAGAGGTCTGTGAATAAGAGGTTTATAGTAGGGTTATCAGCAGCAGTTCAATCTATTGGACACCCAAATGGAAATACCAAGTATGCAGTTGGATTGTGATTTGAAGAAAAGGATGAATAAAGTTAGAAATGTGGGAGTCATGGCATATAGATGTTTCAAGCTTTGAGACTGGATAAGATCAAGGAAGTGAATGCAGATAGACAAGAAGAGCAAGGAGTAAAATCTGGGGCACTCCAAGACCAGGGGTTTAGAGAAGATGTACAAGGAAAGAAACTTTTAAATGTAATAAAGGTGGAGTTAATTGATCGGGAAAGGGTGGTGGGTTGATGTAGCTTCCTCTGGTGGTGAGGAATGGAGACACCTGAGTAGATGCACTTAAATGATGTGTATTTGAGTTGGAACAGCCACTCTGCTCCTGTACTCAGAACTCCAGCATCTCTGCTTCTCTGATCTTTACCAGTGTAGCTGTGTCTTTGGCATTCTTTCAGTAACTTCTTTTTTCTTCCTGTGAATAATCTATTTGGTCTGTTCACATTTGCTCCGTTTACTTCGTTTACTACCATTCTCTCTTAAACCCACTAGAATGAGGCTTCTTCCCCAACCCCAGCAGTAAAACTGCTTTTCTCAGCTTTACAACAACTTCCACTCAACTGCCAGTCCTCTTTGTATCCTATCAGCAAGCTTTGACAGAGCTCATCACCCCCTCTTACCCGAGATCATCTTTGCTTTACCTCCAGCACACCACTGACTCCAGGGCCACTCTTTCTCAGTCATGGTTGATTATTTCTCACTTTTCTGATTTCTAAATTGCCAGAGTGCCCCTGGCTCAGTCCTCTGAACTTTTCTCTACTTATACTTACTCCTTTGGTGATCTCTTCTAACTTCAGGAATGTAAATATTACATGCTAAAGATTCTAAAATTCATATATACAGCCTGGATTTCTCTCCTGACCTTCAGATTCATACATCCAACTACCTAGTGACATTGCCACTTAAATGTCAAATAGGCATCTGCAGTGTACTGTATTATTATTTGAAATATTTTTTGCCTTCTGCTTTTTACAGTCCTAGGATTATACTTAACCTTGATGTCAGAGTTGGCCACATGACTTACTTTGATCAATGACATATGAGTAGAAGTGACTTGTGCCAGCCTGAGAAGAAGCCTTAAGGGCCATGATGCGGCTCCACTGTGCTCTTTCTTCCCTCTGTTCTAAAATCAGAACCATCTCTGCTCCTTCAGCCTGGGTCATGGGATGAAGTCAACACAGCCAGAGTCAACATGCAGCAGACACACAGGTGAGCAAGAAATAAACTTTTTTGTTTTAAGGCACTAAGATTTTTGGAGCTGTTTACTGCAACAAACTTACTCTAAAGAGCCTGATATAGCAACTCAAGTTCATATACCCAGAACTGAATTTCAAGGCTTCCTTGCTCCCAAACCTGCTCTTGCAGAGTTCTCCATTTCAGTAAATATCAGCTTTGACCTTCCAGTTCTTGGACTAAGAACCTTGGAGTTGTCCTTGATTACACTTGGTATCTATACTCCACATGCAGATCCTGAGGATACTTCGATGAACTAAAAACAGACAAAAATGATAAAAATTCCTGAGAATTTTTGAGATTACATTCAAAGAGGATGAAACAGACAATAATAATATATAATAATATTAAATATTTAAATATAAATATCTAGAAAGTAATGGGCAGGATGGAAATAACAGAAAAAGGGAAAGGGAGAATTAGGGGGTGAGAATGAGGGGTAGGTTGCCAAGGTGGTCAGAATTGACTTCATTAGGGAAGAAACATTTGAGCAAAGACTTGAAAAAGGTGAGAGGAGAAATCTGCACTGCCAGTAGTAGAAAGGAGTGTGTTCTGGGCAGAGGGACAACCATTGTGCCTAGATGTGGGTGCATGCCTGGCTGGCATAAGTAACAACAAGGAGTCCAGTGTGGCTGGAGTAGAGTAAGCAATGGAAATGGTGGTGGTAGCTGATGTCAGAATGTGAGGAGGTGGGCAGGTGGCTTATTATGTTGATACTTATGGATCCTCATAAGTAAGTACTTTGGCTTTTACTCTCAGTGGGATATAGAACCATTGAAGGATGTGGAACAGAGGAGTGACACGATCTGATTCACATTTTAAAAGAGTCACTCTGGCTGTTGTGTTAAGACTACACAGTAAAGGGGGCAGGAAGAAGGTTCGAAGTAGGGAGACCATATAGGTTATTGAATAATTTACATAAGAGGTGATGGTAGCTCAGCCAAGGTTGACAGTAGTGATGACATCAGATTCTGGATGTACTTTAAATTTCCTGATGGATTGGATATGGAGTTAAAGGGAAGCATCAGATATGATCTCAAAATTTTTGTCCTCAGTGGATGGCAGAAAGGAGTTTTCCCTCAAGTAAGATGGTAGCAGATTTGGGAAGGAAAGAGCTTTCCCCATAGCCTAGTTTCAGACATGTTTATAATATATGTTATACATGTGCATAAGGTAGTTGAATAGGCAGTTGGCTACCCAAGTCTGGAGTTGAGGGAAGAGGTCTGTACTAGAGATTTAAATTTGGGAGTCACTGGCATACATGTGTTCACAACCACAGACGCGAGATTACCAAGGGGGTGAGCGTAGCCAAAAAGAAGAACCTTAGTAAATATGTACAGCTTTTTGTATGTCAGGGGGAGAGAAAGGAGGGGAGGGGAAAATGGGGGAGAGGAAACGATGTTACAAAAGTCTAATTCAGTTTCTATGTTAAATAGGAGCACTGAACCTTCTATATTTAAATGCAAGTAAACCATATGATCCCTTACCATCACTACCTATTTATTGGTAATGACTTTTAACATTTATTGAGAGTTTTGTGCCAGGCTTCCAGGCTTTGGTTCTCAAAATAATGTTTGCATTAAACATTATTATTATCCTCATTTTATAGATGAAGAGAGCCTTGACACAGAAAGATAAATAACTTAGCCTACATCTTCACAGATGGTAAGTTGTAGAATTTTCTGACTCCAGAGCATGATTGAAGCAAGGCTGCTACTAGCCCATATGGTGCCCTTGTGAAATCATAAAACACTCCATTTCCACAAGTAAAATGTAGTTATTGTCACAAAACCCAAATGGCTGATTCCCAGGGGGGCTAACCAGAGCACCAACTGGTAGCAGCTCTGTGTGCACACAACTGCCTATGCTTTTGCGTGATCCCACACCAAGACTCCAGACAAGTTTTAAATAGTTTGTGTTGCTTCTCCCACTTCCATGGCAGACACCTCTATCAAGCTCAAAGTTGGAGAATGGGAAGGGAGTCTTCAAAATTGCCAGGTAGGGGAGGGACCAATCACAGGTGTCACTAAGACAGGACAGGTGCGCCTTGTGCAGGTATGTGCCAGTGTGTAGGTGAATGGTCTCCTGAGTGTGTGTGTGGTCATATGCACCCAATGTGGGTTTAAAAAAATTTTTTTTTAATGTTTTTATTTATTTTTGAAGGAGAGAGAGAGACAGAGTACGAGTGGGGGAAGGAGCAGACAGAGAGGGAGACACAGAATTTGAAGCAGGCTCCAGTCTAAGCTGTCAGCACAGAGGCCTATGCGGGGCTCGAACCCACAAACTGTGAGATCATGACTGGAGCCGAAGCCAGATGCTCAACCGACTGAGCCACCCAAGCGCCCCCCAATGTGGGTTTTTGTAGGACCCAGCTCTCCACTGCTCTGGAACTCTTAGGCCTGCCTGTGATTTTAGAGGATATTTATCTATGATGCAAATTAACACATTTGCATTTATAGTACGTTTGTACAGTGTGCAATCTGAACACTTCCATGCAGCAACCTTATTCCTAGACACTTTTATTCGTTAGGCAATTGTTAAGTGTCTACCTACAAGCAAAGGGCTATAGGAGGCACTACAGTAGATTCAGACACTTGTTCTTTTTATCAAGGAACATAATTTCTAGTAAGAAAAAAGATATCCACATAAATAGTATACAATACAAAGTGTTTAGTTCTACAAGAGAAGTATTGAAAAACTGCTATGTGAATTCACAAGAGGAAGTACTTATTTTCAGTTTGGTTAATTAAAAAAAAAATGTCATGAAGGAGGTAGTGTAGCAGGATTCTCGCACAGGGAGTCGTGACACTAAGGCTTTTCTTTCCAGGAAGCAACTTTATTCCTGCCAGCACCACTCAGTTGGGTTTGTACCCAAAGAACTGAGCCCCGAATGCCATGTGGCATAGTTTTTTATATATTTTTTACTTCTTGGTTTCCCGTATATGGTAACACACAAACATGCAGCCTGATTAAGTGGTCTCATGTTACAAGGTTGTGAGGCATGCTGTCACGTAGGCATATATATAGCCAGGTTGCCTTGAGGTTTTTTTTTTCTTTCCTTAGGGAGGGGACCACAGTAGCTACCACAGTAGCATTTGAGGAATGGATTGGAAAGTGGATGTGCAGAGATGGAAACAAAGATATTTCAGAGGGAAAAGTGTGGATAAAAACAAAGTGATGTGAAAGTGTATATCAAAGTGTATATGACAGTGCATGAAAACAGTGGATACTTAAGTAAGGCAAAGTAGTGCATCGATTCTGAACTTTGCCTTGGACTCCCGAGAGAGGCTAGGAAGCTATTATAGTGGTCCCCCAAACCATTGGAAAACTGCAAAAGGAATGAAAAATATCTTGAACACATGTGTACAACTACTTAAAAATATATAATTTTTTTTTTTAAGTTTACTTATTTTTGAGAGAGAGAGCGAGCAGGAGAAAAGCTGACAGAGAGAGGGGGAGAGAGAATCCCAAGCAGGCTCTGTAGAGCCCCATGGGGGTCTTGAACCCACCAACCGTGATTTTCTGACGTGAGCTGAAATCAAGATTCAGAGGCTTAACTGACTGAGCCACCCAGGTACCCCTAAATGTCTTCAAATAATACAACAGAAATCATTCAAAAACGACTGCATTCACAATAGGGCTTTGTTATTACGTATTTTCTAAGCCAACAAATAACAAGGTTACTATAACAAGCTAGTCTAAGAAATTTTTCAGTGTGAATAAAGGAGTTCTGTGTTCAAAAGGTTGGTGGGGGCACCTGGGTGGCTCAGTCGGTTCAGCATCCAGCTTCAGATCAGGTCATGGTCTCTCCGATCGTGAATTCAAGCCCCACGTCAGGCTCTGTGCTGACAGCTCAGAGTCAGGAGACTGCTTCGGATTCTGTATCTCCCTCTCTCTCTCTGCCCCTCCCCAGCTCACTCTCTCTCTGTCTCTCTCAAAAATAAACATTAAAAAATTAAAAAAAAAATGCTGGTGGATTCCTGAGTTAGACCAACTTTTATCTTAGTGGTCTAAACCAACCTTGTTTATTTTAACAATTAGAGAAATATATGGCACATTTTAGACGTTCAGTAAATGCCAAGTATTACAAAATGAAAAGCTTAGGTCAAATCAGAGTCCACCCTGAGTATCAAATTAACAAATTGGGGCTTTTTTTGGGGGGGGGGCGCGATAATTACTGAGTAACAGGAGAATGGAGGAGGGAAACTAATTAGAGGGTTACTATAGCATGAAAGCATGAAGCAGGAGCAATGAATTTCTGGACTATTACAGACTATAAACTACAAGACTCCACATTTACCTGTGTATTGAGGAATGTGAAATAAAAGCCGCTATTTTGATCTAGCTGGTGCTGTAAACAACAAAAAAGTAGACAGAGATATGAAGTTCAGTTTTGGATATTCTGAGCTTTAGCAAACCATCGTGGCTGAAAATGCACACACGAAAGAAAAGATCAAACATAATCTATGTTGAAAAGCAGGCTCTAGAAATTGTGCTCATTCGTTTAAAACGTACGAAATTTTTAACACTTTTTTCTTTCTCTGTCTCTCTTTTTTTTTTTTCTTTTTTTCTTCAAAATAAAGCGAACTTCCACCTTCGGAAAACAAAGTCCAACGTACCCACCAAGTTCCTTTCGGCCAGACCTGAGAGCGCGCAGGTGACGTCATCGCGACGGTGCGCGCTCCTGCGTCTCGAAGGACGTGTTGCGTCTTTACCAATGAGACGGAGGGGGCGGGGCGACTCCCGTAGCCACCAACGGGTTTTCCCGCTAGCACCCAAGTGCGTACTGGCACGCCCCCTCGTGTTCCCTGGCTTTGAGGCCCATCCCTGCGTCGCCCTTTGTCTATCATCATCCTGGATCAGCGCGTGCGCCCAACTCCCTGCCTTTCTCTGCGGCAGGCGAAGGGCGACGCCTCCAGGTAAAACTGAGGAGCTGCAGGAGGCGGACTCTGCGCAGGACCAGTGGTGCCGGAGCCGTCATAGCTCTTGGCCACCCGGGGCGGGTGCGATGGCGGAGGAGCAGAGGTGCGACAGCGTGGGATCCGAGCCTTGCTCTGAGGCAGCGGCGACTGCGGAACCTAAGGTGTCTTCATCGAAGACCGCCGAAGTTGTCGCAAGATCGTCGAAGCCCGAGGACTACAGTAGCAAGTGCGTGTTCTGCCGGATCGCGGGGCGGCAGGAACCGGGTACCGAGCTCCTGGACTGTGAGGTGGGCTGCGAAGCGGACCGGGCGTGGGTGCGGGAGCCCCGGGTCCGAGGCCTCGCGTGGCGGACCGTGGTGCGGTCGTGTCAGGCTCCCGGGAAGGAGGGAGGCCTCGCAGGTGTGGACCGGGGTTGGGAAGGCTGGGTGTCGTGGTGTTAATGACGGACTTGCTTCTTTCGGAGTGGGGACTGTCTCCAGCAGTATCCTTGCTGTGCCGAAGGGAGGACATTGTAGTGATAAAGCCGAACACTTCGGCTTCTGTCTGCTGATACCAGGTATTTGGCAGAAAATAGCATTTGTGATCTGTTTTTAATTGAGGGATTCCTCCGCCGTGTCCTCCACCGCCTGCTTTCTAGACACTGCTTTTAAATTCTGCGCAGTCTGCTACTGCTACTGAGTAGCAAACTGGTGGAAAAGAGATAATGGTAATTGGGGAAAGCTTCTTTGTTAGACTGGAATTAGGCTGGGGGCGGGGGGGAGCGGGGCAGAGGTCGAACTATTTCTTAGTCGGCGCAGATTTCCACTGCAGGGTACAGTTCTACAGGTGTCGACATTTGGCATGTATGCAGATTTTCAGAGCACTAAGATTTTGCTCAGATACTTGCACACAGATACCTGCTACACGTTTTCTTCTGCCGGTTCTACTTGCCTTTAAAGAAGCAGCCTTTGGAGAGGATCAGCTCCAGAGATTCTGGTATCTTTTTAGTAATCATTAATGCATTCGTTAAAAGCGAACTGGAATCTGTTCTAAGCACCTGGTGTCGGAGATTCACTGGCGAATAGGATAAAGGATAGTCAGTGTTCAGCTCTTGTAATCTAAAGGGTGGCATGAATACGGAGGAGACAACTGATGACAGTGCTCTGTGCTTGGTGAGGTGGTTCTACCGCTTGCAGTATTTTGCTGAGCTGTGGGTTTGGTTCGGTTTGATCCCGCCAGCCACAGCCCCAATCTAGTTTTAGACCAGGTGGTCAGTTGTGTCAACCAAGGGTTGGGTCTGGCTCTGTGGGTGTTACAGAAGGGCAGTGGAACAAACGTAAGAAATTATGGCTGGACACAGGGCTGAAGTGATGGACCTTGACGTCTGTGCTGAATGGGGGAAGGAGTGAAGACAGGCAGCAGCTGACTGGGGGGAAGACCCAGTAGTCGGTTGTCTGCCAAGTAGGCCTCTTGAGCTGATCCATAGAGTCAGCAGGGACCACCAAGCTCTCCTCCTTCATTCACTCCTTATTTTACTAAATTTAAACTTAGGCCAGCAAGAGGTAAAGTGAGGTTCTTAACTTCACAGAATTCAGTATTTCATAGATTCCCAGAGACTGCTTTTAAATTTTGCACACTCCAGCACCGATGTTGAGGAAAACTAGGAGATAATAGATACTAGTAGTGTAAAAAGTTTGTCTACAAATAGTTGGGGGGGGGGGCGGAGTGGGATGGCCCAAACTTGTATCACAGGTTTTGTTGTTGTTGTTTTTCTTGGCCAAAGGTCAGGGTTTTTTCTTTGTGAAGAACATTTTCAGAGAAAATTATGTGAAAAGCCTGGGACATTTTTATAGAGGAAATTAGACAAATAAACACTTTTTACTTTTATACCCTATCTAGGGGGCACACGATGAATATAGACATTAGTCCATGCAATACAGAACATAAGCAAGATGCACATGCTTGTACAATAGTGCCTCAAAAAGGTGCAGATCTTTTTACAATTGAATCTAGAATGATTTGATGTATCAGAGCTCATTAAATGTTAAAGATTTATGTTTTTAAAAAGAGAACCTAATCTTTAGCCTATGTATTTTGTATTATACACATTATATTCCTATATTAATTCATATATGTTTATTTTTAGAAATAAATATTTAGAAACTATTGGGTTTATATAAAGTAGAGTAGATTTATAATTAAGTACAGAGGAGAACATTGATTTGGAATCATCGGAGGTACTAGCATAATGTATGGGTCAGTCTGGGAAACCTTTCTGGCAAAAGCTAGAGAAGGTTCCTCACTCCATAAGCATCCATATAGTGTTTTCTTGTTGTATACTGAAGAGACTAAACAAATAGTAGACCACACATTCTCAGTGGGGGAGATATCACTTCTGAGGGGATAAAAGTTGGTTTGGGGGCGTGGTATCTTACTCTTTTTGTATGAGGCAAAGATAAACATAGTGGACACAAACAGAAAAAGCGTAATCTGCGGTATTAAACTATCATGACAGTGGAATCAGGAAAAAAAGTCTTAAGAATGTCTTTTGAGGGGTGACAGTGAAGAATGTTGAGAAACACAAGGCTAGATGTTTATTTTCACCTTGCTTGAGACCACACTGAGGAAATACTAGTTTAACTTTGATGTCCTCCCCCTTCTTAAATCAAACCTCAGATGGCAGGGTACTGAAATGTTCCTTCAAATGTTATTTCTTCTTAATTTGCTTTAGATATTAGGGGTCAGTTGCAGAAATAAAAACTAGTTATTTAAAGCAGAAATGGATTTAATATAGGGAATTAGTTGCTAAAAAAGTCGTTGCAAGGGCTGAAGGAACAGGATCTAGAAAAGCCTTCAAGAATGACATCCAGAACAGCTTTTGCAGAACTGGAGCCCTGAGGAGCCATTTCCTGTGCCACAGTCAGGAATGTGACTGCCATTGGAGCTGAGACTTCAGGAAGAGGTCTCTTGAGGTGTGACCCAGAGGTGAGGAAGCAGTGTGAGTTGAGCGGTGTCTCCAGTGGGAGCACTGTTGGCAGTTTGGGCTGGATTCTGCTTCGTTGTGCACGGCTGTTCCGCCTCTTGCAGGATATTTTGCATTTCTGACCTCTGGACAACGAAGGCCAGTAGCACCTACATATTTCTACTCTTCTTTGAGCAACAACACAGCGGCGGAGCTCTACTGCACCTGCTAGCTCCACACCGGTAGGCCATGGCGACAAAACAAAGCGTGTCTCCTGTGTGTCTCTTGACTCCCAGGAAACTGTTGACTAGACATTGGAATGGGAGGGGAAAGGAAGAAAAAGGAAACTGGGTAGTCCTACAGCTGACCAGTTCGCCGGCTGGAACTAGCCGAAGCAACAGAAAGATGGCTTTGCTTCAGGTTAGCTCGTCAAAGCACCTAGGTCTGAAGTACATCTAATTGGCAAGAGTTGAGTTCCATCTGGGGATTTTGGCTTTTTAAAATTTCTGAAGTACTAAAGACACAGAAGTATTTGCAATGGAGGTTGAGTACCTACCTACCCTGTTCACCGCAGTTTATTTGTTGTATGTAAGTGGATGCTTAGCCTACATTGCTTAGATTTAGTGGTATAATGAGGTCAAGAGACACTAGCTGTTTGTCTAATCTGTACATTCTCAAAAGTGTTAAAAATTGATGTTTTTGCCTGGGGCAGGGGCAAAAAGCTTATTATTTATATATATGAAATACAGGCATAGCATATAGGATATAAATGGATGTCCGAATGGCTGTGGTTCTAAAATATCAGATGAGGGGAGCAATTAGAAAAAAAAAATCTATAAAGTTTCCTTAGGGGGATGATAATGAAAAAAGGCTGAGAAACACTGTTAAAATCAAACAGTGGCCAAAATTCCAACTTAAGGTGTTTTGCAAGGACAGACTGAAAGATCATGGAAAGTCCATCTCTTATTGGAAAAGTATGTAAAAATTATAATGACATCATTTAAAAATTTTTTTTAAAATGTTTATTTATTTTTGAGAGACAGCAAGCAGGGTAGGGGCAGAGAGAGAGTGGACAGAAGATCCAAAGTGGGCTCTGCACTGACAGCAGCAAGCCTGATGGTGAGGATCAGTTTCAAGAACCGCGAGATCACAATCTGAGCTAAAGTCAGACACTCAACCACCTGAGCCACTCAAGTACTCCAACACCATTTTCTTTTTTCTTTTCTTTTCTTTTCTTTTCTTTTCTTTTCTTTTCTTTTCTTTTCTTTTCTTTTCTTTTCTTTTCTTTTTTTTCTTCTTTCTTTCTTCCGAGGATTAGAGGAGGGAGCATTGATAGCTTTATCTTTGTATTTAAGCTTCTGTCATTTATTCACATTTATTTATTAAACAGTTTTTCAGGTTTACTATGTGTTATTCACTTGAAGTTCAAGGATAAACATGGCATGTCCTATACTTGACAAGCTCGCTGTGATCTGCATTGAAAGCATAAAGGAAAACTTCTCACTTAGTGGTTGTCAGTAGTGGAGAATCAAAATTCTGTTTTAGAGTTACTTGAAATATCTTTCTTTGTGTAGTTGTGTTATCAACATGGCATACAGTTAGGATTATTTGTTTCTGTTTGTTTTCAGTTTTTAGGGATTACCTTTTTTTTTTTCTATTTAAGTCCAAAAAGTATGTTAAATATTCATGTTTTAAAGTCAAAATTGTAAAGAAAAGTACATTCGGAAAAATGTAGCATCCATTCTCTTGTCATCTTTACCCTGTTGCTCTTCCTTCACAAGAAACTAAAAAACTAAAAAACATATTTTTGGTTTATCCTTCTTCCATTGTAAGAATATGTATGTGTATGTTTAATTTTGTATTCTTCTTTCTTACACAAGAGATGGCCTAACAATTCTCCTGCTTCTTGCTTTATTTATTTATTTTTTTAACTTAGAAGTATATTTCAGGGACTCCTGGTGTCTTAGTCGGTTGAGCTTCTGATTCATGATTTCTACTCAGGTCACAATGCCAGGGTCATGGGATTGAGCTCTGAGTTGGGCTGCATACTGAGTGCGGAGCCTGCTTAAGATTCTCTCTCTCCTTTTGTCCCTACCCTGCGCATGCATGCTGTCTCTCTCTCTCTCTCTCTCTCTCTCTCTCTCTCTCTCAAAAAAAAATATTTTTGGGGTGCCTGGGTGGCTTGGTCGGTTAAGCGTCCGACTTCGGCTCAGGTCATGATCTCATGGTCCGTGAGTTCGAGCCCCGCGTCGGGCTCTGTGCTGACAGCTCAGAGCCTGGAGCCTGTTTCAGATTCTGTGTCTCCCTCTCTCTCTGACCCTCCCCTGTTCATGCTCTGTCTCTCTCTGTCTCAAAAATAAGTAAACGTTAAAAAAAAATATTAAAAAAAATATTTTTGAGCAATCATTTCATAAGTATATAAAGATCCTCATTCCCTTTTATAGCTATATATTACTTTATTGTATGTATTTACTATGATTTATTCAACCAGTCTCCTAGTTGAATTATGGACCCTTGGGTTATTTTCTTCTTTTTTTCTTTTCTTTCTTTCTTTCTTTCTTTCCTTGTTCTTTCTTTCTTTCTTTCTTTCTTTCTTTCTTTCTTTCTTTCTTTCTTTCTTTCTTTCTTTTTCTATCACAAATCATGCTGTAAAGGATAGCTTTGTACATGCATCATTTCATACTTTTTTGTCATTGTATCTTTGTAATAGGAGAAAGTTTTTCTTAAAATGAAGAGTCTAAAAGGAGCACCTGGGTGGCCCAGCTGGTTAAGCGCCTGACTTGATTTTATTAGCTCAGGTCATGATCTCATGGTTTGTGAGTTTGGGCCCCACATCGGGCTCTGCAGTGACAGGGCAGAGCCTGCTTGGGATTCTCTCTCTCTCCCTCTCTCTCTTTCCCTCCCCTGCTTGTGCTGTCTCGCACAAAAAAAAAAAAAAAAAAAAAAAAGTCTAAATAATGGCTGGTTCAATAGTAGCAGTGGGAGAGAGGGTAACATCAGAGGGCCAATTTCAATATTTTAGAAAGCTTGATGGAAATCTAATTCAATCATTGATTGCATAGGCTAAGTTTACTACAGGATCTTAAAAGTAACCGTTTCCCCCTCCTTCCCATCCTCATCTTATAGACAAATTACACTTAAAAAAATTTTTTTTTAATGTTTATTTAGTTTTGAGACAGGAGAGACAGAGCATGAGCAGGGGAGGGGCAGAGAGAGAGGGAGACACAGAATCCAAAGCAGGCTCCAGGCTCTGAGCTGTTAGTACAAAGCCTGATGCAGGGCTCGAAACTCACAAGCTGTGAGATCATGACCTGAGCTGAAGTTGGACACTTAACCAACTGAGTCACCCATGTGCCCCGACAAGTTACTCTTTAAAAAAAAATAAAAAGATTTTATTTAAATTCCAGTTAGTTAGCATACAGTGTAATATTAATTTCAGGTATGCAATATAGTGATTCAGCACTTCCATACATCACCCGGTGCTCATCACAGCAAGTGCCCTCCTTAATCTCCATCACCTATTTAACCCATCCTCTCACCCACCTCCTCTCTGGTAACCATCAGTTTGATCTCTATAGTTAATGTGTTCCTTGGTTTGCCTCTCTCTTCCTTTTACCCCTTTACTCGTTTGTTTTGTTTCTTAAATTCCACATATGAGTGAAAGGATATGGTATTTGTCTTTCTCTGACTTATTTTGCTTAGCATAATACTTTCTAGCTCTATCCACATCATTGCAAATGGCAAGATTTGGCTGAGTAATATTCCATTATATATATAATATATATATATATATATCATACACACACACACGCCCTACGTCTTCTTTATCCATTTATCAGTCAGTGGACAGTTGGGCTGTTTCTGTAATTTGGCTATTGTAGATAATGCTGCTATAGACATTGGGGTACTCTTGCACTGTTGGTGGGAATGTAAACTGGTGCAGCCACTCTGAAAATCAGTATGGAGTTTCCTCAAAAAGTTAAAAAGATAAAGAACTACCCTGTGATCCAGCAATTGTACTACTAGGTATTTATCCAAAGAATACAAAAATGCTAATTCAAAGGGATACATAGACAAGTTACTCTTAAAAGCTGGATAATATTCAAGATTTTCATGTTGTTGTGCCTATTCATTTTTGCAAATTTGGGTTGAAGGTATGTTAAGTGAGGACAGCAACAAAGTCAATAATTAAACATTATTAGTATTATTATTTAAATGTTTATTTTTGAAAGAGAGAGAGATTGTGAGCAGGGGTGTGTCAGAGAGAGAGGGAGACAGAGAACCCCAAGCAGGTTCCATGCTATCAGTGCAGAGCCCAACACAGGGCTCGAACTCATGAACTGTGAGGTCATGACCTGAGCCAAAATCAAGAGTCAGATGCTTAACCAACTCAGCCACCCAGGCACCCCAAACACTGTTTTAATAACATGATGTTGTGGGCATTTTATAGAAATTTTGAGATAGGAAAGGGACACATAATACCCTGTTTTTGCTGCCTTCCATTTCAATCATGGCTCTCCTGAGGATTAAAGTAGACAAAAAAGTCTCATTTTCTGAAGTGTGGTCTTATCAAAAGTTGACTTGTCAGTCCCCTGAACCTTAGGTGATGAGCAGTATGGCTCCTGATAAGAAAGTTCATGGTATAATATGTACAATGGACTTTCACCATTGTTCTCATTGAAACCAAGATTACTGGTAAGGATATGAGGCCCTCATTAAATTGAATTTTTGATCTTGAAACAGAGAACTAATGAGCAACAGTGTATTCTGGGAATTTTTCTGAGGGAAACTTGTTGATATACTGATTGATAGTGATTTTTGACTTAAAAAAATTACTGAAATGTAGTTGACACACAATGACAATTTCAGCTGTACAAAATAATAATTCAATAATTCTACACATTACCCAGTGCTCACCATGGTAAGTGTAGTCACCATATAACATTATTATATTATTGAGTATATTCCCTATGCTGTACTTTTCATCTCCATAACTTATTTTATAACTGGAACTTTGTACCTCTTAATTTCCTTCACCTATTTTGCCCCGCCCCCCTTTCTTCTAGCAACCACCAATTTGTTCTTAGCATAAGAACGCCCTCTGGGTGCATCCATGTTGTCACAAATGTCCTTTTTTTTTTTTTATGTCTGAATGTATTGTGTGTATACATCATCTTCTTTATTCATTCATCTATTGATGGATTCCTGGGTTGCCTGCATATCTTAGCTATTGTAAATAATGCTCTACTAAACACAGAGGTGCATATATGTTTTTGAATTAGTGTTTTCATTTTCTTTTGGTAAATACACAGTAGTGGAACTGGTGGACCATATGATATTTCTGTTTTTAATGTTTTGAGGAAACTCCATGCTGTTTTCCACAGTAATTGCGCTAATTTACCTTCTGATATAATGGATCGGACACTTAGTACAATATACTGGAGTTTGTTTTAGCATTTCAAAGGCCTTTTAATGTTGCAAATATAACAAATGTATTTATATACAGTTTATGGAAAAATGTTTAAAAAGGTAATCTCTGTAGATGCTAGATGATTTTCTTGTTATAATTGAGGAATATCTATTTTGTAAAAAAATTGTATGTGAAAAAGAATTTATCAATCTCGCTATGTTTCTGTAGGCAAACTTTAGAAGTACATATTAAGAGTGAAAGACCCTTAGGTAGGTAGAGATGGAGAAATATCTAATGAAAATAAAACTCTATCATTGTTGGTAATGAAGTTTTAATTAACTTCATTGATAATTTTTTTCCTGAAATTAGCTTTATATAAATCTTCTCATTTTCTGGAATAAATGAGCATATCATGAGGGGCAGTAAGGCTTGTCTTTGTGGACTAAATGCATATTCACAAAATTGCCCAGGTGGGCTTAGTTGTAACGTAAGTACTATTTCCCTATCAGACTGAGATTTATGGTATTCAAGACATGCCAGAACAGCATTAGGAAGTTCTTAAAAAAAAAATCCACTAACAAACGATATGTTTTCTCCTTCAGAATGAAGACCTAGTTTGCTTCAAAGATATCAAACCAGCAGCACCTCATCATTATCTTGTGGTGCCAAAGAAGCATATTGGAAACTGCAGAGAGCTAAAGAAAGATCACATAGAACTGGGTAAGAGGACAGTAGTGTTCTTCTTGGTTATATCGTTTTCAGTTGGCATCAGTGATGGCCGTGACATTTAAAAGAGAACAAGTCTGGCAGATATTATGAAAAAGGAACATTATGACTCTTCGAAATTTCCACTGTGAAAATTTTCAAATATATACAAAAATAAAGAATATAATGTAGTCTCCATTTATTCATCACCCAAGCTCAACATTTATTAACTCGTGGCCAGTCTTTTTCATGTGTTAACCTTCTCCCACTGGATTTGAAATTCCAGACATCATGTTATTTAATCTTTAAGATCTCTAAAAGATAATGCCTCTTTATGTTTTTTTAAGTGATGGCTTTTCTCGACTCTGGAAATGGAAGATGCTATTTAAAAAATAACAAGCAAATAAGTTGTGATATGGCCTAGAAGCTCATATTGCCTGGGAGTGAGACCATATTGGTACCTCCCTTGTAAGCTTCTGGTGTAGATGAACTGACACCAAAATTTAGTTATGAGGTTTAGCAATGAATTTTTCACTTCTGAAAAGAAGATTTTGAATCTTGTCCTTATAGGATTATCCTGTATTTTCCTACTCAT
Source organism: Panthera tigris (assembly GCF_018350195.1). Lineage (NCBI taxonomy): Eukaryota > Metazoa > Chordata > Mammalia > Carnivora > Felidae > Panthera > Panthera tigris. Next base: position 112,712,056 of record NC_056664.1, read on the forward strand.
GATTTCTGTGAGTTACCAGTTATCATTTACTAAGACATTTCTAAGTTCACTTCATATATGTTTTGATAGCCTTTGCCAACAGGGTCTGGGATTAGTTTGGTCAGTAAATTAAGTAGCCGATAAAATAGATAAATTGGGCCAGATTATTTTGGTGGTTTTTTTGTTTGTTTTTTAATTTTTTAAATGTTTATTTATTTGAGAGAGAGAGAGAGAGAGAGAGAGAGAGAGAAAGCAGGGGAAGGGCAGAGAGAGAAAGAGAGATACAGAATCTGAAGCAGGCTCCAGGCTCTGAGCTGTCAGCACAGAGCCTGATGTGAGGCTTGAACTCATGAACTACAAGATCATGACTTGAGCTGAAGTCAGATGCTCAACTGACTGAGTCACCAGGTGCCCCTGTGCCAGATTTTTTTTGAAGGTGAATAAGAAATATCTTTGAGGGAAAACTTTGATGTGTACTTCATTAGTGTTTAGACTACTGAATTACCCGTTTTTAAATTGTTTCTTCTCCATATTGCCAAATGCCTTAGTCATCTTAAGTTCTGTGAGTACATTTCATACTCATTCCAGCAGGTAAAGGCCAATATATATGCAATATTTAGTATCAAGCAACAGCTACCATGCCTTAAGTATTTCCTTTTTATACTGTTTTTAAGGAGCGAAAAATATGTTAATGCTTGGTTTTCTTTTTCTAATATTTCTTCTATTTTATTGAAAGTTGTTATAATTGTTGCAAATAAAATGTTACCAGTTTTGAAGCAGCATGGTAGGTGTTTGAGGTTTCATTACACTGTTATTTCTGATTTTGTTTATATTTTAATAGTTTCATAATAAAAGTTTAAAAGTTCTTTCAGGGTGCTAGGTTGCTCAGTCTGTTAAGCATCCCACTCTGGATTTCAACTGAGGTCATGATCTTGTGGTTTGTGAGATCGAGCTCCATGCTGGCAGTGTGGAGCCTGCTTGGGATTAGGTCCCTCTCTCTGGCTCTCCCCAGCTTGCTCTCTCTCTCGCTCAAAGTAAATAAACTTTAAAAAAAAAAAAAGATCTTGCAATTAATATTTTTATACAGTTTATAAAGTTGGGAAAATAATAAGCATATGGAAGAGTTCAATAACACTGTCACAAGCACTGTGATTATAACTGATATTTATAGAACTCCACTTAACTATAGAATACACAGTTTGTTGAGACCACATGTTCACCAAGGTAGGCCATATTCTGGGCAGTAAACTAAGTCTAAATACATTTCAAATGATTGAAATCTTATAACATCTGTTCTCAGATGACAATGGAATTAAAGTAGAAAAATAATAAAATCTCGAATAGCACTAAGTATTTTTAAATTAACATACTTTTAAATAATTTCTAAATAAATATATCAAAGAAAACAATATTGAATTGATTGGTAACAAAAATCCAACATACCAAGATTTGTGGAATTTGCCAAAACAATGCCTACAGGGACATTTATAGCTGTCTGTGTTTATGTTAGAAAATGAGGTTTAAAACCAATAACCTAAGTTTCTGCCTTAGGATGCTAGAAAGGTGAATCAGTCAAAACCAAGTATAAAGAAAGACAGAGGACATAACAGTGAAATGTAAAGGAGACAATAGGTTTTACTCCATGTATTTTGAGTTTGATTTTAAGTGAATACATAATTATGATTGTCATGCCTTCTCAATGAATTGAGCCTTTTTTATCATTGTAAAATGTCCCTCTTGATCTCTGGGAATACTTCTTGAGTCTATTTTGTATGATATTAATTTAGCTACTTTAACTTTCTTATTGTTCACATTGGGTATCTTTTTCTATACTTTCAACCAATTTAATATTAATATTTAAAGACTTGAAGATAGCAATAGACTTGGGTCTTGCTTATTTATAATTATATTTTAAATTTAATGTGAAAATCTGACTTTTAATTGTTTAGTTCATAAGTGTTTAATGTAACTATTGATACAGTTCAGTTTAGGTCTACTGTCTTGCCATTTGTTTTCTGTTTGTCCCATTTTTTAAAAAAATGTATTTATTTTGAAAGAGAGAGAGCATGAGCTGGGGAGGGGCAGAGAGAGAGAGAGAATTCCAAACAGGCTCCACACTCAGCATGGAGCCTGCCACGGGGCTGGATCCCATGACTATGAGATCATGACCTGAGTAAAAATCAAGAGTTGAACCCTTAACCAACAGAGCCACCCAGGTGCTTTATGCCCCATTTTTTGTTATTGCTCTGTTTCTTTCCTTCCTTCTTGTGGTTGATCAGATACATGTATATTTTTTATAATTCCACTGTAATTTATCTCTTTCCTTTTCATGTATTTCTCTTCATATTAAAAAAAATTGTTGCTCTAGAGAGATTAAAATATACATTGTGTAATTATCACAGTCTACTTAGACTTCACATTGTAGCAATTCATGAAAAATGTAACTGCACCACTTTGTGTTATTGTTGTCATATATATTACATCTACACACCTTATAATATGGTACTGTTAAAAGCATTGCTTTAAAGCAATTAAAAGAAAAAAAAACATTCTTTACCCCCATGTCTAGGATCTTGGGAATATTTTAAAAGAAAACAAGATACAATCTTGCTTGAAGTAATGAGCCTTTTTGGATGATATGCTACTGTCGTCCTCCTGGCTCAAGCCTGACTTAGAGAAGAAAAATTAGCAATAATTTTATAATCCTCTTTATGATAACCATCTTCTGTAGATTCTCATTTCTTCCTCTTCTAAATATTTGACTACTCCATTCAGAAATAAAAGGGGTCTAAAGCTTGGCATTGTGCTTTGGACATTGCAGGTTACCAAATTTTTTTCTCATGGGAAGCATATTTCCATCCAAAGGCCATAAAGGACCAAGATAATAAAGACAGTAAGGCAGAGAGAGTTTGGAACCCAAAACAATTATACAAACATTTACCTAGTCAAAGGTGGCCTGACACAAAGTGCTATCATATCTCTAATTTTGACTGAAAGACAAATTCAAAGTTTTCCCGTCTGTCTTTTCTTAATTCAAGTATTTTTTTTATTAGTTGGTCTCCTTATGATTTGAATTAGACTTCAGTAGGATCAGATGTCCTAAGTAGTCACTTGATAGTACCCCTTAACAGCTGTTCAAAGTCAACCTATACATGACGCTTTGTGATAGGTTGAACCTTCATTTCAGTGCTGATGGGCAAACTTCTCAGTAACTTAAAACTATTAAACAGGTGGTTTAAATGTTTACCCATTTGATACAACTTTTGGCTGGGACACTAAAAATTAATATTAATTACAACTTAGTAATGTCTCCTGCTGTGTAATGTCATTTTTCTGTTTTATAGTTGAGAACATGGTAACTGTTGGAAAAAGCATTCTTGAAAGGAATAATTTCACTGACTTCAAAAATGCGAGGTATGTGTACTTGCAGATAGAAACCAATATATGCAATTGTTTTTTCTGAAATATTGTTTCTTCGTGGGAAATGAGAGCAGAGGCAGCAGAGAGCCTGGTTTAAATGCAGTTTTCCTGAGAGTGAAGCATTCATTGTTCAGTGGTAGTGTAAATTTAATAAATAAGTCTTCCTCCTGTCATGTCTCAAGATTTTCTAATGATTGCCACTCATAGTTTAGACAGACAAGTATATTTAAGCAGTGCATAGGTAAAATAGTTGAGTCTACCTTTCTTTGTTCAAGATGTGTTTTTCTATAAAATTGTGTGTAAATTGAATTTCTTTAGAAAATATTTTATATGATTTAAAAATGTATTATTATACTTGTTGTGTGAAACTACTTGAGTTTTTTCCCTGCTGAACTGAACTCTGGCATTCGCCAAAGTTTGAGCAAAAAGCATGTAATAAAAATATTCAACTTGGCAATTATTTTAATTAATCTAAATGGTGGGTTTTTTCCTTTTTAAAAGACTTGTGACTTTGCCTAGTGTGACCAAAGGAGTAACAAGGCAGGTGTAGCAGAGATCACGTCTAACATCAGAACTGGAAGTGAAAGAGATCTGAATTCTGATGTTATCTGTGCTACTTGCTGAGTACTGTGCTTGTACTGGCTGTGCTACCTGAAGACATTTAACCTCCCCAAGATAACACCTGCTCTGCCTACCTATGGGCTCAAATAAGATGGTGTGTGAGAAAACGCTCTGAAATCTGTTAAACACTATTCAGGAGTGATAATGACAAGGAACAGATAGTATTTGAGACCCTTTGGCCAAAAGCAGCACATTGCCTTTCCAGTCACAGGAGTGTGTACTAGAAGAATGAACGGCACCATGAGAGTCAAGAGCCCTGAGTCTCAAGCCTGTCTCTACCACTTCCTTACTTGGGGACCTTGGGAAGTCTCCCACTTTCTGGATTTTGGCTTCCCCGTCTTTGAAATGAAAGGGTTGAATGAACCCTTGAGTTGCTTCTACCTTTTAGTATTAGTTGATTCTATATTATGTGAGCTCCTGTTTCATGGAGGGAAGACCCAGTCTCCTTTTCTCAGTAGTGGTGGAAGCTTTTCAATCTGTCTTGTGTATCTGACTCCACATTGTCAGCTATACTGTTGCTGCAGCATAGCCCTTCTCCCATGCCTTCCTCCTACACTCCACTCACTGGAGTTTTTTGTTTGTTTGTTTGTTTGTTTGTTTGTTTTTTAATGGAGACTCACAAATATTTGAGCAGGCAAATATTCCTAGGCTTGGATTATTCTTACAGGTATGCCTTGCTCCACTCAGAATTGCTAAGTGGACTTAACAAAACTGTGAACTTATTTTTAAGAGGTAGAATCACATTTCTTAGTAGAAATTTGTTAGTAGTCCAAGGAATTCTCTTATGACTGTTTTATAAAGCAGATAAATTGTGAATAATTAGGTTATCTTCATTATTAAGAAACTTGAGTGATGATAAAATTTTTAAAATAATGGTATCATTAATCTCATTACTGAAATATTGGTTGGTAAGGAAATCACTATTAAAGGAGAAAGCACACCATCTACTGGCTATGTCCTGGAATAAAGGAACCCTTCTACTTGAGTGTCCTGTAATTTTTTTTTTTTTTTTAAAGATTCATTGCAGAGCCATATCTTAGGAAAATTAAAGGTTAAAATGTTAAGGACCAAGGTGATGAAACATAATGCCAAATTAGAATTCATCAAGGTTTTACTGAGGCATAGTATGCCTTTAAGCCCTTCCTTGATGAAGAGTTTGTTACTATGAACTTCATGAAAAGAGGAGGAATTGTGAATACTTTTAAGTATAGAAAGAAGGCAGTAAAAGATACTTGAGTGGTAACCTGTTTGGGACGTCCTTAATGTTTATGTGTTTTATCGTAAAAAAAAATAGTTTTAAACTATTGTAGAACTGATTTGCCAAGTATCTCTTACCTTTCTGTTTTAGAATGGGTTTCCATATGCCGCCTTTTTGTTCCATTTCCCACTTGCACCTTCATGTTCTGGCACCTGTCGGTCAACTTGGCTTCTTATCAAAATTGGTTTATAAAGTGAATTCCTATTGGTTTATCACAGTAAGTGTTACTATTGTAGTAGCTGCATACAAAAGTATTTAAAATATTTGTCCTTTCTGTTGTAGATCTTCTTTTCTTGGCAACACTAGGCACTTACAGCTCTCATAGACCTGATCATCTCTTTTAACATACTGCTCGAATGTATGCAAAATTATTATTTTTAATTTGAGGGATTTTCCAGGTTATTGTATCCGTAGGAAGAGAAGCTATGGCTAAGTCTCTCCATTGCAGGCAGTGAGTATGATATAAAAGAACCATGGCATTAATAGTTTAGAATCCAGGGTCCAATCTGGATTGAAACTGTGGCTCCCTTAGTTATTTGAGGTACTGTGTGCAAGTCACATAAACTTTTTAAGGCCCAAGTTCTTTATCTGTTACCTACTGATAAGGAATACTGCCTACCTGTAGAGTTGATAAGTGGATTGATAAAATAATTTGTATGTAAAGCACTTAAAACTACCTTGCAAATAGTGCTAGTAAATATTACCTGCTGCCTTTGTTATCATCATCAATATTATTATAGAAATGAATTTTTGTAATTTTCTAGTTTAGAAAAGGACTGCAGTAGTAGCATCACCTGTCAGATCTGAGGTTGAAGCTTTGAGCCTAAAAAAATGCAGACTTCTGTTTTGTTAGTGCAAAAGTAGAATAGAATTCAGCTGATTATAGGCCTGTTGCTGGACAGTCAAGCCTTAGTTGATAAGTGACTGTCCTTCCAAGGCCACTTGACTAAGTAATATACCAGTTGCTATTGTGTTCATGATGTTAAGGTGACCCGTAGTTGCCATATACAAATTATCACTGAATTACAAATTAAATAATTACTGTTAGTTAATGCATATTATTATTATAGCCATGGTACACAAGAAATTAAAAAGCATGATTTCTAGAAACTTCATATTTCAAACTTATCCCTCTAATTAACTTGTCCAGATGATTAATTTAAAAATAATTTAAGATATATATGTGTGTGTGTGTGTGTGTGTGTGTGTGTTCAAAATTTAAAAAGTGGATGTTTGACAGGGCAGTTGGTGTGGTCTCTTTAAAAAAATCAGTGTGATTAAAAAAGGAATGTTTTTCCTTATTTGTATTTTTGATTTTCTACACTATCCATGCTTTTATAATAAAAAAACTCATTAAAATATATTCTTGTAGGGTTTTTAACTATACTTCCTTACATGACTTTTTAGTTAGAAAAAAAATGAATGAACATTGTAAGTTACAGGATCTGTTAATGGTTCATCCTGTGAATCTGAACTCTTCTTAAATCTGTCAGTATGTATTATGAGACTTTGAAGAAAATTAAGAGAAAGATATTAAGGTTTATTTCAAAATCTCTTATATGATGTTTCAGATATATAAGATGTTTGAGAAAAGCATTTGAAATAATAATTAGAAGACTTTGGTTTACTTTTTTTTTTAGAGTGGTTTTAGGCTCACAGCAAGATTGAATGGAAAGTACAGTGAGTTCCGATATAACCTCTGCCCCCCATACTATAGACATCCTATATACCATAGTGATACATTTGTTATAACCCATGAAATTACAGTGATACATCATTATCACCCACAGTTCGTGATTTACATTAGGGTTCATTCTTGGTAGTGTATATTTTATGGGTTTGGACAAAAGTGTAATGACATGTATCCCCCATTATAGTATAATGCAGAATAGTTTCACTGCCTTAAAAAATCCTCTGTGTAGCCACTGATCTTTTTAATGTCTCCACAGTTTTAAGCCTTTTGTAGAATGTCTTATGGTTGGAAAAATACAGTATGTAGCCTTTTCAAATTGGCTTCTTTTACTTAGTATTATGCATTTAAGATTCTTGCACATCTAGTTTACTTTTTAAAATGTCAGTATTTATTTTCCCTTTCTTATTGAAGCTTTTTAACAAATATGCAATGTGGATAAAAATCTGCCTACTTATATACAATATTGAACCCTTTTACTATAGTTTATAAAACTATTGAGAAAATTTTTAAGATATTTTTAGGAACAGAATATGTCATATCCACCTCTTCTGCTGTGACTTATTATAATAGGGATGCCAGTAGAATTATTTCATGTAGGCTGTAATAATTAGAATTTAAAAATATGTTATGTTTTCAAAATTACAGGCTGATTGTTTGATTGAAAAACTAAGAACATGAAAATGTCAACAGTGGAAGATTTTCCTAATCTTGGCTCAACATAAACTAATATTTTGGTCCCTTTGAAGTCTAATTGCCATTGTAAGATTTGTTGGGTTTTATGAGAGGCTATTACTGGGTAGCCTTAAATCTTTTTTGAATGTTTCTTGAGATCTGTGATACAGTTACATGGATACTTTGTCACTAACTTCTTTGTTTTAATGGTTACATGTCTAAGGTATAAGATACTGTAGATAATATCCCATTAAAACAAGTTCTGTTAATCAGGGAGGGCTCTATTTTCTTTTTTAAAAGTTCAAATGTTTTCATTTTTCCAGTAGTCAATTATAATCATGATTTATTTATGAAGAATAAACTGATATAGAAAGTACTTTGCCGATTTTGTTGGAGCCTTTATTACTATAAAGGGGGGAAAAGTAACCATTTCTTGACAGTTCTGTAATTTTACACATGAAATTTAAAAACAAAGAGTACCATACTACATAGTGAGCTCTGTTCTTGTTGCTGGAAAGAATTGTATATGTATTCCGTTTTACTCAGATTTCGGGTGCTGGTTTTCACTTCTGAAAGCCTAATGTTTTTGTAATAAATTGAAAGCTATATAATATACGTAAAGTAATTTCTAATGGTGAATTTACAAGAACAATCAACTTGGTTATCCAAGAGAAGTTGCTGTAATGGAATTTTACCTGTAGAGCATAAATGGGGAAGAAATACAAAGTGGTTATAATAATGTTATTAAAACTGGACAGAAACTGTTGTTTTATGGTTTATTGTACCAAAGGAAAAGTAGCATTCAAAAGTGGTTATGCTTAGCTTTTATCATGAAGAAATCCTGATTAGAAAGTAGTGATAGATAAGCTTAGGTGAGAAAATTTATTTTAATAGCACTGAGTTAGCATTATTGATCTATCATTTCATGAGACCTATATCTTTAGGAATTGTGCTGATCTACCCTAACAATAGTGAATGTGAACAAAGAGTAGGTAGTGAAAGCTTATCCTACATTGTGCCGGCATATAATAATACCATGTGCATGAATATAAATGAACACAAGGATTAAAGTTTTGATGTTAGAAACAGGCTGTGATGATTAGTTTTCTTTCTTATTTTTGGCATGATATTAAACGTAGTTTTATGCAATGAAATAATTATTATAATGTTTAGTTACAGCATCTGAAATAAATATTCATTTATTCATTTAGCAAACATTTGCTGAGCATTTAGCATTTACCAGACACTGCCAGGATCAGGAAATAGAGAAGTGAGAGAGGACAGTCTGTCTTCAAATGCTAATCTGAAGACAAAACCAGTGATCGTAGTGTAGTGTGTTAAGTGCTATAAAGTTCTCAGAAGAGGCTGTGGAAAGGAATACAATTTTGAGAGCAGGTTGTCAGTAGAACTGAATATTTAAGACTCAGTGTTAGGCAGGTAGACAGCGGGAGTTCAGTTAGGCCAAGAGTCCCACATGTACTTTTCTTGAGTTCTTCTGTTATTATTTATTTTATAATTGAAATGAATGTTCACTTTCAATTTTATTCACTGAAAGTGGAAGTAGGGGTTATAGGCTCTCAAAATTAGATTTCCAGGGTTTCCAGGACAGCTTTGTTAAGTAGCTCTCTGAGCACCTACACGGATAAGCAGTTGCAAGTTTGCAGAAATCAAATATGACCACCTTCAGAAAAGGAATTTTCTGCATGTACAACATGTTGTACTATGTGAGTTTGCAATGGTATAATTGACAGTATGATGATAACAACATGTAAGGTATTTAAGGAATTCTAAAATGCGTTATGGACTCTTCAAAAATATGATTAGCCAACTGATTTAATTTATATATGTTTATACCCTCTCATAGTTGTTTTCCTTCTTTGTTGGAAAACCATTGATCCTCATATTCTTAGCAGCATTTGTCTTTTACTTGTAAAAATAAGGTTACTACAGTTAAAATTCACTGAGCCTTTTCAGTAAAATATTTGATAACTTAGTAGCTATCGATAACATTAGCTCAGCACAAAACTAATTCATAACTTGTTTTTAAAATGTTTAAAGTACTATCTGGAGAATTATTTATGCATGTTATGATTTTACTTGTTTGTAATTGCAGAATTGTAAAATTATTAGTGACCTGTTTCAAACTGTTCTTACTTATATAAAAGAAGGCTAAATAAATATGGAAAAATACTATGTCAAGTTTTGCCTCTGGAGTTTTTAATGTATGTGGGTTTTTTTAGTGATTTTATTTTTTTACAGCAGTTGTAAGTTCACAGCAAAACTGAACAGAAGGTACAGAGATTTCCCATATACTTCCCCCCCACACATATGCATAGTCTCTCCCATTATTAACATTCCCCATCAGAATGGTACATTTGTTGCAATTGATGAACCTACACTGACACATATAATTACCCAAAGTCCATTGTTTAGCTTAGGGTTCACTCTTGGTGTGGTACATTCTAGGAGTTTGGGCAAATATATAATGACATATATCTATCATTATAGTATCATGCAGAGTATGTTCACTTCCCTAACATTCCTCTGTGCTGTCTATTCATCCCTACCTCCACCAACCTCTGGAAAGCAGTAATGTTTTTACTGTCTGTGTACTTTTGCCTTTTCCAGAATGTCATATAGTTGTAATCACACAGTATATAGCCTTTTCATATTGGCTTCTTTCACTTAGTGATATGCATTTAAGGATCTTCCCTGTCTTTTCATGGTGTGATAGCACATCTCCTTTTAGCACTGAATAGTATTCCAGTGTCTGGATGTACTACAGTTTATCCATTCACCTACTGAAGGATATCTTGGTTGCTTCCTAGTTTTGCCAGTTATGAACAAAGCTGCTGTAAACACCTGTATGCAGGTTTTTGTGTGGACATAAGTTTTCAGTGCCTTTGGGTAAATACCAGGGAACATGATTATTGGGTTGTATGATGAGCATATGTTTAGTTCTATAAAAAACTGCCAAATTGTCTCCCAAAGTGGCCATACCATTTTGCATGTCCCACCAGCAATGAATGAGCTTTTTGCTCCACATCCTTGCCAGAATTTCACATTGTCAGTGTTTGGGGTTTGGCCATTCTACTAAGTGTGCAGTGGTATCTCATTGTTTTAATTTCCTTTTCTCTGATGACCTATGATATGGAGCATGTTTTCATATGCTCATTTGCCATCTGTGTATCTTCTTTGTAGAGATGTCTGGGTTGGCGTGTTTTTAATTTTTTTTAATGCTTATTTATTTTTGAGAGAGAGAGAGAGAGAGAGGACAGAGTGTGAGTGGGGGAAGGGCAGAGAGAGAGGGAGACACAGAATCCGAAGCAGGCTCCAGGCTCTGAACTGTCAGCACAGAGCCTGACGCAGGGCTTGAACTCACGAACTGTGAGATCATGACCTGAGCCGAAGTCAGCCGCTTAACCAGCTGAGCCACCCAGGTGCCCCTGGGTTGGCCCGATTTTAAATCGAGTTGTTTTCTTATTGTTGAATTTTAAGAACCCTTTGTATATTTCGGATAATCACTTTTATCAGGTGTACCTTTTTGTAAATATAGTCTCCCAGCCTGTGGTTTGTCTTCTCATTTTCTTGACATTGTCTTTTCATGGAGCAATTTTTAATTATAATGAAGTCCATCTTATCAGTTATTTCTTTAATGGATCATGACTGTGGTGTTGTATCTTGCCATATCTGATGTCATCTAGGTTTTCTCTTATATCTTAGGAGTTTTATAGTTTTGCATTTTACATTTAGGCCTGTGATCAATTTTGAGTTAATTTTTGTGAGGGTTGTAAGGTATGTGTCTAGATTCATTTTTTTGTATGTGGATATGCAGTTGTTCCAGCACCATATGTTGAAAACACTATCTTTACTCCATTTTATTGCCTACGTTGCTTTGTCAAAGATTAGTTGATTATATTTATATGGGTCTATTGCTAAGCAATCTGTTCTGTTCCATTGATCTGGTTGTTTTCACCAATTCCACGGTCTTTATTACTAGAAGCATCATAGTAAGTGTTGAAGTCGGGTTGAGTCAGTTCTCCAACCTCATTTTTCTCTTTCAACCTTGTGTTGGTTATTCTGGGTCTTTTTCCTTTCCATATAAACTTCAGAATCTGTAAGTATCCACAAAATAACTTGCTGTGATTTTGATTGAGATTGCATTCCAAATCCAATTGATTTTACGGATCAATTTGGAAAGAATGGACATCCTAACAACATGGAATATTGAGCCTACCTATGAACATGGGCTATCATTTATTGAGTTCTTTGATTTTTTTCATCAGAGTTTTGTAGTCTTCCTTGTTAGGATCTTATACATATTTTGTTAGGTTTATTCCTAAGTACTTCATTTTTGGGAGTGCTAATGTCAATGGTAATGTGTTTTTAATTTCAAATGTCACTTGACTTTTGCGTATTAACTTATCCTGCAACCTCACTATTTATTTGCTTATTGGTTTCAGTTTTTTTTTTATTGTTTTGAATCTTCTACCTAGATGATCATTTGATCTGTGAACAAAAATAGTTTTATGTCTTCCCAATCTGTATACCTTTTATTTTCTTTTGTTGTCTTATTGTACTAGCTAAATCCTACATTATGATGCTGAAGAGGAGTGGTAAGAGGGGACATCCTTGCCTTGTACCTAATTTTAGTGGGCAAACTTTGATTTTATGACTTTAAGTATGATGTTAGCTGTAGGTTTTTTTTTTTTTTTTAAAGAAATTCTTTATCAAAGTTGAGGAAGTTCCTCTCTAGTCCTAGTTCAGTGAAAGTTTTTATCATAATAGGTGTTGGGCATTGTCAAATGCCTTTTCTCTATTGATACGATCATGTGATTTTTTTTAGCTTGTTGATGTGATGGATTACATTAGTTGATTTTTGAATGTTGCACCAACCTTGATACTTGGGGTAAGTCCCAACGAGTCATCTGAAATTTTTAAAATAGTACTAAAAACAGAGGTTGACATAAAAGATGTATAATAAATTGATCCTAATATATGAAAGATCCACTGACAGAGTTGTAGACATACCTCTTCTAAGAATCTGAGGTCAAGAGCACAGCCTTTATTATTGCTATGCTCATACATTTCTAGATTTTGATATCAAAAGACCATCTACAAAAGTTGATACCCATACTTTCATTAAGTGCCCACTACTCCAATTCACTAAAATGAAGCTGATACCTGTTGATTATCTGCTTGTGAATCAGCTTTTATTATAGCAATATAAATACAAAAAAACCCCCTGTATTTCTGATTCAGCTTAAATAACCTTAATGAAAAGTCTACCTTTAATTGAGAAGAAACAGATTCCTGGGGGCACCTGGGTGGCTCAGTTGGTTAAGTGTCCAACTTTGGCTCAGGTCGTGATCTCATGGTTCATGAGTTCAGGCCCCGCATCGGGCTCTGCACTGACAGCACAGAGCCTGCATTGGATCCTCTGTCTCCCTCTGTCTCTGCCCCACCCCAGCTCTCAAAAATAAAAAAAAATCATTAATTAATTTAAAAAATAAGAATCAGATTCTTGTATGATTATTTCAAATCACATAGGTAGGGATGAATCCACAATCAAAACCAATCCCAAAGTCAATTTTTCTTTTAGGTGAATGTATTATATTTTTTACTGATATAAAACAGGCACCTTAAGCTTATTTCCCTCCACCCTGCCCATTCCTTTCCATCGTCCCATCTTTATTAATGGCAACTGCAATCTTACAGCTGCTCAGGCCAAAAATCTTGCAGTTATCCTTGACTCCTGTTTTTCATACTTCATATCCGACCCATTCACAAACCTTAGCAGTATTCTCCAAATATATTCAGAATTTGACCACTTCCCACCACTCATACTTCTGTCATCTTGGCCAAGTTCTCATCATTTATTGTCTGGATTATTGCAGTTGGCCTCTGCACTATCTCCCTGCTTTTGTCCACGTCCACCCTCCAGTGTATTCTCAACATATTTGTACATTCAGTTTACAGAACATGTATGCCTGAATATTCTCTCAGCCCATTGGTCCCAAACAATTTGCCCTCAGACATGATGTTACCTTGAGGGGCCTGAAACAAAAATCAACTCATTCCTCTCAGTGTCCAGTGTCTGTCTGCCTTTTCATCCATCCTCTCTTGCTCTGAACATTTCTAGAATCACTTGACTGGGCTCCATGCCCCCACTGGCTTGCTTTCTAGCACAGTCTCCATCAGAGTTCTTTCTACATTATGACCTGATTATGCAATTTTCCTGCTTATGAAAACCTCACTGTGTTCCCTCAGAATTATTCATCAGCATTTTCACCTTCATCTCCTGCACTTGTATCCCATATGCCAACCATTTTTACTATTCCAACTAAACTGAGCACACCCATGGAAATCTGTTTACTTTTCAAAACTGGGTTATTGCCTCTTGGAAGTCTTCCCTAATACTCCAATCCACAACCACAGTATTGGTTCTTCAGCTCTAATCCATGATATTTTTTCTTAGCATGAACCTTACACAGTCTAACTGGGGAATAATAGGATATCTCTTGCCACTGGATTTTGACCTTTTTTTGAGCTGGGGAATCTAATTTTTTATCTTATGCCCCCATTGCCTTAGCTCAATGAACTGGTCAATAAATGTTTTAGTTTAATCTCTGAGTCCCCTAAAATGTTACCACAACAAACCAAAATCTAATTGAGTACTATGATAACTTTCATTTCAACTACTTTCAATCTAAAAATCAAGAGTATAACCTAGATGTCAGCTGGATATCCCTGGCCTTATGTTCTTAATGGCAGTATGCACAACCACTATAATTTAGGTGTAAAACCTCTTTGAGTTTCTGAAGAATTAACCCACACCAAGCATTTCAAGCATTTAATAACCAAATTTGGCAGGGCAATGGTAAAGTGTCATCTAGTTCCTGCCATCTTGCTGACTTTTCCTCTACTTCTCCCCTTGCCTTTAGAACATATTTCTCTTTTTTTAATGTTTATTTTTGAGAGGACAGAGAGAGAGAACAGGGGAGGGCAGAGAGAGAGGAAGACACAGAATTCAAAGCAGACTCCAGGCTCTGAGCTGTCAGCACAGAGCCCGATGCGGGGCTCGAACTCACAGACTGAAAAATCATGACCTAAGCTTAAGTCGGATACTTAACCAACTGAGCCACCCAGGCACCCCTAGAACATATTTCTCTTCTCTTTACATTAGAATTTTTAAAATTCTCTCTGAAGCCTTTGTTCTAGCCAACATTCATTGCCCACAGGAAATCACCTAAGTAGGCTATTCTAGATATTTTCTCAGCTAAGGAGATTCTCAAGTTGCTAAGAGAGGAATACTTTCTTCTTGTTACACCTTCTCAGAAAAATATTTGCAGCATTTTGCCAATTTATCACATAAGTTCTCTCCCCAAGCAGGCGTACACAGTACTGGGACTCAAAGCCTATCTATCCATACTCTTTCCCAGGCAAGGATTCTCAAACTTCAGTGTGCACCAGACCACCTGGTGGGACTGTTTGAAACAGAATGCTGGATCCTTCCCCCGAGTTTCTGATTCAGCAAATTTGAGGGTAGGCAGGACTTTGCATTTCTAAGTGGTTCTCAAGTAATGAAGTTGCTGGTGGTTGCCATCAAATTAACTGAGGAGTTTTTAAAAATATGTTCATGCCACACCCCAAGTTCAATTTGAATCCCTAGGGATAGAGTCCAGGCCCTGTATTTTTGAAAATTCCTCAGGTAATTCCAACACGCAGCCAACTTTAAGATCCCGTGTCCTGTAGGACTGAGTAAAACTCCTTCTAGTGCCCTGTTACAGTAGATTCTCAGGAAGGAATGTTAATATTTGCATATTACTTGCCAAAAGCCTTTCTTTGTTTAGAAATCATGTTTGCTTCTTATATTTTAGGAATGAAGGAAGGAAGGGGAGAAGGAAAGTGGGAAGCAGGGAAGGAGGAAGGACAAAAGGCCTGGCTCAAACCTGGCAAATGCACTGTGAATTTACATTACCTCTGGTTCACAAAGTTCTACCCAAGAGAAGTATTTAAATGGCGTCCCACTCAAAAATGTGCAAAGCTACCTAAGCTACAAAGTTGAAGCCTGGTGCAGTGTGGATAATATTCAGGTCTTGCCTTGCCTTGTATTTGGAGTGGAATACAAGTAGAGTAAAATGTTTTTTGGTATCTTACAATCTCAACCTCATTGCAAACAAAAGAACCAAATTAAGGACTGGCCCAAGGAAGGAAGGCATCCCTAATTTTGGTAGGCCCTAGGTTAGGCTCCTTATGGAAACCTGTTTCTATTGCAGCCAGTTGCTAAGATATGGGAAAAGTTGTTCTCTAGCTTAGCTCAATCATCTGTCTGGAAGTGCATGGCTTTTGATTATTTGAATTGTGGCAGCATTAAGAGTTTAAGGATGACCTGGACAGAAGGCTGAATCTCCAGCCCATTTTCCTTCACATTTTTTTCTGTGCACAAGAACCAACAATTCACAGGTAGCAAATTAGTAGGCCTAATTTACAATCAGCATTTCAGATTTGTTCTGGGGAGTTTTTTGAGCAGATGACAAGCTCTACTTTTTTCCACTTCTGGAGATCTTGAGTCATACTTAAATCAACTGCAGCTGCATAAGTTTAAATTGGTGCCTCGTCCCTACTTGTTTTATTTCCTAAGAGAACCCAGTGTTAGTTCTCTCTTACCCTCTTCCTGGATTATCTTCGTTAAGATTGAAGTTACTGGAGACCCTCTGGCATTTCATGAAACTGAAACTCTGTCAGGAAGTTTCACTTCACTATAGTGAAGTTTCCATAGTTGTTACATAACTTCTTCCAATAAAACTTTATTCTCCAAACTGTTCAAACTGTTTTTTCCTCATTGCAAAAATCTTCTAGTCTTAATACATATTGTAAATAAATTTGCTACCCCTCACTGGTACACAAATCTCCACGGTTCTCTGTGATACCCAATCCCTTTTCAAGTGTTAGATGCTCAGCCTGAGACAGATGTATGGACAGTTTTAACATTACATATAACTTCTGCTGCTGGGACCTATGAACTCTTTACTCATTTCCTTTCCTCACTGACTCTGCCCTACTAGTCTCAGCAGTATAGCAACATGTTATAACCAGAACTCAAGATCCTTCTCTCCAATTTCTGGTCCCAAATATTCAGGAATAACCATGGTTTTCCAATCATCATCAGCCTATTACCAGATACTCCAATGCTTGCACAATAGTAATCTGACAGAAGCAGCCAAGTTTCTAAGAAGTCTGCCCTGGTAGATGAAGAATGGACAGAGCTTTAGAGCAGTTCCCAGAAGACGGACTATGAACTCTCTTGCCCCTTCCAGTACAAATTAAAAAAAAAAAAATTGCAAATCTCCAGATGTTTAAACACCAACTTTCAAAGTCCGTACTCTCTTGCTGCTTCTTAAGGACTCTAAGCTCAAAAACATGGAACAGCTGTGTGACTTCCTCAAAGGCTGTTTAATGAGTAGTTCCACACTACTGCTAATGGCCTGGCCTGTGCAGGGTTAATTTCTACTTTCCCAGACCATGTACCCAACAGTTTGAGATTCATGATGTACATGGTCTGCTCATTTATGGAATGGAGAATTAGTGGGGATTTAGCTTAAAGGAAGCTAAGGAAATTCATGTGAAGAACCAGTGAAACTTGAATTTGTCTGGGTTCTCCTAGACTGTGTATTCTCATTTGCTGTCTCTACACAGCATCATCATAATCCAGGCATGATATCCCCTAAAAAGTTGCCCCATCAAAATTTAATGTTTGGTGATTCTGACAAGTTTTGGTGATGGGACATATCAAGCACTGCATGTCATTCCCCTAATGTTTCATTGGTTCTCTGTCCTACCTTGACCTCTCTTCTCATGTCTCAGAGCACTTTTATCCCTTTTCTGAGGCCTTGGAGCCAAGAGACATCTGTGTTCCTCAGAGACTCACTTTATCACTTAAGTGGACTTATCAAGACATTTTCCTAGCAAAGAGATTGTTTGTTAGGAGAAAATTTTCACACTTTAAGGGGAGAAAAGTCTCCTTAAATTCCATTTATTGGTTTGTACAATATACCAGGTATTAACATTAAACACTTTATGTACATTATTCCACTTAATCCTAATAATCCCTTGACAGAGGCAGTAGTACTCCAATTTAGATAAAACTGCTGTCAAAGGAGGCTAAGAAATTTGCTTAAGAACATATAGATTGTAAATAGTGAAGTTGAGATTTGAACCTAAGACTGACACCACAGCCTAAATTCTTAATCACTGCTACTAAGTATCTAGTATATTCCCAGCACATGGTGCTCGGGATATGCAGTACTCTTGTATTATGCACAATGTTATGGTGGGAGGCAAAAGAAATTGCTCTCAATAAGGCAAAGGATTCAGTACTCTCAAAAGCAATACACATATACATGGACTATGCAAATTAAAAAAAATTGTGAATATGCTACTACTTATTTTATGTGCTACTATGAAATTTGTGCCAGTGCGAATAGTTAGAAGCATTTCCATCGTTTTAATATAGAGTTGGCTGTGGATTGAGCCTGTGAGTCTAACATCACAACCTCCTACTTATTGAGTACTTCCTCTGAGGATGACATTGTGTTTTCTGGGGAGGTACAGAATGAACCATAAAAGATGGTCTAGGTCAAGAGCTTATTGTAGTTGGCGCAGATGCTATGTATCCTTTAGAAGTTACTGAAAAAATACAAAAAGTATACTGCACGTTAGACGAGTGGTCCAGGTCGTCCAATCTTGTAGTGGTTGGAGAAGTCTGAAGTAATAAGGTGAAATTCCAGTCCAGTTTCGAAGAACGAGGATTGGAATTGTTGTAGAGAAGGTTGAAAGTTCGCTCCTGGTGGGAGGATCAATGGAAACTACTTGTGTTATCACAACCTGCTCCTGAGCACAACACGGCCCATCACACCAGCTACTCGTACTCCGGCACTCAACCAGAAAGCACCTTGCAAGCGGACATTGCTCCTCCAGCCGCTGCCAAGCTCAAAGTACCCATGCGGGAACCCCGGGACAGCGCCCACCTCTCCCAGCTTCCGCTTCCGGTCCTTCAGGCTCCGCCTCAGCGGAAAAGGCTTTGTGAGAAGGGGGAGGAGTAAAGGTGGGAAACTGCGCGAGCCGCGCAGGCGCACCTTGGACGGCTGCAATGGCGCTGTCGTGCTCTCTGAATAGATATCTGCTGCTCATGGCTCAAGAGCACCTGGAGTTCCGCCTGCCGGTGAGCCCGCAGCGACCTCCACAACTTAAGGACGGGAGAGGACGGCACGGTGGGGGTTGGTGTGCGGGCTGCGGCGATCGTCCCAGCCTGAGCAAGCAGGGACCCGGGGGTGTGTGCTTGTCGGGGATATCACGGGTCCCCAGTCCCTCGGTCCCTAGGAAGAATCTGAGCTTGGCGGAGGATGTGTGAGAAAGAAGTCCAAGACGCACTCTCTCAGCCTTGCCAAATATTTTCATTCATTCTTCTACCCATGCGCCAGGTATTGGAGTTAGGTGAATATGACCGGTCCTCTTGCTTCGGGAGCTCTTCGTCTAGCGGAGAATAGAGACAGCCAATAGAAATGCTCAGGGCGGTGTTTTAAGTGGCAAATATGTAGGTCAGAGCCCGTGTGGCAGGGTGGGATGGCTGATGGTGGTAGTAGGTGGTAGGAGTTAGATAATGGAGAAGTTGGAAAAAGTGTTTTATTCATTCAAGAAACATTTTCCGAGTACTTGTAATTGCACGTGCTGGACGCTGGGGATATAAAGATGAAAAGGACTATTTCTGTCTTCAAGCAACTTACTGTTTAGGCTAAGGGCTGAACAGATGTGAAAACATATTATGAAATAACATTTGTAAGTGCACTGATAGATGCTTAGGGAAGTATGGGAGCATAGAAGGGGAATCTAATCCACCTGTGGAGTGGAGGATGTTGGTCTTTAAGATCGCTTCCATTTGACACTTGAAAGTAACTAAAGTATGAATATGAGTTAGCCAGGCCAAGCAGAGAAGTAAGTAAATTAGGATTACAATTTATTATTACTGGATTATGAAATATGTAGCTGAGAGTGACAAGAAGAGAGCAGGAGAGGCAAATAGGGGCCAGAAAATGCAAAGCCTTGAAAACCCTGGAAGGGAAGAGAAAATGTATTTAGCTTGTAAGGGAAATTTACTGAAAATTTTTAAGCTAGGAAGTGACAATAGATTTTTCCTTAAAAATTACTTTGGCGGCAATAATGAGGACAGATTTAAGAGGAATTTGAGTCTAGAATCAGAGACCAGTTATGAGTCTGTTGGCATAGTTTTATTAATAGATCAAGGAGGCCTGAACTGGCAGGGGGTAAGAGGATGGGATAGACTGAGAAAATATTTAGGTGATGAAATCTTCAGGACTTGATGATTGAATATGGGGAGAGGGGGGAACAGGGGCCAATTAAGAATGACTCGTGGGGTGCCTATAAGAGCTTCTCCATTTAAAATGTAGAGCACAGGCAGATAAAATATTTAAATATTGGTTATGCCAAATTTGATGTGTTTGTGTAATAAGTGGAGATGACTGGGCAGTGAATATATGAGTAGGCACAGAGTACAATATACTGGTAATAAATGTTTGGGAGGCTTCTGCATATGAACACTGGTAGTAAATGAATACTAGGAGGGAAAGTGAAATTATTTAGAGAAAGCACAGTGTCGAAAGAGTGATGGGCCAAATGGAGGTGCTTGGAAGCACTGATATGGAGGGGAAGTGAGAAAAGGAGGTCATGAAGAGGATAGGCAAGTATCAGAATAGGAAGACTGTGAGGGCACAGAAATCAGGAGGGTAAATTTTTAGGAATTTTACTAAGCTGTTGTGTAGAATTTTAGGAGGGTAAGCTAGATTGCTTGGTTTAATGGTCGCTGAGAAAAAAGGAGAGATAGACTGCTCCAGAGCAGTCTAGAGCGTAAGAAGGGAAAGTAAGAGATTGGTTAACAGTTTGAGGGAGGCCTAGGGTCAAGCAAAGTTTGTAGGCTGAAGAGAAGGGGAGAATGGCTATAAGGACACAGTGGGGGGTGTTGGCCTTTCACTAGAAGGAGACAGCTTACAAAGGAGAGTTAGTTTGGATGTGGGGTGGCTGCCAGAAGGTCTGCTTTCTAGGTAATGAATGAGTCAGGATTATTTCTTGAGAGATTAGGAACCAAGCAGTTGAGTGGAGAAGTTGAGAAGAATAGTTTAATTTAAAATAGTCATTGAGAGCAAAATAGGGAGCTGATCGGTTAAAAAATTGCGAACACAGTTGTTAGAGCAAATGCTGAAAATCCAGCTGAGGGTGAAGATCATGTGTTTATAATTGTGCCTGAGAGTCTCTGATTTTCTTCAGTTGTGCTCAATTCACTGGCCTTAGGAATTATGAAGGAGACTGTGGCATTGATTCAAGATTGATGTTTTGCTGGGCTTGTGCATTGGCAAGATAGGGGTGCAGGGCGTAGAGCTTCATGGAGGAAGTAATATTTTAATAGATATTAATTAATAAAGAATTGTTGGTAAAGAGGACTAGAAAGCCCACTTCAGTAAGACACAAAAGCAGGTGTAAAGGCATGGAGGGAATTGATTATGCTGGTGGTGTGGGGTGTGTGGGGAGTGGGGATGAAGTAATGGGGCAGTGAGGCTGGAGAGATGGGTAGGATCCAGATTTTGGAGTGTTTTGAAACTATTACAAGGGATTTGGATCTTATTTTAGATTTAATGGGGAGCCATTGATTCTTTTTTAAGGCAGGAAATGACATTTTTTTTTTCTTTTTAAAACCAGTAAGGGACCAGTAATCATTGGTGTTTTAGAGAATTCTGGAGTACCAGAGAGAGGATATCACTTAGAGGATACTGAAGTGGAAATAGAGGCCAAAGAGGGTGCGTGCTCCATAGGCAGTCAGTACAGTGCGAATGGGTGGCTAGGCTGCAGTCTTAACAGCATCCCCAGTACTTGCACATTTTAACTCTTTTCTTTCTCTTAAATTATTCTTAGTCATTGTCTTACCGTAGTGCCAATTTAATCTCCCAAAAAGCTCAGTTCTGTTTTACATTTTCATTGTCCCAGGGCTGAAACTTCTTAGTCTGGCATTAGCCTACCATTGCATGGTTCTTTTCTCTGTCTCTCCCCACGTCCCCTCCTTCCCACTTCTCCAGCTCCCCACCACAGTGAGACCTGAAGTGAATCCCTATCATTCCCTGAATGATGCCCTCAGTTTTGTGCTTTGGTCTGTGCTGCTTTTTGTCTGGTGGCCCTTTCCTATTTCAGTGTTCAATCTATTATTGATTTTACGTAGTCAATATTCATTGAGATTGACCCACGTATTTAGTCTATTTTAGGTTTATTTTTTTACTTGTTTCTTTTTCAAATTTGCAATTTCCTTAATGGGTTTTTGTCCTTTAATAAAATTCTTAATTATGTCTTTTATCCCCTTCAATATAGAAAGCATAGTTAAATATGATAAAAGGAGTCCTGTGGGTATGCTATCTTTGTGTATTGTTTCTCTTGGTTCTTTTTCATATGGATGCTGGCTTATTTTTAAATATATGCTAGATGTCTTTGTAAAGTTATTTGAAGAAATAACATGAAGATTGGGATGATGTAAATCCTCTTAAATATAGGAACATTAATGATCTAGAGTGACTTGAACTCATTTTCTGGTGGTAAGTTTTGTTTCTGTTCTGATTCACACATGCTCCTCTGGTATGTAGCTTTTGGGGATCTCAGTCCAGACTGATTGGTTTATCAAGCCATCTTTCTTCTCCATGGACGGCCCAATATTCTTCTGTTTCTGTAGCTCCATTAAGCTGTCAAAAACACTTTCCACCCTCACAGCTGCTTTTGGAATTGATAAATGCCCCAGGAAGCAAGTGGCTGCACCTTGGGATTTTTGGCTTCTCCTGCAGTTTGGTTTGGTAATTCTTATAATGTCTCTATGCCTTCAAACAGATGCCAGGTTTCTCTAGTTCTTCTCAGAAGGCTTAATCTGAATTACCTAGTTTGCCATCAGTGGAAGTGGAAGTCCTCTTTCATTTATACCGATTCTCCCTGTGTTACGGGCTTAAGTCAGTTTCCGTGAAAACTTCTAAAACTGAAGTAATCTTTTCTCTCTTGAACTCTGATATAATACCTTTTTGAGCACTCACTGTTTTACACCTTACATTTCAGTTACTAGGTTGAATGTTTTGTTCTACTAGACTGTAAGCTCTCTGAGGATAAAATGTGTGTTTTTATCTTTACATAGCTTAGTGCCTTGCACATGTTAGTTTTTCAGTAAGTATTGAATTGAGTGAAAGGATCCTTTTGGGGAAGGGAATCAGAAGGTCTGTCAACACTTTTGAGTCAGTCTACTGTATGAGAACTGCTAAGCAGGAAAGCTGCAATGAGTAGCTGCCTTTATGATTTAAAATGAGAGATTAGGAATGTACGTGTGCTCCGGTTTTACCTTTGTAGAGTTAATCAGGGCCAATTTTAGTTGGCGCCTGCCTTATTGTACTAAAAGTAGACATCTGGGTTTTATTGCTGGCTCTGAAACAAACTAAGTGTATGAAAAAGTGAGTGACTAAAAAAACTGAAAATCTCGTATGAATTAATGCATCAGGCATGCCCCAGATCAGTCTGTATTTTTATATCTGATATAAATTCTTTTGTTCCTAATGGAGAAAAATTCCCAACTAGAAAAGTCAATTTGCCATAAGAAGAGTAAAGATTTTGTGTTTTGCTTTTTCCAAATGGATTGAGTAGTTTAATACAGTTTTTGCTCATAAATTTGAAACTTGGGTCATCATATCTCGTTTTTAAGTCATTGCTTAAGTTTTAGGTAGTAGAGCTAATGCTATGCCCTAAACTTCAATAATCCTTCACTTTTTTTTTTTCCAAAGTAGGAATTTTAAGTGTTTTTTAAAACCTTTGTGGGTTTTTGGCCTGTTACTTTTTTATTTTATTTTATTTTATTATTTTATTTTATTTTTATTTATTTTTAATTTTTTTAATTTTAATTTTAATTTTTATTTATTTTTCTTTTTTGAGAGAGTGCACACACAAGCAGGGGAGGGCAGAGGAAAAAAGAGGGGAAGAACCTTAAACAGGCTCTGCACAGAGAGTCCCCAGTCAGGGTGTGATCTCACACCGCTTAACTGACTGAGCCACCCCAAGCACCCCAGCCTGTTACTAATTTTTAACAAGATATCTCAGGAGCAGCAAATTTTGATGTTTTAAATGTAAAGCTGATCTTGGGGTGCTTAGGTGGCTCAGTCAGTTGAGCATCTGATTTCAGCTTAGGTCATGATTTTGCAGTCTGAGTTTGAGCCCCACGTCGGGCTCTGTGCTGACAGCTCTGAGCCTAGAGCCTGCTTTGGATTATGTGTCTCCCTCTTTCTCGCTCTCTCTCTCAAAAATAAACATTAAAAAAAAATGTAAAGCTGACCTCACAATATGATTTAATATAGAATGAACAGTAATCATTCTAGACCAAAGTAACTCAATCTGGAACTTCATTTTTTTTCTTTTAAGAATTATAACTGTCAGTCTTGCTTGATTTCTTGAGGTACTGGACTTTAGTGTTGTGGTCATCATCATCTTGATTCCTTTACTAACACCCTCGTTTCTGTGCGCCTGTTGCCCAGACCTCCTTATTTTATGAGGTAGCTATGATTCCCATTTTACACGTGAGAAAACTAAGAGTTGGAGGACTGAAGTGTCTTGTATAAAACCACATGGTCCCTATTTGGAAGAACTGAAAATAAAATTGTGGTGCCATCTGACTCCCAAGTCCAGTGATACCTCCTATTTAAATGTGTATCACCCATGTTGCAAAATGACTTTTGGGTTACTTTCAATGATTTACTGATAGACTATGCTAGTTCTTAGTCTCTCCATATAATTCAATTGAATTTAGCTCCTTCTACTACCAGGAATTAAAAAAAAAAGATTTATTTCATAGACAAAAGGAAAAACAGAAAAGGCATGAGTTGCTCAAACCTTCCATTCTTTTTGGTCTTGAAGTAGAGGATGTAGGTGGTCTAGGTATATTGTCTCATGGTGGCTGTGGCTCATGATGAGCTTGGTGATCAAGGCACCTTGTAGTTGGGATGAAAGGGGATTGTAGGCACCCAGCAGAGGGGACACATCTCTAATTAGGTTACCTCCATAAGACCTACAGAGACCAGTGGGATTCTACCTGCTTTATTTTATTTGAGGAGAGTAAATTTGTTAGCAGTACAAATTGTAAAATGTGTATAGTCCTCTTGTATTTAACAATACAAAGTGATTGCTTCATGGAATATACATACTATCTGAACAGATTTCAGCTTTGCATTCCCGATGTTTTTAAAGTAGCTACTGTGTTCTCTTTCTAGTTCTATAACTTTATCCAGAGAGAAGAGGAAGTTCACTTGCTATTAACTTCTGTTTAATGAATCCACAGTGATGCTTCCTGGTTAATCACTTATTTCTTGTCTGAAAATCCTCAACTCATTTGTTTACTAATTCATTTTATTGATCAGTTGTCAGATTTGCTAATCTATAGTTTTTGTCATCTAATATTTTCTAAAATCAGGCATTTTCTGACCAAGTCTTTTGGCAATCCTCTTGTCTAAAATTTCTCAGAAATTATTTACCATGGTGTGGCTGTAAAATTTTTTCAGAGCTTAGAGTTGTAATTTGTCTGGTGTTGACACTTAAATGCTTCGGGTAGATCACCAACCCACTCTTTAAAAAGATCTAATTATACCTATATCTGTTAATAGGCTTTGAGTTCCCTGTGTTAAAATGTGTTCTTTCTATAATATTTTCAATACAGGAAATAAAGTCTTTGCTTTCACTTTTTGGAGGTCAGTTCACCAGTAATCAGGAAACTTATGGAAAGGTAAGTTGAATTTATATTTTTCATTAGACCATGTACAACATATTTATAAGTAGAACCTTGTATTTGAAGAGAAAAACTGCAAATCTTAAATTTATATCTGTATAGTTGTTTGTATCTGTTTCTAGGGGAAATTAAATAAAAAGCATACTTTTGGGGAAAAAAGTTGTGGTTTTGGAAAGTCATTCAAGTTTATTTTCAATATTCATTTAGTTTACTAGTATTTTTTAGCTCAGCATCTGTACCATAATGGGTATCTGTCCCTTAAATGATAAAAAAGGGCTGTTTTCCGTTGATGAGGTATGATTAGAATTTAGAATTTAGTGGAATTTCAGACTCATATTGAGAATTATTTAAAAATTTAAAATTGTGCATTTATGAGAATGTGAATTGATGAGATTTGTATTTTGTATTTGATAGTTTATCAGTGTATTAGGGAAGTTTGGAAAATAGAAAAAAGTCATTGACAATTCTTCTTTCACATGACTTATAATTTGAGGGTACTACCTTCCAGTCTCTTTTCATATGCTTTTTCCCCTTCAGTTCCAATACTGTGAACTTCTGAAGTCTCTTTTTCACTTGATATTATTAATATTAATTATTAACATATGATTTATATTATTAATTATTAATAGGCACATATTGCTATGTAGCCTTCATCACTAACAGGGTTATATAATATTTCCATTGAAATTTTTCTGTAGACTAGTATAAATATTGGAAGAAGAAAGGGTATGGAAGGGAGGATTTCTTCCAAAAAATGAGAGAACTTAGTTGAAAGTCGGCTACAGTTGGACTTTACTCCTGATTGACTTTCGTGTATTGAGGGAGGTGGAAAAGAGAGAGATTGTGGATATAATTGGGTGAAAGTGTTGAACTGAGGTCAGGAGGCTGCTTTGTGTTTATGTGTTCTGGCAAGGTGTTATTTGGGTGGAGATAAAAAGTGCCTTAATCTTGAGAGTTGAGACAGGGGATTGGTAAACCCTCCTGGGGCACCTGGAACTGTTTTCCTTAGATAAAATAATAAATAATGATAATTTAATAACATACCCTATGATTTTCCATCATAGTTATTTCAGAGTTCCTCATCTATCCACTCAGATGGCCACAACTACCTAAAAGAGAGGGATCATTCAAGAAATACATTACTTAGAAGTTAAAAATAAAATAGCTGCATTATAAGGAATGATAATAATAAAAAAATTCTGAGATTATAGTTTGGGGTAAAATATGCATCCTTTGCATTAATTATTTTGGTCAAAATACATAAGAGAACAAATACAGAATTAATCTTAACTGTGTATTTGCTGACCTTTGCATTTATAGTCATTTATAAAAATGTTCTGATGCTGTAGTTTAGTATCCTAACAAATAACCTGTTAAAATAATTCACTTTTTTACTATTGGAGCAATTTTTATTTTGGTTAGAGTCAGATCAGGTATTCTTACATAGAAGTTGCAGATAGGAATCTCTCCTTATTGACTTCTTGAATAGAAGCATATGAGGCCATAAAACCAGTTACAAGTAAGTGTATATATTGTTATTTTTTTTCAGTCTCCTTTTTGGATTCTTAGCATTCCCTCTGAAGATATTGCCAGAAACTTAATGAAACGGACAGTGTGTGCCAAGTAAGAGAAACTTATAATGTTTTCCTGCAGGTTGTACACCATACTTACACTACTCTGTCCTTTTTTGCTCTAGTGGCAGAGAATAGAAGGGGTTAGTTGTGGGGAGCTCACTGTAGCTTGCAGTTACATGAATTTGCCACTGGATGGTGGTGGTAGAACAGGGAGTTCTCTGCTGAAGCAGGGTGGGGGAATCTTAGTGGTGGAATGCATAAATAATTATTTTGGGATAATGTTTTTAAACTTCTGTATAAACAGGAATATGGTATAAGATGTAAATGCTGTTATTTTAGAGGATAAATGCCACACTTAATTATAACCAAAGTATACAAAATCTAGATGGCTTTTAGTTGGGTGAGCTGATTCAAGTTGAAATGACAAAAAGTGAGGACTGCCATAAAATATGTTTTGATATTTTATTTGTTAGCAGAATCCTGACTATCATCTCTTGTGTGGAAAGGAAAGGAAGAGTTCGTTTTCAAAGGATAATATTCTCAATCCTAATGGTAGCATTAATTACAGTTACAAAGTAGTTTGAATTTAGATGCACAAAACTGTGCTACTATGTAGATTGCAGTTCCATTACAATGAATTCTTGCTTGCAATGTTTGTATGAAATTTGCTTGTAATTGTCTAAATGTTCCTGGAAATTGGTGGAAGCTTTAGGATTAAAAAAATTTTTTTTTGAACGTGTATTAATTTTTGATAGACAGACACAGAGCACAAGAAGGGGAGGGGCACAGAGAGAGGGAGACACAGAATCCAAAGTAGGCTCCAGTCTCCGAGCTGTCAGCACAGAGCTTGATGCAGGGCTTGAACCCACAAACCGTGAGATCATGACCTGAGACAAAGTCAGACAGCCACCGAGGTGCCCTGGATTTTTTTTTTTTTTAATATAGTAATTTGCTTTTTGTAATCGTTAGGAGAGTAACTACTAGTTACTAAATGTTAGTATTAGCTAAGTATTATTAATAGTAACATTTTAGCTGGTCTTTTTTCTTTTTGTCTTATGGAGAAGACTTTGGGAAAATTGGATTTACTGCACCTTTTCACCTGTTTCACTAAAATAAATGATGTTACTGCATGATTTGTATTCTAGTATAAGAATACAATGATGAAAACCTGGAAAAATCTTGACTCATGTTAAATTTCCCTCCTTCTGTGCAAAGTGAAACTTTTCTGTGTAATTTGAACTAAAGCTATGTTGATTTTTAGGACACATTATTTCTAGCTTAGAAAATACAGGTAATAGTATTACTGTATTGTATTAGTGGAGCAAGCATAACGAACTAGGGAAGTAATTGTTATATATTACTGCACGAGCTGATTTCTTTACTGAATTTAGTACTAATCATTTATTTCCTAGGTCCATATTTGAACTATGGGGTCATGGAAAATCTCCGGAGGAGCTGTATAGTTCTCTTAAAAACTACCCTGCGGAGAAGATGGTGCGTAGTGAAATGTGGTTTTATATAGGTATATTTACATATACTGTAGAACTACTAAACTTAAAAGAATTTATCTGCTTTTATTTTAGGTTCCATTCCTACATTCAGATTCTACATATAAAATAAAGATTCACACATTTAATAAAACATTGTCACAAGAAGAAAAAGTCAAACGAATAGATGTAAGTGAATTTAGCTAAAATCAAAATCAAATGTAGTCTGGCTGCTGTTGATAGGTGATAGTACTCAGCTCTGCTAAGTGCTTGTTTTGTAGTACACTGTGTGCTAGGTCATTTTCATGTTTTGTCTTAATGCTGATATTAAACTTACAAGATAGGTATTATTCTGTAAGCACTATTTTTCCTTTACTATTCTAATGAGACATGAGAATTACTTTTATTTTTTAGGCACTTGAATTTCTGCCATTTGAAGGAAAAGTGAATTTAAAGAAGCCACAGCATATATTCTCTATATTGGAGGATTATGGCTTGGATCCAAACTGCATCCCTGAGAATCCACATAATATTTATTTTGGTAGATGGGTAAGCAGGTGTTCTTGTTACCTATTTCAGATCGTTTCTTTAAAAGCTTAATGTTAGACCTTCGAAGGCTCAGAACTACTGTGTGAATTAAAATCAGTGGGAAATATGTGGTTATGTGTTCTGTTTGTTTTTTCAGAGATTCCTGTGAAGTGCAAGAGGCTTGTTAGATACAGGGTCTAGGTAGGAGGTGGTATATGGGGGAAAAATAATGTAAGAATTGTCTGAAAGTCTGAATTGCTTTTTAAGCAGAGAGAAGGCAGAGTGCTGTGATAGCTGAGGGATCTCCTTTGTGGAGCTCTCGAATTTGAGCTTGCCTACTGAAAAGAAACGAGATTACTGCAGAGCAGTTCTGCCCACTTCCCCTAAGGCTGTAAGTGGGTAATGGAAGCTGAGCCTTATGTTACAGAATATTGTTATTTAGCAGAAAAAAAAAGAGGTGGCTAAAGTTTATTCACCACCAACCCCTGGATTTATTGCATTCAAATTCAATGCAAATTTAGTTTGAAAAGTCAAAGTCATTTGCAACCATTAAAAAATACAAGGTAATTGTCCATAATCACTTCAATTACAGTTTTTAAAGGAACAAGTTTAGAGCAATGGTAAGTGGAAAGAAGTTCTTATCATTCAGATCCTGTGGTTTTATTGTGAATAATGATCTTAACTCTGTTATGCAGTTACACTAATTTGAAGAATCTCTGATCTAGATTGCAGATGGACAGAGAGAGCTTATTGAGTCATACAGTGTTAAAAAGAGACACTTTATTGGAAATACAAGCATGGATGCTGGTTTATCATTTATTATGGCCAACCATGGAAAAGTGAAAGAAAATGATATTGTCTTTGATCCGTTTGTTGGAACAGGTATTTTTATTTAACTGTTAAAATAGTGCATAGATGTTACTTGTCTATATTAGTCAAGGTCATAGTAATATTTTTGCTAAAAGATTAGTACATTTGGACAATAATCATAATTATCATAAGACAGTGGCTAACAGACAACCACATATTTGTGTAATAGCCCTGTATGTAACACTTTCACCACTTCAAAGATAATGCTGATACAATTTTGTGAACTTTTTCCCCAGGTAAGCCACTAGGTGGAGAAGCATACTGTCCACTGCAATACCATGCACTGTGGAAGTGTTTTGCAGCTATATAGTTTATTTAAGTAGGAGAACTCTTGGGTGGAAAAAAGACTTGAGTGACAAGACAAAAAAATGTGTTCATCATTTAAAATTGATAACCATATATTTACATGGAAAAAAATGGGTAATGTGTCTTATCTTTGGTTTGGTTTGTAGAGGTCTATAAGTAAGTGTGAAAGTAAGAAAAGTGACTAATTACCAATGGGCTACAGCCTGGCTGCTGAGGCTGCAATCTGGGTTTTCTGTACACACTTGATTAGATGTCCGTATAATTAACTGTGTGTAGAAGACTTAAAATTCCAAATTTACCTCATATGGCTCTGTGAAGACATTTTCCTGCTTCACCCCGTGTTTTGCTGGGTCTTATTCATGCCTAGGGGATACTAGCATTTAGGTTTGTCTGGCTAAATTCATTGTAATTCAGATTGTGTAGGAACAAATTATATTTGTGGTTGGAGTTTCTCCCTGTAGCTGTCTTTCCTCATCAGAAACTTGGGAAGCAGTGTTGATGCAATAGCTAACATTGTTGAATTAGAAAGAAAAAATCTTCCTGAGGAGATTATGGCACAGGGAGAGGTTATGTGACTTAGCTAAGGTTATACAGTGTATAAATTTCATGAGATTCAAACTTAAGCAGTCTAACTCCAAAGCTCATGCCCTTGACTGCTATCCTATCTGTATTAGGATCTGTCGGCCAACTATTATACCATAAACTAACTTGAAGAATGTCTCCACATGTGATTAGGAAGAAATAGTATCAAAGTCAAGAGATTTCCAACTTGGAATGATTTTCTGTGTTTGTTGTTGAATTAATCTGCTAGTGAGTCTCTCTTCCCCACTCCTCCAGTGTCTCCATATATCCCACATCGAACATATTACCTGTTTGATTCTTTCTTCATTATCCTAAGTGCCTCCCCCCACTTTTTGTTTAAGTTTATTTTATTTTGAGAGAGAAAGAGAGAGCAAGCACATGGGAGGGAGAGGAGGGAGGGAGGAAGAGAGATGGGGCGGGGGGAGAATTCCAACCAGGTTCCAGGCTCCATGTTGTCAGCGCAGAGCCCCATGCGGGGCTTGAACCCATGACTCTGAGATCATGACCTGAGCTGAAATCATGAGTCGGACGCTTAACTGACTGAGCCACCCAGGCGCTCCCTCTCCCCACTTTTTTGTTAAACTCTTGTTGGAAATAATACCAAACTTATAGTAAAGATCTAAGAATAAAAATATAACAGAGACCACTGGCATATACTTGACCCAGATTAAACTATTATTAACACTTGGCCTCATTTTGCTTTATTATTTGTTTTCTTTTTATGTTTTTTCAGGGAGACACGTTAAAACCACATAAATATTGTATTCCACATCTAAATTACCCTCACCCCTGTCAGGTTGTCAGGTTTAGCACTCATTGATGATTCTTGCCTGAACCAGTCTTAACTTTGATGGTTACAAAGGGATGATTTCCAGTAACAGCATTCCCCCCACAATAACCCTTTGACACTCATTTTATTATAAGCAAGAGCCCTTTCTTCTCTTCTTAGTACTTATTTTGTTGCTCAAATTGTCCCACATTTGCCAAGTGAGAGCCCTTTTGCACTGGATTTTTGTGACACGTTTCTATCTTCTTTTATTTTTGAGCACTTTCTTACTTTCTGGCTTATCTTTTTACCTGCCCAAATCCTGGAATCAGTCATTTCTCTAAGAAACCATTGTTTCTTTTAGTGAAAATGGGATTAGAGACCACCAAGGTCTGGGTGCTAGACATCTTTGTTTCTCAACTCTTTCAGCCGGGAAGCTAGGACACTTGTGTGTGTATGAGCACATTATGTGTATAAATGTGTATGCAGATACATGTTCCTACATGTTCATGTACACTGCAAATTCTGGTCTATGCTGACAGATTTCTTTATTGCCTATCCCTATTCCATTTTTACATGTGCCTTCTTCTTCAGTGAGAATCCGGTTTCTGCTCACCATGCACAGGTTTATTCTTTTGCTCATTCCTATCATGCATCTAAAATAGTTTCAAAATTGCTTGGTCCATACCTCTAAAAGCAAAGCAAAACAATACAAAACCCTATCAAAATGATACGTTTTTGGGGTATGTATTCAGTTCTCTACCTCACCTAACTGTCAGTAAAGTCAAATATGGTGCTTCTTTTTCCCCTTCATTTACAAATCAGTTCGGAGTTCATTTTTCCTGTTTGCCCTCAGTTTTAGATTTTTACCTCCTTCCATTCTTGTTGATTTATTTTTTAAATATGTAGAAGCTCAATTTGCTTCCAAAAGTCAACTATACAGGAGGTGTACTCAGACAGATGTCACTCCCCTCCTTATCTCTTCCACCCTCCTCCCCGCCCAATCCCTTGTAGATAACCAACTTCTTTTTTAGTTGATTCTCCATTTTTTTTTTTTTAAGGATAAGCAGATATATGTACATTTTATTTCTACTTTTTTTCTTACACAACTTTGCTTTTTTTCACTTAATAGTATTTCCTGGAAATCACTTTCTGTTAATTCACAGAGATTGTCTTCATTCTTTTTTATAGTTGTACTCCATGGGTGTACATACTATAATTTATTCAAATGGTCTCCTATACTTGGACATGGGGAGTGTCCAGTGTTTTATAGTTATAAATAATGCCTGCAATGAATAATCTTTTGAATATATACTCACATAATGTTGGAGATGTGGCTCTAGGGTAAATTCTTAAAAGTAGGATTGCTGGGTTGACGAATGTATGCATGTGTAGTTTTGTTAAATGCTGCCAAATTCCTCTCCATTGTGCCATTTTATATTCTTGCCAACAGCATATGAGAGTCCCTGTTCTCCCACAGCCTCACCAGCACGGTTCATTGTCCAGGTTTTCAGGTGTTGCCAGTCGGTTGGATGAAAATGTTATCTCGATGTAGTGTTATTTTGTATTTCTCTTATGAGTGAAGTTTAATAATCTTTGATTTTTTAGGGGCCACTTTTTTAACTTTTTTTGAATTATCTTTCCTCTCTTTTGTCCATTTTTATGTAGACATTTTGTTCTTTATTTTTGAAAGTATTTTGTATGTTAGGGACATTAGCCCTCCCTCTTCTTTCCTGTTGTTTTGTTTTTTGTTTTCGTTTTTGTTTGTTTGTTTGTTTGTTTTCTCTTTTTTTCTTTTTGAGAGAGGGAGAGAGGGTGTGCAGGCACGAGTGGGGGAGGGGCAGAGGAAGAGGGAGAGAGGGAATCCCAAGGGGCTCCACACCCAGCGCAGAGCCCAAGGCAAGGGGGTCACCGTCTCACCACCATGGGATCATGACCTGAGTCAAAATCAAGAGTCTCTCAACTGACTGAGCCACTTAGGCACCCTCCTTTTTTACCCCTGTTCTCCATATGTATATAAAATGTATAAATTATTAAATATATACATATATATGTACACACATACAAAATTAAATATATTATTTCCATTTGCCATTTAACTTTGCAAGTAATTGCTTTTTTGCCATTCAAAAGTTTTCCCTGCATCTAAGTTATATAGAGGAATCTAGCTATGTTTTTCTTTTCGTGCTTTTATAGTTTTAATTTTTTTCTTTTAAATCTCTGGTTTATTTGGAATTTTTCTTGTATACTATGAGGAATGGATCCAATTTCTTTTTCCAAATGTTAAACCCTTTATTAATCCTTAATTTGTTCTTGAACTTTAACAACTTTTCCTGTGAACTGAGAAGTCTTTGAGATACATACATGTACATAATACTTAATATGTATACAATATGTAGACAACACCATAAAGTTTACAGAGTTCCTAATGTACGTAAAATTTCTTTCCTTTCCCTTGATGTATATGAGGTTGGGTGTATAATGAAATGCTAACTGCCACAGCAATCAAAATATTGATTACCTTCAGTGTTGTTAAGAGGCAAGGAGACCTGCCTCTAATTTAAGCTGCTTTAGAGCAGCTCCTTAGAGTGGTTAGGATATCTTGGTCATGTGACTATTTACATAGGACAATTAATGGAAATTTGCAAAGAGGAAGATCTTTGCAAAAAATGCTGCTAAAATATATTTTTGTAATTTGTGTTTGTAATCTAAGCATAGATTTCGAGCTTTAGTTTTAGGTGCTTTAGTTTTAGCTTGGTGATAGTCCATAACTGTGAATAGACACAGTTCTAAGTATCATTTGTCCTCTTTCTTGGGCCTTTGTCTCACTGATGGGTAGTACCTTCTGAAGGATTGCAGAAATAGTAGCCCAGTGCCCTCTTCCATGGCCATAGTTTTTCACAAAGTATTTGATGATATTTTTATCCTTATGCTTCCTTTTCTAGTATTTAAAAACAAAGTCAAGTGCATTCAATCTTTTCTCATTTTAAAAGCACAAAATTAAAATGTATTGCATTCCCGAATGCTTTATCCACTGACTTCTCATGACCTGTGATTTTCTCAAGGTTACAGAGTAGAAGGTTTCTGGGAAACTGAAAGGAGAGCATAATCTTTTCCTGCCTAAATGCCTTTCCTTTTTCTTTGAGACAGTCTGCTGTTGTTGTCTAGGATGACAGTATGAACTGCAGAAGCACACTATTTGTTCATTTTAGTGAATATGTTGAGTTTAATTGTAATAAGATTAAAAAATTTTTTTTTGTTTATTTATTTTTGAGAGAGAGAGAGAGAGAGAGAGAGAGACACAGCTTGAGCGGGGGAGGGGCAGGGAGCGGGAGACACAGAGTCCAAAGCAGGCTCCAGGCTGTGAACTGTCAGCACAGAGCCCACTCTAGGGCTCAAACTCACAAAACTCTGAGGTCATGACCTGAGCCAAAGTCGGACGCTTAACTGACTGAGCCACACAGATGCCCCTTAATAAGATTTTTTAAAAGTTGTGTATCTCCATTTTTTTTCCCAAGAGAGAAGGTATGTATCATTGGCCAGCTCAATCCTCTTAGTAGTTAGGAAGTTAGGAAGTCCTGTTGTTCTAATATGAGCACAGCTACAGGATTGATGAGCATGAATATGTTGAGTACTATAATGGTACCAGCCTGCCTGTGATATATAAGAGTTGTGAATGGTATACAAGTCACATTAACTGAGTGTGCCCCTTTAC
Source organism: Panthera tigris (assembly GCF_018350195.1). Classification (NCBI taxonomy): domain Eukaryota; kingdom Metazoa; phylum Chordata; class Mammalia; order Carnivora; family Felidae; genus Panthera; species Panthera tigris. The sequence goes on from NC_056664.1 coordinate 112,747,384, forward strand.
TTACTTAATTTGTTTGATAACAAATTTAATTTTGTTAATCTAACTGGTAAGCTAAGTATATATGTCATTTCAATTGGTGCTGACCCCAAAGGAAATTAAATGGTATAGAGAAAGCAAATAGGATGAGTTTAAATCTTTACTCTATCAGTTATTATGTCACTTTGGGCAGCATTCTTTACTTGTCTGAGCCTCAGTTCCATCATTAATAAAATGGTAATAGTAATACATTGTGAGGTTAAGTCAGATAATACATGTATATGGAATTCTTAGGAAGTTGCCTGATGCATGTAGACACTCAGTGAACTGTAATGGTTATTATTTTTACATTATTATTTTGTTAGAAGCATGGATGCCTGTTTGGTGAAAGATGTTAGATATAGCCAGTATTGAATGGTGATGATAAACAATTTGGCCATGAGCTCATTTTCTATTCCCTTCTTTGGCTAATTTCCAAGATACTCATAATTTGCAACTGTTGACAATTGTGACAACAGGCAAGCAAAGTGAGTTAAAATCACGAACATCTAATTCTTTGTAATGAAAATAATTGGCACAAGTGTCTGCCAGTTCTAGGTAGCTGTGGTGTGATTTTAGGATGGAGCTTCATAGATACACTTTTGATTCCTTTTCTCCTCCATCTCAAGTAAGTCAGCTGTTATGGTAATTGAGAATATAGCCAAGAGACTATTAAGTATTCCTTGGCTGCTTCTACCTTCAGATAACCCATAGTATAGGGAAAGGGGTGTAGCTCCTTTTGGAATTTCATCGTTGCAGAATGATAGACACAGGTCCCAGGTGTTGGGAAACTGACTGTCCTGGTCATGGGAAGAGAAAAGGAGGGAAGAGATAGTTGATCCCTATAAACCTATGGAAGAGTCTCTGCTTCCTTCTCATTTTTGTCCACAACACTTTGTAGTCTCCTTTTCCTTTTCTTTGTAGACTGAATAGCTTACCTGGTAAAATTTTTATTTTCCAGCGATATCCTTTTGCTCAGGCAGCTGGTGTGATTTGAGTTCTATTTTAAAAAGGATAAAGTAGATATAATTGCACTTCATTTTTCCTCTTTCTCTCCTTTTCTTTCAGCAAAACCAAATCCCAGTTTCTCATTTCTACACTTTTATGAGGCTTTTCACTTAAATCTCTAACGATGAAAGTCATACATTAGTTTCTGTGTTATAAAGAAGTTCCACTTATTGTGTCCTTTTGCCTATAAGATATTGTCCTAACCTTAAAGTGGTTACAGTTTAAGAAAGCAAATATTAAAACACTGAGTTTGTGGTATTTGTACACTTGATAGCATAGTAAGAAATTGGGTGAGTCATATTACCTGCTCCCTCACCACTTCACCCCTCCTTTATCACCCCTTCCACCAGAAAGCATCAAGGAAACTCCAACTGGACTAGAACTAAATGCAAAAAAATAAAAATAAAAAAATAAAAAAAAATGCTTCAATTTAATTGAGAAAACAACTAGATGATTAACAGTGATTACCCAGTGACCAGTTCAGAGAAACTAATTTATAATGATTTTATTTAAAATTTGAAAGCTTAAAGGGCACGGAGTTAACTAACAGATGCCGTCTAACGGATTATCCATCTCCTTCCAGCAGTGTGCTCTAAATTGGCTCTTCTCAAAACACACTCTAACCAAATGGATAAGGTTCTGTTTAAGGAAGCACAGGAAAGCTTTTCTGTTCCCCTTGGCAACTAGTTCTTCTAGGTGAGTATCTGCCTTAATTGGCAGAATTGTAGTAATTCCTCATAATTTGGGTGAAGTGATTTTGTGAGAATTCCAAGTCATCACAACACAGTATCTTTCCTAAATATGGACGGTTCCATTTATAGAGCAAGAGTAGTAAGGTCATAGCTTACCTCTCACACAAATGCTTCTGGTAGTTAGTATGAGGGAACCTAGGTTTTGGTTTCTGCTGTACTTTTAGTCCTTCATTTCTCTTCTTCATGGACTTCAATAATAGCAGTCAGTTACAGTATTTTTCACAAGCAAAGTATATTTAAGTACATGTTCCCAGACTGTGTTTTAAATGGCTATGGAAGGAACACCATTCAATTATAGATCTTGACCCTCTGGAGGCACTACCCATCCTCGTGTTAGAGATGACCTTTTTAAAGGATATAAGGGAAAATACATAGTTATTTTCCCTTATCTGAGTTGGTGCATAGTTTAAGAATATATTTCTGATGTCCGTTTTACTGACACGCCTTTCTATAGTATAGCTATTAGGACAAAGAGCATTTTACGTTGGATGATTAAAAAGTAAAGTTCAATGAGAAGTACAGTTATTAAAATATTTAACTTTGTGACTTTTTTCTTAAACAATTTAAAAATGTTATTACTTTTTAAAGACTTCCTTTAATTTTTAAATCTTTATTAGGATTTTCTTTGTATGTGAGCTGGTCACAGCTAACAAGTTATTTAGTCCGGTCAAATTGCATTGGGATATTTGTTCTAACTTTGATCACAGCACGAAGTAAACAGAAAAGTTGTATTATTTTTGTGTATGCTTGATAATAGTTATTCAGAAATTCATTTTTACAGTTTAAAAAAAGAGATTATCGCTTCACTGGTTACAGGAATAACTATTTCTTGTCCTAACATTTTAATTTTTGTAGGGATTAATGTCTTACATTTTAATTATGCCCTCTTTAGTTATTTGAAACCCTGATTTCAGTGGGAATTGAGCCCAAATGTCAGAATTTATTTATTGCCAACTCTTTAGCAGCCTTTTGTGCTCATTTGTAAGCAAGGATCAAGATGCTTTGTATAGATGTCTCAAAGTCAGATGAAGATGTCTAAACATACATTATTTTGATCAAAAAGTAATTTTCCCTAAGTAGTGCATTTAGAGTAATGATGCCAGGACATGCATTAATTCCCTATGTTGTGACCATTGTAATGAGCACAGCTTTGGGGTTTGTTTTTTTAGTTCTGAGGCCTGCTAAATATAGTCAGGACCAGTGTTACTCTATGGTACTCTGCCTACAGCTAGTCAGTAAGACTCTGGATCAAATTAAATAGGGGAAGAAACAACAGTCTGGGACTTTCTGGTTAAAAGACCATAATTGTGTGATTTTTTCAGGTGGCCTTCTGATAGCATCTGCTCATTTTGGTGCATATGTATGTGGGACAGACATAGACTACAATACAGTTCATGGCCTAGGTGAGTAGAGGTTCTAGACAGTGTTACAGTCTTTGTTCTTGTACCAAATGTGCCTTTATAATAATTAAACAGGTTTATATGGTATTATACATCTATCTTTAGTGTTAAGATACAGAGTTGTGATATAATGTAGTTTTACTTATTTTTCCAAACAGTAAGATTTCATTGGTTATCTGCTTTTTATGAAGTGATCCAGTATGTACAAAGTGATCTCCTGGGTAACACAAAGATGGCTAAGGAAGAGCTCTCCCCTCAGAGGTATTTATGGTTTTAGTAAGAGAGATTTTTTTCCCCTTTGTTTTATAGTAAGAGATTTCTAAAAAGTTGGCAAACTACAAGGCTGTGAACTTTAGAGTTGGGAAAGAAGTTGGAGAGGGACTAGCCATTTTATTTATTTTTTAGAGAGAGAGAGAGGGCACAAGTGAGCAAGGGGCAGAGAGAGAGAGAGAAAGAGAGAGGGAAGAGCTAGAGAGAAGCAGGGCTCACCCTAAGCGGGGCTTGTGCTCACCTGAAGCAGGGCTCAAGCTCATCTGATGTGGGACTTGAACTGATGAGCCATGAGATCATGATCTGGGCTGAAGTCAGATGCTTGACTAACTGAGCCCACCCGGGCGCCCAAAACAAGCCATTTTCTAATCAGCCTGTCCATATTAATAAAACATACAGTTTCTTTTTAAAGATTGTCACCATTTTTTTATTCAGTAATCATATATTGTGTGAATACTAGATTAATTTCTAGTCCTTGAATACTATATCGATTTTAATTTCATAACCAACCAAAATATCTTTGAAACAGTTAAAGTGATAGTAACTTAGAAGATTCTGCGTTAGACTGAGGTTAACTTGAGACAAATATTTGCTTGCTTTTGAGGCAATTTTGGAAATTATTTTGAAATCTAGACACTTTGCTAATGTATGTATGTGATTGGGTGGAATTGAATCAAACTGGAAAAATTTCTATACTTCCATATTCCATAATATTTCCATATTACCTGAATAGTACTAAAAATGTCAAGTTTCACTGATGATTTTGAAATTCTGTTCATGTTGGTATTCAATTATTGTATCTAGAGTCAGCCTTTTGAACACCCTTTTTCTGTTTGTCACCCAGTTATTCTCAAGTTATTGTATTGGTAAGAATTTACCATACTTTTTTCCCCCCTAAAAAATTTGACATATTGTGCTTGATGAACAGTTTTTTCCTAACTTGACTATAAGGAATTTAGTATATTTACCATAAGGAAAATTGGTTATATTAAGTTCACCTAAATGGGCTATCCAGAAAAAGATATTCTTGGCAATATGTTAGAGCAGACAGAGTGTTAAAAATTATTCTAGTTAGCTTTTAGTAGAAGCAATATGTTTGCTTTAAGGGGATTGTCCTGTATAATTTAATAGAATTCTTATTTATGAAAATTATGTTTTTTTTATTTTTATTTTTTTATTTAAAAAAAAATTTTTTTTTTTAACATTTTTATTTATTTTTGAGACAGAGAGAGACAGAGCATGAATGGGGAGGGGCGGGGAGAGAGGGAGACACAGAATCGGAAGCAGGCTCCAGGCTCTGAGCCATCAGCCCAGAGCCCGACGCAGGGCTCGAACTCATGGACCATGAGATCGTGACCTGAGCTGAAGTCGGACGCTTAACCGACTGAGCCACCCAGGCGCCCCTGAAAATTATGTTTAAAGTTATTTATAACCTTTCAGTTTACTTGTATAGAATTCTGATTGAGGTTGAATTTTTTCAGAGCTTATCCCAGATGCTGTTAAATAGGCCCTTTGTTTCTTATGCTTATAATCTCTTTCTATACTCTGAAATATTCTCAAATTTCTGCTATTTTAAAAATACAAAACCTTTTCTATTCCTGTAGGAGCCCTCTAGCTGCCACTATTTTCCTTTTCCTTTTGCCAAAGTGTATCTTGAAAGGTGGTATTTACTTGCTGTCTCTTTTTCTTCATCTCTCACTGTCTTCTGCCCAGTATTTTCTAACTTCTGTGCCTGCTGAAATCTCTTAGTAGGACCACAGATCTACATCATTTGGCAGTGTTGACCTTTGTAAACCTCCCTTGGTTTCCTAGACAGTGATCTCATCAGGTGGTACTTGCTTGACTGTTCTGTCTCTGGCTCCTTAAGGCCTTGCAGTTTTCTTTGACCTGTATTAACATGTTGTTTTCTCCAGGCATCTCTCTTTGACCACTTCTCCTATCACAGTGCATGTTATTCAGAGTCATGTCATTCTTCTTCTTTTGATTTTTAAATTTTGTTTTTATTGTGAAGTAGATAAGATGCAGAAGAGTGTATAAAAATAGAATAACTATAGAACAAACACATAACTGCCACCTAGGTCAATAAAAATGTCATTCGTTCTTACAGGATTAACTTTAAGTGCATATATTCTGGCCTGTACCCACTAAATAGCTCTTTCTGAATGATCTATAGGTAGCTGATAAGCAAGGTTGATACATCTCAAGTAAATCTCATTTTTTCCCTTAAGCTTGTTTTCCTCTTGGTTTTTCTGATCTTAATCAACAGTGTCATCATCCACTTGTGATGCCTAAACCAGAACTTTGAACTTCTTCCTTCAATCCTCATTTTAACTTTTCTTCTGTAATGTCTCCATTTTGCTTCCTCTCTCCATGGTCCTAAAGCTCCATATCTCCCAAGTTAGCTCTCTTCATTTATCATTTATCTGATTCATCACTATTTCTATATGGGGCTGTTTGCTCCTGCAGGAAAAGGACCATGTTGTTTTCAGCTCTGTATCTTACTTGTATATGCTTTGAGTTTGGTAAGTATTGAATGAGTGTTTTAAGGCAGTTTCACTTGAAACGTGACAGAACAAGATCAGGTAGAAAGTATGTTTTACTGTTCAAAATATTTTTTGTAGTAAATGGAAATAAAAATAAGTTTATGTAAATAAAATTAATAACTTGAACAAGTTTTATTGTAAATATAGGTGTAAAGGAGTTAAAAATTACTTCTAGCTAAATGACAAGAAGTAAGAATGCTCTATTTGATTTAGTTTCTGTATTCCTTTTTCTTTCCCTTCAGGAAAGGCTAGTAGGAAAAACCAGAAATGGAGAGGACCAGATGAAAACATTAGGGCAAATCTTCGGCAGTATGGTTTAGAGAAGTATTACCTTGATGTCCTGGTTTCAGATGCATCTAAACCTTCCTGGAGGAAGGGCACATATTTTGATGCAATCATCACTGACCGTAAGTTTATTTTTATACAAAAGTAGGAGTAGAATTAGTTCCCTAAAGTCACTTACACTTAAAATACAAAACTTATCAACACACACAAGAATGTCAGCCTTGTCTTCTCCCTACCTCTACTGTCTTCGTATTTCTTTATTTTTCCCTCTGGGACAATAATATCCAGTCTAGTATCAGGTATTGCATTTGGTAATCTCTTTTAGGCCTCTTTTAGTTTGTCACGCTTTCACAGCCTTTCTTTTTTATGACACTGACATTTTTGAAGAACACATTGGTTTGCTGGCCCTCCCACGGTTTTAAGTAGAATCTTCCTTGTGTTGTGTATTCTTGGCTGGAATATTTTATAGGCAGCAATGCGTTACTTGAGTGTCACTCTAGAGACCCATGATGTCCATCTGCGCCTCATTGGTGATTAGGTGACTTTTGACCACATTACTTGTTTTTTACGTAGCCCCATATGGTATCAGAGAATCTACAAGAAGAACAGGTTCTCAGAAGGAAATACCAAAGGGGATTGAAAAATGGTAAGTGACAGTTAAATGCAATAGGTTACTATTTTGAAAAGAGCATGTTGTTCTTTTTAATTAGCATAGTTTAAGCCTTAAGATTTTTCATTGATTTTGAAATTTTGTTTTCTTTTTCTAGTCCAGAAAGCCATGTTCCTGTTTCCCTGAGTTATCATCTGAGTGACATGTTTTTTGACCTGTTAAACTTTGCAGCGGAGACCCTTGTATTAGGTGGAAGACTAGTCTATTGGTTACCAGTATACACACCAGAGTATGTAATGTTAAATAATTTTATTTTTTAATTTCACTTTCGTTATGGTATTTGTATATCTAGTATATTTTCCCCCTATTTCCAGTTGTATTCAGGGTAAATATATTTGTGTTTAATGTTTATAACAGTCTTTGTTTACCTACATATGTGTATAAAACCAGCCCTTTTCTCTTATTGAATTGCTTTAACCTTTTTATTTTATATCAAAAGTTGGCAAGCTATAGCCTGTGGGCCAGATGTGGTCCTCAGCCTATTTTTGTAAGGCACTTGAGCTGTGTTCTTACATTTTTAAAGAGTTGTTAAAAAATAAAAAAAACAACAACAAAGAAAGACATGTTACAGAAACATATGTGGTCCACAAAGGCTAAAGTACTTACTGTCTGGCCTTTTAGAGGAAAGGTTTGCCAACCACTGTTTTATATGATTTTTAACTCAGTGTCTGATAAATCATAGCTCTTCAGTAACTGTTTTGCCAGGCCACAAACATAGGTAATTTTTAACAGCTTAGTGGAGTGATTCATCTACTACTAGCTAGCTTTAAATATCTATTGGCTATTATGATCACCTTAAATGCAGTAATTTTTTTTTTTTTTTAATTAGAGCATGTGTGCATGGGAGAGAGGCAGAGAGAGAGAGAATCTTATATATATATATATATTTTTTTTTTTTTTTTGAGAGAGAGAGAGAGAGAGAGATTAAGGCAGAGAGAGAGGGGCAGAGAGGGAAACAGAGAATCCCAATCAGGCTCCATGCTGTCAGAGCAGGGCCTAATACTGGGCTCAATCCCACAAACCGTGAGATCATGACTTGAGCTGAATCATGAGTCAGATGCCTAACAGACTGAGCCACCCAAGTGCCCTGAGAGAATCTTAAGCAGGCTCCATGCTCAGTGAGGAGCCCTGTGCAGGGCTCAGTCCCACAACCCTGGGATCATGACCTGAGCTGAAATCAAGAGTCGGATACTCAACCGACTGAGCTACCCAGGCTCCCTGCAATAAATCTTTTTTATTGTATTGTATTGTATTGTATTGTATTTTTTTATGCGTGAGCCGGGAGGGGAAGAGTGAGAGGGGGACAGAGGATCCAAAGCAGGCTCTGTGCTGACAGCAGTGAGCCCAGTGTGGGGCTTGGACTCAAACTGTGACATCATGACCTGAGCTGAAGTTGGATGCTCAACTGAGTGAGCCACCCAGGCACAACATCTTTGTTAAAAGCTAATACCAAAATAAAAGTTGTGCATATATTTAAAGCCCTGATTATGTTCAATATTGTTGGTTTGGGTTTCATTATTCAGTAATTATTAATTATAAACAGAGCTGTATATAACAACAATGAAACACAAGATATCTTGAATAAGACAGCATCTTTAGGTTTCAAAGATAGTTTAGAATTAGGTTGAAAATTTGGCTGTTTCTTCAATCTGCCATAGAAATATTTTTAAAAAATTTTGTAGTTCCTGTATCTGCTATACATAATTATATAGAAAGCATTTTAGAACAGTGTTAACTTTCTGTCTTTTCAAAATGGCGGATGGTCCTTCAGCTGTTGGAAGCCGTGCTGGTTTTTGTTTTATAAATGTGTTGGAAGTTACCATGGCTTAACTTAAGTCATGCATTTGTTTATCAGCTGATAAGACTGTATACATTCCTGCCCAGACTTCTTAACACTGACCTGTGATAATCTCATTTAATCTTTTCATTTTAGAAATAAGGAAAATTACTTCCAAGGAGTGAAGTGACTTGTCTAAAGTTAATAGCTAGCTAGCTAATTAGTTTCCTTGTTCTCAGGGCTGTGTTCACTTAATTTAACAGTTAACCAGATCTCAGGTACCAGATCTTTATTAATATTTTCAGAGAAGAACACATTTATTTCTTTCTATACAAAAGTGGTTCCTGCCTTAGATAAGCTGAATTCCAGCAGTAAATTTTTAGAAAACTTATTTTGAGATAGTTTCAGACTTACATAGAAGTTTCAAATGTAGCACAAAAAATTCCCCTCATCCAGAGTTTCCTTCCAACCATTAATGTCATCTACTGTATCCTCCTTTCTCATTCATTGCATAATCACATACCCATTGTCATTCATCCTTTTTGAAACTAAGAAGTTGCAGATAGTAATGCCCCATCACTTGTACTTCTCAGAAACCAGAACATTCTTGTCAAACCACAGTCAACCCTCCAAGTTTGGAAATCAGTATTGATAACACTGCTGTTCAGTACATGGACCTTATTCACATTTCATCAGTTGCAGTCCATCTGAGAAAATGTGCTCTATTAAACCATCTTGTCATTCTCCTCCAGTCTGGAATATGTCCCCATTCTTTTCTTTTGTGTCTTTGATAGTTTTGTAGAGTATACAGCGTATATTCTAAAGGTTGACCCTCCCAGGGTCCATCTGATGTTTCTTTTTTATTTATTTATTTATTTTTAATATGAAATTTATTGTCAAATTGGTTTCCATACAACACCCAGTGCTCATCCCAACAGGTGTCCTCAGTGCCCATCACCCACTTTCCCCTCCCTCCCACCCCCTGTCAACCCTCAGTTTATTCTCAGTATTTAAGAGTCTCTTATGTTTTGGCTCCCTCCGTCTCTAACCCTTTTTTTTTTTTTTTTCCTTCCCCTCCCCCATGGTCTTCTGGTAAATTTCTCAGGATCCACATAAGAGTGAAAATGTATAGTATCTGACTTTCTCTGTATGACTTATTTCACTTAGCATAACACTCTCCAGTTCCATCCACATTGCTACAAAAGGCCAGATTTCATTCTTTCTCATTGCCAGGTAGTATTCCATTGTGTATATAAACCACAATTTCTTTATCCATTCATCAGTTGATGGACATTTAGGCTCTTTCCATAATCTGGCTGTTGTTGAAAGCGCTGCTGTAAACATTGGGGTACAAGTGCCCCTATGCATCAGCACTCCTATATCCCTTGGGTAAATTCCTAGCAGTGCTATTGCTGGGTCATAGGGTAGATATATTTTTAATTTTTTGAGGAACGTCCACACTGTTTTCCAGAGTGGCTGCACCAGTTTGCATTCCCACCAACAGTGCAAGAGGGTTCCCATTTCTCCACATCCTCTCCAGCATCTGTAGTCTTCTGATTTGTTCATTTTAGCCACTCTGACTGGCATGAGGTGGTATCTGAGTGTGGTTTCGATTTGTATTTCCCTGATGAGGAGCGACGTTGAGCATCTTTTCATGTGCCTGTTGGCCATCTGGATGTCTTTAGAGAAGTGTTCTGCCCATTTCTTCACTGGATTATTTGTTTTTTGGGCGTGGAGTTTGGTGAGTTCATTATAGATTTTGGATACTAGCTCTTTGTCTGATATGTCATTTGCAAATATCTTTTCCCATTCTGTCGGTTGCCTTTTAGTTTTGTTGATTGTTTCCTTTGCAGTACAGAAGGTTTTATCTTGATGAGGTCCCAATAGGTCATTTTTGCTTTTAATTCCCTTGCCTTTGGAGATGTGTCAAGTAAGAAATTGCTGCCGCTGAGGTCAGAGAGGTTTTTCCTGCTTTCTCCTCTAGGGTTTTGATGGTTTCCTGTCTCACATTCAGGTCCTTTATCCATTTTGAGTTTATTTTTGTGAGTGGTATAAGAAAGTGGTCTAGTTTCATTCTTCTGCATGTTGCTGTCCAGTTCTCCCAGCACCATTTGTTAAAGAGACTTTTTTCCCATTGGAAATTCTTTCCTGCCTTGTCAAAGATTAGTTGGCCATACTTTTGTGGGTCCAATTCTGGAGTCTCTATTCTATTCCATTGGTCTATGTGTCTGTTTTTGTGCCAATACCATGCTGTCTTGATGATTACAGCTTTGTAGTAGAGGCTAAAGTCTGGGATTGTGATGCATCCCGCTTTGGTCTTCTTCTTCAATATTACTTTGGCTATTCAGGGTCTTTTGTGGTTCCATACAAATTTTAGGATTGCTTGTTCTAGCGTCGAGAAGAATGCTGGTGCAATTTTGATTGGGATTGCATTGAATGTATAGATTGCTTTGGGTAGTATTGACATTTTAACAATATTCTTCTACTATGAGCATGGAATGTTTTTCCATTTCTTCATATCTTATTCAATTTCCTTCATAAGCTTTCTATAGTTTTCAGCATGGTTAGGTTTATTCCTAGGTATTTTATGATTCTTGGTGCAATTGTGAATGGGATCAGTTTCTTTGTCTTCCTGTTGCTTCATTATTAGTGTATAAGAATGCAACTGATTTTTGTACCTTAATTTTGTATCCTGTGACTTTGCTGAATTCATGTATCAGTTCTAGCAGACTTATGGTGGAGTCTGTTGGGTTTTCCATGTATAATATCATGTCATCTGCAAAAAGTGAAAGCTTGACTTCATTCAATTTCTTGAATTGACTTTATTCAATTTCTTTGCTGGTTATGGGTCTGTTCAAGTTTTCTATTTCTTCCTGTTTGAGTTTTGGAAGTGTGTGGATGCTTAGGAATTTGTCCATTTCTTCCAGGTTGTCCAGTTTGTTGGCATATAATTTTTCATAGTATTCCCTGATAATTGCTTGTATTTCTGAGGGATTGGTTGTAATAATTCCATTTTCATTCATGATTTTATCTATTTGGGTCATCTCCCTTTTCTTTTTGAGAAGCCTGGCTAGAGGTTTATCAATTTTGTTTATTTTTTCAAAAAACCAACTCTTGGTTTCATTGATCTGCTCTACAGATTTTTTAGATTCTGTATTGTGTATTATTTCTCTTCTTCTGTTGGGTTTGGGGTGTCTTTGCTGTTCTGCTTCTATTTCCTTTAGGTGTGCTGTTCAATTTTGTATTGGGGATTTTTCTTGTTTCTTGAGATAGGCCTGGATTGCAATGTATTTTCCTCTCAGGATTGCCTTTCCTGCATCCCAAAGCGTTTGGATTGTTGTATTTTCATTTTCATTTGTTTCCATATATTTTTAATTTCTTCTCTAATAGCCTGGTTGACCTATTCATTCTTTAGTAGGGTGTTCTTTAACCTCCATGCTCTTGGAGGTTTTCTAGACTTTTTCCTGTGGTTAATTTCAAGTTTCATAGCATTGCAGTCTCAAAGTGTGCATGGTATGATCTCAATTCTTTTATACTTATGAAGGGCTGTTTTGTGACCCAGTATGTGACCTATCTTGGAGAATGTTCCATGTGCACTTGAGAAGAAAGTATATTCTGTTGCTTTGGGATGCAGAGTTCTAAATATATCTGTCAAGTCCATCTGATCCAATGTATCATTCAGGGCCCTTGTTTCTTTATTGATCCTGTGTCTACATGATCTATCCATTGTTGTAAGTGGGGTATTAAAGTCTCTTGCAATGACCATATTCTTATCAATAAGGTTGCTTATGTTTGTGATTAATTGTTTTATATATTTGGGGGCTCCCATATTTGGCGCATAGACATTTATAATTGTTAGCTCTTCCTGATGGATAGACCCTGTAATTATTATATAATGCCTTTTTCATTTCTTGTTACAGCCTTTAATTTAAAGTCTAGTTTGTCTGATATAAGTATGGCTATTCCAGCTTTCTTTTGACTTGCAGTAGCATGATAGATAGTTCTCCATCCCCTCACTTTCAATCTGAAGGTGTCCTCAGGTTTAAAATGAGTCTCTTGTAGACAGCAAATAGATGGGTCTTGTTTTTTTATCCATTCTGATACCCTATGTCTTTTGGTTGGAGCATTTAGTCCATTTACATTCAGTGTTATTATTGAAAGATAGGGGTTTAGAGTCATTGTGATGTCTGTAGCTTTCATGCTTGTACTGATGTCTCTGGTACTTTGTGGTCCTTGCAACATTTCACTCACAGAATCCCTCTTAGGATCTCTTGTAGGGCTGGTTTAGTGGTGATGAATTCCTTCAGTTTTTGTTTGTTTGGGAAAATCTTTATCTCTCCTTCTATTCTGAATGACAGACTTGCTGGAGAAAGGATTCTTGGCTGCATATTTTTTCTGTTCATCACATTGAAGATTTCCTGCCATTCCTTTCTGGCCTGCCAAGTTTCAGTAGATAGGTCTGCTACTGCCCTTTATGTGTCTACCTTTGTAAGTTAAGACCTGTTTATCCCTACCTGCTTTCAGAATTCTCTCCTTATCCTTGTATTTTTCCAGTTCCACTATGATATGTCTTGCAGAAGATCGATTCAAATTACGTCTGAAGGGAGTTCTCTGTGCCTCTTGGATTTCAATGCCTGTTTCCTTCCCCAGATCAGGGAAGTTCTCAGCTATGATTTGTTGAAGTACACCTTCAGCCCCTTTCTCTCTTCTTCTTCTGGAATTCCTATGATACGGATATTGTTCCATTTGATTGCATCACTTAGTTCTCAAATTCTCCCCTCATACTCCTGGATTTTTTTATTTCTCATTTTTTCAGCTTCCTCTTTTCCCATAATTTTATCTTCTTTTTTTTAAAATTTTAAAAAATGTTTTTATTTATTTTTGAGACAGAGACAGCATGAGCAAGGGAGGGGCAGAGAGAGAGGGAGACACAGAATCTGAAGCAGGCTCAAGCTCTGAGCTGTCAGCACAGAGCCCAACACGGGGCTTGAACTCACGGACTGTGAGATCATGACCTGAGCTGTAGTCGGACACTTAATTGACTGAGCCACCCAGGCGCCCCACATAATTTCATCTTCTAATTCACCTATTCTTTCCTCTGCCTCTTCAGTCTGTGCTATGGCTGCCTCCATTTTATTTTGTACCTCATTTATAGCATTTTTTAGTTACCCATGACTAGGTTTTAGTCTCTTTATCTCTATAGCAATAGATTCTCTGCTGTCCTCTATGCTTTTTTCAAGCCCAGCGATGAATTTTATGACTATTATTCTAAATTCTTTTTCCATTATGTTGCTTAAATCGTTTTTGATCAATTCGTTAGCTGTCGCTACTTCCTGGAGTTTCTTTTGAGGAGAATTCTTACGTGTCATCATTTTTGGTAGTTCCTGCGGTAGCTCCAAACTGCAGGGCACTTCCCCTGTGCTGTCCAGAGAAACTTGTGTTGGTGGGCGGGCCGCAGTCAGACCCGATGTCTGCCCCCAGCCCACCGTTGGGGCCACAGTCAGACTGGTGTGTACTTTATCTTCCCCTCTCCCAGGGTCAGGACTCACTGTGAAGTGGTGTGGCCTCTGTCTGGGCTACTTGCAGACTGCCAGGCTTGTGGTGCTGCTTCGATGGGATCTGGCATATTAGCTGGGGTGGATCCGCAAGGTGCACAGGGGCGGGAGGGGCAGGTTTAGCTAGCTTTACTGATGGTGGTCCCCTGCAGCACCAGGAGGGAGGCAGGCCCATCAGAGGGATGGATCCACAGAAGCACAGCGTTGGGCATTTGCGCGGTGCAAGCAAGTTTGGTGACAGGAACTGGTTCCTTTTGGAATTTCAGCTGGAGGATGGGAGAGGGAAATGGCGCTTGCCAGCGCCTTTGTTCCCCTGCCAAGCTCAGCTCTGTCTCCCGGGGCTCGACAACTCTCCCTCCCGGTGTTGTCTAGCCCTCCTGCTCTCTGAGCAGAGCTGTTGACTTTTAACATTCCAGATGTTAAGTCCCGCTAGCTGTCAGAACTCACGGACTCTGGCCCCTCTGCTTTTTCAAGGGGCTCTGCCTTGCCTGGTGGGCTGCCCCTCCGCTGCCCCGGCTCCTTCCCATCAGTCCGTGTAGCATGCACCACCTCTCCGCCCTTCCTACCCTCTTCCGTGGGCCTCTTGTCTACGCTTGGCTCCGGAGAGTCCGTTCTGCTAGTCTTCCGGCGGTTTTCTGGGTTATTTAGGCAGATGTGGGTGGAATCTATAGATCAGCAGGATGAGGTGAGCCCAGTGTCCTCCTATGCCGCCATCTTCCTGTTGATGTCTCCCTCCATCTGATGTTTCTTTTAGGACCAGATTCAGGTAATGATCTTGGTAGGAATACTACAAAAATTATACTGTGTTTTTCATGCACTGCATCGTGGGGCACACAGAGTTAACTGCTACTAGAGATCTTAAATTTGATCATCTAGTCCTGTTGTTCTCTGTCAGGTTTCTCCACTGTGAGCCATCGTTTTCTTCTTTGATTAGTATTTCATCAGGGGAGATATCCCAGTATTACATCACTGTCTTGTTCATCCAGTCACTATTCACATTGTCAATTCCATTGTTTACAACCACCACAATGATGACTTTTCTGTTCCATCACTCCTTCTACATTTCTAAGTTGGCATTCTACAGTAAGGAAGAGTTTTCCCTTCTTCCCCTATTTGTTTACTAATTTATTAATTTATATTTTTATGGAGTGCTTAATTTATACTTTTATGGATGCTTGTATTATTCACTGGGCTATAATTTATTATTGTCACTATTTTGTTGTTCAAATTGTCTCAGATTTGATCAGTGGGAGTTACTTTGAGGTGGTTCCTCTGTCCTTTTGAAATATTCCCATTAGTTTTTGTGTACTTATTATTTTTTTGGCATTTCTGACTGCCCACTATTTTGTTGTTTTGTATTTAATTATAATTCAAGTTGAATGTGCTTAAGAATATCTTTTGTAGTTCTTTTATTTATTCCTTTCTCTTTATACAAAATTAAATTGGAGGTACTTTTAAGTATTTTTAATATTTCTAAAGACCTTACAAATGGACATTGGATATTTTTTTCAGTGACTTCTCAATTTTAATAATTTTCAACAATGAGAAATTTCCAAATGCATATAACCAAAGGGATATTTTAGAAGTAGAAAAGGGATACATGCTTTTATCACATTTTTTTTTTTTTACCCTAGATGTTTATCAAGGGAAAGCTCTCATCTAGGTATGTGTCTGATGCACACATGGGAAGACTACTATGGTATTTACTTCCCTGACTTTATCTCTCAAGAAATTTATGTCCATGTTCTCTAATGTTCATAATTAGGCTTCTGTTGTTTTACCCTCCCTGTACTTTTTTTTTCTTTCTATTTTTACTTTTATTTGCATTTATTTTATGCAGAATTTACTCCTGGGACATAATTTTTTGTTTCTTCTTAAAAAGATTTTTTTTTAAATGTTTATTCATTTTTGAGAGACATAGAATGCAAGTGGGGATGGGGCATAGAGAGAGAGGGAGACACAGAATCTGAAGCAGGCTCCAGGCTCTGAGCTGTCTGCACAGAGCCCGATGCAGGGCTTGAACTCATGAACCATGAGATCATGGCCTGAGCCGAAGTTGGTTGCCTAACTGACTGAGCCACCCAGGTGCCCCTTCTTCAGTTTCTTCTGGGGTATATTTTTGTTCTGTGCAACCTCCTCTTCTGGTTTGGGAACAGTCTGCTCTTTTTCAGTAAGGATTATCTCACTGAAAAGAGATCATCTCACTGAAAGTGTGGCAGGGAGAGCTCACGTATGGGTTAATCTGACTGTGAGCCCTGTAAGTTCCATGCCACATCTTGGGGGCTTTGTTCAGCTAGATATGCTCAATGACCAGAAAATCTGCATCTAAACCCTTAAACTCAGCATTACTCTCTGCATTTTTAAGCATGTGCAATAAAAATTCGGCTCTCTTTTTAGGCCACTGACCCTGTGTGCAGCCCCACTCTCTGGCCTGGGCACACCTACCACTCTGCCATTGTAGCAATGGAATGGCACACATTGCTTCTGCAAAGTGACATCCTTCAAATACTCGGTGGCTTTTCAGATATGCAAACCCTTGATGGCCTGGGAAGTTTCACATGTGTTCTTAAAGTGAACATGATGATTTGAACCTCTTGATTTGCATGATTTTGTGGGGGTTTTTTGGGTCAAGTGAATAGAAAACCATTCTCAGAGGTCACCTCAGGCTGCATCTGGGAAGAGGAAGATCTCCTTCTCTTTAGCCTAAAGTGACCTTACTAATGAAATATTATTATTACTGTTAACTTATTAATGAACTTAGTTTGTCTTGTGTTGGGAAATAAATTATTTTTACTTCTGTACTATATGTCATCCAAAATCTTTGTTCTTTTTAAAATAGCACAATATTATGGTGAATTTAAGACTAAAATCATCTAGAAATGTTTGAAATAATGTTCTTGGTTCCAAATTAAACAATTTAGAATTTGTTTGGTTATATTGTATTGACAATATAGCTTTTTAAGAATAAAGATTTCATTTTAAAAAGTCAGGTTTTTTTTTATTTTTTTAACGTTTTATTTATTTTTGAAACAGGGAGAGACAGAACATGAACGGGGGAGGGTCAGAGAGAGAGGGAGGCACAGAATCTGAAACAGGCTCCAGGCTCTGAGCTGTCAGCACAGAGCCCGACGCGGGGCTCGAACTCACGGACCATGAGATTATGACCTGAGCCGAAGTCGGCCGCTTAACCGACTAAGCCACCCAGGTGCCCCAAAGATTTCATTTTAAAATACATTAGCACAGATTAATTTTATTTTTTTTATTTTTATTAAAAAAATTTTTTTTAAATGTCTTTATTTATTTTTGAAAGAGACAGAGCATGAGTCGGGGAGGAGCAGAGAGAGAGGGAGACACAGAATTCGAAGCAGGCTCCAGGCTCTGAGCTGTCAGCATAGAGCCCGATGTGGGGCTCGAACTCACTGTGAGATCATGACCTGAGCTGAAGCCCGACAGTCAACTGAATGAGCCACCCAGGTGCCCCGAGCACAGCTTAATTTTAAAATGTTTGTATTTTTGGTCTATTGAATATAGGCTTTTAGTTCTACTGAATTCATTTACTCAATCAAATTCTGTTACATGATTCAAGTTTAAAAATAAGAATTACATATTATAATCAAGTTCAGGCATTACTCTTTAAATCCAGGGCATTTTATTTATTTTATTTTATTTTATTTATTTATTTATTTTTTTAATTTTATTTTTTTTAACGTTTATTTATTTTTGAGACAGAGAGAGACACAGCATGAACGGGCGAGGGGCAGAGAGAGAGGGAGACACAGAATCCGAAGCAGGCTCCAGGCTCTGAGCCATCAGCCCAGAGCCCGACGTGGGGCTCAAAGTCACGGACCGCGAGATCGTGACCTGAGCTGAAGTCGGATGCTTTAACCGACTGAGCCACCCAGGCGCCCCAAAATCCAGGGCATTTTAAAAGTATAAGACATGATAAAAATAAAGTACTACCTTTGAAAGTTTAATTATTTGCAAGGAATTGTCAGAGCTGATGATTGAAAAAGGATTTTCCATTTGCAGTGAAGAAATTGCTACTCAACAGACTGGCTGTATTTCCTTGGGTATAGTTTTTCCCCCACTCTAGCATGTCGGATTTTTTGCCAGCATCAAGATGCTCTGTACACTTCGTATCTTTTCACCTTTGTTTATTCTGTGCCCATTGCTTGATAAACCATTTCTTCTTTCCTCTGCTGATAAAATTCTAGTAATCTTTCAAGGTCTGACTTAACTGTCACTATCTCTGAGATACTTTTC
The DNA here is from genome assembly GCF_018350195.1 of Panthera tigris. Lineage (NCBI taxonomy): Eukaryota > Metazoa > Chordata > Mammalia > Carnivora > Felidae > Panthera > Panthera tigris. Next base: position 112,765,922 of record NC_056664.1, read on the forward strand.
TAACCCTTCTTAGTAGAATTAATCTTTCATCTGTGCTCTCGGTAGTTTATTCTTATCACTCTTAGAGACTGACCACATAAAATTACTGTAAACTGTTGGTATTTATGGGTTTATTATTCAGAGTTGCAGCTACTTGCAAGTGACCCCGAAGATCTATGTCATTAATATCGTTTGGATGACATAACGTCAACTCATGTGTGTTTGATATTCTAGGAATTGCTAAGCTACAGAGTTCAGCTGTTTGCTCAGACTTTATGTCTCCATATTGTGTTGTTTTCTTACTGGCATTACACACAGATAACTTTCTTGAGGTGATCACAAACTGCATTTCTTTGTAAAAGATGCCCTTTAATAGAAATCCCGCTGCTAATGCTTGTGATAAAAATTTTGATAAAGTAAAGAAGCTTTATAAAGTATGCCCCAATGTAGGATTTGGGGATACATTTTTCTTCCCAGTTTTACTGAAGAAATAATTGATATATGTCACTGTATAATTTTAAGGCATATAGCCTGATGGCTTGCTTTATATTGGGAATAAACAGTAACTCTAGTAAAATGAGTTTTGGAGTGGCTCAGAGCAGCAAAGAAAACATGTTTTTCATCTCTTAACTAGGAAACAAGAAAACGTGATACCTTGAGCTATTTTCAGTGAGTGCTCTAATCAGTGCAAAATCTGTTTCTCAAATGGGAGGTGAAATTGTAGTGACATTTGGAAATAGCTTAAGGCATGAAGATTCATAGGAAAATGAGTGTCATGATTTATGGAAAAGCTAGGGGCCTATGCACAGTTGGTTTTGCTTTTAAAAAAATAATGTGTTATAATTTGTATATCATGAAAGTCACCTTTTTGCAGTTTACAACTCCATGGTTTTTAGTACATCCACAAAGTTGTGCAACCATCACCACTTTCTAATCCCAGAACATTTGTATCACCCCTAAAGAAACCCCATATACATAAGCAGTCACCACTATTTCTGCCCCTGGCAACCACTTATCTACCTCTGTGGACTTGTCTATTGTGGCTGATTTAGGTTTTAAATAGATGTTTGGATTGTAGGGGTATAGTAATAGAAATGAAACGAAGATAGCATACCATACTATCATAATAACCCAGGCATAGTACAGATTTATGGCTTCTATTTAACACTTTGCAAACAGTTCATTGAAGTATGTTGGTATAAAATATATTAGTAAATCTATAGTAAAGAATTTTAGGGGGTACCTGTGTGGCTCAGTCAGTTTAAGTGTCTCTTGATTTTGTCTCAGGTTGTAATTTCATGGTTCATAAGATGGAGCCCTGTGTCAGTCTCTGTGCTGACAGCACGGAGCCTGTTTGGGGTTCTCTCTGTCCCTCTTTGCCCCTCCCCTGCTCACATGCATTCTTTCGAAGTAAGTAAATAAACATTAAAAAAAAAAAGAATTTTTTGTTGATATTTTAAAATTCTTAGCATGGTATTTTGGGAGTATACAGCTAAATTGGTCCTAGTATAACAGGGTAGTGATTCAAGGCGAGCTTGTTAATGGGGCGGGGCGCCTGAGTGGCTCAGTCGGTTAAGAGTCCCGACTTCAGCTCAGATCATGATCTCACGGTTTGTGGGTTCAAGCCCTGCGTTGGGCTCTGGGCTGACAACTCAGAGCTTGGAGCCCACTTCGGATTCTGTGTCTCCCTCTGTCTGCCCCTCTGCTGATTGTACTCTATCTCTCACAAATTGTCTCAAAAATAAACATTAAAAAAAAAATTAAAAAAACGAGCTTGTTAATGATAATGATAACCCAAATGACGTTCTTTCATGCTTAAACTTAAAGATCAAGTCAAAAAGGGTAATATAAAACACATAACTATGTTTTTCTGCTCTTAAGCCAAAGGCCTGGTGACTTAGTTTCACAAGCTTAGCATCATTCGTGTCATCAGTATTAGTTAAAATTGTATTGGTTTTGCAGTTTTGATTTGTAAATTTGTTTTGGTTTTATAGGTGTTTAAAGAATGTAAGCATATGGACTTTATATCTAACTTATGCTTATATATCTTTAAGTTACATTTTAATAAGAATACTTTAAGTTAACTCTGCCAGGAAATAAGATTTTTTTCCTTTAAAAAAAGGTACATAACTAAGTTTGACATACTATTTTAGACATCTACAAACTCTGCTTTTTCAAGCTTAAGGTAAAGGCTATTTTTTTTTTTTTTTCTGTTAACCATGGTGTAGAATGTATGTCTCCATATCATAAATGCTTTGTATGAAGACTCCCAAACTTGATATTAACTAATCTTAGGAGAAAGACAACATTTCTGACTAGATAGTGAACTTTAGAGAATTGTTAGATCAGGCAAAATGTGAAATGGTCATTACCTACTGGAGAGCTCTAAGGAAGGATGCAGAGAATGACTTCAAGGGAATTCCTTCCACTGATAATACAGTGAAGTGCATTATGAATGTTGCTTTGTAAGTGGGTGATGAAGGTTTTGAGCATGTGGTTGAGGTAATGAGGGAGAGCTCATTGAAGGTCAGAGGGACTAGAGAAGTCAATAAAAGAGTGGTAGTGAAGACCATGTTGATGCATTGGAATGGGCTAGCTGAGATGGTGTCCTTTATGGGAAGTGCTAATTGGCACCTTTCCCACTTTGGACCAGAACTTGAAAATTTCCCATATAATAAATGTTTGCAGAGGTTATCTAGAAAGGCAAAAGATTTGCAAAGGAAAAATAAAAACTAGGCATCACAGTGTTCTTAATGGTACCCATACCTAATGAGTGCCTCCCCTGCTGTTCTTCAGCATTCTTCCATAGCTGTTTCCCCCTCATCTGTCACCTGTTTCTTCTGCCAAGAGTGATGCCAACAACCTGTCAGATGGTTCAGAACTACTGCTGCCTGACTATCCTGCTTTCTAGGTGTCATCACCTCCATACACGTGGTACCTGGGCTGCATAGCAGCAATCACCACTGCTCATTATTGTGGCTTTGATTTCTTCCATGGTTAAGGTGACCATGTGGTGCTTATTTTATTGCTAGTTTATTTGAATAATCTTACAAATAACTTTTCCTGTATTTACAAAGGTAATAGAGATCTCAAGATGCCATTAAAATTTTGCAGGAGCACTTCATTTTATAGGGAAAATATATGCCGAGTAGACTTTATTCTTTGGGAATTCATAAAAATCTCCAGATGAGTCAGTCCCTCATGCATATCAAGGGATTGTTTGTTACAGAATATATTTCTGTCTTATGTGCTCTTGTGGGACCCTTTAGGGTGGAATCCTTGTCTTGTTAACGTCAAATCGTTAAATGCTTTGTGTTCTTCTGTAAAACATTCTTTCACTGTCTCTTAGTCTCAGTCCACAGGTAAAAAAAAAAATTAAACTGCTTTTTTCAGATGTAATATTAAAGTACTTTGTAAAATGTTTGTTTATGGATTATATAGTCAGTATATGTAAAATAAAATATGTAGAGCGTGGAGTGGGAGGACATCCATACCACAGTGGATAACCCCGTGACGATCCTGTGTGGGGTGCACATATGAGTGTTCCTAAAAGTCAGCTGTGCTTTCTTCAGATACACTGAGGAGATGGTACCCTGGCACCCTTGCCTGCAACTCATTAGCAACTGTGAGCAGAAGCTTTCCAGTCACACATCAAGGCGCTTGATAACCATGGAAAAGGTGAAGACATTTGAGGTAAATTATCCTAGTATTTTTTGGATAAATTCTGGAAGAATCCAAAAGAGAATTTTCTAGTTTTCCTGTAATTGAGTTTGAAGTTCAAGAGTTTTGTGACATTTGGTGAGATTTAGAGGGTAGGAATTGGATATAGAAGTTAAATAGCAGAGTAGAAATAGAAGTTGACTTTAACTTCTCATCTTTGTCACGAATGCAGTTAAACAAAGAAAAACAGCACACTTAATTAAACAACTATTGTCTAACTAGCAATCTACTAGTTACCGTTTTTCCTCCAAAGCAGAACCTACTTGATTGAAGACTATTCTGCAAAGAAAAAGTCACTTTATATAATGGACAAAGTCATTTTCTCTCATCTGTTAGGACTCAATGCATGTGCTCTTTCTGACACACACACACACACACACACACACACACACACACACACACACACACACTTCTTGAGAAGAACAAAACATCTGTTATTTCATATCCAGATCAGAATTGATATGAATAATGCCTCATAATGAAGCTTAATTAAATCTACAACATGCTCCTTCAGCTATACTTATCTGGATTGACAACCACAGCTTTCCCAAATTCACTAACCTTGAGTGTGTCCCATCTTTGTTTTTGATCTGTACAATAAGCAGGAAAGAACAGTGTTACTGCCCGAAGATTTTGTCATACTCACCTCTACTCTGCATTTGATTTTTTTCATCTGATTTACAGCTTATGGATTCTTTCACAGTAATGAAAACTAATATTTGTAAAGTGCTTTTTGAATATATTATTATAGACTTCTTGTTTTTGTCCTTTGTCCTTTTAATTTCCATTTGCTATCTGTCTCTAATTTAGACTCTTACTATCATATACCTCGTTTGTTCTGGTTGTTTCCTAAATTATCTTTTCCAATTTTCACACCTCTAGTTCTTAACTGTTAAATGACTTTCTAAAACACTGCATCCATTATGTTACTTCTTTATGCACAAACTTTAGTGATTTATTTTAATTACTAAAAAAGATTCAGTGTGACATAAAGTTTCTTCATTAATCAGGCTTCAGTATCGGGGCATTTCAGAAAGTGAAGTTATTTATGTATATAAATAGTTGATTTGTGTTCACTCAGGAACGGGGTTGTATGTGTGTGTTTACATACATATATATGTATAGGTAAATGCGATATAATTAATATAAGTGGTTGTCTTTTTTTTTAAATGTTTGTTTATTTTTGAGACAGAGAGAGACAGAGCATGAATGGGGGAGGGTCAGAGAGAGAGACACAGAATCTGAAACAGGCTCCAGGCTCCGAGCTGTCAGCACAGAGCCCGACGCGGGGCTCGAACTCACAGACCGTGAGATCATGACCTGAGCCGAAGTCGGCCGCTTAACCGACTGAGCCCCCCAGGCGCCCCTAAGTGGTTGTCATTTTTAAAACAACAATTTTATATTGAAAAGATAGATATTCTTGGGGTGGCATCTTGTACTTATTATATTTATGTTGTACTTATTCAGCATATTCTTGAAATTTTTAGATTTACATTTAAAGAAATAATATTAAACAGTTATTTTGCTATATAGTGACACTTTGCTTTTCTTTGAATTTTATTACTGGACTTTGGTGCTCACATTTTATAGCAGACCCATCACCTAATTGTTGTTTTTTGGAAATCAAATCCTGTTCCAAGATTGATGATCTACCATTGAATATTTAAAACATTAGGCAGATTCAGAAATTCTAAAAGAGGGGTTTCCATATTGTTTGGCACAATGACAACATTCCTAAGTGACAGTTTTTGATGGGTAAAATGTATTTGGATATACAATAGAAATCCTCTTAACCAACCTCCATCGCAAACTCCGTTGATTGTCTAATACTGGCCATTTTTGTCCTAAAACACCAGCACCTATGCCTGTAACATGTTGCATACTTCCAGCTGGTGAGTTGCTTGATCTCTACTGTATCTCTATGCTTCTGTACCTACCAGCTGAGTTGCCTGTATTCCATGAGCCAGTTGTGTTTGTTTTGTGAGTTGTTTATGCTGGTTATATTTGTTATGGTAATTATGTGATGTAATTAAATGCTAGTTATTCCAGTGAAGTGTGAGTGTGAGAATAAAGTCATTTCTATAAAAGCTAAGTGGAATACTTTAGAAAGATGGGATAAAGTGAGTTGCTAAATAAAACTCTTGGACTGGGAATGGGTGAGATGAGAATAAAAGGTTAGTAAAAAGCTATCCGAATCTAGGTTTCTGTACCCAGATTGCTTTGTAAGAGTCTTTAAGTTCTTGCATCATTTTACAGAAGCCAAAACTGGAAATCTTGGTAGGAAATCTTTGATTCTATATCAAAAGATTGATAAATGAATATACAGTTTTTCAAGTTAAGATATTCAGTATATTTACAGAACATTTTTATTTTTTTCCTGCTTTTACCAACTTTTTCAGTGAACTATGTGTTAGTCTGCTTGGGCTGATATAGCAGAATTCCACAGACTGAGGGGCTTAAATAACTGAAGTTTATTTTCTCGGTTCTGGAGGCTGGAAGTCTGAGGTCAAGGTGCCAGCGGGTTTGGTTTCTGATGATGCCTGTCTTGCTGGGCTGCAGACAGCCTCCTTCTTGCTGTATCCACTGTGTGTGTATATTCTTGGTGTCTGTCTCTACTTACAGGGACATCGGCCCTGTTGGGTTAGGACCCTACCCTTCCCATGTCCTTTAACTTTAATCATCTCCTTTAAGGCCCAGTCTCCAACTACAGTTATTCTGGGAGTAAGGGCTTTAGTATATGAGCCCTTATGAGTTTGGGGGGGCACAATTCCGTCCATAACTAACAGTTACTAGTATCTATCACAGTGAATAAAATGCCTGTTGCATGTTAGAGTCTGCTTTTTTCACGCTGTCTCAGTCAGTTCTCATGTATATGTTTGTCTTTTAGTATTTTGAGGGAAGTAAGGCGTTTGATAAATTAGTAACACTGCAGCTCTTAGAAATTACAGCACTTAATGTAATTATTTGAGTTACTAATTATAGTAATAGTAACTAACATTTATGTGCCAGGCACATGAGTAATACATGTAAAAAATAGAAATATTATCTGTGGATTTTATAGTTGTAAGTCTTGATGTTAGGAAGTAAAATGAATGACATCAGCATTCTTTTTGGCCTCCATAAATAGTACTTGGACCATATAATGGTTATGATGGCCTGAAACGTCAGAGGAAAATATAGAGAAAGGATTCTTTAATCATTAATGGGGTCACATAATAAACCAGTCATTTCTGTCTTTTTTTTTTCTTTTTCTTTTGACTTGTTTTGTTTTTTTAAATTTACATTCGAATTAGTTAGCAATGCAAATTAGTGCAACAATGATTTCAGGGGTAGATTCCTTAGTGCCCCCTATTCATTTAGCCCATCCCCTCTTCCACAATCCCTCCCGTAACCCTCAGTTTGTTCTCCATATTTATGAGTCTCTTCTGTTTTGTCCCCCTCCCTGTTTTTATATTATTTTGTTTCCCTTCCCTTATGTTCATCTGTTTTGTCTCTTAAAGCCCTCATATGAGTGAAGTCATGTGATTTTTGTCTTTCTCTGACTGACTAATTTCACTTAGCATAATACCCTCCAGTTCCATCCACGTAGTTGCAAATGGCAAGATTTCATTCTTTGTGATTGCCGAGTAATACTCCATTGTATATATATACCACACCTTCTTTATCCATTCATCCATCGATGGACATGTGGGCTCTTTCCATACTTTGGCTATTGTCGATAGTGCTGCTATAAACATGGGGTTGCATGTGTCCCTTTGAAACAGCACACCTGTATCCCGTGGATAAATGCCTAGTAGTGCAATTGCTGGGTCGTAGGGTAGTTCTATTTTTAGTTTTTTGAGGAACCTCCATACTGTTTTCCAGAGTGGCTGCACCAGCTTGCATTCCTATCTTTTTTTTTAAATGTTCTTTTTCTTTTTTTTCTTTTATTTAAATTTATTTACTTATTTTTGAGACAGAAAGAAAGAGAGAGCAAGCACAGGAGGGGCAGAGAGAGAGAATCCTAAGGTGATAGTGCAGAGCCCGATGCAGGGCTTGAACCCACAAACTGTGAGATCATGACCTGAGCTGAAACCAAGAGCTGAAACCATTTAACCGACTGAACCACCCAGGTGCCCCACCAGTCATTTCTATCTTAATGGCAAAATTGAGACCTGTTGTCAACAATGTCACATTTGCTTTCCTGTAAGTTTAATTTATTTAAGAAAATCTTTTTTCCAGTATTTTTTATCAGATTTATAATATTTCTCTAAGCAGTTTATTTGATGCTTGGAAGAAGAAATAAAGAATGATCTAAGGATGTTTCTGACAATCTTCTACATAAAAATGATAAATAAAGGCACTCACCTTAGATATTTTTAAACCTATAAAGGCAGTGTTAATTTTTGTTTGGTTGTTTTTATTATTTTACTCTTGTCCTTTCCAAATTTATTTAAAAAAATAAGGGAAAAGCCTAATGCTCAAGTAATTTTTTGAAAGTCTTCATTTTATTTATTTTTGAAAATGTTTCCTTATTTTGAGAGAGAGCATGTGTACATGTGAGTGTGGGAGTGGAGAAAGAGAATCCCAAGCAGGCTCACACTGTCAGCACAGACCCTGACACAGGGCTCGAACTTGTGACCTGAGCCGAAATCAAGAGTCAGATGCCTAACCAGCTGAGCCACTCAGGTGCCTTGAAGCAGTCTTCACTTCATAAGATCAAATTTGATCAGTGAGTTTTCACTCGTATGCAGTGTACTGTAACTGAAAATACTTTGTCATGTTAAATTAATCATTTGGTTTTTAATTAATCACTTCATTTCTACGTTCTGTTTGTACGAAGAGGACTGTGTATAATTGCAGCAAGATCCTAGTCCTTTATAATGCAAGTGATGACATAAAATTGTCAAACTGTTCTCATATGCATCTAACAAATTATTCTCAGTCTTGTTCAGCGTTGTTGATTTTGGCAATGAAAGACTTAATTTTAGATTTTTACACTCTTGTGTACTGTCTCTCTGTGTTTTTGGTTTGTCACTTGTTAGGTTTAACCTCAGTTTAACTTTTGGCCTACTTAATACATTTTGTTATAAAGTGTTCTCCCTCTCCCCTTTTAGAATGTAAACAAGTTATAAATGCAAAAACTGTCTAAAGAATGTGGGTATTTTATAAAACTTTGTGTCTTTTCATTATTGACTATAGTTTTTAGACTTGCTTATTGGGCATTAGTAACAAAGAAGAAAATTTTCGTTGCCCATATTAATGAAGATGTCTGATAAGAGAAGCCATTATTCCCAGTTGATATATTCTGAAAGGGTGTGTGTATATATGTGTGTTTATATATACGTGTATATATACATTTATGTACGTATATATACATATATATACATATACATACTTGCATGTATCTATAAACACATACGTATATACAACACTTTTATGCTGCTTATTGTTTACAAAACTTTCAGATCCATTTAAGCACATTATTTTGCTAATTTTAGAGACTGGGAAGTGGCCCAGTTGAGACCAAAACTCCTCTTTGTACTTGAAATTCTTTGTCCTTTGTTATGCATCATGTTGCCTCTTTACCAAAACATGTTTCTACCTTTGGAATATGCTAAGGTTAAAAGGCAAGTACTATTGGGTGGCATATTTCTAGTTTCTTTTAAAGATCACTTTTCCTTACTGTTCATGGGGCCATGGTAGAATGTGATTTGTTTTACTAGAACTCATTTTTCCTGTTGATCCAGCATGTAGTCGATGCTGCAATATATAGTTGTGGTCACAGTGGCTGCTTCTATAAAACATTTTTCTCATACAAAACTCATTAGGAAAAGAATGCTGATTTTCAGACATGTCCAGAGCGGACCAGTGTAATAGCAGTGTCATAGTTATATCTTCAGTGAAAGTCACCTGTAACAGCACACTGTCCACCTTTTCTACCAGTATACTTGGACAGATGAAAGAGTACCCAAGTAGCCCATTTTGAGACTTCCTTGAAATCTTTTCTTAAACATGCAGGTTTTAAAGTCTATTCTATAGTATGTTTAAGTGTAAAAAAAAGAGTATCTTAAGTTGCCTTTGCACTAAATGGGCCATCAGGTGCCCTGTTTGTTTTGTGGTTTCTTTACCTGACATGATTGATACCTTATAGTGATTTGGGAAGTACTGAAGTATAGATAAGTTGAATTCTAGATATTATATGGACACTAGTTTAGACTAAAGTTATGTATATCAGCTGTAATTTTACAGTTAGCGAGTATAATTCTGATGATTTAAAATAGGGAATGTTGGGAGGTCATAGTGACAGGTGCTGAGGGTTAATGTTCATTTTTTAAATTTTGGATTGAATGAAGAGTCCACTAACAGGAAGCTGATGAATGCTTCATTAATCAGAATGGAGGGTGGCCAAAACTGAGGGACCTAAGTACCAAGAAATTTTGAAGCTATGGAGAGAGAACCACTAATATAACATGTTTTAAATGAGGAAGGAAGGGAAGAGACACCAAGGTCACTTCTTTGAGAAAATGACTTAGGGATGGCTTGAAGTAGAAGAAATTAGTCTTTGCCATAAGTAGTCTACATATTAGAATGATTAATAGTGTTGCTAATCATAAACTGGTGTTTTGCTGACATAATGCTTGTGCATATTTTGTTATGCTTTATCTGTTCTCAGGATTAGTGCCGTTAGTTGTTTTGGCAGCTCTTTGAATTAAAGATGGTTTCACTGGGCTGGCCTTTCTTTCTGAAATATTTTAGGTTTTTTTTTTTTTTTTTTCTATCTCATGCCAGGAAAGTGGATATTTTCCTTTTGATTAGAGCTATGAAAAATTAGAGATTAGGTGTGAAGTATTTCAATCATATAATGCTTGGTAGAAAGGAGACACTACTTCATTTATCAGTGGGAAAAATAAGACCAGGTGACACTGGTAATTAGAATCTGGTAAGAATCTGGCAGTTAGACATGAACTTTAAGTCTGTATTAATAAGATACAGTGTTCATTGCCATCAAATGCATATGTAAGAGAGGGGTGGGGGGAGAAAGACCAAGAAAGAAGAGTCTTTTTAAAAATTATTTTTTGTAGTAAGAAGGAAACTATTTGGGTTATCTATAAATTATGTTTTGACTTGGTGTTTGAAGAAGGCTTGTAAAAGTAGATAAAAGCCTGGTGATGCTGCATGTCATGTTGAATTAAGTTTTAAGGACGATGGTCATCTATGTATCTCATGTTATCTTGTTCTGAATGACTTACGTTAGTTGCTAATGGTACTTTTCCTTGAATTTAAATGTTAAAGGTCATCATTTGATTTTTTTTCTTCTCTACTTCTGCAAGTAAGTGATTTTGCCAAACAAACTGGATATTTTGTTAATACTCTCATAATGGTTTTAAATTGTTTCTGGTAAACCAAGAAAAAGCAAAAATTTATCCCCTACCTGCTCCAGGAAGGTAATCATTTAAGATATCTGGATTCTAGGATATGTCTCTTTTATTTGCAGGAAAAAGCAGTTCTCTAAAGGTAGAGAGAGCATCTGCCATTATGCTCTGACTGTAATGATCATATTTTCAAGCTATGACAGTAAAACAGTTTTTAACATACTGATATTATATTATAGAATCTTAGCGATCAGTTGCAAAATACAATCTGGGAGTCCTAAGGTATGAATGGTTTAGGGAAATGGGAAATTTATGTGTGGAATCTGCATGATCCTCTGGCTTCCTTTAAAATTGGTGAATGGCAATTATAGTTGGTATTTTGTGTGTGTGTGTGTGTGTGTGTGTGTATTTTTTATCCTCTATTATATGCGTAACTTAGAATTATCTTCCTAGTGGTTTTCAAATTCAAACATGAACATACATCTTCTTCCCTCCCCATGACCCACGAGGAATACAACTGTGAGATTTTCAACATATTTTTTTGCCTAAAACCTTAGTGTGCAGTTTAATGAGTAATTATAAAGTGAACATCTGTGTAACCACCACCAAGGTTAGGGTTAAACAGCAGTCAGCACCTCTATTTCTGATCCTAAACACCTCGCTTGCAGGTATAACCACTAATCTGACTAGTATGGTAATCACTTTCTTGCTTTCCATCATACTATCACTAGTATTGAAATGATCCATAAGCCAAGTAATTTTGCTTTTTTTTTGATCTTTACATAAATGCATATGTATTTTTGTTAATTTTTCTCATAATGTCTTGTGACAATTTAAAAAAGTCAACTAGGAGAAGAATAGTCTCCAGTTTAAAGTGGAAGAGTATGTGTGTGCATGCCAATGCATATTTTGCTCTATTTTTCATCCTTTGCTACTGACTTACTTAGTTTTTATTAAGTATTTTAGATATAGTAACTAGTAAGTTGTCATAACATTTTTATCTGGTGTGTTGGCCCTGTATTATTTTAACATTCGAAGTTAAGTTTTGAATTTTATAAAGTTAATGTATTTTTAGTGGTAGGCATGTAGAAACTACTTAGAGACTCCTAGGTGGCTCAGTTGGTTAGGTGTCCAACTTTGGCTCAGATCATGATCTCGCAGTTCACAAGTTTGAGCCCCATGTCAGCCTCTGTGCTGACAGCTCAGAGCCTGGAGCCTGCTTTGGATTCTGTGTCTCCCTCTCTCTCTGCCCCTCCCCTGCTCATACTCTGTCTCTCTCTCTTTGTCTCAGAAATAAATAAACATTAAACAGTTTTTTTAAATAAAAAAAAGTACATATAGGGCTGTATCATCCTAATAGCTTAAATATCCATGATGGTCTTCTTACAGTTAGAAAGAAGTTATGTGTTGAGTGCCGGATATCAAAGTTGAATCATTAAATGTTACTCATTTTCAGAACTCAGTGAATATTTTAATATGCATTAAAGTATTTTAATAGACTTTAGGTAACTTAATATCTTGCAAAGTAATGAAATTTTTTACAAGTACAGATTATATATGAATACCTAATTTAGGGATGAAGATTTCCAACCTTACCTTGTTCCCATTAAGAATAATGTTAGAGGTTTTCCTTAATAGTATTGGATGCCAGACTTTTGACCTGCTTGTCCTTGGTTTGGAAATGGCCTAGTGCTGTTTATAGTTGTATAACTTTAGCACAAGTGGTTTCTATAGCTACTGTCCAGTACCAGATGTAGAACAGTGGGAAGCTTTGATAAGGGGAGCAGGATTTTTAAACAAAAGCCGGACATGGGTAATTACCCCGAAGCTGAACTGAGGCCTGTTAGATTCAACACTGTCATTTACCTTTCATTTCACTCTACTGATTACAAGAAAGGAAATCTACCCAATGTTTTTCTCTTCCATCTCTTTGCTTTCTTCCTCTCACCTTATGTAAGAATGTGTATCATAGCTTTAATCTGTTTCAGGAATACACGAGTGAGTCTTTCTTGACAAAATCAGATGAGCATTGTTAGTTTGGTGGCTTTCACTATGATGACAGCATTGTTGGTTTTCACTTATCATAGAATAAGTTTCATAAGCCATTTGTACTCTGTTGTTTGCAATGAAACTGCTGTTTTGTATAAACTACTGTCACTCTGAGAATATAAATGGTTTAAGGTTAATACTAGTGAGGTAGAAGAAATCATTATCTCATTATCAGGAACTGTCAGTAAGTAAAAGGACAACTTGAACCTAACCTGTAATTATAAGAGAAGCCATTTGGATTCCTTCTGAATGGCTGTAGAACTTCTGCAATTTCATCTCCAAACTCACACTTTTCTAGGGGAAATCCCTTATTTTTAAATGGTAATTTTATACATTGATGATTACCTCTCAGATATTTTCATCAAAGTTTGGGGGTTTCTATAAAAGTAACTCTTTTGGCAGTAAAAGGACACAGTGAGAGAGAACTTTGGCTTTACTCAGAATGTGGATGGGGATGGTGTGAGAGGTAAAGTTAGGGGATTGTTTATAGTAGAGGATGGTGGGGCAAGGAAGTTGAAGAAACTCATGCCTGATGACTCATTGTTTCTCTGTAAAGGAGGTTTTAAGTTTTTGCTGGGAGTGAATAAACATAGTAATCTAAGGTCTTGAGGACAGGTGAAATTTTGGAAAAGGTGCTGTCAGAAATTAGTAAGAAAACTGTGCCTTTTAATGATTTTTATATTCATGTACTTCTCATATTTTTGTATGTTTTCTTTTCTGGACTTGATTACATGTTCCCTAAGGGGAAAGCCCTGGCTTTCATCACTTGGCCTGTGTTTATGGGACCATTTGTGTAAGGTGATGAGGCTAAAGAGACTACGTCATAGTCCTTATCCTTAGAGTACTTGCACAGTGAGAGAAGTGGTCACCCAACCCATCCCAATCTCATATGTTCCGTTCTGTAGTGACCTGTGCGAGGTGCTATGTGAACACCGGAGAGCATCTACCTGAGGAAATGGTGCTTGTCAAGAGATGAAGCCAGTTGGGGTGCCTGGGAGGCTCTGACTTTGGCTCAGGTCATGATCTCAAGGTTTGCAAGTTCGAGCCCCACATCGGGCTCTGTGCTGACAGCATGGAACCCGCTTCAGATCCTGTTTCCCTCTCTCTCTGCCCTCCCCTGCTCATTCTCTCTCTCTCTCAAAAATAAATAACATAAAAAAAAAAAGAGAGAGGAAGCCAACATTTTAAGCAAAGGTACAGAGGCATGAGAGGGGTTGTGGACCATTCAGGGAGCCCTGAAGTATTTTAGCACGACTGAAATAGTAAGTATTTGGGGGAGGAATGGTTGGAGCGGAAGTTGAAAACCAAAGAATGCTTAGTGTTGAAGGTCTTTACATACTAAAGAACTTCGAGTTGATCCTTTTGGTGATGGCAAGCCCATGAGGGATGTTAGGAGAGTGGCAGAAGTTCGTGTTTTATGAAAGTCACCTGGGCTTTAAAATGCAGGTGAGTTTGAGTTGTGGAAAGATACCTGTGGTAGCTATGTAGAGGCTTCTGACATGGTGGTGCAAAGATGATGAAGCTGGAAACTAAGAAGGGTAGAAGTGGAGATTGTAGAGGAGTTAATAGAATTAAGAGTTTGGAGGGAGGTAGATACGACAGAATTTGATTACTGATTGTATAATTGGGCTGAGGGCAACCGGAGTTAAGATAGCGTCCAGAAATCTGGCTTGAGATGAGTGGATGACAGTTTTCTTGCATTTTTTTCCCCCTTTCACATGAGGACAGTGCTTTCCTGGGCTATTGAAAATAGTCTCCCAACTGGTTTCCCTGCTTCTGTGATTTCTCCTGCTATTATATTTCCTATGCAGTAGCCAGAGGATCTTTAAGAATGTAAATAGGTAAGCTCTTACCTGTGATCTCATGACACATTGGTAGTGTGTCTGACTCCAGAATGTAAATAGATAATGGAGCTCCCCTGCTTAAAAGTCATCAATGACTTTCTGTGGAATTTAAAATAAAATTCAGAATCTTTCACATAACCTTCAAGGCCAGCCTGATCTATTTCTGGCTTGTCTCAGCCATTTCATTGTGTGTCACCTTCGCTTTTGTGTACCAGGCCTTAGCCACACTGGCCTGTTTTCAGTTCCCAGAATGTATTTATCTCTTTTTAGTTTCAGAGTCCTCTCACATTGTGTTTCCTCTCTTATCCCCTCTCACCTGAGACTCTTAGGTCTCAGATAAATGTTCCTTCCTTAGGGAAGCTTTTTTTGTCCATACTCTTCACCCCATCTAGCTGGGTGTCTCATATTATGGTAACTCTTCCCAGTGTTTAATCAGTTTGTAAGTATATGTTTGGGCAGACAGTCTTTAATATCTGTCTTCTACTAGCATATAAGCCCTGTGAATTCACAGATCTTGCCTGTTTTGCTCAACTCAACAAATACTTAATGAATAGTAATTGTTCAGGGATTATTTGGGGCCCTTCTAGAATAAAAACAATCCAATTCAGCAATATTTAAATCATCAATTTGAAGGAAGAGAAAGAACAGTTATGGCTAACTAAAAGTTTTCTCTTTGAAAGTACATGGGATTTTGTCATTACCCTGACATCACTCTTCAAAAATCAGTGTTACAAAAACATTTCAGTCCCCTGGTACCTAGGCTTCATTTCTCACGAGAAACAAACCAAAGTTACTGCTTTCGGGGAGAAAGCAGTAACTAGAAGGGTAGTGTTACCTATGTGGACTTCTCAGTGAAGAAACTTTAGTTCCTTTAGAGTCTGAGCAGTTTGGGGCGCCTGGGTGGCTCAGTCGGTTAAGCGGCCGACTTCGGCTCAGGTCATGATCTCGCGGTCCGTGAGTTCGAGCCCCGCGTCGGGCTCTGTGCTGACAGCTCGGAGCCTGGAGCCTGTTTCAGATTCTGAGTCTCTCTCTCTCTGACCCTCCCCCGTTCATGCTGTGTCTCTCTCTGTCTCAAAAATAAATAAAAGTTAAAAAAGAAAAAATAAATAAAGTCTGAGCAGTTTGTGAGGCTCCGTTTGAGAAATACTCTTACATGTGTGTATTCTCAGTATAATTCAGGGTGTCATTAGTTCCATTTAAAGTGTCCATTTCAAAAGTTACTGCGAAACATACAATTTTGTTTTCTTGAGAATTTGTTCCCATTTAGATTAACATTAATTGTAAGTAGCTGAAGTACTTTCGATGTCTTTTTTGTTATTTTACTCCTTTTGATGTAGAGTTGTAAAAAATAATTAACTTGAATAAGGATTAACTTGAACAATGTCTAGTTTATGTACTTTTTCTTTCTTTTATTAGAGAATAATTTGCAGTTCTAGGTCGGGCATAGATGACAAAGTGATACATTTTAGAATCACCAAAGAGGATATGTATTTCTGTATTTCCACATCATTCTTTAAAAAACGAAACGGTGTGGATAAATGCTGATGTTACCTGAAGTAAAATGGCCATCCCGATCATGTTGGTGCTCTGTGACTGTAGGTGTTTACAGCAAGCAGAACTCACAAACAGTGAGGGACTGACTGTCAGCTGGGCTTTAAGCTGCCATTACCCACATTAGGAAGTACTCTAGAGAAGGATTTACCTACTTCAGCCAGCAGAGGGCAGTGTACACATAAAAGTACACTACTGGTTGTAAGTCTTCCTTTGGTTTCTTTGGCAAGTGTGTTAAAATTCTTCAAGTGGTTTATGTTTAGAATTAGCAGTACTGATAGGACAGGAAATTGGTTGGGTGGGACAGTGGTTAAAGGGGTTCTGTCTAAAAGTTTAGATCAGAAATATGTGCTACCATAATGTTGCTGTTCTGTGAGGAATGTCTTCTAAATGTCAAATTCCATTTTGAATGACCCACTGATCTACCATGTGGGAAGTTAACTCTTTAGCCATTGTTTTGATATAATTTCCACTAAAAAAAGAAGTGTAATGGAAAAAGCATGGGCTTTGAAGTCTGGTCTAGGCTACAGTTCTACAAATGCTCCTTACTGGCTTATCGGTGGCAGATTATTTAAACTCTTTCAGCCTCCATTTCCTTATCTGCAAAATTTAGATAACAATCTTCTAGGAAAAGATGCAAAAAATAATTCACTTTTGTAAAACACATAGTTCTAAATATAAGTTATTTCTTGAATCAGAATTTGTGTATTGTCATATTTATGCTGTTTGTCTTACAGGGTTAAGTGATAGGTCTGAAAGCAGTATATTTCCATTATGTAGCCATCTGAGACTCGTACAAATTTTCCTGTAGAAACTCTGTTATAAAAAATGATATGTTCAATAAGGGGTTAATATATAAAGTATATA
Source organism: Panthera tigris (assembly GCF_018350195.1). Taxonomy (NCBI): domain Eukaryota; kingdom Metazoa; phylum Chordata; class Mammalia; order Carnivora; family Felidae; genus Panthera; species Panthera tigris. The sequence goes on from NC_056664.1 coordinate 112,783,287, forward strand.
AAGAACTTCTATAGCTCAACACCAAAAAACAAAAAAACAAAACAAAACGAAAAAAACAAAACGCAAGCAATCTGATTAAAAATGGGCAGAGGACCTGAATACACATTTTCCAAAGAAGACATACAGATGGCCACCAGACACATGAAAAGATGTTCAACATCACTAATTTTCAGGGAAATGCAAATCGAAACCACAATGAGATATCACCTCACACCAGTCAGAATGGCTAGTATCAAAAAGACAAGAAATAACAAGTGTTGGTGAGGATGTGGAGAAACGGGACCCCTCGTGCTCTGTTGGTAGGGATGTAAATTGGTGCAACCACTGTGGAAAACAATATGGAGGTTCCTCACAGAATTAAAAATAGGAATACCGTATGATCCAATAATCCCACCACTGGGTATTTACCTGAAGAAAACAAAAACAAATTTGAAAAGTATATGCAACCCCTGTGTTTATTGTAGCATTATGTACAATAACCAAGACACGGAAGCAATCTAAGAGTCCATCAATAGATGAACGAATAAAGAAGATATATATGCACAATGGATAGCCATAAGAAAGGATGAGATCTTGCCATTTGTGAACAACATGGATGGACCTAGAGGGTATCATGCTAAGTGAAATAGGTCAGAGACAAACGCTATATGATTTCATTTATACGTTGAATCCAAAAAACAAATGTACAAAGTGGTGGTTACCAGAGGGGAAGTGGGTGGGGGGATGAGCAAAATAGGTGAAGGGGATTAAGAAGTACAAACTTCTAGTTATAAGTAAGAGATGACAGTGAGGACGTGTACAGTGTGGGGAGTATACTCAATAATATTGTTAATGTTTTGTGGTGACTGATGGTGACTACACTTAATGTGATGAGCATTGAGTAATATATGGAATTGCTGAATCAGTGTGTTGTACACCTGAAACTCATGCACCTGAAACCTGAAACACCTGAAACTGTATATACACTGTGCTTCAATAATAAAATTTTTAAAATGGTGAGTGTCTAAAACATAGTGTAATCAATAATCTTAATAATTTATTCGTATCTCCTGTAACTACTAACCTACTAGTAGGTTACTACTAACTACTAGTTAAATTTGGGAAAGGTAATCTGTAATCATTCACTGCCATAGTTTTCTCTCTGGGCATTTCCTAATTCTTTGTGTGTTTTTATTTTCCATGAAGCATTTCTTGCTTACTAAAAATTGGCAGGACTCAGACTTTATGCTACTTAGGTGATGTAATGACTGATAGCGATAGGCAGGTTTGAAAGTGTTAGAGAAACCAGAAGTCAGACACTGTCGCAAGCTTGAGTTATGAGGGACATCAATGGTTGTGTTGCTTGAGGATACTCTTCTCCTTTTAAGTAAACACTTTGGACCTTCGAGATACGGAGTTGAAAAAAAATCTGCAGATATTCTTGGTTGAGATGGGCAGGGAATGTGAATAGAGAAGAGTCATGAAAAGGTGATGAAAAATATGTAGAGTTGAATATCATCATCTCAAGTGTGAGCCCTGATAAACTAAAGATAGGATGAAAGAGAAAAAAGAAAAAAAACCTACTGAGTTTGCCATTTTCTTCAGCGTCAAGGTAACTTAAATTCTGAGCAGTTGCAAATAGTATATTTTTTATGGAAAGGGTATATTTTAAGTGTGTATTATTCACAGGTATATGATACTTACATGTCTGATATAATATGTGGTAGACTATAGATACACTAAATGTTTCATATGGAACATTTATGAACCATGACTTTTCCACTTAGGTGAAAACAGTAGCCCAAGTCCCTGGAGTGTCTCGCTTACCCTGAAGCGGGACTTAGGCTGCTCGCTACTGGAACGGCTCTTCCCAGATCTCTGACTGCACAAGGGATTTGGAATTTTTGGGTTCTCCAGGAGTTTTTGTTCCAAATGTTTTATTTCACAATCAGCCTTGTAGAAGGAGGCATTCCAGCACAGGACCCATACACATTCCTTATACCAATTATTCCCTACTCCCTGAGAGATAAAGATGAATAGGGATTTTTTCCCCCCTCCAGAGGTTGCATTTCTAAGGTTATAGACGTTCCTAACTTTTCCAGTAGCACATATTTCTCTGCCACTGGGTCTCTGTACCACTGAACACAAGGTCTGTTAGGAGCTTATTTTACTTTTACTCTATTCTGAGGAAATCTTGTGATCTAAACTACCCAGATAAGTATGTCATAGGTAGTATATGTTTTCTTGATAGCCATTAATTAGTATAGGTTTTAATTACCGCTATGGGATCTTCCAGGCTCCTGCTGTTCATTTCCATTCCCTTACTCTGATCATCATATTCTCTGCTCTTTATCACCAGTTTGTCTTTTTTATATCCTTTAGGTCAAAGGCCAGCTGTTTGGTTAAGCTGTCTCGTTGGTCTGTGAGGAAGCCTGTCTCCCACTGTGTTTCAGCTTTTGTGTTCTGTACGCCCTGCTTCCTCAGGTGCACTGCGTCCTTGGCAGCATTGTTGTCTAGGCCCATTACCAGTTGAGTCAGTCTCCAGCCCGTCCTCAGCTGCCTACTGAGCCCAAATGCTGGAATCTATCTTATCCTCCTCACCACTGCGTGCTCCAGAACATTCCCCAAAGTAGTCTGCCATGCATTTCAACATAGAGGTGGTGGTGCATGGCCTGGAGGCGTCACAGGGAGAAGAGAAGACAGAAGGCAGAGCTGGGAAGGACCTCACTGCCAGCTGGTGTTGTGATTCCTCCTGTGTGGGAGAGGAAACTGAGAGGACGTTCAGCAAACTGATGTGCAGTTGAGTCCAACTCCCAGACATTAAGGGGAAAGCCTCAGAATTGGGGAATGTTCGAACCCATGTGGATTTTAACCAGGAATGCTGGCACATTAGATTTGCATTTTAACAAGTTGAGTTTAGTCTCAGTATGGAAAATAGACTGGAGAGGGAGCCACTGGAGAGAGGGCAACTGGCCATTGAGGGGAAAAAAAGGAGAGATGAGGAAGTTTAGATGCCAGTACTGGAGTTGTGGGTGAAGAGAAGTGGATTTGAGACATTTAGGGTGGAGAATCAAAGATTTTCGGACTGACTGAATGTGACAGGAAAAGGGAGAGGCATTTGACCCAGGCTTCTGATTTCCATGTCTAGGTAGAGAGTGATGCAGGGAGCTGTGGGGAGGAGTAAAGCAGCAGGAGATGTCGACATCTGGACAGAGTTTTAAATAGCCAAGCAACATTTCTGCCAGGTGTGAGCTAGTGTGGCTCAGGAAGTAGACAGGTTTTCTAGTGATCTTTCTTGATAGAAGGACAGAAGTTGGAGGGTAGTTGAATGGCATGTCCCTTCCTTTCAGATGACCCTTCAGTCAGACCTTTGATGAAAGTTGAAATGCACAAGCCAAGGTTAAATGCTGGAATGTTGTTCTGTATTGCTGCTGCCCTGCGTACGGTCCTGAGATGTGGACCAGACCGGAGTCCTCCTCTGAAGTCCACTGTGCCCCTGGGGGTATGGTATCCCTCAGGCATCCTCGTGGCTCCTTATTTGTCCTCCTGCTATAAAGATTTTGTGTCATTGAAATAATCCTCTTAGTGGCCAGAACGAAGTCAATAGTACTTCTGATCTAGTTCTGTTGCTTTGTGGGTAGGCCGCTTAGCTATCAAAGCCTTAGTTTATCGCCTATTTATTGCCAGAGATACTCCTTCTTGAGTTGAGGAAAAAGTTAACTCTTGGAGAAAACCTCATTATGTTATAGTTAAGAGTATGGTATCAGGGGTCAAATGGACCTGTGTTTAAATCCTAACTCTGCCACTTACCAGCTCTGTTATCTTGGGCCTGTACTCTATAATTCCTCAGCTGTAAGGGATGTTAATAGTGTACTTATCTCTTAGAGCAGATGAGTCTATATTAGGTAGTTCATATAAAACATTTGTGTAGTTTGGGGCCCATAATAAATATCTAGTAAATGCCACGTTTCATTAGGTGTTTGTTAATTATGTACCTACAGGTTGATCTGATAGACTTTATCTTTCATCTTTTGCAAATTACATAGCCTGGAGTTAGTAACCATTGGCATGTTTTCATGTGCTTGCAGAAGTATGTAATGTACTTAGTGTCATAAAATTTAAGTAGCTACCTATTTTCTAAATTTGGTACTCCACCTTTATTCTTACGGTTTATGTTTTTTTGATAAGCAAGAAGGCATAAAGGTTAAGGGCTCAAAATTTGAATCTTGTTTATTTTTACTCGAGTCGTGTGACCTTGGGCAGGTTAGTTAACCTTTCTGTGCCTCAGTTTCCTCATCTGTAAAATGGAGACAATTACAGTACTGTTCTTACACAGTTATTGTAAGGATTGAATAAGTCAGTGTGTATAAACTACTTGGAACAGTGCCTGCACATAAGTAGCCCTATACCTCTTCTTATTGGGTTATGCAGTTAAAGTGCCTCAGGCATGGTAGTTTTTCTGCTTGTGCCGAGAAGCACAAGTTGTAACTTTTTACAGTCTTATAGTGTAGTATTTTCTGTACAATAATCCCCTTCAGAGCTTGCGGAAGTACTCAGCAAATGGGGAGCTAGTGTGCACAGCAGGAGTGTGGGAAAGGGGTTCCAGTCCAAGGCGATGGGCTGACAATACAGGTTGTCCTATCTTCTTCCTGAGACCATGAAAAAGATAATAAAGACACCCACAAGAGAATGAAGCCTTCACAGCAAAGAGAGCAAGAGAAATGAACCAACAAAATTCCTAGGAACAGAGTGCGTACAGAATCCAATGGATACGTGAAATGGAACCCCGCAGGCTGCTACACAGAATGGCAGAAGGGGACCACAATGAAGGCCTTTTTCCTTTTCTTTTTTTTAATGAATCAGGAAATCTGGACATGTTTAATAGTTTGGATTTTGTGTGATTTAAAAAGAAATTATGTGACAAAATAGTTTCTGAGTAAACAAATCAGCCAACATAATTTTATTTTGGCTACACCTAGGCTTTATTAAGTATTAGGTATGAAGAAAAGGATGAAGATACTCATTTCATACAGGAATAAGGAAAAATATAAAAATATATGAAGATTGTTATATTCCAGATATATTTGTACATATCATTCTGATACCGAAACCAGGATAAAAAATTAGGCTTCATATTTTCGAATTATGTCTTTATATCTGTTCTCAAAATCACATCAATTTACATGCAATGGAATCTGATTTTACAGTACATAGGAAGAGAGATTTTATTTCTAATTAGATTTTTTTTCACAGTTTGAGATGACTAGTGAAATTGAATGGGAAGATTAATTAGCCCTCAATTTTCTAAGCTGAAATATAACCTTCCGACCCAGATTTCTATTTCCAGTGTCCAAACATCAGTCTGAGCACTAGTCCTTACCTGCCTCTGAAGTCTGAGTGTGGAAATCGCTTGTTTAACTTTTATCTTCATCTACTGTGGTAAAGTTGCCAGAAATAGTTTACTTCATGAACTGAATATGGTTTTGCCTCCAAATAGTTTTCTCTATCTGTAGGACATTACATAAATCACTGCTGTTAAATATCTCTGGAGTGGAAGCTTCCATGTGTGAGGATTCTTACTGTCATGGGTGATTTCAGTTTTGGCTGAACTGTGGATCTGAAGATGTATGTGGTTGTCTGAACTTGCCTGGGGCTGTTCTCTGTGCCCTCCCTGGATCTCTGTTTTCCCAGTGAAAGTATTTGCTCTCTTTGTGCAGAGGGTTGTTGTACAGATCACACAAAGTGAAGCAGTTGAGAACACTGTTGGATACCCAAGCAGGATACAGATATAGAATGGTGGTGTATTTCTAATTCAGATAATAAAGAAAAACAAACATGCACCAGAGAGCGGGATTTTGCTTAAAGTAAATGGCTGCTTTGGTTTCAAGCTAACTAAAGAAATAACTCAAACATCTTTGTTTTTTATATTTTCCAACCAACCAGAACCGGGACCAGTATTCACATCTGTTAAGTGATCACTTTCTCCCATACCAAGGTCATAATTCCTTCCGTGAGAAATATTTCAGTGGCGTAACAAAAAGAATTGCCAAGGAAGAGAAATGTAGCCAAGAGTGAAAATGAAGATTTTGACAATGGAAAAAGACTAAGGATTTAACAGAAAAGACATCTGGATGTGAACTTCCATGTATGATATAGAAAACATATACTGTTTTAAATACTTTTATATAACGAAATAAATGCTACAAAGTAAATTGAACAATTCTTTTACAATTAGCTTTGTTTTATAGACTGTTTTGTCGTATGTAGTCTTTGGAACCATATTTAATTTATATTTGTACTTTCAAGTATTATGGAAATTGAAAAGTTATATTTTTGTTAATTAATTTGCAAGGGGAACTGATACTTTTGACTTTTTAAACAGATACTTGCCAGATATGTTACAAGCAGTTAACCATGGTTGAGAATTTATTCGTTTAGTAGGTTTGTTTAATTTGGTTTCTGATTGTAATTGATTTACAGTGCCACTAATAAAGTTTACTGAGGATCCCTAAAATGGTGGTGTATTTGGTGCTTTTGGGGAAGGGGGATGTGATGAAGGAAATGAATTTTTATTTATAAGTTCCAGACTAGTATGTAATGATAGCATAATGGTGATGAGAGGAAAGGCTAAGACCTGGCAACCTGAAAAGCTCCCCAACTCCTTGAGGCCTGTCCACATCTGAAGCTCGTCTGTACCTTGGACTTGCTCCTGCATTCCTAGAACTTGACTGTTGGTAAAGTTAACTACCCACAATTTTTGGTTTAGAAAGTAACCAGTAGTTAAAAGCAGTAACAACAACACAAATCCTTGATGGTTCCCTAATGGTATTAGGCCTAATCAGAGCTCTTTGAAATAGAAGCTATATTTTTCTTGAAGGAGAAACTTTGCTGAGTCTACAGTGTGTCCATCATGAAAATATCTTGTTTGAAAACCACTCTACCCATTAATTCAGGATGCTAATAGCTTTCCTGCTTTTGGTGGTCAAATGTACCTCAGCAGGGTGGCAGTAAACTGATCCTCTCCTCTAACCATAGCCTATTTTTATTTATGCTGTTATTATTATTATTATTATTATTATTATTATTATTACTTTAGTATTACTGCAGGCTTTTATGGACTCCCCATTTGAATTTGCATGGCTTAGGACCTCCAAAAGACCAGTGCTGCCCAAGCGGGGGGGGGGGGGGGGGGGGGGGGGGAACATCCACTTAGTTCTCTCTCCTTTTCTTGTAGTTCTCTCTCCTTTTCTTGTCCCGCTACCCTGAATCTCAGCAGCAGATCTCAAACATTTCAGCGATTGTTTTGTTTGGGTTTCTGGATGTGATTTGTGGTACACTGGGTAAAATCTAAAAGTATTCAAGGATAATTTATTTTCAGTATTTCTGTTATAAACCATCTTATTTAAAATTTTTTGAGGTTATATGGAGGGTGAGTTTGCAACTTGGTAGCTGACTAAATTTGGAACATGAGATTGTAGCCTTGCCCCGTTTTTTGCTTATCACAAAAATTAGCCCAAATAGTTCTGGAAAAATTACAACATGAATTTTAGTCACTTTGTCCTTAAAAATTATCCAACATTAAAAAAAAAAAAGAAACTTCAAATTATTTCTTATTACTACTAACGGAGGTCTTCTAATCTTTAATTCTTCATCATATTTATCATCATGTTCAGTGTCCTATTCTTGAAATGTCACTCGGCTCAGAGTGTTAAATGTGTGTAGTTATTTTAAAGTTGGTGCCCAGAAGTGGAAATTTCAACCAATTTTGATTTTAGAGCAGAGGTCCCAACTCCTCTTATTCTGCCAAAAAAAGAGACTTCATTTTCTGGCGTCAGGATCTTGTTCCTTTCTGCATAAGTTCTATCAGATTGTCTCCAGGAGTTCTTTGTTTTATGTGTGTTCTTTATGCACTTACCGGCATAAATGTCACCTAGAAAAGTGCCTGCATTTTGGATAGTCCTGTAGTATGAATTTGCAGTGTAATCTGTGTATGAACCCTAGGTGGTCCCTTGGCTGGTCTATTTAATGTTTATAATATGGCACAATCTGTAACTTTTTTCTGGTATATATTAAATATCCATAAAATCCAGATGGGTACCTTGGTGGTGTTTCATCAGAAGTAAACTCTTTCCTCTCCATTCTGGTGGGGATTTTTTTTTTTTTCCTGTGATAGCTGGGAGGAAATAGTGGAGCAGATGGTCTTTGTCTACCCAGAGTGGCCAGCATATTAAAAAAAAAAAAAAAAAATTAAAATCTGCTACAAATTTCTTAGCCACTTCCTGCCCATTGTGACCCAGGTTTTGGCCAGCTTGCCTCTAACGTCCATATGACTAATTCTTTAAATACAAAGATTGAGCAATAAAATATTTCAGACTCTATGAAATTCTGGGAGGTAAGTCAGTGTTACCACTGTTTTCTTATGGAGAAAACTGTCTTAAAATTTGAGATTCCCTTCATATTTAAAAACAGTGATTATAACTAAAAAGAACCTTATTTCAAGTATGGTAGGGAAAGTCGAGTATGAGTTAACATTACCAGATGCATCATAGTGAATATGTTTGTATTACTGGATGAAAAATTTGCTTTAAAAGTTTGAGACTTAGAAACAGCTTTTGAGATACTCTTATTATAATTCAATTAAAGAAGCAGGGCAGGGGGTTGACTTTTTTAACATCAGGAAATTAGATATTAAGGTTATATTATCTAGATGCCAATAGAAGCAAATCTGGCTCTTGAATCAAAGACCTCAGTTGCTCTGAGTTAGAAGAACTGACATCCTATGCGGGAAGTGTTATCAGGTATTGCTAATCCAAAGAAATATGGAATTAAACATGATGTTTATGTGTTGAAAATTGGATGTGGCACTTTTTGGGGGAAATGATCTTTCTACACCATTTTAGTCTCCCTAAAAAAGCACAATGGAACTAAGCTGATGTTAATGGTTCTTCTAGGAAAAGAAAAAAATTCTTTGTTGATGAAGCAAGGCATAAATAAATAAATTCATTAATGGACTATAGGGGTGGAAATGGAGGTGAGTGTTGCTGAGAAAATTGGTGACCTCATTGTTGATTTTCCTGTTTGACCAAAAGGGAATAAATTATACCAGAATAAGGACCTTGGCTCCTTTTACAAAAGCATGGTTTTGCTCCATTATAAAGTTATTTAGAAAACTAAACACTTGTAAGAATCTTTTTTCTTAGAAGGATTGTATTCATAAAATAAGTGAAGTCTTACTTTCATTTCCAACTCACCCACTCCCATTTTTCTCAGATATTTATCAAGTAATGTGGTTTGTAATCCAAACAAAAAAAAGTGCCTTAATCCAGAACATACACATGGACACAATAACACTAGACTGATGATGTTTGTACTTTACTAAAACATTGAGATCTTCTCTAAAACAGAGTGGTTTGAGAACATAAGGTCTAGAGTGTAAAGAATTGTAATGGAATGATAAACATATCTGTGATTCTATCTAGCCATAGAATCATAGAGACAGCACATTCCTGTCTATCCTTTGGGGTGAAAAAGCTTACCAGGGAACCTGACCCTATTCCCTTAACAGAGGTCTGCCTCAGGATGTTCATATGTTTCACTGTGTGGGATAAGCAAATTGACGTTTAGACATAACTGAGACCAACCTGGAATTTGGCTCTTATCCCTTTCTTCTGAGCCATTGAAGACAGGCTCTTAGGGGAATGGAGGCTAAATTGTCATGGCAGTTTCTTAAGAAGCCTGGGTCATGAAACAAAATGGAGCTTAACAGATGAATGTTAAGATAAGCCAGCTTCACTTTCCGTAACTGCTAGCCTTATTTCTTGTGATATTAAGACATACTCAGTATATTTTTCTCCTAGAATTTGAATGTTCCTACGAAGATAATATTGCAGTGATGTCAAACTGAATTGCCTAAAAAAGGAATCTGCATTGACCTCTATTACTTTGAAATCTCTCCTTTAATCAAGCCTTCCTGGAAGAACTCTATTTTGTCTAATATTCAGCAGTGAAGATTAACTGGGCTTATGTATGAAGTTGGTCAAATTAAAAAAAAAATGTTGTGAAGAAAATTTTGTGAAGAATTGAAGACTGTAAATGGTACTTGAGTTGGGTTTTGATGGACTGTACAAATATTTAATGTGTTGTAAGTTTGTGAAGTGGATCAAGATGGTCAAAACCAGTATTGGTGAGCTTTAGAAATCTGAAAGCTCCTTAAATATGTATTTATTTATAAATAACAGACTGGAGGATCTCACACAAGTCTGAGTTCTGCCAGCACAAACATCAGAACTTTCTCTCTCTCTCTCTCTCTCTCTCTTTTTTTTTTTTTTTTTTTTTTTGTGTGTGTGTGTGTTTCATTTTTCTACAACTTCTACTTATGGGGAGATAATTCTCCATAGGTATCTTGCATCTCCATATATCTAAGGAGGTACTGACTGTCTCTGGGGATGTGGGAGCACGATTGAAAAACAGAGATAGTATCTCCACTTCCTGTGCCCCTCCCCCTTCTGTAAAAACTATTAGCAAACTACTGTACTTTTGTCTAAACTGAACACCTTAGCCATCAACCTCCTGTTTCCATTGTGGAGCAGTTGAAAGAGACTCTCACCAAGGTGAGAAGAACCCAACAAGCCTAGCTCATCAGATAATTGGCATTTTCAGAAGTGCAACTGGCTTAGCCCCAGTGGCATCTTGGATTTATGTGAAAAAATGGCAGCTATACATTTGGGGAAAACTTTCTCTCTCCTACCACTGCCTGAGACAAAGGTGCTGGCCCAATGTCATCTTTGATTCATAATTTAGGTTGCATTTAGGAGATTCCTTCAAACACCTGCTACCCCTTTCACTATTGGATTGGCTCAGCTGTAGCCCAGTGGTCTTCAGTGGGCTGCTAAGGCTGCTTAATCTCAGTGCTAGATGTGCAGAAATGGAAATGGATGTGGTTGGCCAGGTCAGTGGGCAGAACACAAAGCTGTTCTCATAGTTCCGGTTACTACCCTCCTTGCTGAGCCTTGTTATATTTTTATTGACTCTTAGGCTACTGCTAATGACCTTTGGTTTGGTCTGTCAGTTGGGAAACTAGAGATTGATAGATTAAAGATACCTTCCTTAGGAGCTACAAATAGTAGAAACAGATTATGGCTGCTGACAGAACTATATGGGTCATTTTATGATGAGACCCAACTAGAATAAAACTATTGGTTGAGCTGGCACCAACCAAATGGCTATCACTGTTGTCTGGATCTGTCATTGTCTCAAACACATCCACCATTATAGATGGGACATAAAATGAAGGACTGTATTTCTGATGCAGAGCTACCATTTAGTGCCAGACTTGTGACTCCTGGCCAAAAGTGACCTGGTTGCCTTGCGGTTTAGGAGACCACATTGCATGGGGTATTGTCCAGCATGTTCCTGGCAGATTGATTACTTCGGATCTTTGCCCCACTCTGAGAAAGCTATTGGTTGTGCGTCACTGCTGTTGACACTTTCTCAGGTTACGGTGTTGCTGTTCCAGTCCAATCAGTTGACTCCAGCCATACCACTTTAGCCCTTCAAAGTAATCTGTATCAAGTGTTTGGCTTTTTGGACCATCTGGTATGACAATGGTGGTATACCTTTTATTGCAAAAGCCACTCAACCATGGGCTGATAGTCAAGGTATTTGATAGACTTACCATGCTCCCTGCCATCCAGAGACATCTGGAATTTTTGAGCTTTGGAAATTTTCTCTATATTTGTTCCATGTTTTCTCTGGCAGTCCTTGACCAAGCCTTCTCAGAAAGGCTCAGTACATTGCTCCAAAGTTAGCTCTGAATAGTACAGTGTTTTGTCCTATGTCAGACACCAAAGTCTTAACCAGTTGTCTCTGGTAATTACTAACTTGAGTTTCAGGCAGGGAAAGTTTTTCACAACCAGTACCAAAGAAGGAGCTGTGACAATCTAGTCCAAAAGGATTCCTCTTTCTGGTCAAAGCAAGAAAATAAAAATTCCAACCCTTATTACCTTTAATTTTCTTTACATTTTCTTCTAGATCTCAGAAATGTTTAAAAAAAACAACAACAAAATTTCTATTTTATTTTAGTGGTAACTGCTGTTCCCTGTACAAATTGCATGTGTTACTCTACTTTTCCTGCTATATATGTTGTAAGGCTTGCCTGCTGGTGATTGGCTGATGCCAAGGCATAGGAAGAGTGTGGTATGTGGGGAAGCTACATATAATTCAGAGCCACTGAAGTGTGAAGTGTGAACTGGGAACCAACAAAGTAAGGCTGGAAAGTGTGGCAGGAGGATTTCAGTATTCTCCCTGCCCTTGCGCCACACTGAGGAAAGACGGGGAATTACCTCAGGATTTTCAGTGAGAAGGTGGTATTACCAGGCTTGGTCTGACTGTCACTTCAGTGGTAGTGGTTTGGAATGGAGAGAGAGAATCTTAGAAGTTGCAATGCTAGTCAGGAGGTTGATGCAGTCATCCAGGTTAGAGATGTAAAGATCACTGAGTACCAGTAGAAGGGTTGATTGGAGAATATTTAGAAGGTGAAATGAGCAGGTCCTGGTGATTGATTGGAGTACAGGGATGAGGAATAACAGATGACGTCCAGAGTTCCAGTGGGGGACTCAGTGGATGGCATGGTACGCACTGGAATAGAAAATGGCAGAAATAGGATACTTTTAGGTTTAGACATACTGAATATGAGGAGCTGATTGAACAGACCTGGAGAAGTGCACAACAGGCTGTGAAATATGAACAACGAAAGTTGGACAGTGATGGCATACGTGAGGAGCAGAAGACTCCTATATGGGACAAATAACCACTTAAGATACACCGCACAGCTCTGAAGTTCATTCTGTCGTATTTCTTCCCTCTGCATGATATATGTGTTTAGCAAAAAGAATTGGCACAATCCAATGTTCATGAGACTGAATCAGGCAATTCCAAGTTTATTACGAAAAAATTTCTACTCAAAATACTAATGAGATGAAGTTACTCTGTTGCGTTACTTGAAGCTTTAGAGAACAGTACTGGCTTTGGGGTGATGTGCTTCTGCCCGAATTGGATGGGTAGATGTACTCCATTTGTTGTAGAAGTTAGCATATTATGTGGTAAATTTAGGCCTTAAAGAAGCTGACAAGCTGTTGTTAGTTGCCTCTATGAAAACCTGCTAAAGAAATACCCAGGCTAACTACTGTTTGGACTCAGGATGTGGAAAAAGAAAAACTCAGAGTTTTTTCTCTCTTCTCCTTATCCCTTAAAATTAAAAATACTTCCCCTTCCTTTCTCTTATTTAAGTAACTACATAATAGCTTTTGGGCAGTGACATAAAAATTACAGGGTAGGCCAGAATATGGGGAAAATCTTAATTAAATCGGGAGTTTTGTTTGTTTTTTCATTTATTAAAAAATGTTGAGCCAAAAATCCTAATTTCCCCCTGCCCTTTTTTATATATCCTTATACATTTGGCAGAGTTCATGACAAAACCTCTTTCCAGCTGTGGACCCACCAAAAGCCTTTTCTGAAGCTCCTACTAATTTGGAATAAACTGGTTGAAAGCCTCACGCAGAAATTCTGGCAGGAAATGTCATAAAGTCCCTTGACATTTAATTCTACAAACAGTCTTATCTTTTGGAGCAAAATAAATTAAAATGAATAAAAATTTATTTTTTATTTTATCTTTGGTAACTTGTTTTCACGTAGTTTTGGAGAAACAGATTAAGAACCTGAAAACAACAGAACTTATTTTGCCTTCAGTCTGGCTTTTTTGAATCCAAAGAGAAGACCTTTCATGACGCTAAGTGGGTTCCTAATGAAAGATGAAGGGCAAGTAATGTGTCATGAATAAGGCTTCTGGGGGGACGACCTGACATTTCCACCAGCGGTAAGTGGCCCAGGAGACTCATCCCTGCAGTAGGTGATCTCACCTACTGTGTCAGAGCCAAGGGCCAGGCCTTGAATACTGTAAAACTGATCTCTGTGTACTTCATTGCCTTTCTCAACAATGAGAAGGACACTGCCTCTGTCCTCAGTGACCTTATAGTCCAGGGACCAGGGGTGGTGGTTAACAAAGAGGTAGTAAGTAGTTAGTTAAAATAGTGGTCAGTCTTTTCAGAGGGTAAGCCTAGGATGAGTATAAGAGGAACTTAACCACTTCTAACAGTGGTAGTATGTATTAGCCGTGTGTTTCTGATATTTTGATTTGGGGGACCTTGATGACCCGGGAGAGGCTGCTCCCCTAGGACCAGCCAATTCCTAGAGGTAGAAAGGGACGCCTGCAAGAGTGCCTTTCCTATGCAAATTAAGCAGTCCAAAGGCTACCACCTCCTTTTTATTCTACTCTGGGCCACTGTTCCTCTGTCCTAATAATTCCAGGCACAGGTACCAGGCAACTAGGGACAGACCCTACACCCCAGAGCCCACTGTAATGATTCAAACTAGTCAATCCCAAACCTACTTCCCCGGCCTTGCCCATCCTTTCCCATGGAAACTCCAGTAAAGGCTCTTGCCCACATTTTCTCTTTGCCCCACTCTGTCTCCCAGCTAACCCTTTTGTGGTCATGTGTCGCAAGGCATGCCCTCTACTTTTGCGAACTTCAAGGAACAAACTGTCTTTTTAGTGGCAATTGTCTTCTGTTATGTTGGTCTTTCCATACCTGAATAAATATAAAACTACATTTAAAACATATAGTTGGGAGAGGATTGGGTAAAGGAAGACTTCTGAGAGAGGATGGCATCTAAGTAGACTCCTGAGGAAAGAGTAGAAGTTGCCAGATGAAGTCCAGTGGTGAGGGAGGGAGGGGTTCCGGGCAGAGGGGTTGGCATCTGAAAAAGCACAATTTAGATACAATTCAAGTAACTCATATGCCTGCAGCTAAATGTGTTGGATGAAGAGAAGAAATGAAGCTGGAGAGAAAATGAGGGCCAGATCATATAAGACTTCTGTGCCTTGCTACAGAGTCTGGACTTGATCATAGGAGGATCTCCCTCCCCATGATGTTTGATCTCTTATGATGATGACATCAAGGACTCTTCAGGAAGTTTTAGCTTCTTCCAAAATGGTGCCCTGTGGCTGAGGTGCTTGACTTCCTTGAGAATAGGGTCCTGGGATTTATAGCTTTGCCACTGTTCTAGGGTCTGTTTTTTCTCTTGGTTCTGGGTCTCAGTTAATGACTGAGTTGGATGAGCCATATGCTTTATGCTGCCTGAGTATTACTACCCCGGAGCCTTAGTTTCCTCATCTCAAAGCCGCCTTAGGTTCCCAGTTACACTGTGTAAGAGATTTCCTGGATAAATGCAGCAGAAACCTTCCTGACCCTGACTGACAGATACTTGCTCCAGAGCCAAGAAACAGTCTCCAGTTGGCCTTCTGCAATGAAGGAGACGATTTTTATTGATTTCATTCCTCACATAGTGCTGACGGTATAGGCCTGCAGAAGAGCAAGCTGACGAAAATAAGGATGGTGGACTGCCAACTCATGTTTGTCCTTATTTCCAAGGACAAACACAAGCCCCGTCTCCAGGAGCTGCTTCTCTACTACAAGACAAATGAGCTGTTGAAGTGTCATGATTTTGAAATCCCTAGCAATATACATAAAGGATATTTTACTGATCAACCTCAAAGAATCTGTCATAAATTAAAAAAAAAGAATGATTCATGATTTGAACACTGTTGCTTATTTCAGAATTTTTCAGTGAGGTCCATTGTTCTGTCTTCTGAGACACAGAGTGTTCCCTGAAGGAAAGTGGCTCAGAACCCCTGCACTTCCCTTTCAACATGCCCTTGAAGTTTTAAGAGCATCCAGCATTTTTTTAAGTCACCATCTTCCGATGACCTTAAAAAGAATTCACCAATAATGAGGAGGAGAGGGAAAGAAGGATGGGATGCCTGTAGCCCTTGTTTGTCATTCTTTCCTCTCTGACCCTCTCTCTTTGTTATTCTTTGCTTTCCTCTCCTTCAACGTTTACTGCATACCTGATGTATACCCACTACCCTGGATACAAACATGATACAGGTGTGTTTCTTAGGCTGAAAAGCTACACATAGTCTTTGGCTAAAGGAATTTTTGTTAAATTATGAAAAACAATCATACTCATTCTGAGTCTCTGTCTCTGATACCTTAAAAAAACCCCAAAAGACTGTACACTTTCAATATACTGTTCTCTGGGTGACATACTAACAAGGTTGGGAATGGTGGGGAGGCAGGGTGAGGGGATGTAATCAATCTTAAAGGAATTGAAAAATTTTCTCCTTTAGTGCATGTTATTTCTTTTCATGTCTTAGCCATTTTCTTTAAATGTTTGTGTTTCTGCCTATAAAGTTCTACAGCCATTTTTTTCATGCTTCCTCTATAAATTTCTGCAGCCCTTTTTAAAAATTTTAATTTAAATTTTGTGAATAGGCAATAAATTTACATGGCTTAAGATTCAAAGCAGTTCAAAAGGGTATATCCAGTGAAAAGTTTCCTTCTCTCCCCGCTTTCCCTCTCAGTGGGTCCCTCAGCTGCCCAGCTCCCTTCCCCGAAGACAACCATTGCCACAGATGACTTAGCTCAATGTCAGATAACATAGGATGGTCCAAATGTGAAGCCATAATTGCAACACCTGTGTGGAGTAATGACAAGAACAAAGGACCAGGAGTCAGAGGGACTATCCCAGCCCTATCAGGACAGCTCTTAATTCATTTGTGTCTATTTCTCACTGTTAACATAAAAATAATAATGGTAATGTTTCCTTAGCTATCTCCCTTAGAATGAGAATCCATTGCGATGATGTGTATAATGCATTTGGAAAAATTGTGCCCAAAGGGGAAGGAAAGCCCAAAACCTAAAGCTAAACCCATCAGGCATGTTTGTCAGGGGAAGGACTTGAATCATGCAGGATGTTGCCTGAGAAACTCTTTCATTTGATTTCAAAGCTTCCAATGAAGAGATGTATGTGAACAGGGTACTGGGCCCAATAGGGGAGGATAAAAGGTGGATTTATTTCTTGTCAGTTTTCAAATCCTCTGTTGAGTTCTCCCATCACCTCCCTAGGAAGGGCCTCTCCTAGATGCATAACTGAGAAAAGAATGTGGCTCTTTTTGTAGCTGCTGATCTGCCACCTTTGGGGTCATCTGAGGCTTATTTTTTGGGCTGCTTGATTCCTTTCTGGTTCTTAGAGTGGTTTCCAATCAAGGAAAGATATGGTCAAGGCTACTTTGAAAAATGTGTGAGTTGGGAGAGCATACAAGACTGCTATAGGATTGTTACTTCAAGATTAATGTCCACATCGTCCTGGAGGCAGAGTTTGCCATTTACCTCA
Source organism: Panthera tigris (assembly GCF_018350195.1). Taxonomy (NCBI): domain Eukaryota; kingdom Metazoa; phylum Chordata; class Mammalia; order Carnivora; family Felidae; genus Panthera; species Panthera tigris. The sequence continues at coordinate 112,800,558 of NC_056664.1, forward strand.
GAGGAAGTTGTACTTTGGGAAGGAATGCAGACTTCATGTGCAGTAAAATGTGCAAGTGTGAAGGGGAACTGGCCTGATAGCCTGGGGCTGGAGCCCTTGTTTATCCACAGAAGATAGGAAGCAAGGAGTAGAGATAAGGCAGGCTTTCACTTGGGTGTGCCCACACCTAGCCCCGGAAAGGCTGTGTCTAGTGCAGATAGGAATTTTGGGTTGGCCCACTGAGTCTTGTGTGGTGCCAGATAGAGAGCCCTGTAGTAATGTGGAAGAGACCAATGTCCTCTAGTCAGTGAACTCTGGTGCAATTTAGCAAAGGAATCCTAAGCTTATGCCCTTTTTAGGCCTTTCCTTTTTAAAGAGACAATTATTAATTTGCAGAGACTCAGTAAATGATAAACTTGTGAGCATTGTTTTTCCTTTATAAAGTAGCTTAAGCAAAGCCCCAAGAAACCAGGTGGAGTATCCAAATTGGCAAGATTTTTCTGCCTCCTCTCTCCCTTTTCACTCTTCTTCAGTCTTCTGGGGCAAGAAATAAAGGTTACTCCACAGGTAACTATCTAATAATGGTGTCTATGGTCATCTTGACTTTTGGATGCTGGGAATTGAAGTCTTATGTCTTAGGTTGTGTTTGAAGTTACTTATTTTCCGTGTATCAGGGAAAAATCAGGTACTTTTAAGAGTGTGTTTTAGTGAATTATATTGGGATGTCTGGGTAGAGACACTGATCCTATTAGTTTCTCTATCAGAGGAGAAGTTTGTAGTAATCCACTGACAGGAAGGGATGGGTGGCTTTTTTGTCGGTTTCTAAGAGGAATCACAGTGACTGATGAACCAAACAAGCATGATTAGACAAGCTGCTTAAAATGCACAGACACCAGGAGCTTTGTAATAGGTTTGGTAATTATTAAAATAGTTAAAATCCTTCTGTCCAGGTAGCAATTAGTCTCCAGGAAAAACACAGCAAATATGTCATTTACACCATTTCCGTCAGTCAGTCAAACCCACCATCTGTATGTGAGGTTGTTTTAGGTTTTTGACAACAGTGGAACTCAAGGAACCTAGGTCAAGACCTAGTGGCCTAAGAGATTACCTCCTTATTATTGCCTTGGTTGTCTTCAAAAGTGTTTCTACAAGAGCATCTTTGCTACAGGGCGGGCAAGGATTGAGTGGCTTAGTTGGGCAGTTCCATCACCCCAGTGATATTTCAAAAAGATAGGCCTAATGCAGAGGACTGAGCTGGCTGGAATTTGTGACTCTAGGAGCCTGCCTTGTGTCTTGTATACTTTCCTGGATGTGTCAGTTCTTTGCACCTGCACCTCTGCTCTCTATTCGTACTAGTCTGTCTCCCTGTCGATGTCCAAAGATGGGACAGTTAATAGCTCTACTCCCAATTGGGTTAGTTACTAGATTTATTTCATTTTTTGTTTTTAATGTTTGTTTGTTTTTGGGAGAGAGAGAGAGAGAGAGACAGAGCATGAGCAGGAGAGGGGCAGAGAGGGAGACACAGAATCTGAAGCAGGCTCCAAGCTCTGAGCTGTCAACACAGAGCCAAAATGGAGCCGAACTCATGAACTGTGAGATCATTACCTGAACCGAAGTCAGATGCTTAACTGACTGAGTCACCCAGGTGCCCCTAGTTACTAGATTTCTAAGTTCCTGTTCACTTCTAAGACTGGACCCAGAAAGATCCCCGAGGTGGTGTAAGCCTAGAGCATATCATATTGTTCAAGGTGCTTATCTATATCCTCTCAATATATTTTGGACCAGGCATTATGTGGCCATGACAGCTCTTGTAAATAGTAGGAAAAGCAGTTAGGGAGTAGAAGTCAGAGGCTGGGAATAAGGGGATTCGATGAACTATACTATTGATGATGATAATTACAGTATATACTAAATATTTAATAGGCTGACATTGTGATAAATGCTTTTTACATATTACCTAATCTATATAACCATTCTGTGCCCTAGGAATTATAGTCACTTTACAGATAAGGAAATGGAAATTCATAGAGATAAGCAAGTTGAGCAGTTTAGTGGTGAGTAATGTTAGAGGTAGTATTTGAATCCACATCTGACTGATGAGATCTGCATTTCTGACCATTACTCTACTGTCAGTAGCCAGTAGCTCTTGCCTCTTGTAGGTGTCTCCAGAATAAGGCCTCTGGCGCATTCCTCTTGGTGTTCTCAGTGCCTAATCATAGTGTCTGGTTGTGTGGCATTAAATCCTCTTCTCACAAATCTACAAAGGCCTCCATTGACATGGAATTGTACATTGTCGTGTCCAAAGACAGCTCTTAAAAGTGTTCAGAAAATTTATCTGGAGGAAAGGAAGGAAAAAGAAATCATGGCCAATGGAAATGTATGTGGGAATGGTTTGTGCTGACAGTAGCCTTTTCATGAGTCCTCCACTCATGAGCATTCTAGTAAAAATGATCGTAAAATGACCATCAAAAACCAGAGAAAGATTATGTAAACCCTATGGATTTATTTCAAATGCACTGTAACTCTTACTCTTCTGAACAGGTTTTGTTTTCTTCTTCCTTTCTGAATGCTGTAGACCCAACCTAGACCTGGTTGCAGGATTTTTATTCAATTTCTTGGGTCAAGAACTCAAATTTAAAAATTTGAGGAATTATTTCCCCCTAAAGGTTAGCTATGCTATTACCTACAGGCTCTAAAAATAAGGCTCTGCCCCAGAACCCGACATCTGCTGTTTCTGTTTTACTTTTATCTTATCGCTGGCTCTCCAGCTCAAGCCGTCCACCAAGGGAAGTGAAATGCCAGAGGGGGTGTATGCGGTGACCCCACCTCTCCTTTTAGGCAAGAAAGGCCAAGGGAGATAGGAGAACAGGTTGGCTATTCACTTCTTGCTCCATCACTCAGGGCATCTGTGACAAGGTGCAGATAGCAGCACCTCAGGGCATCCAGAGGTTTTGGGTTGGCCCTGCTTACAGGATGTGGCCAGTCACTGCTGGGGGTGAGGACAAGGCCTGGGCTCTGTCCAGAAGGCATACAATAGATTCGTTTCAAAGTTTTCCTTTTTTTTGACTGGAAATAAATCCCCCAACTCTGATGACAGACAATGACCCACTTTAAGGGCTGAGGCTAAGTTAGTGTATTAGATTTCTGAGTATAGCAGCATTTTGAGAATGCAACACAGACCATTTGTCTACTTTCATTCAGGTCAGAAGACTGATGCATTATTTGTGTAGTTTCTGTGCTCAGGGAAATGGGATCACTTGGTGTTTTAGTCTGTTTGGGCTCCTCTAATAGAATACCATACACTGGGTAGCTTATAAACAGCAGACATTATTATTATTATTATTATTATTATTATTATTTATAGTTCTGGAGGCTGAGAAGTTCAAGATCAAGATGCTGGCTGACTTGGTGTCTGGTGAGAGCCTGGTCCTGATTCGTAGACGGTTGTCCTCACATGGCAGAAGGGGCAAAGGAACTCTCTGGGACTCTTTTTACAAGGGCGATAGTCCCATAAGTGAGGCTCCACCCTCATAACCTAATTACCTCCCAAAGGCTCCACCTCCTAATAAACACTGGGGGTTAGGATTTCAACATAGGAATTCTAGGGGGACACAAACATTCAGTCCACTGCACTTGTATAAATGAAATCTACAAGGCTCATTTTAGTGGGCAGTTTTAATCTTCTTTCTCACTAAATCTTTCTAAATTTGCCTAAAGAGTGGCCTCTTGTTACTAGAGAGAAACTAGAGTATTTGAGTAGAGAAGCTAGAGTTACTTTTAGCTAGAGAGAAGCGGGATGGCCGAATGAGGGATTGAGTGATAAGAGAGGAGATCTTGGCCACGGGCGATCCACAAGGGGGCAGGGAGCCCCAGGCTTTTGCTAATTTGCTGTTCATCAGAATTAACCCCAGCACCTGTTAGAAATGCCTAGTCTCAGGCCCCACACCAGGCCTGCAGAATCAGAATCTGCATCTTTACAAGGTCTCCAAGTGATTAATATGGTCATTAAAATTTGATAAGCACAGCTCCAAACTCAAACCACACTTCCATTAATATCACACATGTTACAACTATTGTTGGCTGGCAGCGAAGAAAGATGACCAAAGTCATTAACATAGTTCCTAAACTTTTGTTATCAAGGTTAATCATTTGTTTATATAAACTAAAATGGTCTGCTTTCTCTGAATCCATTTATGGTGCATCAGTAAATCACAGGCTTTTTTATTCTTCTGCTTCATAGTTCTCAGAACGAACTAAAGGTCAGTCAGTTTTTTCAGCCACGGATGCCTGTTACCAGTTCAGTCTGACACTCAAGCGTGTTAGTGTCCTTCTTTGTACCAGTGTTGGAAGGCAGTGGCTGTTGTGGGCAGCTGTTGGTTTTACCTGCCCAGACACCTACTTCCTCCTCACTTCATAACTTCCTTGTCAGAGGTTTGCAGGTTAGTGGGACTGTCATTCAAGGTGCTCTCCCCTCCAATGACCAGGGGTCGGTATGTGACCACAGCAATGGGATGCTCTCAGACTGTGAGGCTAGAACTCATTTACTCTATCATACTAGCTGCAAGGACCATTGCTACCTAGATCCCAGAGCTTCTGGATTGCTGTCCTGCCTGAGGCCTGGCTTTTAGCTTTTTCTTCTGTCGCTCTTCATTCTTCTTATAATAGAGTCTATTTTTATTTGCCCAAGGTAGCCAGAGTTCCTTTCTGTTAATTCAAACCCAAGCTCCCAGCTGAGCAAAGGAATCTAAATATGGTTCATGTTGTGGAAAACCAATTTTGTTCTTAATGAGGAGAGAAGGCACTTATGAATCACCACAACCTTCCACTCTGTTTTGTTGGCTGGATTGTGTCTGTAGCCAGGTATGAAACATTTTAAGGTTTTCAAATGTTATTTATAATTTTTCTTCCTTGCCTGGTTATCCTTCTTATATATGTGTGTATCTGTGATCAGTCATTATCAGAATACAGGTAGTCTTTTGCCACTTCTGTGGCAACTTCGGCCTTAACCTCAGTGTATTATTAGTTTTTAAACTTAGGACTTAGGACTTCAGGTACTCTTAGTACAGCCTAAGCAAGTTGAAAATTAGCCCCAGGACAAGAAAGAACATATGTATAACTTAGCAATCTATCAGATTAGTTTTATCTAATTAGAGAACTGTATAAAAATTCACATATCTTTCCCACAAATGAATTTCTTAATTTTATCAGTGAACACAAAGGATTGAAGGCGATAGAGACTGATCAAATAGTAAATAATACTGCCTTAAAAAAAATTGATTAAATCAAGCCCAGGACATAATTAACAATATAGCTCTATTTTTAAAGTGACATTGGAAAAAAAAGTAGAAATGGATTCTGAGACAACACTGGTTGATTTAATGTCTTAAATAAGTAAACAGTACCTTTCAGCCATTAAAAAAATATTATAGCTTGATATTTAATGCGCATGTATTCACGATTGAGAAACAAAGGGTATGTACCATGTGATTACATTTTATGTTATTTATAGTAATATTACTTACACATGCAAGTATTCTACTGTCTTACAGTGGTCATCTCTGCGTGGTTGTATTTTTTATTTATTGATTATTTATTTATTTATTTATTTTTGGGAGAGAGAGAGGAAGGCAGAAGGAGAGACAGAGAGAGAGAAAGAGAGAGAGAGAGAGAGGGAGAATCCCAAGCAGTCTCTACACTCAGTGTGGAACTTAATGCAGGGCTCAATCCCACAACCCTGGGATCATGACCTGAGCTAAAATCAAGAGTTGGATGCTCAACTGACTGAGCCATCCAGGTGCCCCATTATTTTATTGATTTGTTTTATTTTCATTCTACCTATATGTTTTTTTTAAATTTTTCTATTAAAATATGTTTTGCTTTTATAACATGAAAAATGGAAAAGGTTATTTTTAGTTAAAAATATATTAGAGACTCTGTGGACTTTGTGTGTAAATTAATATTGGAATATATGTCAAAGACTAGATATCTAGACTCAACCTTGTTATACTATGCAGAAATACTAAATTTCCCTGAGAATGCAGGAAAAGTCTTATTAGCTTTTATTTTTTATTAACCTAACTCAATGGAACTTAAATTAAGAAAAGATTTCTGTAACAGTTCTGTTTAATTTTGTAAAAATGTTCTGTAGTTGGGGATTTAAAAAAAAGAATAAATTGAACTTGTAACAGACTTTTCTGTTTTCTAGACCAGAGCTTTTCAAATTTTAACATGCCGAGGAGTCTCCTGGGGATCTTGTGAAAATGCAGATGGGTCTGGGATGAGGCCTGAGATTCTGTATTTCCATCATGTTTCCAGGTGGAGCTGCATGCTGCTGGTCCGTGGGCCATGCTCTGAGGGGCAAAGGTCTCTACACAGAAGTTGTCATTCTTCATGACATCAGAAATCACTCTGAGTCAAGGAAAAAGTAGCTAATTGCTGAGCAAAAGCTTTTACAGCCCAGGGCAGAAAGTTGGGAGGATTGGAGGCTTCTGGGTCTGGGACTTGAATGTTGCATGAGAATAGGACAGAGGTTAGAGATGTAGGAGTAGGAGTGGGCTGGAATGTCAGGTCAGAGCATATGGAGGTGGGCTGAGGGGGAACCCCGGGAGGAGGGAGTTCATCCCACTGACCTGGCTGTTGCTTACCGTATTATTTGCTATAATCTTCCTGAAGATGTCACTGCTGGTCTCCTTTAGCCAGTGGATTATAAAGAGAGAAATGGTGGCAGCCTCTGGAGAGGACACTTTGGAAGAAGTTGTGGTCTGTGAGCATGAGGGGAAGGAGAAGGCGGGGTGAGGTCTGAGTGCTGGTGTTAGCCCCTGAGCAAAAATTGGCAAGCGGTGTAGAGAGAAAGGGCCCATGCAACAATCTGGGATCCTTGGCTCTGGTGTACCTGAAAATCCGCTTGTGTGCCAGCTGATACCTGGATTTAAACCAGAGCTCTCTGGACCCCTTTTAAGAACATGTGAATAGTTCCAGGAGGATTAGTTCTTCCTCTTCTCAAAATGGAAATGAGAATACCTTCAGTACACTGCTGCTTTAGTAGTTCAAAGCCGTGGGCTTCTGGATTGATCTTGTGTGGGGGAAACTGAGGCAGAACCTGTTAGATCTCGTTTCCCAATTGACTTGCTTTCTGCAGGTGGAAAGGCAGTCTCATAAGAAAGAATTAACTTGCCTCCATATACAATAAAAGTTGCAATTAATGATTAGAAGCAGTCTTTTGAAACTGTGTATTTAATAAGCTGTGACAGTCTCTGACAAGATAATAATACTCAATAAACCGTGAAGTGCAAATTCTATTTTGAGAGCAAACACAAGGTCAGAAACATGGTTTCTGCAGGCCAAAAAAATCATGTAAGTTAGGAGGTCCGGTGGTTTAGGTTCTGTCTCTTAATCATTTGTTTAACAGCCTAGTTTTATGTTTGTTTAGTACTTTTGGTGCAGAGCAGGGGTAGCTAAAAAGGATAATTAGCTGTAATTAGTTGATACTAGAACAGAACTTGCTTTTTACTTTAGAAGTGGAGGCTGATCCCCCAGGCAGCCATGGGGCCCCGGCTTTGAGTCCAGGAGCATCTAGATTCATGCTGAGATTCTCACCAGCAGAGATGTGCAGAGTCATCACTTAGATCAGAGGAGGAAGAAGATACTGAAGGAGAAAGCAAAAGGTTAGGGAGGGTGCTTTGTAAAGACAGAAACCACCCACAACATCCCATGCATCAAAACATGAACAATGTGCCCATGAAAAGAGCTCTAAAAAACTGAGTAATTGAATCAGGAGCTTCTTTTTTTAATTGTTAATAAATAGCTCAAGATGACCTATTATAACGGGAATCTGTTAGCTAAACTAGTGTGAAGGACCTGGGGAAGCTACATGGCTGTTCCAACGTGGAGGCAGGGTGGGAGCAGAGCTGAGTCCCACTGGCCTGAGGTGCCCACATGGAGCCCAGCCGTCAGGTGGTGTAAAGCATTTCCTGTTAGTGTTTCTTCATTCACTGGTAGCCCCCTTCTCCTGATACATTTGAAGATTCCAAAAGTGAACACTAGTTAGCTCACCCTTGAATTCTGGGCACCTGCCGGCTAAACTGGGGCTGGGGCAAATTTGGATTAATGTGACACGTCCATTCACACCTTGAGAAAATTACTTGGTCCTCTCTGTGTCTCAGTGTTCTTAACTGTGAAATAGAAATAATCAAAGTACCTGTCTCATAGAGTTATTGTGAGCATTATAAAATCAATAAAGTGCTTAGAAGGGTGCCTGACACACTGTACGTATTCAACAGATAATAATAGAAATTCTTCTTCTGCTTCAGCCACACAGTATGAGCAAATTGCATTGTTTCTCTGAAATTGTTCCTTTTATTTACAGTGAGGATAATAGTTCCTATTTTATGAGCTTCTCAGGGGTATAAAGGGATAGACGCCAAGATAGGTGCTCGGATTGTGGATGGCTGGAGCTTACCGGCTGCTGGGCAGAGTTGGGGAGATAGATCCCTGTGCCTGTACAGCTGTTGACATTTACATGGGAATGGGAACCTCTGAGGGAAGTGGGCTCAGATTTGAACCCCTTTCTTGTTTGATGGCTCTAGGGAGCCAGATTGCGGCAGCAGGACCTCTGGAAGAAGTGCACTTTGCAGGCCAGGATCAAGGCTGGCCTCTGTCCTAGGCTGGAGTGAGGAAGGGGTGCTCTGGGGCCAGAACTCACCCTCCCCAGCCTCACCCTATGAGGGAATCATAGGTCCAGGCTTCAGCCTTCGTGGATGGAGTATAATCCTGCTGTCTGGATACTCAGTTCTCTGGCCTAGAGATGCTGGAAGCCCTAGATGAATTGCCGGGCGTGCCCCGAGGGCAGGCAGAGGGCAAGGTGCAGCAGGGTAAGGCTTGCTCCAGGTGCCCTCTCCCTGGACAGCCAGGACGTCGGCTACAGCAGCACGGCAAAAACGAGAGTGCACTGCCTAATGGTGGGAATGTTGGGGTGCCTGGGCAACTCCCTTCACAACTTCACTTTTTCAATTAAAGAAAATACTGTTTTGTAAAATACGGGTAGCAAAATGCATAAAACATAAATATATTGCTCAATAAAGTGTCACAAAGTAAACATGTAACCGCCCCTTGAAACAAGAAAGAGAAACTTGCACAAGTAGGAAGCTCTCCATGTACCACCTTCTCAACCCTGTTGCCACGGTGCCTGCCAAGTGTAATCAACATCCTGACTTCCAGGAACCACTTCATTCTTACCTTATAGTGTTACTGCCTAAGAGTGCATCTTTAAACATGATAGTTTAGTAGCTTCCTTTGTTTTGGTAAGATTCATCTATATTGTTGCATGTAGCTAAAGTTTGTTCATGTGCTTGGAAGTATGCATAATACCATAGTTTACAGTGTTTATCAATCCTACTGAGGATGGACATTTGCAATATTTACAGTTTTTGGCGTTTGTGAATAATGCCTCTGTGAACATTCTTTTACAAGTCTCCTGGTGATCATTTACATGCATTTGGTTAGGTTTATACCTTGGAGTTGACCTGTTAGATCATAGGCATGAATATTTTTTAACTTTAATAGATTATGCCAGATTACTTTCCAAAGTGGTGGTACTAATTTATGTTCCCCACCAGGCATGATTAAGAATTTTAATTGCTCTGTATTCTCACCAATACAGAATCTTTAATATTTAGTCATTTTGGTAGGTGTGTAACTGATTTTGTTGCGTTAAAAAATTTTTAGTAACAGTTGTATTGATATAATTCACATACTAGATAAGTCACTCCTTTAGAACGTATAATTCAGTGGCTTTTAGTGTATCCAGACTTGTGTATCCATCACATACTGTTTATAATTTTTATTTTCCTGATTCTGATAGGTGACCACTCCTTCCCATGTTTTCGGATCATTTGTCTTCCTTTGTGACGTGTCTTTTTAAGTCTCTGCCTTATTTTTCTATTGGGTTGTCTATCTTTTTTTTTTTTTTTTTATTGCTTCATAGGAGTCCTTAAAAATATTCTGAATTTGAGTCTTTCTTCAATTGGTGGCTCTTGACTTGTTTAATATTACTGTCTGATAAATAGAAGTTTTCATTTTTGTTGTAAATTAAACAATTTTTTTTTCCTTATGGTGAGAACTTTATGTGTCCGGTTAAAAGAATGTCATGTTTTCCTGCCTCAGGTCATGAAATTACTCTCCTATATTATTTTCTAGAAACTCTGTTATCTTGCCTTTGACATTTAGATCTCTGATCCACTTGGAAGTGATTTTAATGTATGGTGTGAGTTAGGGAGGTCAAATTTAATGTTTATTCCATGAGGATATCCAGTTTTCCTAGCACTGTTTATCAAAAACATCATCGACTCCCCACTGCTCTGCAGTGCCACTGTTGCCATAAATCAAGTAACAATTTATGTATGGGTCTGTTTTAGGGCTTTCTTTTCTATTCTATTCTGTTCATATAATCGTATATGTTTGTGCCAATACCACACTGTCTTAATCACTAACTTTTAGAATGTGATTTGATTTTTAATTAATCAATTAATTAATTAATTTTTTAAAGTTTATTTTTGAGAGAGAGAGAGAGAGAGAGTGAGCTAGCGTGAGCTAGGGAGGGGCAGAGAGAGAGGGGGACAAAGAATCCAAAGTAGGCTCCAGGCTCCGAGCTGTCAGCACAGAGCCTGACATGGGGCTCGAACTCACAGATCGTGAGATCATGATCTGAGCTGAAGTCAGACGCTCAACCGACTGAGCCACCCAGGCACTTCGTGATTTGATATTTTATGTCTAGAAAATAAAGTCATCCTATTTTTCTTTTTCATTTTGTTCAAAAGCATCTTGGCTATTCTTAACTCTTTGCATTTCCCTATAATTTTTTTTTCTTTTTCTTTTTTTTTTTTTTTTTTTTTTTTTTGGAGTGGGGCAGGAAGAGGGAGAGGGAGAATCTTAAACAGACTCCACACCCAGCATGGAGCTCCCTGCTCTGAGAGATCGTGACCTGAGCCAGACTCAAAAGTTGGACGCTTAACCAACTGGTGCACCCAGACACCCCTCCCTATAAGTTTTTAAATCACCTTGTCAGGTTCCACAAAAAGGTCTGCTAGAATTTTGGCCAGAAGACGTTTTTCATTCTCCCTTTTTTCCCCCTCCATTTTTATGAAGTGAATCCCAGAAGAATGATTTCTTCTCACTTTGTGAGAGAGAGTACTCTAGGTCTACCCAGTTCAAGTGCACTGCAGCTTTGATGGCCGCGGCAGCAGTCTGGTACTGGCTTTTGTAGGAACCAATCTCTGCAACAGCAGTTGTAGAGTTGTCAAGGCTCGAGAGCCATCAGAGTTCCTAACCTAAGGGAGCTCCAGGACCACTTGGGGGATATCTGGGGATTTTTGGAAAAGACAAGAGTCTGCTGATTTGGGGAGGGAGAAACTGGAATCATTGCAATTTAAGGTTTCAAGGTGTATACCTGGAAGCTGGAGAAATCCAGTCATTCTGGTTCCATGGTGACTGAAAAAGTGAAGGGTTTCTATTACCCCAAACAATGCCAAGTCACAGAAAATGCACATGAGTTACATTTCTCCTTCCCTTGCTTTGCCCTAACCACCTGTAAGGTGAACACACAGCGGGACTAGATTGTGACATTAGGCAGTGTGCTAAAGCGGCAGTAGACCAATGGCTTGGTAGTTTGTGATCAGAGAGAGGGAATTTCTTTTGAGCAGATGTGTCTGTGACGCCATAGAGATAAAGCCGTTAGCAGCCATTAAAATGCCAAGTGTGACTGTGCCTTGTTTTTAGCTTTACTATTTCTGAGAGAATTCTGAAAATATCCCCAAAGCTATAATCACTTGGGTTTCTCTGGTTCCTATTTATTTTCCTAAATGAAACAAACTTCTGAAATAATACAACAAAACTCCAATATTGAATTTTTCCTAGGTATTCTTGATGGGTTAGTTGCTTTGGACCTTTGTCCAAGACCTGCAACCGGAGACAGCTATCAAGCTGCAAAGCTGTGTGTTACCCAGACTCCCCTTTTTTAACAGTTTCATCATGGGAACCATCCGTCTGCTGTTGCCAGCAGGGTGTCTTTGTTTCAGAACCTGTCATCCAGGACCTGCTGGCATTCAGATGCATCATCTTCTCTGGTTATTGGAGACTTCTAAAGAACAGTTTTTCTTTTGTTTTATCAAGGCTATAATTGTGTACATGAGGGGAGAGATTGATAATAGTGATACCTTTGGTTTCTGTAGATGAAGGAGGTTTCTTTCTGGTTTCACTGAAGCAAAAAGGTCTGTCAAAATGCCCTGTTAGAACTATCTTAAGGTTTTTTTTAATTTTTAAAAAAAAATTATTTATTTTTGAAAGAGAGTGCGTGAGCAGGGTAGGGGCAGAGAGAGAAGGGACAGAGAATCTGAAAACAGGCTCCAGGCTCTGAGCTGTCAGAACAGAGCCCACCGTGGGGCTAGAACTCACGAACCATGAAATTATGATCTGGGCCAAAGCCAGACACTTACCTGACCGAGCCACCCAGGCACCCCGAATTACCTTCATTTTTAAAGAATCAAATAGAGGAGTTAAGATATAGCTACTTCCCAATTGGTCTCTTTGGGGGGATTTGGGACAATTAGAGGGTCCTACAAAGCAGAACCATATGAATCAAAATAAAACCAAACACACAGATGACATATTAAGTGGCCATGGACTCCCTTTCCTTTTCTTAATTCTCTGGAAAGAAACTTAATCAGGAAAGAGAGACTGATCTCTGGAGACAGTGACGGAGATGTGCTTCCCATCAGAGAATGAAGGGACTTTCACTTCTTTTGCTTTCTGTCTAGGATTCCCATCTCAGAATTAGAGAAAGTTGGTTTCCAGTTTGCTGCTAGTGGTTGGGGTCTAGAGAACGTTGGAAGCATGTGAGGCTTGTCCTTTTGGCACGGACACCTACTCTCTTTTTATTTTTTTGTCCTCTTTTATATACCTGGCACTCTCACGTGTTCTCTTTGTCCGAAATTTGAATAAAAAATGACTTTCAGATCTTGCATTTGTCCTAAAGGAGAGGCGTTTGCAAAATCAGATGGATTCATGAGGTCAGAAACCTAAAATAAAGGAATGAAGCTCTAAAGGTAGAATTCTAGGAACTGGCCAATTGATGGGAGAGTTTGAATGGTTTTCTCTTCTGCCCTTTTCTCCTTCCCACCTTCTTTGCTAGAGGTGATAGACTTAGTACTTGCCTTCCAGGAATTTATATTCTGGTTGGTGACGTCATCACACATAAACCAAATTTGAACAATAATGCAAGATAACACCACCACTCATTCAGCATTCACTTAAACAACATGCTGAGCATTTTATAATTTTTGTCACATTTAATCCCTAAAACAGTTCTGTGATCTTAGTAGTTTATTCACCACATTTTTCAGATAGGGAAGCCGAGGCTTAGACTAAGATCTTGCCCAATGCCACCCATCTAAGTGGAAAGGCCAAGCTGGCCCGGCTTCCACCACTTTGATAATTCAGCCCTACCCGTACCGCACAGGCCACAGTAATTTGGGTTGTAAGAGAAGGAAATAAAATGCCAGCGAAGAAAGCTTTGTGGGGTTGATAGGACTTGAACTGGTGAAGGATATATGGAAGAAATGGGTAAATGAGTATCATTTATGGCCTTAATATGTCCTCAACTCTGATCAGTTCTTTGCTTTCAGCCGCTACAGTCATTCTCATTGCCAGACATGAGTGTTTGGAGTGTAGTAGTTTTCCACTCTAAGGAGGGACTGGTTATCATTAATCACAGTGTGCAGTGCTGTTTCCTCTGGCTTCTTTTGGTTGCTGATAAATCTTTCTAATTAGCTGTAAAAATAATGAAAGTACACGTCATGTTTTAATCATAAACCGAATGGGCCATTGGTATTCGTGTGATAGCTTGAATTTTTATTTTCCTGTACCAAATTGCTTTGAGTTTATGACATTTTTAGTAGATCTCCTGTGAGTCTACAGAGCTCAGGATTGCAAAAGCTATGAATTGTTTTTAGTTACTCAATCACAGAAAAGCAAAGCAAAAAAAAAAAAAAAAAAAAAAAAAAAAAAAAAGCATTGACACGTTGTCAGTGGTTTCTTTTCCCATGTGTTGGTAGGATATTAAAGATCTTTGAGATCTTTGCAAATAATTCAATGCAGGCCTGGTTCTAAGAATAAAAGCTGGCATACTGATCAGTGAAGGAGAATTTTTTTTTTTTTCTCAGAAACTAAAGTGAGCTTTTCTAAGAGTCAGGGGAAAATATATAGGCTTAGAAGTCACACTATAATTGGCTTTCAGTATTAAGCCATAGCATCGGGGCAGGTTCAGTACATAATGGCTGCAGCTGGGAAAATCCCATCTTAGCTAAAGTTCTCCATGTCATGGCATATCAGTGCTCCTCAAACCTCAGCATGTATCAGCTCAGATTGTGGGGCCCTGGGCCAGACTTTCTGACTTAGTAGGTCTTGATGGGGCCTGAGATTTGCACTGCCAACAAGTTCTCAGGTGATGCTGCTGTTGCTGCTGGGGCATGTACCAAAATTCGAGTCTGACTTGCAGCCCCAGCTCAGTGCTAGCCAGCTATGTGACGTGAGCACTATTTAGTGTCTTTTTTCCATGAATCTCCTGTACCTAGTTCAGTGAAGGTTTAGGAACCACCGTGTTATATCTAATAGTGTCTGCTGGGATCTCAGCTAAGAAAAATATTTATTTCTTTGTCCCTTCCAGTTTGAGTGGGATCTGCTTTGCCTGAAGCATTGGTGGGGATTTTCTGTTTCTGGGGAGCTCTGAAGAAGAACTAATGCTGTTCTTCAGGATGCAAGCATGCCTCTTAGAGTGATCCTCATATAGATGTAGAAGCCATAACATAGGGAAGCCCAGTAGTTATATTCAGCACTTATTCTGAAAAGAAAACACTCTTATTTCTGATAGTCACATACTTGTGTTCTTGCCTGTATATTCCACAGTGCCTAATAGAATGTCTTGAACTTAGTACATGTTCAAAAAATGTTTGCTGGGTTGGAAAATTTATTTTATTAGTATATTAATATTATTAAACATTTAATACTTTTTAAAAATATTAAATATTTGATATGTAAATATTAAACAACACACTACTGCACAATGGCCCAAATAAGAAATCAAGAAATCGAATGGCAAATCAAAATATGAAACATTTAATTGAGAAGATTTTTTTAATGTTTATTTATTTTTGAGAGAGAGAGACACAGAGCACGAGAGGAAGAGGGGCAGAGAGAGAGGGAGACACAGAATCCAAAGCAGGCTCCAGGCTCTGAGCTGTCAGCACAGAGCTGGATGTGGGTCTAGAACCCACGAGCCATGAGATCGTGACCTGAGCTCAAGTCGGACACTTAACTGACTGAGTCACCCAGGCGCCCCTGAAACATTTAATTTTAAATTTACAGTTGGTGCCAAGAAGTCATAAATTAAATAGTGTCTTTTGAATAAATAGAAGTAATCACAATTTTATACATTTTATATGTGCTTTAGGATTTACACAGAATTGGAGGACAAATTATTTGTCCTTCTCAATCTTTATAAATGTTGAATGTACTGATAGAGCATTTGGTGCTCAGATCATGGGAGATCTTACATGAAGAGTATTAGTATTCCTTTGATAGGATTTTTAGGAGTAACTTCTGGCCCCAAGTCATTTTGGAAGGATTTTCCCAGTAGCCATTGATGACTGGGTCTGAATATAGTTGAAAAAGCAGTTTTGTATCATAGCAGAGACATTGTGACCCCAGTTGATTAGTAACTCAGAGGGAGCTTTGCCTACTCTGAGCACAGGAGAACAGTGCTCTCCCAGAGCACTCTATTCCATTCTCCTGATGAAGACTCCAATGAGAGATTGAAGCTATTCTTTCTTAAAATGCAATCTGAATCACTAGATTCAACACACCAAATGCATACTGTTAATTGCTCTTTTTAAAAAAAGTTTATTTATTTTGAGAGCAAGAGTGCATGTAGGGGAGGGGCAGAGAAAGAGGGAAAGAGAGAATCCCAAGTAGGTGCTGTGTTGTAAGTGAAGAGCCCAATGCGGGGCTCAAACTCACAAACTGTGAGATCATGGCCTGAGCCGAAGTCAGATGCCCAACCGACTGAGCCACCCAGGTGCCCCCTGATAATTTCACTTTTTTATTTTTAAATGTCAGGGCAAATTAGTTTATCTCTTTAGTTAATAAATGCAATCCTCTAATAAGACATTATTAGTCACCCACTCTTGTTATCCATTTCAAATGGGTATATGAGTCATAAAGTCACAACATAAACCACTTTGGAAATGTAACTTGCCTGGTACTCATTTCGTGAAACTGAGCCGTCTTCTCCTCCTTCTCTAGGCTCTTGCTGTGGGTGCTCCTGTGCTTGTGGCTTACATTGCACTTAGTCCTTATTACACCGTAAATGTCCATTAGCATATGCTCCACTGGGCCACATGCTCCTTAAACACAGGGCATGAGTTTCATTCTATATTATAGGAATATACTATTTATTGAATGGATAAGTGGTATCTAGATTTTCCTCATCAAAGTAGACTTCTGGGTTGGGGATGGGGATGGGAATATATAAGCTAAAGTATTTTGAATACTACCTATAGCTAAAAGAAATTTGCAGAAGTGGAGAAAAAAGACACTAGGGTCCAGGAGTTATCACTTAATTTTTTTGCTGTCAGGCCCCTGGGACAATGTCTGTTTTTTTTTTACAATGTAAAATGTCTTTCATTGATTTTTTTTTAAGAATTAATTTTTTACACATTCTTTCCTCAATCAGAGAGAAGATTCATCCAAAATGACAACTTCTCAATTTCATATTACAATGAAACATAGATAAGTAGGAACTTTATTAGGTATAATCTTTAATTAACTGGATCTCACCTGAGCCAGAATTTAGAGAAAGAAGCAAAAGCAAAGAACAAATATTTAAAGAATTATTTTCAAGACTGGCTGCCAGAAAAAATCCATACATTAGCATTCATTCAATCCATGTCTTCATTTATTTAAGTATATAAAAATAATTGATCTTCATGGGAATGTTCCATCATCAAAAATTTCTTAACTAGAGGGGCTCTGGGTGGCTCAGTCTGTTAAGTGTCCGACTTCGGCTCAGGTCATGATCTCACAGTTCGTGGGCTCAAGCCCCGCGTTGGGCTCTGTGCTGACAGCTTGGAGCCTGGAGCCTGCTTCAGATTCTGTGTCTCCCTCTCTCTCTGCCCCTTCCCTGCTCATGCTCTGTCTCTATCTCTCAAAAATAAATAAATATTTTTTAAAAATTAAAAAAAAATTCTTAACTAGAAAAAAAAGTAATGGCTGATAAAGGAATAGTACACTTTAAAAAAATTTTTTTTTAACATTTATTTATTTTTGAGACAGACAGAAAGCATGAACAGGGGAGGGTCAGAGAAAGAGGGAGACACAGAATCTGAAACAGGCTCCAGGCTCTGAGCTGTCAGCACAGAGCCCGACGCGGGGCTCAAACCCACAGACCGCGAGATCATGACCTGAGCTGAAGTCGGACGCTTAACTGACTGAGCCACCCAGGCGCCCCGAATAGTACACTTTAGAAAAATTCAAAAAAATTCAAAAACTTTTTCAAAAAATCATTTTAATGCAAACAGAATATCCTATTTAGGGAATCAAGCTTCTTAAAGTAAGTCTGAAATGCCAATTATGTTCTCTGTATAAAGAAAGCACTTACTGTCAACAAATTAATCATGGAGACACAAGGCAGGACAACCTTGAAACGACTGCTTCTCAGTCTCTATTTAAAAGAAACTTTCAAATTTCCATGTTAAAGAAGTCAGAGAGTAAATGACTATGTGAGATCCATAAGACTTTATTTAACCACTACTTATCTCCACAGAGACGCTGAGAAATAGTAATGTATTTGTAGGGTAATTGCCTCTAGCAGCTCCAACAGGTAACTCCCCAAGTCTCAGTGACTTAATGTAATAGAGTTGGTTTCTTGCTTGCATGGAATCCAGTTTGGGCTGGAGAGTCCTCTTCCATCTAGTAGCCAGTCATCCCACTGGAACCACAAAGTCGCCAAGGTCACTGTTGCAAAGGAGGAGGAAGATGGAGAAAGCACATGGCCCTTAATTGTCTTGGTCTAGAAGTGACACATGTCACTGTGGCTCAGTCTGTTGGCCAAATCTAATCACAGGGCCCAAGATAACTGCAGGAGAGGCTGAGGCATGTATATGAACATGTGGATGGTTGGCAAGCATTAACTGCTTCTGCCACAGTCTCCTGGGAGATGACATCTCATCCACCCCCTTTTTCTGCCTGCTTAGTGTGCTACCAAAGTTGATAGGGTGGGGAGAAACTGAGGACAAGAGGACATACGTAGTGGATATGTACTATTTCCTCTGGTAGCAGAACCACATTTGCTCATGAGAACCATCTGTCTCCCAATTTTGGTTCATATAGTTTTGGCTTGACCTTTCCTTTTCCTCCAGAGTTGGGCATGCACCCAAGCCTGGCCAAGCAGAGATGGCCGTGACACAGGAGAACCCTTCCTTCAGATCTCCCTAGCTTTAAGGGCTATGTATGCCTATAATGTCAATAGCTGTGCCAGTATAGGACCACCAGTGGACGTGTCTGCTTGAAAATGAAGCCAAAAAAAAAAAAAAAAAAAAAAAAAAGATACTTTAAAGCCAACAGAAAAAAGAATTTGGATGCCCTTGATTGAATGCCTGGAACAAACAGTGCCAGTTCATGCCTTGACTTTCCTAGTCACGTGAGCCATGTATTCCCTTAGTCTGAGCTAGGATGAGTTGTGCTTCTGTAACTTGCAGCTAAGAGAGAAGAGCCTGCATCTTTATACCCCTTTGTCTTTAAACCCAAATAATGACAAAACTTCAAAACAGCATCCTTACACCCAGATAACTAGCTGTTACCTTTTAACCCAAATAACTAGAAGTTACCTAAGAAAGTACTAATAATTGTAACCTTCACATTAACATTGAAGAATTGTTACTTTTTAAAAAATAGATACCATATAAATAAGAAGTGACTAATTGTCCTATATGCATTTCTTCTAATCCTAGTTCAACCATTAGTAGTTTTTATAATTACCAGTTGGCTGATTACTATCTGAGTAACAATGGATTTAATTTTGCCAGTTAATCATTTCCACTCGTAACAAGTCAAATATTTAAATCTGCTTCAAGAATAGTAAAGGAGAAACACATCTTCATTCCTTATCGTCTCAACAAAACTCAGATTATTTGTCACTAGAAGGTTTTGCAAATATCTAAAATAAATCTGAGCAATGTTTTCAGTGGCCATGGCACTTCAAGGGTATAGATCCCTTTGCAGAGTGTGTGGAGGGCTTTGGCCTAATTGTCCTATTTAACCCAACACTTCTGAAAAAAAAGATACACAGCAACTTTCTGGTGATCCAAACTGTTGTAACTTCAGTATCTAAATCACATATTTGCTTACTTTCTTCCCCATAGGCTGATTAATTATTTGCCTTTATTTAGTGCTCTATATCAGGAGCCAAAAGAAATTGAGCCTATGGGGCCAATTTTTAAAATTTAAAACTAACAGAGCATTTAGCTGTCTGACGTGGAACTGAAGGGTGTCTTCTTTAACACTGTCACCAACACAGTGTCCACCCTGCTCTGTTCCAGATGTGCAACATCTGGGCTTTGAAGAGTGTGATTAGGAAATCAAATGGGACATGTGGACATCCAAAATGAGATAAGGGACTCCAACAAATCACTTTCCTTTTCATCTGATTCTGTCAAAGTTTGCTAGAAACATCTATCTGGAAAGCAGAGTTCCTCCTCTTTTATAAACAAGGCAGCAAATGTAAAGAAAGCTTTATTGTCCATGATAATTAAATGAACTGAATCAGAATCCACATGAAAAATCCCCTAAATCCCTCCCCATAGAATATCCTCAGGTAATAAGGTATATTAAACCCCAATCCTCTTACTGACTAGATAGAAAAAGTTACTGGTCCTGGAGAGGTGGGTGGGAGCAATCAAATTTCCTCTTAGAAGATATTTACTTTTTTCCCGGATTGGGGCTCATTTTCCTTCAACCTATAAAAACATTATTTTCTTCTCTGCATTAGACCAAAGATATAACAACACAGTTGACAACTGCAAATGACAGTAATTGATATATAGCAACTTTGGCTGGGAAAAGCTAATGTTAAGCTTTAAGTAGGATTCTCTAGGATTGGAAGGAGGTTGATCATTTGACTATTAGCCTGTCCTTCATCAGGACCCTCCTTCTGTGATTAACGCAATCACCTCATGTCTAAAAAATCCTGATGTTGACATAAACCAAGTCTGGGCTGAAGCTAGTTGTTTCAGTTGAATACCAGTGTAATCCTGGGGCACCTTGGGTGGCTCAGTCAGTTAAGCGACTGATTTTGGCTCATGTCATGATATCATGGTTTGTGAGTTTGAGCCCTGCATCAGGCTCTGTGCTGACAGTGTGGAGCCTGCTTGGGATTCTCTCTCTCTCTTCCTCTCTCTCTGCCCCTCCCCTGCTCATGCTCTTTCTCTCTTTCAAAATAAATAAAAGTTAAAAAAAAAAAGAATATCAGTGTAATCCTAATAAAGGAGTAAATATCCTTTGTCAAGTAATTACTGAGTATCTGTTGAGGATACTCTTCATGCTCACATGGTATTAAGGGAATGGCAGCAACAGATCATGTCCCTACCTTGTTCACACTGTAGTTGGTAAGATGATCTAGCACAGATGAAACAATGGTTGCTAGTAAAAAGCAGTATCCCATTAATAGTATGTTAATGTTGTATAGACTAAAACTCTCTAGGAGCTCAGAAAACAGGCTGCAGTCATGATAAATGATGGCGAGAGTGAGGGATTGTTCTGGGATTTAAGAAAGTTGAATCACTGATTGTGCCCCTCACCCCTTACATGTGCTTGAAAAACACACACCCTTAGTCCCAAGATAGACTGGTGTGGGAATATGGGTAGCTCCGCGCTAATGCGTTGTTCCCACTGAGGAAACAATGTTTGTGTTCTACTTTGTGGTTTTATTGCATAAGTGTTATGCTCATTGGAAAGAATGTCTATCCATAATGTATCCCATCCTTTCTTATTCTTACAAAAGAGATCTCCAAAAGGTAAGAGAGTCACTTTCCTGAGGGAAGTACAGGACTCAGTGATGAAGAGAGCACTTTGGGATTGTGAGAATTGCCTGTGAAATCAAATTTAGGTAAAAAGATAGCCCAGCAGCCATATGTAAATTGTTCCCTCATGTAGAAACAATAGTGTGCACTGGATAATTCAATAGAAAACATTAGTCATTTATCATCCTTAATTATCAGTCATCTCTAACTGCATCTGGTTTGCATTTTTTATTAGAAAGTTTTTTGTTGTTTTTGTTTTTTTTTTTTTTTTTTTGAGTTGGACCAGGGCATTTTTTTCTTCTGTTCCTGATTTCATTTTGTTATTCTTTTCAAAATTCCATCACTAATTCCCATGATGTGAGGAGGTTCCGATTTCATCAGGCACAATAAATCAAGCGGCTCCTCTGCCGTAACATTGTCCATACCGTGCATTTGTCATAGGCCCTGGATCGCTAAGTTGACTTAAGGTTAGAGAGTCAAGCTGCTTTGAAGACAAGCTCAGCCAGCATCAAGGGTGTGCACGAGCCCCAGTGGAGGAGCCAAAGGTACATGACTTCAGTCAACTTGAGGGAGAACAGCTGCTTCAGAGAAGTCAAGTGGCAGAAACTGACCTTGGGACGTTTTGAAGTTCGTGTGCTCTTGACCTGCTTCTCTGGACAGTGTGTGGTGGCTGAGGTGCACGTTAGCATGCAGAAGTGGTGTGTAACAGTCTTCTGTCCTAAAATACTAGTGACAGCTGATACGTGCTCTGTGTTATGCAATGTCCTTTTATGTGTTGTCAAATAACCTTTTCAGAGAGGTGAATATTATTATGTGTATCTTCAGGTGAGCAAACTAGGACCTTAGAAAGGTATAGTTGCTTGTTAATTTCTCAATGGGGGGAGTCCCTGGACCATAAAGGTAGAATAAATCAGAACCTCAAACCTGAATGAGGTAGGCTTATGCTATAATTTCTCCAGAGAGAATCATTTTTACCGTGAAAATCCCAGGACAAGATAGGTAAATTCCATCCCCCTCCCCCCGCCATGATATTATTGTGTGTGTGTGTGTGTGTGTGTGTGTGTGTGTGTGTGTGTCTGCTGTTTTTTTGCTTTTTACTGAGGTTCTAAGTTTCTGTAGAGAGCAACAGGGGCATAGTAATCATCAGAGTGCATTGGGCTGCAGAGATCTCTGGTGGTGGCTATTGATTATGGATGGTGTCCCTAGGGATGAAATAGATGGGAAGTCTACTAGAGCATTGCTTGATATATAACATAGAAAAGCTCTAGTTCTGGTGGCCAAAAACATGACTTGAATTGCCACAATGGAGGGTAAGGTACATTTACCGAGTCTCCTGAGCCAAGCCAATTCACAGATGGAGAGCCTCTGGACTGAAGGAAAGGCCAGATCCCCTTTAGGAAAAAAACCACTATTGCCTCAAGTAAATACCGTAAATCTTCCTGCTAGTCTTTTCTAAAAGGAACTGGAAGCCATTTGATAGAATGTGCACTGTGGAAAAGGAAATACCTAGATCGTTTTGGAATTACTAGACACTGGGTCTGAATTATGTTAATTCTGGTGACCTAAACTATTTACTGTAGCCCACCAGTTAAAATGGGAATTTTCAGTGGCCAGGAGACAGATGAAGTCTGAGCCCAAGTTTAGTTTACGGTGAGCCCATTTGGTCAATTGAACTATGCTGTGGTTATTTTCCTAGTTCCTGAATCTATAGTAGCCAGTAGTCAGGAACGGCACATTGGCTCTCCGACCCATGGAGTAAGGGCCATTATGGGAGAAGGAACAAAATTGAAACTCCTGGAGCTTCCCATCCCTACACATGTGGTAAACCAAAAGCAATATCACATCCCTGATAGAAATTGCAGAGGTTAGTGCCATTGTCAAAGACTTGAATGGTGCAGAATGATACCTATCACGTGACCATTGAACTGACATGATCATTCTGTGAAGACATTGGGTGGATCTTGGAGAATGACTGAATCAAACAGTTGGTAACTGCAATTGCAGCTGCTCTCGCAAATGTGGTCTTTTTACTGGACCAAATCAACAAAGGCCCTGGAACTTGAAATCCAGCTACTGACCTGAATAATCCCTTTTACTCCAGACCAATATGCCAAGACCGTCAGAAGCAGTTTGCTTTTGTCTGGCAAAGCCGACAGTTATTCACACATAGACAACAAGACCTTCACACCAATTCTGTTCTCTTCTCTAATGTAGTTTGAAGAGAAATTGATTGTTGTGACATTGTACAAAACATCACACTGGTCCTCTCCATAATATTATCTTGATTGGATCTGATAAGCAGGAGGTAGCAAATCATATGCCTTACTAAGAAATATGTAAACAAGAGAGCAGGACGTAAGTCCCACAGAAATTCAGTGCACAGAAATTCAGTCCCACCACATCAGTGCAGTTTCAAGGAGTTCAATGGTCCGGAGTAAGGTGAAAGACAAGTTCCTGCACCTTGCGTCATCTCCCATGGAAAAAGAGGTACAGTGAAGGCTTAAAAACTTTTTTCAATTTCATGTGTACCACATTTGAATATGTTGCTTCTAGCTACATGCAGAATTAACCCCATGATGCAGCCAGTTTTGAATGTTAACCAGAGGAAGAGAAGACCCTAGCAATTCCAGCTGTAGTGCCTGCTGCTCTACCACCTTGCCCTTATGCTCCAGCAGATTCAGTGACACTGTGTGCATAGCAAATAGGGATGCTGCATGGAGCTTCTGGCAAGTAGATCTTAGGTTGCAAATTTATACCTTCCTCTGCAAGTAATTATTCTTCTGAAAACAGCTTCTGGCTTACTACTGCACCATGTAGAGATGGAGTGCCATGGGACACCAAGTAACTACGGAGATCTCTGGTGGTGGCTTTTGATCATGGATGGTGTCCCTAGGGATGAAATAGATGGGCAGTCTACTAGGGACTGTGTGACTTGAGCTTCCTCTCGTGAATCGGATGTCGTTTGACCCACTTAGCCACGAGGTTGGGTGTGTACAGCATGATCTATCGTCAAGTGGAGATGATATATAAGACATTTGGGCAGGTCGAGAAGGTATCTGTAAGTTGCTCTAGCAGGTGGTTCAGACTCTTCCACAGTTGACTCCTGTTGCATTGCCTCCTCACTCTTGATTCAGTCCTATGACCTCCAGTGGAGTTCCTTACAACCAAATGAACAAGGAAGAAAAATCTTGAGCCTATCGTACAGAAGGTTCTGCATATGATGCTGATACCACGGAAAATAGCTGCGTCTCCACAGCCCTACTTAGAGGTGATTCTGGATATATATATCCTACTGCTTCCGTTTCTCTGAACCCTGGTTAATACAGACAATGTTATTGTGGTGTAATGTATTGTAATATATAATCAATATGTTGTGTATTTTATGGCAATTTTAATTATATATTGTAATTTAATATCAATTCTGTATGTAATATACATGTGATAATGTAATATCAATTAACCATTCCTTATGTGTTCTTTTATTTGAAGACTTGATTGCCACCCTGTAGAATCTTGCTTTAAATCATTATCATGTTCACTTTTTATAATTTGTCATTCATTTGGAAAATAAGTCTTTAAACGTGTTGTCTATTCTCCAAAATTCTTGAACTGTTGTCATTTTTGATCTACTTTATAGCAGGTTTCTCATCGTTCTAGAAAGGCACCATGAGATGCTTATTTCATTTTAGTTTTCACATTTTAGAATTTCATATACTCTTATTTAAATTATTTTCCAGTTTTCAATGTTAAGATCACTGCTTTCAACAGACAATGCAGAAGCAGGTGCAAGGATTCACCCTAATCCTTTGATATCACTTTCCTTTAATGACTTCTTGTTTTCTTTTTAAAGTTTATTTATTTTAAGAGAGAGAGAGTGTGTGCACACGTGCATGACGAGTGGGACAGGGGCAAAGAGAGAGGGAGAGAGAGAATCCCAGGTACCCTCTGCACTGTCAGCTCAGAGCCTGACAGTGGCTCAGTCTTACTAACCATGAGATCATGACCTGAGCTGATATCAAGAGTTGGATGTTTAACCGACTGAGCCACCCAGGTGCCCCTAACCACTTCTTGTTTTTAACCATGACTTTTGCTGAGCATTCCTTTTGGAAGCCTCAGCTTCTTTCGGAGCTTTGCTTTTCTGATGTGCTTTCAGGCCTTGACAAACTGATATCCCATTCGTCATTACTCTTGATTAGGCAATCCAAGGCACCATTACTGAGTTTATCAACAGTAGTTTCTAACCCTTCCTTCTTCCTGGAGCACTCTCCCTTTTCCCTGACCCCAGTTGACCTAGGTCTAAGTATAAACATCTTTTGCTCTGGGATATTTCTATGACCCTTTGCACTAGATTTGATCCCTTAAGTGAAGTCCTCTGCTGTTTACTTCCATAGTACTCTGTACCTGCCTCTTCTGAATTTTCAGCAACCTTTCATCATTGGTTAAATGTGTTTTTCACTAGCTTACACATTCCTGATATAGAACACCAGTTAACATATGGTCAGGAAATGCTCTAGACTTCTTAGTTATTCATGAAATGGATAGTTACCCATTCTTATTTCATAAGAAGGCTAGGACCTTTACCATTTTTCTTTGGTCTCTTGCCATTTCAAATTCCTTTACCTTCTAAACATATCAAACATTAGAAAAATGTTTGATATGTGAAGTAGCATAACATATTTAATGTGAGAAAAGCTGTTCCCTGTGACTTTCAATATGCCTCAGTGTATCATGTACTCATGAAGGCCTACGGCATCAGTATGTTACAATAAGTCAATCCTTGATACAGTGGAATTCTTCAGTCAGTTTACATCATGGCTGTGTTCAAGGTGATGTCTGCCTGTTGTCTGCCTGTTGACTCAGAGGTTGAACAAATGGATGAGAAGTGATATCAGAGGTCTATGATTGTAGGAAAATATCCTTAGATTACTCACTTCAAAATGGTACATTTTCCTTTTCTTTCAAAATTCTATTTAAATTCTAGTTAGTTAACATACAGTGCAATGTTGGTTTCAGGAGTAGAATTCAGTGATTCATCACTTACATACAACGCCCGTTGCTCATCATAACAAGGGTCCTCCTTAGTGCCCATCGTAAAAGGGTACATTTTCTAGTCTCTAATTTATGTGCTGACTTAAAAGTGACAGATTTAAATTAAGACGTGCTCAATTCAGACATCATATAATATAACCACAAATGAAATTTTGCCACTTTATTCTTGAATTGTGAATGAATTAAATTTCCCATTATTACTTAAGCATATTTATTTAACTTAGTTCTGGGCAAAAACGACTTGAGCCACAAATGAGTATAGGAGAGGAATGTTTGGTTAGTGGCATCACATCCACGTAGTTGCTAAAGCTAGAAACCTGGACGCCATCCTTCACTGCCTTTTCTCCATCCTCATCAAAGCATTCTATGTGTCTGTCAGTTCTACCTCCAACTGACCCTCAAGTTCATCCCTTTGTTAACATACGAATCTCTATGACTATGAGCTATAGTCTCACTGTTTCTCACTCAGATTACTGAGTCTACTTCATCTATTTTCCCTCTCCTCGCTGTTTTCCAAATCACAGCCATGTTAAGCCAGATCCTTCATCTCTTACTTAAAGTGCTTCAGTGATTCCATGTTGTGTATATGGGTAAGTTCATACTATTGGGGACCACATTCTAGATCTTCCAGACTTCGTTCTTGTTCATCTCTTTGGTCCTATCTTAAGTTAACTTCTTCCATACACTATCTTCATGAAATCTCTTGGCTTTAGGCCTTTGTATAAACTTCTTTTTCTGCCTTCAGAGACCTTTTCTCTCTTATTTGTGCAGTTAAACCCTTTGATTTTACCATAGTAGAGGCACCACTTGGGATTGGGACTACTCTCCCTCTGGGCTTGCCATAGCTCCCTGTGCTTACCTTTGTCATGACATTATTCACATTGTGTTTTAGCTCTCTGTATTTTTCTGTCTCCTCTACACTCTCCAAAGAGTTATAAATTACTTGGAGACAGGAGTTGAGACTTATTTGTGCCTAGCCTGGTGCCTGACACAGAGAGCATGTTTCCATAAACATTTGCTGAAGGAATAAATTAATGAATAAAAGGAAAAGAGTAAACATCCAAAAGTTTCCTACTGTTTATTAGTTCACAAACCTAGTCAAGTTAGTAGTTTACCAATTATAAACCGTCACAAGTTCTATGCAGGAACTCACTTTTGTTCTAACTGAATACACTGTTCTTCAAAGACACAAATGACATTAAATGTTTTGTAAATGAACCCACTGGGATACAAGAAGGAATATTATATTGGAAAACATTAAACAACCTGAAACAAAGAGCAGATCATTTCCCAACCACAAATTAAAGAAGAAAAATCTTCAACCAATATTAAAATCTAGTTTAAAGTACATACTGACAACATGTTAAAGAGAGGGCACAACCAAATCCAGGGACCAAGAGTGTAGAATGAAGACAAATGATAAACGAAAGAACATTAGCTAAGAAAAGAAAATATCAGGAAACCCATTTGGGCAATGATTGAAAATGAAATAAATTTAGGAGTTTAAAAATGTCTCATTTTTACAGGATTGCTTCATTGTTTTTGGTTTTGTTTTTCCCTGTAAGTTGATCTCAGAGACTTTCCTTTGTAGAAAGAGGCTACGGCTATCATTTTATCATGGTGTGTGTTCATATCCTATACAAGCACCAAATTATAAAGAAAGGAGAGTCTCCTAGGAAGTCAGGGGCAGGCTGGGCATGCTTTTAAACTAGGTGATGATAAATAGGCCCAGCTAGAAAGATGAGTTGAAAACTGGATTCTTCCCAGCACACATCCCCCAAAAGAAATGCTGAAATTCCTTTTCCTTTTCTGCTTTTACAAATTTTACCACTTTAAGACCTGTCTCAGTTGTTCCCAGCTTCTCTGGGAACATTCGCTTCTCTGCGAATCCCCAGGATTCGACCACTGTGCCCATTTTTTCCTGCCCATTTTGTTGTTGATATTATTGTATTGTAGTTATCACTAATTATGGTTTTGTGTGTAAATACTGTCTCCCTAATCAGATTTTTCCCTCTGCCAACAACTGTCACTGACTTTTAAAAAATATTCCTGAGTTATTAGCACAATGTACACTATACATAGCAAGCACTCAGTCAACATTATAGTTACTTTGAATTAAACAAAAGACACTTAATGGCAGAGAGATAATTTTCCCCTTGCAAAATTATTAACAGAAACAAAAATCAGAATGTGACCATCTCAAGTGTCCTACATATAACCAGTATTTTCTTCTCTCTCTCTCTCTCTCTCTCTCTCTTTCCAAATTATAAGTGGGCATTATGCCACACTAGTGGTTTTCAATCCTGTATGCACATTTGAATCACGTGAAGAATTTTTAAAATACAGATGCCAAGGCTGCTACTAAGACCCATTTAACCAGAAAACACAAGGGAGTGTAAAAGCATCCCCAGGTGATTTTAATATGCAGCCAGTGTTGAAAAACACTGTGCTTTCCTATCAGCTGTTGAGTCTGCCGATCCACAATGCTAATCAATCAAGATATCCGTGAAAACTGCTTATGTGGGCTTCTAAGTAGTAAGTGTACCATGCTCTTTATGAGCTTTTCAGCTTCTCAGATATCCAGTATCTCCTTCTGTGGTGTATAGGTGTTTTTAGTTCACTCGTTTATTTATAATAAATAATATAAGCAACTGGTAACTATAGACTGAAACCCAATAACCCAAGTCCAAGAAGTTTAGGGAGCTTAGTAAGAACAGAAGTTTAGGTTGCTTCTATACACTTATGGGATGAGAAATGGCTTACTTTGCCAGAAAAATCAAACCTCAAACTATCTGCATCTGAAACCCACATTATTATTTCATATCTAAAATAGCTAGTTATTTCTCAAGAATTAGCATGATCGACTATTTGGACAATTTCATAAACTCCTAGTTTTGCTTGCACTTATAGACCAACATTGTATTTTTTTGTTCTGACTTTTAAATTATTTATTGAGCTCCTACTACATGCCATACTCTCTGCAAAGCTCTTTACATATAATCTCATTTAATTATCCGATTATCCGATTGACACATGTGCTTGTATGACACCTGTCTTATACACAAAGAAATTCAGACTCAAGAAGGTAAGTAACTTACCAAGAGTCACATAGCTACTGAGAAACAGAGGCAGGATTCAAAGCTTTTAACCTCCACATTGTGCTCCAGGAATGGCTTCTACCACCTGCTGCTGCTGCTGAGTAAAACACTAAGTGAAATGCTTAACCTGAAATCCAAGAGTGACGGAAAAGATATAAATTGCAGGGAGGGGGTTCCTCTTCATTTAAGTTCAACTGTAAGTCATTTATGAATTACGTCTACTCTCTACTGTAATTGTGTTTGTAACTTTCCACTAGAATGTGTTTTGGATGATCCTGCGAAATTCAAAGAAAATTCATGGGATCTTTTTTTTTTTTTTTTTTTTTTCATATTAGAGGCTGGGAAAGAAGCAGCAATGTGGCTTCAATGTATCATTTATTTATTGTCAGGAAATTAGACACAACTGTTCTATGTTTAAATCTAGTGACAGCTCAACTGTTGGTTGAACATGCTGTGCTGTTTTTGCCTCTGTGAATATGCACATGCTGTCTGCTCTACCCACATGCCCCTCCATCTCCTTTTGGTCATGTCTCCTTGTCAAATTCCAGCCAATCCTTCAAGATGCTCAAGCATTTTTCCTCTTGTTGAACAGTTTTCATGACCCCTATCTCCCTCCCACCCTGGGCCCTAAATAACTTTTTTCCTATGTCTCCCTACTTTAGGCTGTACCTTATGACTTTCTCTGTTCTAGCTTCTACAGTTTTTGTGACAATCCTGTCTCACTTGTCCCTCCTGTGTGGTAAGAAGCTTCTTTGGAGAGGACTCTTTCTTGAACCTATATCCCCAGTGCCTAGAACATAGCATGTGCTCAATAGATGGCTGATTGCATTTTTGAATGAATCATTAAACTGAATTTACCTGAGAGCCCATGCTGTGAAAGTTGAGCAAAACTTTCATCCTGATCTGATTAGGTCTCTATTCCATTTGAAAACCTGTCACCCCCCTCCCTCCTTGTCACCCCGCCCGGCTCCCCAGCCCCTGGAATGCCTGGGTAGCTCAATCAGTTAAGCATCTGACTTCAGCTCAGATCATTAACTCATGCTTCGAGTTCAAGCCTGGTGCAGTGACAGCAGAGAGCTCACTTTGGATCCTCTGTCTCCCCCCCTCTCTGCTCCTACCCTGCTCTCTCATGTGTGCTTCCTCTCTCAAAAATAAATAAACATTAAAAAAAAAAAGAAAACCTGTCACTCCCCAAAAAATTTTAAGGGAAGTATAAATATGCAGATAAGCACATTTACTGTTGAACAAAGAGAAAGTCTTCTGTGAAAGCAGTTAGTTGATCTACAGTGCCATTGGTAGCAATGTTTATGTATGGATGTTAGTCTCATGTAGACAGTTTACCTCTTTCAAAATGTTGATGTTCTATGTAATATTAAAATTTGATATACCAAGAAATCCTTATATCACTGTTTAGTATATAAGATTGGTTCATCCTGACATTCATCTGTGGGATGTTTGTGACTAAAAGAACCACTTTGGGAAAGAATTAATCCATACATGTGGGGTATAGGTGTTGGTTGGTTAATATGGGAAATGGCAACTGAATCCAGCCTCCTGTCTTAAAGCTTTTCTTGGAAACAGATTTCTTCTCTCATGCTGAAGAGCATGGTGACCTAGAGTGGCAACTTGGTGGTTTGCACAAAAGACTGAGGAACACTAGTTACCTTTTTTTTTGTTGAAATAGTAAAACTCAAACCGTTATCTCTCAGTGTAAAGAATGCTGTGCATCTTGATAACACACAGATTGCTTTCCTTCAGTGTTTTCTGGCCTTAAAATGATCAGATGGAAATTCATGCAATTTCTTGAGATCTTTTCAGTTTGCTCAAATTCTGACTTCTTAGTTAACACATTTCCCATGTGTTTCAATTACCCAGAAGAGAGGAGTTAAAAATAAGTCATCACCTACATTCATGAATCTTAAAAACATTTAAGTCATATGCAGCCATAGGATTTCAAAATTTAAGAAGCTGTGCAAGAAATAGGAAATAGCCAGTTAAAGCAGTTATTCAGTTGATTCAGGTTTAGTCTGGTGAAACTTTATTTGATATGATGAATCCTAATTACTTGCTTATTGTGGTTTAATTCTCTGTGTAGATTTAGTTTTAGTTTGAATTTTTTTTGATGGTAGTGGTTAAATTACTTTTTTTTAAATTTAGTGAAACAATGATTTGAGGAGTAGATTCCTTAATGCCCCTTATCCATTTAGCCCATCCCCCCCCAACAACCCTTCCAGTAACCCTCAGTTTGTTCTCCATATTTATGAGTCTCTTCTGTTTTGTCTCCCTCCCTGTTTTTATATTAGTTTTGTTTCCCTTTCCTTATGTTCATCTGTTTTGTCTCTTAAAGTCCTCATATGAGTGAAGTCATATGATATTTGTCTTTGTCTGACTAATTTCACTTAGCATAAAACCCTCCAGTTCCATCCACGTAGTTGCAAATGGCAAGATTTCATTCTTTTTGATTGCCGAGTAATGAGTAATACTCCATTGTATGTATGTATGTGTGTGTGTGTGTGTGTGTGTGTGTGTGTATATATATATATATATATATATATATATATATATATATATATGTATACACCACTTCTTCTTTATCCATTCATCCAGGGCTAGACATTTGGGCTCTTTCCATACTTTGGCTATTGTTGATAGTGCTGCTATAAACATGGGGGTGCATGTGTCCCTTTCAAACAGCACACCTGTATCCCGTGGATAAATGCCTAGTAGTGCAATTGCTAGGTCGTAGGGTAGTTCTATTTTTAGTTTTTTGAGGAACCTCCATCCTGTTTTCCAGAGTGGCTGTATCAGCTTGCATTGCCACCAACAATGCAAAAGAGATCCTCTTTCTCCGCATCCTCGGCAACATCTGTTGTTGCCTGAGTTGTTACTGTTAGCCATTCTGACAAGTGTAAGGTGGTATCTCATGTTGGTTTTGATTTGTATTTTCCTGATGATGAGTGATTTTGAGCATTTTTTCATGTGTCGTTTGGCCATCTGGATGTCTTCCTTGAAGAAGTGTCTATTCATGTCTTTTGCCCATTTCTTCACTGGATTATTTGGGGTTTTTTTTGGTGTTGAGTTTGATAAGTTCTTTATAGATTTTGGATACTAACCCTTTATCTGATATGTCGTTTGCAATCTTCTCCCATTCTGTTGGTTGCCTTTTAGTTTTGCTGATTGTTTCCTTCGCTGTGCAGAAGCTTTTTATTTTAATGAGGTCCCAGCAGTTCATTTTTGCTTTTGTTTCCCTTGCCTCCAGAGGTGTGTTGAGTAAGAAGATGCTGCGGGTACGATCAAAGAGGTTTTTGCCTGTTTCTTCCCTGAGGGTTTTGATGGCTTCCTGTCTTACATTGAGATCTTTCATCCATTTTGAGTTTATTTTTGTGTATGGTGTAAGAAAGTGATCCAGGTTCATTCTTCTGCATGTCGCTGTCCAGTTTTCCCAGCACCACTTGCTGAAGAGATGGTCTTTATTCCATTGGATATTCTTCTCTGCTTTGTCAAAGATTAGTTGGCCATACATTTGTGGGTCCATTTCTGGGTTCTCTATTCTGTTCCATTGATTTATGTGTCTGTTCTTGTGCCAGTACCATACTGTCTTGATGACTACAGCTTTGCAGTATAGCTTGAAGTCTGGGATTATGATGCCTCCTGCTTTGGTTTCCTTTTTCAAGATTGCTTTGGCTATCTGGGGTCTTTTCTGGTTCCATACAAATTTTAGGATTATTTGTTCTAGCTCTGTGAAGAATGCTGGTGTTATTTTGATAGGGATTGCATTGAATATGTAGATTGCTTTGGGTAGTATCGACATTTTAACAGTATTTGTTCTTCCTATCCAGGAGCATTCAATCTTTTTCCATTTTTTGGTGTCTTCTTCAATTTCTTTCATAAGCTTTCTATAGTTTTCAGTGTATAGATTTTTTACCTCTTTGATTAGATTTATTCCTAGGTATTTTATGGTTTTTTGTGCAACTGTAAATGGGATAGATTCCTTGATTTCTCTTTCTGTCACTTCATTGTTGGTGTATAGGAATGCAACCGACTTCTGTGCATTCATTTTATACCCTGCAACTTTGCTGAATTCATGAATCAATTCTAGTAGTTTTTTGGTGGAATCTTTTGGGTTTTCCATATAGAGTATCCTGTCATCTGCGAAGAGTGAAAGTTTGACCTCCTCCTGGCTGATTTGGATGCCTTTTATTTCATTGTGTTGTCTGATTGCAGAGGCTAACACTTCCAATACTATGTTGAATAACAGTGGCGAGAGTGGACATCCCTGTCTTGTTCCTGACCTTAGGGGGAAAGCTCTTGGTTTTTCCCCATTGAGGATGATACTAGCATTGGGTTGTTCATATATGGCTTTTATGATCTTGAGGTATGCTCCTTCTATCCCTACTTTCTTGAGGGTTTTTATCAAGAAAGGATGCTGTATTTTGTCAAATGCCTTCTCTGCATCTATTGAGAGGATAATATGGTTCTTGTCCTTTCTTTTATTGATGTGATGAATCATATTAATTATTTTGCAGATATTGAACCAGCCCTGCATCCCAGGTATAAATCCCACTTGGTCGTGGTGAATAATTTTTTTAATGTATTGTTGGATCCGGTTGGTTAATATGTTGTTGAGGATTTTTGCATCCATGTTCATAAGGGAAATTGGTCTATAGTTCTCCTTTTTAGTGGGGTCTATGTCTGGTTTTGGAATCAAGGTAATGCTGGCTTCATAGAAAGAGTTTGGAAGTTTTCCTTCCGTTTCTATTTTTTGGAACACCTTCAAGAGAATAGGTGTTAACTCTTCCTTAAATGGTTGGTAGGATTCCCCTGGAAAGCCATCTGGCCCTGGACTCTTGTTTTTTGGCAGATTTTTGATTACTAATTCGATTTCCTTACTGGTTATAGGTCTGTTCAAATTTTCTATATCTTCCTGTTTCAGTTTTGGTAGTGTATATGTTTCTAGGAATTTTTCCATTTCTTCCAGATTGCCCATTTTATTGGCATATAATTGCTCATAATATTCTCTTATTATTGTTTTTATTTCTGCTGTGTTGGTTGTGATCTCTCCTCTTTCATTCTTGATTTTATTTATTTGGGTCCTTTCCTTTTTCTTCTTGATCAAACTGGCTAGTGGTTTATCAATTTTGTTAATTCTTTCAAAGAACCAGCTTCTGGTTTCATTGATCTGTTCTGTTTTTTTGGTTTCGATAGCATTAATTTCTGCTCTAATCTTTATTATTTCTTGTCTTATGCTGGTTTTGGGTTTTATTTGCTCTTTTTCCAGCTCCTTAAGGTGTAAGGTTAGGTTGTGTATCTGAGATCTTTCTTCCTTGTTTAGGAAGGCCTGGATTGCTATATACTTTCCTCTTATGACCGCCTTTGCTGTGTCCCAGAGGTTTTGGGTTGTGGTGTTATCATTTTCACTGACTTCCATATACATTTTAATTTCCTCTTTAACTGCTTGGTTGGCCCATTAATTCCTTAGTAGGACGTTATTCTGTCTCCAAGTATTTGTTACTTTTCCAAATTTTTTCTTGTGGTTGATTTCAAGTTTCATAGTGTTGTGGTCTGAAAATATGCATGGTATGATCTCGATCTTTTTGTACTTACTTAGGGCTGATTTGTGTCCCAGTATGTGGTTTATTCTGGAGAACATTCCATGTGTACTGGAGAAGAATGTATATTCTGCTGCTTTAGGATGAAATGTTCTGAATATATCTGTTAAGCCCATCTGGGCCAGTGTGTCATTCAAAGCCATTGTTTCCGTGTTGATTTTTTGATTAGATGATCTGTCCATTGCTGTGAGTGGGGTGCTGAAGTCTCCTACTAATATGGTATTACTATCGATGAGTTTCTTTATCTTTGTGATTAATTGATTTATATATTTGGGTGTTCTCACATTTGGTGCATAAATGTTTACAATTGTTAGGTCTTCTTAGTCTATAGACCCCTTGATTATGATATAATGCCTTTCTGCATCCCTTGATACAGTCTTTATTTTAAAGTCTAGATTGTCTGATATAAGTATGGCTACTCTGGCTTTCTTTTGTTGACCATTAGCATGATAGATGGTTCTCCATCCCCTTACTTTTAATCTGAAGGTGTCTTTAGGTCTAAAGTGGGTCTCTTGTAAACAGCGGATAGATGGATCTTGTTTTCTTATCCATTCTGTTGCCCTATGTCTTTTGATTGGAGCATTGAGTCCATTGACATTTAGAGTGAGTACTGAAAGATATGAATTTATTGACATTTTGATGCTTGTAGAGTTGGAGTTCTGGTGATATTCTCTGGTCCTTTCTAATCTTTTGTTGCTTTTGGTATTTATTTATTTACATATATATATATTTTCATCTTTTCTCCCCTCAGAAAGTCCCCCTTAATATTTCTTGCAGGGCTGGTTTAATGGTCACAAATTCCTTTAATTTTTGTTTGTCTGGGAAACTTTTTATCTCTCCTTCTATTTTGAATGATAGCCTTGCTGGATAAAGAATTCTTGGCTGCATATTTTTCTGATTCAGCACACTGAATCTATCCTACCACTCCCTTCTGACCTCCCAAGTTTCTGTTGATAGGTCTGCTGCAAACCTGATCTGTCTTCCCTTGTGTGTTAGGGACTTTTTTTCCCTTGGTGCTTTCATGATTCTCTCCTTGCCTGAGTGTTTTGTGAATTTGACTATGATATGCCTTGTTGATGGTCGGTTTTTGTTAAATCTAATGGGGTGTCCTCTGTGCTTCCTGGATTTTGATGTGTGTGTCTTTTCCCAGGTTAGGAAATTTTCTGCTATGATTTGCTCACATAACCCTTCCACCCCTATTTCTCTCTCTTCTTCTTCTGGGACCCCTATCATTTTGATGTTTTTCCTTTTTAATGAGTCACTGATTTCTCTAATTCTGAAATCGTGCTCTTTTGCCTTAATCTCCCTCTTTTTTTCTGCTTCGTTATTCTCTGTAAGTTTGTTTTTCATATCACTTATTCTCTGTTCTGCCTCGTCCATCCTTGCCACCACTGCATCCATCTGTGATTGCAGCTCAGTTGTAGCATTTTTAATTTCATTCTGGCTATTTTTTACTTCTTTAATCTCCGCAGAAAGGGATTCTAATCTGTTTTCGACTCCAGCTAGTATTCTTATTATCGTGATTCTAAAGTCTGGTTCAGACATCTTGCTTGTATCTGTGTTGGTTAAATCCCTGGCTGTCATTTCTTCGTGCTCTTTCTTTTGGGGTGAATTCCTTCGTTTTGTCATTTTGAAGGGAGAAAAGGAATTAATGAGGTAGTAAAATCGAAATTAAAAGAAATTGAAATTAAAAAAATATTAAAATTGAAAATTAAACACACACACACACACACACACAAATCAAATAAATGATGCTAGATCATAGGTGTGTTTTGGTCTGGGTGTTGAAAGTAGTTTGACAGACTAGAGAAAAAAAGGGGGGTAGAAAAAAAAATAAATCGTTTGAGAATTTGAAAAAATGAATACACTGAAGTAGACTAAAATGAGATGATGGGGGTAAAGTAGAATTTGAAAAAATATACACGAAAGTAAAGAATATAGTAGAAAAAATTAAAGAAAAATATTTTTAATAGAAATTAAAAATAAATGATTTTTTCATTTTTCATTTTCTGTATTTAAGAAAAAAGAAAAAATGAAAAAGAGGTAAAAAAGATATAAAAAGAAAAGAAAAAAAGAAAAAAATCATTTGAAAATTTGAAAAAGTAATACACTGTGGTAGACTAAAATAAAATGATGGAAGTAGAATAGAATTTGAAAAAATTTACATAGCAGCAAAAAAATAGTAAGAAAAATTAAATAAAAATATTTTTAATAGAAATTGAAAGTAAAAATGAAGTTTTTCTCTTTCTGCATTCAAGAAAAAGAAAATAAATGAAAAAGAGAAAAAAAAGAAAAAAAAGGAAATTTTTTGAAAATTTGAAAAGGTGAGTACACTGAAGTAGACTAAAATAAAATGATGTCAATAAAGTGGAATTTGAAAAAATTTACAGAAAAGTAAAAGCTATAGTAATAAAAATTAAAGAAAGATATTTTTAATAAAAATTGAAAATGAAAATGAATTTTTTATCTTTCTGTATCAAGAAAAAGAAAAGAATTGTAAAAGAGCAAAAGGAAAAAGAAAAAATTGAACAGATGAACCTGCCAACAGATTGAAGTAGGACTGAAATTATTTAGTTTTCCCCTAGAAGTCAGTCTGTGTAGCTCTCTATAGTCCGTAAACCAAGCCTGCGGTGAGACATGTGTTCCTGAAGAGCGAAGTTGGCCCAGTTGGGCGGGGCTCAGTGTAACACCTCTCTCTCCACTAGATGGCGCTGCTAGCCTACTGAGGTGGATTATAGCGGGGTTCGTAGGTGTGTATGCGCATGCGCGGGTGGGGTAAAAATGGCACCACCCAGCCACTCAATCTGTTCTCCCGGATCAGCAATCGTGCGCCCATCCTCCGACTTCAGCTCTCATCCACTCCCCACTTCTTCACTCTCTGTGACCAGGCCCCAGGCAGACCTCTTTCCCAAGTTTTGTCTGAGATGCGGCTGTTTTCCCCGGCCCCTTACTCCCGAAGGACTGCGGCTTTGACCCGCTCCGCCCCTCTGCGCAGGTCTGCCTGCGCAATGGCCAAATATTGGCTGCACCCAGGTACGCCCGCTGGACTCTGTTGGTGCCAGTGCCCTGAGACTGCGGCCAGGTGCCAGTCCGTCCCAGAAAATGTTCACGAGACAGTGTAGCAGCAGCATCTCAGGGTTTATGGAAAATCACAACACACATCTGGCACCAGGCTTCACCCTTAACGACCTTGCTCCAGCACCAGCGAATGTGGCTGCCTTCCGGGGTCTGCTGGGACCAGGTGGCTTCAACAGTCTCTACCAAATGTCCTTCCAGCAGTGGAACCGCTTTGCCCCCTGTGGCCCGAGGACCTCTCAGACCCCACTCTGTTCCTGGGGATTCGCCCTTCCCACCAGAGCACCGCCAGGTATAGAGCTGCGGGGTTGCAGCCTTTGCGCTCCCCTTGTTTACGGTCTTAATGGAATTTAAACCCTCTCCTTTCTCCTTTCTCCCTTTTTAGTTTAGTCCCGCGGATGTTTCCAATTTTCTACTTTCTCTCCAGCTGCTTTTGGGGAGGGGTGATTTTCCTGTATTCTACCCACCTCCCCAGTCTCTGTCCTCTCTCCTCCCTCAAAAGCTGTTCCCTACCTTTCGCAGCTTCTTGCTTCCCAAGTTCACCTCTCCGTGCCCGTACCTGCTGAATTCTGTGGTTCACGTTGTGCAGATTGTTGTGTTAATCCTCCAATCAGTTTTCTTTCTAGGTGTGTAGGATGGTTTAGTGTTGGTCTGGGTGTATTTCATGGATGCAAGACACACAAAAAGCTTCCATGCTGTTCTGCCATCTTGGCTCCTCCCCTTTTGGTTTGAATTTTAACTCAAGTGCCACACCTGGTTTTCTAAATGTGTTAGAAGGGGGATCCAGAGAGCACGGTGAAAACACTCTGGAGCTTTTTACTCTTCTCAGTGGTTGGTCCATATGTCTGTTTATGTCTTTATTTTGGTTATGATATTTGGAGTCATGGCAACTGTGAACTCTTGCATTTGTCTTGGTGATTTCTAGAAATTTCTAAATCATTGACCAATCCAGTGGTCTTACTTCCAAAGATTTATTTGCTAGCTGATCAACTGTATACAGGAATTCTCACAAATAAGTAAAAATGACACTCTTAAATGGTGACTCAGAGAGTATATGAGCTCTGCCAATCTTGTTGGAGCCAAATGACACAGTTCTAGAAACCATGCAGAATTTCTAAGTTTATGTCAATGTACTCTGGACCCTTCACTCAAATCTCTTACATGTTAGAGTTTATGTGAAAAGGAATTTTATATTTTAACCCCGCCCTGTGAATTGTTTCTTAAGAAATATTTTCCACATTGCTTACTTAATAGAGGCAGAAAGAGGGAGGTATTTTCCTAGGAAGGTATTAAACTATTTCCTTATAAGCCCAAGTATAATTTTGAGAGTTTAATAAGTTATCTTCACATTTCTTCAATTGTAAATCTGAGGTATGTGGGTAAAATAAAAACACAGCAAATTAGTAATTTCTCCTAACATGTTGACTCCATCACATTGCTTAGTTTGAACTTGAGACACATGAAAGGCAGAAGAATACACTTGACTTTTCTTGATTTCTACACCAGAAGATTTCATACCTCACTACATACTCTCTGCATGCTATGTATTTGGAGTGTTAAGATAAATTGAGTATAACGATAGCTAATTCCAACATAAATATGTAGGATGTGAAGTCTGCAGACCTTTAGAAGGGACTTGTAATTGCTTCTTTCTGTATTAGGGTTCCAAACAAACTAGGGGTGCTGCTGCTTCAGTACACTGGCCATGATTGTTTCATTTCGTACCCTAATATGGGTAATAGGACATATTTTTGCCCTAGTACTGGCTGATCAGTTGGGTGCTGGAACTTACTTGAGAACTTAGAAACAGGGTCTCCTGGGTGGCTCATCAGTTGAGTGTCCAACTCCTGATTTCGGCTCAGGTCATGATCTCATGATTTGTGGGATGGAGCTCTGCATTGGGCTGTGCACTGACAGCATGAAGCCTGCTTGGGATTCTCTCTCTCCCTGTCTCTCTATGCCCCTACCCCATTCATGCACATGCTCTCTCTCAAAATAAATAAACTTTAAAAAAAAAGAACTTAGAAACAAAATAAGATTAACTCTTAGAGACTTAAATTATAGAATTAATGCATGTTAATGGGAGAATTCATTCAATCAGGCACTTGAATAGCTTGAAGCCTATATGACATATATATCTCCTAAAACTGATAAGTTAATTTAGCAGGTTTGTAGGACATAAAGTCAATATATAAAAATAAATTACATTTCTAAACACTAGCACTGAATAACTGACAATTTTCTGAATCAGTAGACTATCCAGGTTGCTTCACTCAGCTTTAGAGTTTTTCCAAAGTATCATGTGAACAGCAGGAGGACTCAATGCTTCTGAAACTCAATTCTTGAGCTGACTTTGGTGTTATGCTCTTGAGTAGTTAGCTCTTGATTCATGGTTATCTAAGCCAAGTAGTGGGATGGAAAAAGTGATTGTTATACCTGGGACATCAGCAAACAAAATAGTAGTGCTGTCTTATTGAATTTGGCCCTGACTACTTTTTTTTTTTTTTTTTTGTGAAATATGCCTAGGGTAAGTATTCTTATATTCATGGTCATTTAATTTTATTTGTGCTTCTCAGAGTAATAAAGTCTCAAGTGTCATTTTGAACATGCTGGTGTCCTTAAATCCTGTGTGGACATAGAAATTTTGTCAAAGAAGAACATAAGTCCGGTAGGATGGAGAAGCATGTTCCTTTATTTTTTTTTATTAATTTTTTTTTATAGTTTATTTTGAGAAAGAGAGAGAGCAGTAGAAGGGCCGAGAGAGGAAGAGAGAGAGATA
This sequence comes from Panthera tigris, assembly GCF_018350195.1. Classification (NCBI taxonomy): domain Eukaryota; kingdom Metazoa; phylum Chordata; class Mammalia; order Carnivora; family Felidae; genus Panthera; species Panthera tigris. The sequence goes on from NC_056664.1 coordinate 112,841,269, forward strand.
ATCCCAAGTAGGCTCTGAGCTGTTAGTGTGAAACTCATGAGATCATGACCTGAGCCGAAATCAAGAGTTGGACGCTAAACCGACTGAGTCACCCAGGCGCCCTAAGGGATATTCCTTTATAGGGGAAAGTTTCTTGTTTAAAATTATTGCATTGTTATCTGCAACTGTTTTATATATGGCAAACTTACATGTTGGTGTTGACACATAGTCAAGGAGCTTTAAAACTACTGTTTTGGTCACTTAGATTTGATACTTGTAATTTGGCCACTGTGAAAAAGAAAACCTCTGGAAAACCAAAGAAAATCAAAGCCTTTCTGCCCAAACTTGGGGAAATAATAGGCATGTCAGACGAAAGGTTATTCCCTGGTTGGTGGGCATGGAGAATGCCAAGGATCTCCTCTAGGCCTGGCCTGGGTTTGAATGTAGAAGGAAATGAGACAATGGTCCCTTTTTGTAGTTTTTAATTAGTAGGTGTGAGTTGAATGTTCAAGAACATTCTTGGGGTGAACACTGCAGGTCACATTAACTGTGGTCTATTTTCTACTTAATAACAAGTATATTATATAGAAGCTTTTCAAAGAACTCTCACGTGTATTTACTCTGCCAATACATTCTGCCTTATTTTATCGTCAGTGATTTCTGCTTTTTGATATAGTGAAGAAGCCTGGATTAAGAATCAGATATAGATACTAGTAACTACTTTTATGGCCCCATTTTTCTCATGTTTAAAATAAGATGATTGTAAAACATTATTTCCACTCTATGTAAACTCATAAAACACAAAGAAGTTAAGCTATTTCTTCAAGATCACACTTTTCCCAGGTGTTAGGGCTGCCTCTAAGCTAGCATTCACCTCTAGAATTTAGGGACAATGTGCTTAGAATGTCACATACTAGTAATATTTGGAAATGGATACTATTAATAATCGACATGTGTTGGAATAGACTGGCCCTCCTATGTGACCATTTAAGCATCAAGTCTTTGCTGAAGAGTACAGACCTGGAAACTAATCTCTTCATTATATTGTCTACTGAAGATTGATGAAGAGTTGAATTATTTGCAGGAACTTGTCAAGGTTGCAAACATAGTCTAAGGGAGAGGAAGCTCTGGCCACCCTAGTCCTTGTGGGAAATATTGTCCTAGAGTGGAATTGACTGCATAATACTAGAATTTCTGGATGACTTTGTTCATTAGGAATATTTGATTCCCTTGCATTTTTCCCTTTGTTTGCCTTGTAACCTTCTGATACCAACTTGGCTTTCAATGTAGACTCACTTTATTCCGTCAGCAAACATTTGTTAAAGATAGCAAGTGCTAGGTCTGTACATTCAGAGTTGAGAATTGTGGTCTCTATTCTTGTCCTTATGGGGTTCATGGTCTACTAGGGGTTGAGGAAGGGGAGAGAAACTGAACATCAAAAATAATTTGAGTGGGATACCTGCTATAACAGAGATATGAACATATTGTAATGGGAACAACTAAGACTTCTGGGCGCAGGTTTAAGTGGGCAAGAGGAAGGAATCAGAACATTTTTCACATGGGAGAAAATACTTAATCCAACTCTTACAGTATGAGGAGATAAGGGGAGAACTATCTAACTGGAATCAGCCATTTATTAAGGCATGAAGTCATGAGAAAGCATGGCTTGTTGAGGAAAGAATCACAGATTTTGTGTGACTGGAGATTGTTTTTTTTTGGGGGGGGTGGTTGGGTAATGGGCAAACATGTGAGAAAAAAGAGATAAAACTGGAGTCAAGCTGACAGAAGACATTGAGTTACTTTGATTATCAGGCCAAGGTTTTTCTGCACAAAATGATGAGCCAGCAGAGAGAGAGAGAGGTCTGCTTTGTCTAACCAGTAAAAGAATTCTGGTTCTCTTAGAAGTTAACTCTTGATGGCAGAGTAGAGTATTTTGATTTTTGGTGTCATCTTTCTTAGAGGCCAGTAGACCTATAGAATTCTAGGTTCATTGGTAACTAACCTGATTCACTAGTGCAAATTGGTAAATGGTATTATAGTTTGCCATTCAGTCTATCTTAAGTCTTATTCGTTTCCATCTTCTCTGGGGCCTGAACTGTTCTGTGTAATTCCAGAAAACTGGATTTTCTGGATCTACACAATGGAATATCATCCTGTGGATCCCTTTATGATGTTACCTACATCTGTAATCGGCTTCTCTCCACCTCTCAGCTGGCAGCAGATTGAGGTTGGACTCTGATCCTCTCAGTCCCAGCCAGTTGCTTACACCATTGGATCCTGCTCTCCCTGATTTAAAAAGCCTAGATAAACTGGATTTTAATTTCTTTCTCATGAGAATCAAACACTTTAGGTAGCATGGTGATAATAGGCATTAGGGCATTGTTTCTGTTTGTGGCTTTGTCTTTAAACCTCTGTAAATTGGGAAGGGTTTTCTTTGTCTTTGTGTTACCCCATCACGCACAGAACGGTCTTATGCATATGGTAAGAGCGTAGTACCTTTTTACTGCTCGATAACTTCACAATCATATTTATCCTATAAATAATTCTTGTGTTGTATCTGGAATCTGTCTCCTGTTATTTTGCATTAGCCATTAATATAAAATTGATTTAAGTTAATCCAACTTTCTTGGAGAATTTCCTTAAGGAGAGGCTTATTATATCAGAACTATGAAAGGCTAAAATTTGGAGAACAGGATTCAAAGCAGTGAGTCACTGTTGCAGATATAAGTTTGGGGTTTACAACCACAGTCAATGGCTGGAATCATTTGTAATTACAGGGAATGTTACTAGTTTCATAAGACTTTTCCAACTTGTAGACTGTTTTCCCCTCTCAATATAAAACTTTGATGTTAACGTATCAAAACTAAAGATGACTAGATATAGAAATGAATGGGTTTATGTTTTCCCCAAAATGTGTGATTTGATGGTGATGACTATGAAATAAGGCAATGTTCTGATGGCATTGGTAGAGGAAAAGTTATTAACTTCGGGTTCTAATAGAATACCTGGGTTGGAAAATGACTTTCCTTCTTGGGAAGGTAAACTCCCTGCCTCAGCCTCTGTCTTTGTTAACACTATTGGTATCCCTACTAAAAAGCAGCAGTAAATAATGCTTACATCACAGGAGATACATTGTATATCAAGAAGACCATATAGTATAAAAGCTAATTATTTTAAGTAATACTCCAGGGAAAGCAAACTCCCAGAGAATATGTTTTCAATGTGTCAAGCTGATGAATAAAAGAGACAAGTTATATCATTTTAGCTTTTGTTACCTTAGGGCAATAGTTTATTATGGTGTTTGTCTGAAAAATAGGACATAATCTTTATTTTATTGCATGCATATTGAGTGTGAAACTTGATTTTTAATGGTTTCTGAAGCATGATTCAGGAATCTTTGTTCATTTGTTCCTTTCTTCTTTCCTTCTTTCCTTCCTTCCTTCCTTCCTTCCTTCCTTCTTTCCATCCTGCTTTCCTTCCTTCCTTCCTTCTTTCCTTCTTTCCTTCTTTCCTTCATTCTTTCCTCCCTTCTTCCCTTCTTACCTTCCTTCCAATATCTTGGGTATTCTCAAACTTTTTAATCAATTGAGATTAAATAAAAATCTGAACTTGGACAATGATTTCTTCATTTCATCTTCATTTCTTTTCCCTCTAGAGACTTAGTTGGTTTATGAAGACTAAAATTTGTTTAAGCTCCTTATTTCTGACTCTTCCTTTCCTTTGCATTTTAGTATGTGTGTGTTCTTGGGGCAAAGGCTGGGGGGTGTGGGCAGTAAGAAGAGGAAGTGGAGAAAAGCACTTAAAAATGCCTCTTACCCTCTTAACGAAACATCTCCAAACTCTGTGTTTATTCTTATGGTAAGTGGTTTTACAAAGTGCTGGGTAGGATAATTTCCCTGAAATTTTCCCTGGATTTTAATGACCTGAGGAGTTATTCAAAATTTCTTCCAGAACACTAAATGGAAGGGCATGTGGTCTGTCTGGAGTTTCCTCATTGCTTTTCTCGATGGGTCATGCCTCTAGACTCAGCTGGCCACCCAGAGGAGATGCCCTTCTTTCCTCTCAGTGAGGAGCCAGATAAATGTCTCTTTTCTTCCCGCTGCCTTCCCTGTCCTCTAACCTATAATTTAAGGCAATTGTCTTTTGAATTATTTGGTTTCCACTTTCTCTCCATCTCTGTTCCCCTCCATGTCTTTGCTGCTGCTTTATTTCCTCAGTCAGGTGCAGCACAGCCCTTGGACAAGTATTCCTTTGTAAGGAATACTTGTGGCAAGCTCTCCCTACAAAGCCTCCTGCTAATCCCACCCATGCCAAACTTCCCTACCCTCATTGCAATTTGTCTCCTTGTCTCAGGTGCTACTTAAATTCTGAATTATTCAATGTGGATCACGTATATTTCTCTTAGATATATATACCTTTAAATTAAGTGTATGCTTCAGATGCATGATCGTGATGCAAAGAAATGAGTGGTGGTTACCTTGGGTTCTATAAAGGTCTGAGCTTCTTAAAAATGTACCTTATATCACTCTATATAGGCCACAGGTACTGTACAACCTTTTACATCCTGCCCCAACCTGTTTCTCTCCCCAGTAGCAATTCTATGTCTTTTCTCCTGGACATGCTCACAGTGACTTCCTTTCTTTGTTCTTACTAGAAATCTTCAATACAAGGTTGGAAGAGAAGGGTTAGGGCATGACAGGTTGGAAAATGGTGTGGTTAATAGAAGCCTGCTAAAGAATATGAATATCTATCTGTCAGTCCTTCACTCTAGCCATCACTTGAGGATCAGTTTCCATATTTGTCTCACGAGCCTACATAAACAGAAACCTATAGCATTTTGCTCTTTGATGTGTCAGTAGTTTAAGATGTTTCAAAAAGTATATTTTTTTTTAAAGAATGGATAAGAAATCATGGGTTTAAACTACCAGTTGACTTAGAAAATGTAGACATCCAACATTCATTAACTGCTCAAACATGTATTATGTACCAGCTATGTGCCAGACACAGTTGGTGTATAAATAAGTTAGGCAGCTGTTCACATAGGATTAAATCTACTGAGGAGTTGCTTTCCAACCTCCCTCATTTGGGAGTTACCTCTCATTTCTAGAAACTTGGTGGCATCCTTAACATGTGGATATTTATCATCTACCACTTGCTTGCCCTTCAGGAATATATTGGTTTTGTGTATACTGCTTCAAATGTGTTGTGTTTTAAATTCAGGAGGGAAAAGCTCCCCAGATTTCTATAAAGCCATACTCTTTAGTGCAGTGTTAACGCTATATTTCTCAGCTTATACTTGCACATTTTCTATATCCGATCACATCACCTGTTCAGCAAAACTCTGTCTCGATGTCCTGCTCTGCATGTCCCCTGTTAAGATGAAAATAAATTTTATGCATTACTCAAAATTTGTCTACATGCTTATGTATTGATATAAGAGCTAATTGAGACAGATAATAGACTTTTCTGTGTACTGACTTAATGCTGAGATCTTCCAGATAATTCTGATTAATTTCATGGATGGCAGGTTGGATCCCTGTACTTTCCTGACAAGAATAGTGGTTAGAATTTATTGAAGCCAACTGGGCAGGTTTTATATGAAGCATCTCATTTAATCCTATGCCAACCCTATGAGGATGGCTTCATTTATTTTTCATATTTTGCAGTTGAGGAAACTTAGATTAAATAATAATGATAAGTCAAACTTAGAAGATATATTTGGGAATGTTAGGAAAATCAGATTCTTCTTTGGCATCTGAGACATAATATGGGTATAATAAGAGATTTGGGGGGAGGACATATTTTGAGAAGAGAAAAGAAAATGAAACACTATAAGGATCGTGAAATCCTCTCCACATCTTTGCAACACTGAGTGTAAAAAGGACAGGAGCAGAGATTAGACCTCAGTAAAACTACAGTAGATATTATCAAATCTTTCTTCATTTTGATATATTGTGTTTGTCTGAATGTGAAGCAACCCCCTCATGAGGCCATTTTCCATTTCTCCAATGAGAAGATAATAAAAACAGTTTTGTGGCCAATTTGGATATATAAACCCTTTTAGGGATAGATAAAATAGATAATTTGTACCTATAACATAATGTGATTCATTGGTTGTCTATACATATTTGAAATAAAATAATATATTGATTTTAGAATCAATATATTTATAGAAAATAATATATAAAATGGTATATTGATTTAGAAGTACTTTTTTTCCACCCCTACATTTCATGAAACAATTGCACTTAAAGGAGTCACATAAATCTTCAACCTTAGTGGCTTTTTATCACTAGAAGAGCTTTGTAATCACCTATCAAATTTTCTTAAACAATAGCATCTTTACCTCTGCCTAACTACTTGAGTTATAACATTGTTTGATTTTGTATATGATGCTGACACTGGAACTTTATTTTATTAGTAATTTTTGTATTATAACCACTTACACTAAACTTATTTTCAAAAGGCCTGCTTATAATGCTAAATCTGTATTAACTTCCTTTGTTTCCTATCTCATTTTTTTTTAAATCAGTTCTTTCAGGTGAATACATCATCTGATACAATTTCAGTCAATATTTCTTTATTGTCCAAAGTAAAACAATTGAGAAAGTGCCCTGTACTAGAAGACGCTTTGTGGAAGCTTCAGTATACAGTGATTCTTTAATTTTGAAGAGTGGTTTTAGAGGAAAAACGAAACATTATTTATATTTATGTGTATATTAAGGTTTCCAGAATTTTTCACTTCTGAAGCATAACCATAGTGACCTACAGATATAAAATAATGTGGAATAATTATATCAGGTCCAAAGGATCCTATAATATCTATGTGATGCAATATTTTATCTTAAGTCTTTGCTCACAGTGAAGACACAAAGGCCAAAGATAAGATAATGAAGTTTCTTGGGTAAGAGTAGCGGATGAAATAGGTACATGGAACATCAAGCCTGAATGCAAAATATGTTGTCAAAAAGGAGGTAGAAGTTGTCCTTTTTATTTCTACTTGAAAATCCTGATATGAATAGACATTGCTCTTCATGTGAATCACCCTCTGTTTCATGCTTCTTTGTTGTCACATGATGCCAGAAACAAAAATGCAAGGAGATGTAGCATAATTTACCCCTTCAAGGTCAACAAGAGGCCTAACCCCTGCCCATGAAGAGTGAGCCCCACTGTGGCAGGACCTAGGAGGTAGCTAGAGAAATGTCAGATCCAAATGGGCTTTCGTCTCTGGTAAAGATTTTGCGGGTTCAAATTCAACACTTTGAAACACTAAGTATGTGCCTGACACTTTACTAGGTGTTAGATGGTGATGGTGGTGGGTGTGGTTTGACACATAAAAAATAAAAATATTCTTCCAATTTTCAAGGAGCTTTCTAAAAGGGAAACAGGTCTCAAGATCTGAGCTATGAGGGCAGTTTCCAATTCCTGCTCTCCAGGAAGAGGGGAGGGAGGATAATTAGGCATAAGGCTTAGAGTAGAGGCATTCAAGGAGGGAAGAGGGAAGACAGACTAGGTAGCTACTCTGGGAAAGAGGTAGGGTGAGGGAAGGTAGTGCATCAGCAGCTCCAAAATGAAGGAAAAAGTGGAATAGCACTTTTTTTTTTTTTTTTTTTTTTTTAATCCCAGAGATTGAACAAGGAAAGCAATCAGACTTCTGATCTTTGGGATTGGAAAGAGAGATGTGGTTGTGGGGCCTGGAAGGGCTGGGCATATGTACCAGTCTGGGCATGGAGCCTGTGGGGCACTAGGGATTGGAAAAGGCTGCCTGAGTATGTGCCTGGCAAGTCTGGGCAGTCTGGGTGGAGTGGAGTGCTAAGGGAATAGTGCTGCTGGCAGTTGTCCCCGCTTTCCAGGGGCCAAGCCAACCTACGGCACTTTTTACATTTGTTGGATTCAAGTTAGGTGACCATCCTCTTTGGTTTATTTAAGTCTCTTGGGTGTTCTCAGATGATACAGGGGAAAGAAAAGTGGACGACCAAGCCAGTATAAGATTCTTGAGTTAATTGTAATTAATTTTTGGTGAAATAAGAGGATCACATTTGTACCAAGTAGTATGAGCATTTCAAACCTATTCCATTTTATGGATATTAGGGTTAAGATTGTGATTTGCTCAATGCCACATGACTAGTAAGTCACAATGCTGTGATTTCCATAGCTATAATTGGATATCACAGACAGTCTCCTTTCTTATCCATTACTTTTCCTTCTTTTTGATAATATTCTTCTCCCATTTTTTTGTACCCTAACTCATTATTGTCTCCCATTTGGTTTTAGAAAGTTTTCTTTCTGGCAGTTGACAAAACCCCAATTTGAATAAACTTGAGCAAAAAAAAATTTTTTTTTTTGCTAATGGAATTTGCTCTATGGGGGTGGTGCCATATTGGGGGGCATACTTCACATATTCTGAGAGAAGATGTGGCTAACCCTCAGGAACAGTGTCCCAATAATCTGTGACCAGGCTAAACCAGTACTATGCTAACATGGTGGCTCCCACACTACCGGTGAAGTCTGGGCTGGGGGAGAAGGTGAGGGGAACCGAGGTGACAGTTCCCAGAAGAAGACATGCTCTTTGGCAGACAAAAACAATGTTTACTGCAATTAATAATGATTTTGAAATTAATTACAACTTATACTACACTTACTTGCAAAATGGTTCAATGAAGCTAATGATACAAATATTTTCTAAGAGTATATATGTTACAGTATCATATTTTACATCACAACTATTTGCAGTCAAGCAGCATGTATGCCTTTTGCCATGTTATAGATGAGGAAACTGATGTACAGAGAGGCTACACAGTTTGCCCAAGGACACACAGCTAGTAAGTTATAGAGATGGAACTCAAGCCTTTTCTACCATATCTTTCTCCTAGGGACTTCAATTTTTAAAACAAATCAAGTCTGTTTTTCAGGTCTTTTAAATTTATTCAAAGGAAACAACATTCTGGATTAATTTTAAGTAAAAGCAGCCTGAAGGCACACGAAATTTTCAGACTTGGACAGCCAATCATCTGATGGAGATGAAATGTTTCCATTTCTCTTTTGGTTGGGAGAAAAGCCATTCTCCATGCCCCTCTTTTCCTTTGATTTCATATTGGCATCTCTGCTTCCCTCCATACTTTTCAACATTCAAGCCAGATGCCAATTGTCTGTGTATAGACACATTGCTTCTCAAATATACTAAGATGCCAGATGTATGTGTAATATTTGACCACATGTGACTATTCCAGTAAACTCCTGGGGACTTATGTTCCAGTGTCAGTGCAGAACAGCAGGAAGACTATAAATTCCATCAGCTAACTCACATATGCCTCATATTTATAAATATACAATAGATGTAATGTATTCTGAATTTGACTTTTTAGTATGATAGAGATATTGTATGTTCTCCCCACGGAGAAAGTGGCAGATTACAAAATTACAACCTGATGGAATCTCCTCAGGTTAGTGCTGTGATTATTGTTCATGACAGTTGGTTACTGTGGAGAATCTTTCAAGCAAGGACCATTTCTCAAGATGGATCCTGAAAGAAAAGAAGAGAAGAATGTGTAAATGGTAGGTAACAGATATGTTAAAAAAAAAAAAAAAAGTTGAACCACCTATATTAATTGGCCCAGGAAAATTCCTTTGAGAGAAGGAGTGCACCACTGGGGGAAGGGCAGAAATAGAAGGAGAAAGGCAATCTTAAGCGGCCTCCACACCCAGCAAGGAGCCCAACATGGGGCTCTACTGTGAGATCATGACTTAAGACAAAATCAAGAGTTGGGTGCTTAACTGACTGAGCCACTTAGGCACCCCAGGAGGCTAGAATTTTGAGAAATATCTCCACATACTCCCTATCTCTTCCCTCTAGCCTCCTGAGGTCCTCATTAAAAAAAAAAAAAAAAAAAAAAAAAAAGCAAAAACACAAGCCAAAACTACTTCAGGAGGACTTAATACCTGCCAAGCTTGGTTTTTGGCCTGGTGAGAGTTAAGAAGATGAATGAAATAGACAGGCCTTTGTCCTCAGATCATTCATGGTTTAGAACAGGGAATCTCCATGGTCATCAAAGTGCCTAAGAAAGAAAGCCAGAAAGCAGGAATGGAAAGCACCATTTCTTTGGAAGGGTCCAGGGTTGGGAGAGAGGCTGAGACTCTTAGCTTACCTCTGAGCTGGCCAAGGGATCTGGCAAACAGGGCGCTCTCTATGGAACTACACTTTCTTCCTCTAGCAAGTACTAACAGAGGCATTGGTGATAATAAGAGCAGACATTTATCTGGTGCTTACATGTGCCAAGTGCTTTACTTCTTTTTCTCATTTGACTTTTAATTTTTTTTAGTGTTTATTTTTGAAAGAGAAAAAGAGAGAGAGAATGAATGAATGAATGGGGGAGGGGCAGAGAGAGCCAGAGACACAGAATCCAAAGTAGGCTCCAGGCTCCGAGCTGTCAGCACAGAGCCTGATGCAGGGCTTGAATCCAAGAGCTGTGAGATCATAATCTGAGACAAAGTCAGCCACTCAACCAACTGAGCCACCCAAGAGCCCCTCATTTGACTTTTAAAACAACTTATTGTGGAAAGATACCATTTTTTATTCCTGTATTACAATAGAGAGAACTGAGGTTTAGAAGATAAAATAACTTGCCTAGGTCATATAACTGTAAGTTCATAAAATTATTGATCCCTCAGAGAATGGCAGTTTCATTTACAAAGATTAGAACATGTGAACTGTTCTCTAGTGGAGGTGTGCTTGTATCACAGTGTGTTTTCCTTATCTCTGCCAAAGCAAGCCCTATCCATCCTGCAGGAACTGTGAGACTGGCTCTATTTCCATCTTAAACTCTTCCTGGGACACTGTGACCTTTCTTCTCACAGTGCACCTAGAGCACTTATATGTACCTCATTTACTTGGCAGATAAACACGAACTGCCCTAGCTAACTCTCACTTATCATGCAGTAGTGTTTAACTTTATGTTAATCCTTCTCTACATAATGTAAAATCATTCATGTTGATGGATTTATCTTAGAGATTAAAAATAAGTCTTCTAGGGGCACCTGGATGGCTCAGTTGGTTAAGTGTCTGACTTCAGCTCAGGTCATGATCTCATGGTTTGTGAGTTCGAGCCCTGTGTCGGGCTCTGTGCTGACAGCTAAGAGACTGGAGTCTGTTTTGGAGTCTGTGTGTGTGTGTGTGTGTGTGTGTGTGTGTGTGTGTGTCTCTGCCTCTTCCCCACTCGCACTCTGTCTCTGTCTCTCTTAAAAATAAACATTTAAAAAATAAAAAAGTCTTCTATAGCATACATGGCTATGCACATTATGATCAATTTTTTTGTGTGTTTATTTGAATTAAAGTTGTAACTATTGCTGCTTAAAACAATACCCTTATTATCTTATCATTTCTGTGGGGCAGGAGTTGGGCAGGTCTTAACTGGGTCATCTGCAAAGTTGCAACTGAGGTGTCAGCTGGGGCTCACTTCTCATCTGGAGGCTTGAGTGGTGATGGATCTGCTTTCATGCTCACTCAGGTTGTTGGCAGAAGTCATTTCCTTCCGAATGTAAAAGTGAGGGCTCCAGCTTCTTGTGGGCTATCAAATGGAGGCTTTCCTCAGCTCCTAGAGGCTGCCCTAGTTCCATGCTACATAGTTTTCTCTCATAGACCTTCTTCTAAAATTGCAGCTTCCTTCCTTAAAGTCAACAACAAAGGGTCTCTAGAATGAGTCTATTAGTAACGTGGAATCCTACATAATATAACATAATCATGACAGTGACATCTTATCACCTTTGCTATAGTCTATTAGTTAAAAACAAGTCACATGCCCTGCCTACTTTCAAGGGGATAGAATTATACAAGGGCTTGAACAACAAGAGTCAGGATCATGAGGGGACCACCTTAGAGTATATCCACCACAAAAGAGAGAGGAGCAGGAAATGCACAAATATTTGATACTTTATTAAATTAATTTAGAAAATCAATAATAGTACTTGAAATAGAATTCAGAAACCTGATTCTGATCTTTTTGTCCTAACTACTAAATCATCACCATCAACAGTGAGATGGTCTTGGCTACACAGCAAGTTCTTGCTGGTGGGGATTGAGCCTGGGATGTAGCAACTCAGGTGTGTGTTGAGGGAGATAACTTGCTATGGGTAGTCACTGTCCAAAGTGGTGTGGTCAATTCAAACTTCTCTTGCTTGACCTTAGATGCAAGGCCATCTAGCCAAGAGTGGGTGGCAAAATCTGACTGTATTAGGTTTCAGTCCCTCAGAGACAGGAGTTGGAGAAGTCCGGGTAGTTTGTCAGGACCCCAGCCTGGAAGGGCAGGGATAGAGGTTAGTGGGTGATTTGGCTGCTAGCAGGAAGCTGAGATGGAGCCACAGCGATGAAGAATGGACCGGCATGCAGGTGGGGTTGAAATTGGATTGAGACTCAGTATGCCCATCCCTCATTCACTGCACTGGCGTTTGTCTATATCTGTGGGCTGAGGAAAGGCGTAATGTTCTCCTTGTGAAAGGCTTCACTGAGGAAAGGGATGGAGAATTATCTCAAGAAATCTAGGCTCTAATTCCATATTGATCAACTTTATGAGAAGTAATGCATATTTACATTTTGTTCTTTCCTGAATGAAAGGCACATTTCTTTCGTTATTTGTGGTAAGATTTCTCTTTTTCTATCTTCTTTTCTCTTCTTTTGCTATTTTAAAAATACTTTAGCTTTCATTAGAATCCTTAGATTTCTTTCCAATTATTCTTTTCTCATTGAAACCTAATGATAAAGATGTAATTCTACCAATTGACCAAATTGGATCAAATATGCTTTTCTGTGTATTGCTTATTTATTATACAACTTCCTATGCCTTTTAAAATAACACATGTTTTATGGGGTCTGTCTCCCATGACTCATTTTTGGAGCTGATCCGAGAAGGAGTTATTCTCCAGACGTGGCACCATTGACCCTCATTTCGAATTACATTTTTTATTTATTTTTAAAAAGATATTTCATTCACAGAATCCCCACTGAGCTTTTTATTGTGGAAAATTAGGGCCCGTAAATCATCCCCCTCAGAAAACTATAAATTTTATACAATTGAAACATTCCATGGACTGAGCTTGGCACTTTGATGAAATCACTCCTTTGCTTCTCATAATTTATGAGCTTTCCCCATTCTCCTCCCTCCTGCTCCATCATCACCTTGCCCTCCCAGCAAGGGGGTGGTGGTGGTGGTGGTATCATGCCTTTAAATTGCTCACTGGGGTTTACGGAGTATAATTTGTGAGCAAATTTATATGAATCCACAATATTGCAACTTATCCAAAATTAGGAACAATAAAACTTTTCATTTTCTTCTGCAGGCAAAGGGGCATGGGTTGATTACACAGGAGGTAGGTCAGCATGATGCACTGGGGGAAGAAGAAAGTCCAGATGACATGATTAGAGCCATGGATCTGCCAGTGGTTTCCTGTGAGACACAGGCCTCAGGTTCCTCACGTATAGGTTCAGATGGGTAATCTTGAAGGTTCCTTTGAGCTCTCACACATTCCAGTTATGTGGATTAAAGATGGTTCTTGGCATGTTGCTTCTTTTAAAGGGTAGTTAGGAAACCAACAGGATATACCTCAAAGGTTTAATATGCTAATTTGGATATGGATGACTAATTTTCATTTTTAGGGGAAAGGAGAGAAAGCACAATGGTAGTAAAGAACAAAGCACTCCTGAGTTTTGCCTGCTAGGTTTGCACTGGATTGGGAATCTTGGATTCCTAGTTCATAACCTGATACCTTGGTTTCTGATAAAAGCATTGAATGAATACAGACAATCCAGAGGTGTGTTACCCCATAAATTGAAGTGCCCAGAACAGTGTCACACACACAGTAGGTGCTTAATACATATTTGTTGAATTTCCAACAAATGGCTTACATGCTATCATTGGGAGGTTGGAATTTCCCTGTGTCCATTCCTTGCCCAGTTGACATCTTTATTTTTGTATCCTAGTGGTTTTTTCCTCACTAAAACTCCAGATGGGTTTTCTTTCTTTTTATTTTTTTTTAATTTATTATTATTATTTTTTTTTAGCATTTATTCACTTTTTGAGGGACAGAGAGAGAGCACAAGCAGGGGAGGGGCAGACACAGAATCCAAAGCAGGCTCCAGGCTCTGAGCTGTTAGCACAGGGCCCGATGCGGGCTTGAACTCATGAAACACGAGATCACGACCGGAGCCAAAGTCAGACGCTTAACTGACTGAGCCACCCAGGCGCCCCCAGATGGGTTTTCTAAGACAATAACTAGCTTTATGGCATCCCTAGCAGTCAGTCTTAGATAAAGTTTGCTGCTGGAGAAACAGGCCAGAATTAGAGGATGGTGGGGGTGGGGCAGTGGTTATGGCAAAGTGAATTAGCTTGAGCTCCGGAGTGAGACCTGGGCTCTACATCTTAAAAGCACTGTCACTTTGGGAGGAATATTCCCCTCCACCTAAGCTCTACTCTCTTTATATATAGAATGAGGGGTCATACTTTACTTATCTCCTAGGGTAGAAGTGAGGATTCAAAGAGCCATCCATGTCCGCTGCTTAGCCCAGTGCTGGCGTATAGTAAATATTCAATAAATGGTAGCTATGACTTATTTTAATTATTATTAGTTATATTGGTGTATATATCAGTAAACGCTGTAGTGTTTACTTTGTGTTAAAATTCAGATTCTGTTGTGGCATTGTAACTATTATCCTACGTAAAATTTATTGTAGTTTTAACTTAGCCATTTCTGTAGATTTTCACAGTAAATTTTGAGTTTCTTGCATTAAAAGACAAGTGTGTCACTGATACTTACTAAAGAACCTCATCACTTTGGCTATGTCGTTACTCTGAAATATAGTTTTTGCGATTCCAGGCTTTTAGGAAAGGATGAGAAGATAGTGCTGTGTAAGAAGCGTCTGGTGTCTCTTTCTTTTTACGAGATGGGAAATTTCCTTCCTGGAAGTTGTCAGTTTTGACTTTGCCTACATGTAATTGTCATGTAACACACTACTATTGAACCAAGACTGTCACCACGGTCAGAATGCAAAACAGTCTCAAATACTTGAAAATCAAGGTGAAGTCAGTTTCCTTTTCTCGGAGCTGTTTGCAGGATACTCTGGCAAGGGATGAACTAGAATATATGTTTTGGAACTATTTATCCACTAAATATTAAAAATGTAAGTAAGTAATGAAGTTTGAGGTGACAGAGGATCTAAAGGAATGGCCACCCAGCCCTTGCTGGTAAAATATGGTTCACTTAATGACATTTCAGTCCTAAATCACCTCACTGCAGGCGAGTTTGCGGCTGAGAGGGTTGCACAAAAACATTCCTTCAGGACCCTTTTAGAAAGGCTGAATAAGCAAAGCATCCTGTGTGACAACACTCCGGATATCAAAGGGGCGGTTCAGGTACACATATTATTGCCTGTGGCTCCAGGCCCAATAACCTTTTCCTCATAGAGATAGATTCCCTGGACAGAAAACAAATCTCTTTCCAAGTTAGAGAACTTTATCAGATTTATCTCTCATTGTCAGATCAGCATGCAGGAAACAAACGAGGTCTGCAGCATGATTCAAATTAGAAGGAGAGCAATTTACAGTGCTCACTGGCTTCTCGTAAACCTTATTAGTGTTTGGCATGGGGTGCCAAGGAACCATAAAGAATCGTCCTGTTGAACATTCATATCTGCTTAGTCTCTTATTATATGTCTTCAACACAGCATTTTAAATAATGGCAGCCAGAACATCTCGTGAGCAGGAAATGAGAAAGTTACACATGTTTTTGTCTCATAACCAAATATTCTTCCCTATCTTTTTAAAGCCTCCCACTGGGAGGCAACGTGCCGGTTTTTTGGTTTCATTTTTCCCTAAGCTGTTGCCTGTAATTCCCACTTTGTTTTAGATTTGTCACAGTCCTAAAATGGAATTAAGTTGCTTATTTATGCTCATGTCTTCTATTATTTTGAATTTGGGGCATTTCTTAATTCAGTCATGGCTATACAGTTGCTCGAATCCACATTTCCCTTTGAATTCTAGCTCATGGTGTCCTAGTGATGTGAACACATGTATGTATGGATAGCGCCAACTTATTTATTTATTAGACTTCAATTTTCTTATTTCCTTAATGTTCTCAATATATTTGACCTAATAAGAATAATAGCTGACATTTGTTGAATGCTTACTGTGTGGCAAGCACCTCACATTTTTATTTTATTTAATCATCATAACATTATGAGGTAAGTACTATTATCACCTTCATTTTAGAGATGAAAAAAAAGAGTTGCCCCAGGACTCACTAACTGAACAGAAGAGCTAGGAATCACATCCCAGCAACCTGCTTTAACCACTGCACTGCTGTTTCTCCAACATTGACTTACAGTTCATTGAACGTGATGCCTTAGATACCATGAGTGTAACACAGGAGACTCAGGAGCAGGATGGGAAGATGAGAAGAAAGAAGGTTAAATGTAGAAAGTGGAGTAGCAGAGTTTTGTGAATAGTGGAGCAGAGAGGATCTTGGTCACACAATTGGCTCTTGTGGAATTGAATTGAATTGGCTTCTTAGGTGCCTTGTTAATGGGAAATGATATGGGTGGCATTCTGAGACCTACAAAAAGACCATCTTTCACTGCAGAAGATTATGGATATATTTTTGGTAAATTTTTTTGAGATAATTGATACTCTTAAAGAAGTTATGGAAAAGTACAAAGAACACCCATATATATATATCTTCACCCAGACTTCCCTGCTTGTTAATATTTGACCACACTTTGGGGGGGGGAGGGTCATTTTTCTCTCTCAGTAGATACTCATTATTTTATGGACCATTCAGAAATAAATGTGGACATAATGGTCCTTTAGTGTTCATTTTCTAAGGATAAGTAAGTTCTCTTACATAACCACATTATAATAATTACCTTCAGAAAATTAACACTGATTCAGCACTAATATCTAATCCAGAGATTTTATTTATATTTCACCAATCATCCCAATGAAAATATTTTTGGAGGTGTATATTCAGGGACCCATCTAGGATCACATGTTGCATTTGGTTGCCATTTCTCTTTAGTCTTTTAGTCTGTAACAGTTTGTGTCTTTGTCTTTTTTCATTTCGACTTAAAGGTTTTTTTTAAATGTTTATTTATTTTTGAGAGAGAGAGAACTGGGGAGGGGTGGAGAGCAAGGTGGGCAGAGGATCCCAAGTGGGCTCTGCGCTGACAGCAGTGAGCCTGATGTGGGGCTCAAACCCACGAACCATGAGATCATGACCTGAGCCGAAGTCACTCAACTGACTGAGTCATCCAGGCGACCCATCATTTTGACATGTTTAAAGAGCACAGGCCAGCTATTTTGTAAACTGCCTTTCAATTTGCATTTGTCTGATGTTTCCTCATGATTGGATTGAAGTTATACACTTTGGGTAGGAGGAACACTGAAGCAATGCTGTGTTTTTCTCAGTGAATCATGTCAGAAGGCACATGATGCTAATTTATTTCATTACTCCTACTATTAACAAGTTTCTCTGCTATAAAGTTAAAGTGTTTCAGTGGATTAAAGTTAAAATTTGACTTAGATGCCAGATGCCTGGGAAATTGGTTCAAAGCAGGCCCATTACACAAGCAACTTTGAGTGTTCTGAAAGAGCTAGCTTCCTGATCTGTAAGCCTCAGGACCATGCTGTGGAAAGTGATGATAACCTAGGTCTTATCTCTATCACCAGAATCTCCAAGTAGTCATTCTGTTTATACTTGGGAAAATGTCTTGATAGTTGGTGAACCTTTAATGAGATAAATGGAATATCAAAATATTTCTATGTCAAAACAAAATATGATTTTTATCATAGATTGAAATTATGGGTGAGCAGAGCCATTTCTAGAGCAATTACTCTTGGGGTGGGAATAGAGGGTGCAGTCAAATTAGCTTTGTGCTGTTATTGGACAAGGAGCTAGATGACCTCATATCTGGTCTGGAGGCCCAATTCCCTGCAGCAGGATTGGGTCAAGTTGGAAGGGTTGGCATCTGAAATTGTATCCTTCTCTTCATGTGGAGGAATAGTGTTGTTTGTGAATATTTGATGATTACATTAAATGATGGCAGAGACATATGTCCAGGCAGCAGACAGTTGGATTCACCAGTAGTCCATCAGTGTGTGTGTGTGTGTGTGTGTGTGCGTGCACATGCGTGCTTGTGTGTGCTATGTGTATCATGGAGAGTTGGGGAGGTGCATAAGTGGGGGTGGTGCAGATAAAGAAGAAATTTTGAAGAGGAAAGACAGATGAGGACCCAGTCACTAAGGGCCTGGGCAATAAGCAGATGCATGGACTGCAGGGGAGAAAATCAGAAGATAAAGAATTAGAGTATAAAACCAGGTCAGGTCTTGGCTGGTACCAAGCGTGACTTGATGGAAGCTCCTATGAGTGAGACTAGAGAACTAGTGAAATTTTTAGCATAAAATCTGGACTGATCTTAGAGGCTGAAGGAGAGAACCAAAGAATTCCAGCTGAGAGAGAGAGGCAGGGCACAGGGTCTGGATCAAGTGTGATCAGCTTATGCTGTTAAAGATCGGAGGCTCATAATCAGCAGTGATGCAATCAGCATGAGTAGTTATATTCACCTCATCCAAGTCACACTCACCTTAGGGTTGCATTATTATTTGGGGGGAGGTGGGCATTTTATGAAAATTTTTCTCTTCCAAAGTTGTTCTTCAATCATGTATCACTTTTGCAACACTACTGGGGCCAAAGAACACATAGCATGATTTGATCTGGTTTCCCTTCCAAGAAATAACATAAGACTGAGAAATATGGTTTCCTTTCCATATTGGGTGAGTGAGTTGGGTGGATGTGGAAGGAGACAATCAGAATGCAAAATAAAATATGTATTGTTAAAGAATTATTTCAGAATAAAACTTTTTACAAAATAATTGCCTTTAAAAATCATCACCCATTCTTACCCTCTGTAATTCGGCTCCCTTTCAGCTTCCTATTGTAATCCCTCTCTTCTCCCAAGACATGTTTGTTTAATTTAAGCAATGTTCCTAGAGATCATAGCAATGAGGTGTTATATAAACATACAATGGGGTGGAATGGAAACCCTTCCTATGGTAACAGAAACCATAGAAACACATGTGTGTGTGTTTTTGCATGTGTGTATGTGTGTGTGTATAAAGCTGTTTTGAGCTCATGCAATTGGAAAAATGAAGTATTTCATTGTGATCATATTGCTATTTGAGTCTATTGTTTTGTCATCATGATTTAACATTTATTGCATGTCTCTGGTCCCCTGGACAGACCCTGGAATTAGATGTCAACTATGCTTAGTGGATTTATGCTTGAAATTAGATAGCAAAGCCACAAAATGGTAAAAGATAATACTTCTAAAACAGAAATATTGACTAATGCGTTGCCAGAAAAGGGAGGTAAGGAGAAAATGAGTTTGACCCAGGTGGTGAGGAATGCAGAAAGGGTGAGAAGACTTATGTGTCTAGCTTAGGGATAGTTCGCAGCCATTTCCAAGAACCCTGGGAGGGACCGCAGAGGCTGCATGATCTAACATTTAATCCTCCTCTGCCATAGCTCAGACCCCTTGGGGAGGAATCTTGATGAGGAGGCTCCCTGTCTTGGATAATAATAACAAACTGCCCTCAGTGTAGGCCAGTTTTTAGGTGGAAGTTTTACTCTACCACTCACATAACCAATGCAGCAAATAATCAAGTCCTTCAAGCTTTGAGGGAAACCCTGAGGGAATTTTTCTTTTAAGGATGTAAAGGTCATTCAAAAATAAAGATATAATTTCTTAGAATAAGTTCCTCCCCCCCCCCCCCTTAACAGGGGCTGCAGATCATCTCTTTTTTTTCTACCTCCGATACCCCCTACACTTTTCAATATTAAATGTCTCAATAACAAAAGTAAGCTGTGCATTATTTATGGAAACTGCACAATATTAACTTTTCTAATTACATGGTTGCTCACTTTCCCAGGACCAGATCACCTCCCATTTGTTCCCAACTGCCATGGCCACCATGTGTTTAAGAGTAAGAAAGAAATAATAAACTGCAGGTTTCCAAAGTAATCACGTGGTATTTCTGCATCTCACACAGGGAGTTTGCCATCTGGGTTGAAGGGCACATCATCCAAAGATAGACTGGAGTGAGTCAGGCTTTCCCCTATCACCCACCCACGTGACCACTGGGGAAACTTTGAATGGAAGTTTGAGGCCAAAATGACCCAAGTTCAGACACCTGATACAGCAACTTCCTAAGAATATGAAATTTTATGCAAGTAATTTCTCTGCCTCTTGGTTCTCTGTATATAAATTAGAGGCAATGAGTTCTAATTTCTAGTGTGGTTCTGAATCTTAAGTGAGGTAATACAAGATGGTGCTTGGCATGGGGTATGTTTCTAATGAATGATGGTTCTTAGTTTCTTTCCACTCCATTTCATGTTTTTCTAAACTCCTATATACTAAGATGAGAAGGCATAAGAGATCGCATTCATACCAGCCTCGCTATAAACAATAGAAATCTAAAACTAGGTTGTATTCTGCCAGGGGACTTGCTGAGTTATTGGAGCTGCCTTCTGCTCAGTGTTAACCTATCCTCCCATTTCTCCTTGGTTAAGGACCTAGTGCCACCACCTACTTATTGGAGAAGTGGGCTATTTGGTGGATCCCTGAACTGGATTTGGATAAATTCATGTCATTCAGCAACCCTTTATTGGTATTTATTAGGAATGGCAGGAGTGGTCTGTCCCTGTAGATATGTGAAATAATTCCTGTTGGTACATCAACTACTTGGGTTCCCTGGATCTATAAATTCTTTGTTTCCTCCATATCGTCCTCTTCTTCCTTCTTCCTTCTTCCTTCTTTCTTCTTTCTTCTTATTCTAAGGGTTTTCTACTTGAATGCTGTTTCACCTCAAACAGCCAGTTCTGTTCTGACAGAGTGGAGATACGGAGCTTCCCTCAACTGACACAGCTTGGCTAGATGCCAGCTAAGAGTTCCTCCAGGATATTTTGGCTATGGGATAAATTACAGATAGTCTGGCCTTGCTATCTGCAACGATCATTTGTTGTAGTAATAATAACAATCACTGGGTACATAATTGGTTGTCTAAAAACTTGAACTTTACTAATTATCCTGCGTTTCTGTCTGGCTGCTGGCAACTCCATCTAGACTATTTCTTAGCATTCTCTCATCTGTCATTTCTACCACAAATCCTCAAATGATCTCTAGCTTCCCACTTCCCTCTATATCACTGTTTCTTTGAGCCACTGGCTTTTACTATGGTTCTTCACTAAACTAGAGACTTAATGCCCTTCTCAATGGTGTGGACAAGAAACAGAGTCATCAGTGTCTCTTCATGTCTTCTGTTTTTCTGTGTCTGCTATAGCCCAGATAGCGTATTATTGAGGTAGGTTGTGTGTTTCTAGGCTACTGAATCAATTCAATACACCCTTGTTGAACCTAGGACCTGAGGAACTGGTCAGGCTGCAGGCTGGTAGCTGGAGACAGAGATGAAACCCTCTCCCTGCCCTCTAGGAGCTCACATTCCAGTTGGGAAGCTGGGCATTTAAGCAACCAACCATGGTACGTACACTGTGCTAAGTGCTATAACTAAAGTATAAACAAAGTGACTTTGAGGTGTGGTTTTGCCTCATATGTACCTGATGCAAGCTGTAGTATTTTGACTTCCTCTAGAGTCACAATTTATCTCTGTTGGCCCAGGCAGTTTCAATTTATTAACAGGGCTCTCTTTCACTCATGGTGTTTCTGTTTGGATAATAAATTGCGTAGTCTTCCTATTTATAAATCAAGGAACCAATATATGAGACTAGTTTGATTTGGGGACAATTATATTTCTATTTATCAAGAATTTTTGAATTGCTGGCTTTACATGAGTGGTTGAGGTGGTAGAATAGATTCTTGATCTGGTTCACCTTTTTCATCAGCAGTAATGCTTGTACTTTTTCAGAGTACATAAAATATAGGGTTAACAGTTTTTTGCCCCAGCCCATTGTGGTTTTTAGTAAATAGTTCGACAATAGTATGAGTTGCTAAAAGCATTATTTCTTTAATCATTTGAGTTTTAAAATAACTCCCCAAGGAGTTGATTAAATATCTGAAAAAAAAAAGATCAAAACTCATATTTTATTATTCTAAGTCTCCTGTACCACTCTGCCTTGGTGGTTGGAGGGAGAATTGCTTGCAATTACTCCTCATAGTTTTTAGCTTCATTGTGAATGTAGAGGTAAATGCTGATCATAAAGAAATCTGGATCTGAATTCTATGGGATTCTAAAGAATGTAAGCTCAAGTTAGTATATGCATGGGAGACTGTATTGATTTCATAGCCAAAATAGAATTCATTCAAAATAGAATTCTGAGCTGTCAACACAGACCCCGAAGCGGGGCTCGAACCCATGAGCAGTGAGATCATGACCTGAGCCGAAGTTGGACACTTAACCAACTGAGCCACCCAGACACCCCAAAGAATAGAATTTTAATTAGTGGTTTTCCATAAATGGTTATTTTTCTTTATTCCTTTATATATTTTCCACAGTGGTCATTTATTACATTTAGATACAGAAAAATAGAGTTCATTCATTCATCCACCCACTGAACGAATAAAATCCATACCTATTGGATATTGACTATGTGCCAGACAATCTAGGAGGCACAAAAGATACAGCGATGATTTATGCATACATATCTCTGATCCCAAAGAACTTACAGAGGTTGAACCTCTAAAAATGATTTTAATTTCATCCACCTGATATTCAGTAGGACCCAGATCCACTCATTAACTTAGAAAGGAATGTGGTTGGCTACCTGTAACCCTACCATCTGATTGGAAAAACAAAACAAATAATGACAAGAAAACCCTTCAAAATTTATGTCACCAGAAAGCAGTGAATAGGGAAAAGATGAATGAAAATGTAGTCAAGAAATGTAGATTCTTGTCAAAACACTGCCTGTTATTAACTCTGTGACCATGAGCATATCACTTATCCTCTCTGAACCCAAGTTTCCCACTCTGTACTGCAAAGTGTAACTTTTATATGCATTTTATCCACCCCAAAGACCGAACTCTTTAGAGCCTGGAAATCCCCCAACTCTTTTATTGATGTTCATTGACTTTCTGGAAAAGTGCTTTATTCTTAGAGAATTTGATTATTGAGTTATCTTTATATTCTGCTGCTGTCAGTAGATTTACCATAAATGTTTCCTGAGAGTGTCTCTCTTGAAGAGATTAAGACCCCAGTTAAGTTCATCCTAATTAAAAATAGAACCCTGAGATGCAGCAACTGTAGCACCTCTTAAACCTCTTCAAATAACATTGAACAACTAAGTGCCTGCTACTGTGGAGATAGTGCCCACAGATCCAGCAGCAGGCCCTCTCAGAAAATGATAACACTCTAAGTGGCTGTCAGTCCTTAGTAGTTTGTAGTAGTTCAGGGGATGCTACCTTATCTACTAAGAGTTCTAAATGTTCCTGGTAGGAGAAAAAAAAGTGTATCCTTTATTTTAAAGAAAGATCGCCCTGCCCACAACAAAATCCTCCAAAACAATGCGGAGTAAACAGGGATGCACAGTCAAAATGAAGCCTATCATCTGAATGGAGTGTTAGTCATGGAGCTGTAGTCATGTTGGTGTCTAGCAGGTTTGGGTAAAATGCTGATGAAGCAATCTCATTTAGAAAATGAACATTGACTCCTAGGGAGATGGAAGAATTTACTTCTTTTCTTCCTGTTTTTTAAATAAATGACAAACTCTCAAATATATGACTCAAAAATTGTTTGGCTCTAATGGATTGTTTTCTGACTTTATTTCTTATTTTCTTTTGACTCTTTAAGGAGAGTTTGAAAACTTCCTTTTCCTTTCCATAATAGAAATCTCAACTACTAAGAAACTACCAAATGAAAAATTATAGAAGTTACTTTGTATATAAGGCAAAGCTCAGAGGAGATCTTGTTATCATATTTCAACAGCTATTCACTGTGGAGACATCTTTTTCCCTGTTCTAAATTGCATAGATCACTATTCATTAATAAGCAGAATGACAACTATTTAGACTGCCAAATCTCTTTATAAACATTTCCTTAGGTGGGTGGGATTTTAATACACTTTCCCAAAGGGCCAAGTTGATAGAAGTAGACTTTTGCTTTACTTCCACAGAGTTCTGGATCCAAATTCCTAGGTCAAAATGTATGTTAGTCACTTCCTACATTTGGTTGTGTGATCCCTCTGAAGGCTGGCCCAAGAGAATCCTTTGTGATGAGACTTTCAGCATAGCAATTAGTCACAAGATAAGCATGTGACTGTGGGCCATTTGCAAAATGAAAGCTCCCAAACTAGAGGCTTGTGCTTTATAATAAGAACAGGCCCAATTCTCCTCAGAAGTTCATAGCTGCCTGCGTGGTGTGATATGAGATATCTTAAGCCTTTTGTCCCAGATATTTTCCCTATTGAGCCCTATATTTTCACTAACAGCATATGACTCCTATGGGTTAAATCTTTCCAGCCATTCTCTTTAAAATATGGCCATAGCTCTGGGAAAGTTCCTGATACTTTGGTGTGTTTGACTTCGTAAGATACTTTATCCCTTGACAAAAGAAACAAAGTAGAATGAGGAAACTCAGTAATTGGCAGGTAAAGGGTGAAAAAGGAAGCACATAATGGAAGATGAAGTGCCAGTGTGCCAGTGAGAGTCAGCTTGGTTCCATTTATGAGTAAGTATTTGATGTGCCTACGCACTGTGTTAACTTTTGGAATGTTCCCATGAGCCTCTAGCTGAGTGTAAATGGAGAATATCTTTCTGGAAAAACAAGTTGGAAATATTTATTAAGTTGATAAAGAGTACTTATATAGAGAGAACCAATAATTTCAATTGCAGGACTCTACCCTAAAAGAATAATCAGCAATGAGCAAATTTGGGCCTAAAGATGTTCACTGGGACATTATATATAATTGCAAAAATAATGGAACAAGTTAAATGTTTATTAATAAGAGAATTAATACTATGGGAATGAATTTATGCCATAAAACTGACTAAAACAGTATATAAAATATACCAATAATATGATCTCAAGCATAAAAAATATATGAGATAAAAAAATAGAATTTTATTATTTAAAAAAAAATTGATGTTTATTTTTGACAGAGAGAAAGAGACAGAGTGTGAGTGGGGGAGGGGCAGAGAGAGAGGGAGACACAGAATCCAAAGCAGGCTCCAGGCTCTGAGCTGTCAACACAGACCCTGAAGCGGGGCTTGAACCCATGAGCAGTGAGATCATGACCTGAGCCGACATTGGACACTTAACCAACTGAGCCACCCAGACACCCCAAAGAATAGAATTTTAATTAGTGGCTTTCCATAAATGGTTATTTTTCTTTATTCCTTTATATATTTTCCACAGTGGTCATTTATTACATTTAGATACAGAAAAAATGTTATTAAAAACTCATCCAAGAGTAAATGTTTGTGTGAAGGTTATAAGCCTAAAATATGGGTGTCCTCTGAGGAGGTTGAGTATTGTTGTTTAGCAATTTCCCAGTGGATAATTAAAGATCTGTCAGACTTTTCCTTATGTATGGGTCCTTTATGTTCAAGGGCTTTAATTCTACATAAAGATGTCTACAAAAGATGAAATTTGGCACCTGATGTTTGATTTTGGATAGTATTGTAGCTTGCTGTGTCTGAATTTGAGATAAAAACAAGTAGGATGGAGTTTTGCATAGGGAGATGTTTTCTGAGCCCTTTTTTAGAATTGGACAATGGCAAACACATACAAGAGGTAGGGGAAGCCCCCTCAGCCCAAAGATACATGTAACAGTTTTATTTCTTGACTAGACATAGACTTGGGTCATCAAACTCTTTTTCCTAAGTCTGGTTTGATTTCCATGTTTCAGACATATCTGACACATTTGACGAGGGGATCTGGGCTCGCTCTCTTGGTGCCATTTTCCTGGTCTTTCCTCCACCCACAATGCATTTCACACCTATCTCCTCTCATGTTCTTTTGGCCAATATTAAGTGGAAGCTATTCCTTAAAGCCTCTATTGCTGCCTTCAGAGAGTGTCATCTCCCCCCCACTTTGAACCTCCATTGTACACGTTTGGTATTTTTTACATCAATTTTCTATTAGACTGTAAATTTCTTAAATTTTTTTTTTACTTTATTTTGAGAGAGAGAGAGTGCACAGGGGAGGGGCAGAGACAGAGAGAGAGAGAGAGAGAGAGAGAGAGAGAGAGAGAATCCCAAGCAGGCTCTGAGCTATCATGCAGAGCTCCGCTGAGTGTAATGGACTCTTGAACTGACAAACCATGAGATCATGACCTGAGCCAAACTCAAGAGTCAGATGCTTAACTGACTGAGCCACCCAGGTACCCCTAGATTGTCAATTTCTTAAGAACAAAGGCTGCTAAGTCTTTTATCTCCCATGCTTTCCTCATGTAGGCAGAATTGGGCTTATCTATTTAATGAATCAGGTGTTCATTTGGCTGGCCCACAGTCTGCCTCCCTTTCTTCATGCAATTTAGATATGATTTCCATCATTTAGCTCAGAAAGATTACTACAAGTGAGGTTAACAATAAATTTTTTAAAACTTCTCAATGAGTTTCTAGAGTGAAATATTTATAGATGGAAAAAATAGAACACAGAACTACAAACTACTCATAGTTTAAATTATCAGGGCTCTCTTCTATGGTTTATTTAACTTTAGTAGTAGGGAAGAACAATGTGGGCTTTAGTATTAGAAAGAACTGACAATAAACCTTGAACCTAACTTCAACACTTATTGGCAGTGGGATTTTAGATAAATGATTTATCTTCTTCATGCCTCAGTTTCCTCACTTGTAACATGTGGAATTAATTAATGGCTGTCTCCCAGCATTGTTGTAAGGGTTATATGGAATGATGTGTGAAAGCACTTAATATAGTGTCTGGAATACAGATTTAAGACTTTGTGTTCAGGGAGCCTGGGTGGCTCAGTTGGTTAAGTGTCCAACTTTGGCTCAGGTCATGATCTCCCAGTTTGTGAGTTCTTTTTTTTTTTTTTTTTTTTTAAAGCTTTTAATGTTTATTTATTTTTGAGACAGAGAGAGACAGAGCATGAACGGGGGAGGGTCAGAGAGAGGGAGACACAGAATCCGAAACAGGCTCCAGGCTCTGAGCTGTCAGCACAGAGCCCGACGCGGGGCTCGAACTCACGGACCGCGAGATCATGACCTGAGCCGAAGTCGGCCGCCCAACCGACTGAGCCACCCAGGCGCCCCTCCCAGTTTGTGAGTTCTATCCCTGCATTGGGCTCTGTGCTGCCAGCTCAGAGCCTGGAGCCTGCTTCGGATTCTGTGTCTCCTTCTCTCTCTGCCCCTCCCCTGCCCACACTCTGTCTCTGTCTCTCTTAAAAATAAATAAACATTAAAAAAAATTGTTTAAAAAAATTTGTGCTCATGAGAACAGAGGATCCATTATGTTATGGGCAATTTATGCCCTCTTAGAAAGCCAGGGCTAAGCACCCTAGACTTTGCAGGGTAGTATTTATTTAATTTCTGGTCCATTTCTCTGAAATTACTGATCTGTTTGTACAACACAGCCCCCAAATAGTGGCTCCTTTGAGAATTTTGAGGGAATACTGAGCTGGATTATTCAATAAATTTCTTCAGTAAGAGCTCATTTGGATATAAGAATATAATCTATGAATATTTTCTCAAAGCAGAAGAGATTAGTGGGCTCCAGAACTATACTGCTTGGGTTAAAAACCCTCTGCTATACTTACCCTCTCTGTTTCTGAGAGAGGTTCTTATCTGTAACATGGAATAATAATAATAATGATACTAATAACAATAATAATGATGATATCTGCCATATAAAGCTGCTTTGAACAGCTTATGAAAATGAGCTTATGTCTGCCAAGCACTTAGAACAGTGCCTGGCACATAGTAAGCAGTTGAACAAAGCTAGCAACTCCTAATAAATTGATTTAAAAGGGGGAGCTCTTCCAGGACCATGTTGAGCCAAGTATTCCAGTAATGGAGTGAAGCTTTTATTGTCATCGTGGTACCATCTTTGTAGGGAGGAAGGGAGCATATACTTTGGAGACTTGTGCCTCACAGTGGTTCGGATTTGTTAACAGCACTAGTCAAGGAACACAGTGTGCTGAAAAAAATTGCCAGACGCCAAATGAGATAAGGAGCGTCCTGTGAGCAGTGACAGACTTGAACACTCCCAGCAAATAGACAAGGGAAGTGATGGCTCTAAGAAACCTTGTCCTTCAACCTTGACATCACTGATTTTCCAGATGCTGCTGACCGTATAAATAAACACAGGAACTTCCTGATAATGGAATGTCTTTATTTTCTGATGTAATTTCTACCTCTGTTCACAACATGGGTATTAACAGAGTAGAAATGAAATGGTGTGCCTGAGTGGATAATCTAATAATTAGATTATCTGATATTAAGAAATAATATATTAATAATATGTATGATAATAATACTATTAATATAATAATATATTAAGAAATAATTTGTTCTGGTCCAATGATCTATTAGATTTTTTTCTTCTTTCTCTCCTTATGTTCCGTCTCTTTTGTCCTTTGAGTTTTTTTAATGTAATCTTCTAATCCTTTGATTGAATATTTTAGCTATAACAGTTTATCATTTAACAGATGATTTAATAGGATTTTAAGTTTTCCTCTGCTCCCTGCACTATCTCTTCTTTCTTGGCTATTTGTTTGTTTGTTTCTTCCTTTTGTGTTAGATTTCCTCAAATGTCTGGTGAACCTAGGTTGTTTATTCATAATCATAAGTGAAACACTAAAAATGTATTGGCGTTGTGCTTCACAAAAGATTAACAAGAGAGTAAGTCAGATTTCTCATGGGAGGGGGTCCGCCAAATATCTGAATCTTAGTTTTTTCTCTCTTAGGTCCCTCACTTTCTCTGGGGAGGATTTTAGACCATGTGGGAGGTATAGGGTTGGATGCCAGTGATCTCAGAGCTGAATGTGGGCTGGGAATGTGGGCGTCTCGTGGCTCACCCTCTTTTTTAGGACAGGTGTGAGAGATTGCAATAACAGTGCCAGTATTTCACATCTCTCTATATGCCCTTTGCTGTATGACTCTGTAGTTCCTCTCACTACACAGTAGAATCTTTTCCTTCTAGAGTTAAATCTGAGCTGGTTTGTTACTTTGGGCAATAGGATGTGGCAATTCCAAGCCTTGGACTTGTGTGTTAGGGCCTATTCTCTCATGTCTGTCTGTCAGTGGCATGAGAACATTTTGAGCTCTCCTGCTGGAAGTGAGAGTTTTACGGCTCAGAATGGAGTCATGTAGTCTACCTTCCCAAAGTGAGCCTGGAACAGCCAACCAGTCTCCCAACACATGAGCATCTCCAGCTAACTCTTTATTTATAAGCAATACATTGTTATTGTTGAATACCATTGTGGTTTATGGTTGTTTGTTACAAAGCACTATTGCCATAAGAGATAACTAATACTACAGAGTTTTACTCTCCTCCTCAGGGCTGCAAACCTCTTCAGAAATTAGCCTCCTGTCTTCTGCCCTGATTGGAAAGAAGTCACCAAGTAATATGGGGTAGGAGAGGGATTGGGTTGACCAACTGAACCTTATACTAATCTTCAACCAATCATCTTTTGAATCACATCCTGGCCCCCATTTGGGGACCTCTGATGTGACAATTATGGAGCTTTTCCAGGATTCTGTGTCATTATTAGAGTTGTTTCCTTTCTAATTTCCCTCTGTAGGCACCAGGTTTTTGCCTTTTCCTATTTGCTAGGTCACCTGCCCCTCTACTTCCCAGTGTCTGATGTTTGTTGTTCACTTCTCTATACTGTCATATCCTACTTGATTTACCTAGTCCTTCAGGGCTTGGGCCCTTTAATTTAATTCTTTTTCTCTCATAGACAGGGATTTTAGGAGGAAGTAAGGATAAACATATATTTCAATATTCCATGTTTAGTCAGAAATATCTCGTTATTTATTTATTTTTCTCCCTGATTCTAAGTCTTTGTGTGTGTGTGTGTGTGTGTGTGTGTGTGTGTGTGTGTGTGTGAATGTTTGATAGGTGTAATTTACTTCAGGGTTTTAAGTGACATGATTATAAATATCTCTCTGAATAACTAAATAATATAATGATAATTGACTACTAATGCTTTCTCTTTTCTGTGTTGACTTTCATGTATTAATTCGTTCAGTGGCTTTTTATCAAAGGTCTACTGTGGGTCAGGCATCGGTCTGGTACAGGTGAAACAGTGGGGAACAAAACAGACGTTTTCCGTCTCCTCAAGAAAACTATAATAAGGAGCTCTATCAACAGTCTTCCCTAAGCACTTCTTTCTGCGTTGTCCTTGTAAATATTATTGAGGCCCAAGAGCTACCTCCATTGTTCACTGGGGTGTATAATGCAGTGATCCAGTTTAAAATTAGAGTCACATGGTTGTCAGCTAAAATATTGGACAATAACTTAACCTCCAAAAGCCTTGGGATCTTCAGTGTAGTGTGAAGTACTTAAAAAAAATATCATTAACATTTAAAAATCAAGATCACTCTCCTCTTTCTTTCTTTTTTAAAATTTTTTTTAACATTTATTTATTTTTGAGATAGAGAGAGACAGAGCATGAACAGGGGAGGGTCAGAGGGAGAGGGAGACACAGAATCTGAAACAGGCTCCAGGCTCTGAGCAGTCAGCACAGAGCCCGATGCGGGGCTTGAACCCACGGACAGTGAGATTGTGACCTGAGCCAAAGTCGGACGCTTAACCGACTGAGCCACCCAGGCACCCCTCTCCTCTTTCTTTCTAACACATACATAAGTATGCGCACACACATTCTGATTTCTTTTGAAAACTCTGAAGGCACTATAGCATTGGGCCACCTTCCTGCATGGCAACATTAAGCAGAAATCAATAGGGGCTGACTCTTTTTTTTTTTTTGACTGAGAAAATAACTTTATTTTGTTTGGAGGTGTGAGCAGATAACCAATCTCAGAACTTCTGGAATTGCTGTTTGGTGCTGATGGCCTTGGTGGCCTTGAGCGTGTTAAAGTGCATAGTCTCGCTCAAGGGTGGCACCCACTGTGACAGTGTTGGCAATCTTGACATCTCTGAAGCTGGGAACATGTGCACGGACTTGTTCTTGTGACATTTCTCAAAGCAGTTGTACTTTTGGACATAGTGGAGGTAGTCTCATTAGATGACAGTTACCCTCTACATCTTCGCTTTGGTCACCACGCCTGACAGAATCCATCCTCTGATGGAGACATTAGCAGAAAAAGAGAATTTCCTGCCAATATAGGTTCCCTTAAAGGTATCCTGAAGCCCAGACCAGTGTTTTTGTAGTATTGCTGGAGCTTTTCCTTGCCAGTTTCTTCAAGCAGGAGGGGCTGACTTCTTTAGATGGAGCATGATCTGTCTCATTTGCCAAGGTCCCCACCACTTCCATTGTAGTAGAGTTGGCTGTTTTACACATTTACATTATTTGTCTGGCCCTGTGTGCATTTCAGTTTTCCACTGGCTCTAGAGATTAGGAAATTGGAGTCCGATTTAAAAAATATTATTAAGGAATATTTTATCTGTAACTTTCAAAGACATGAGACATTCTAACTCTTTTCCCAGATAATGTTCCTTTTCTATTTTAATCTTTAACTATGAATGCATTTATTTGTATGTATATTTTAATGTATTTCATATTTTTACATGTACTTCAATATTCAATCGTTTTGCCAGGATTTGTTAATGACTGGGTTGAAGATTCTAAACAGGTTTTTGGCCTTCTTAGGTATTTAATTCTGTGAAATCCCTCCTCTTTCTCATTTCCAGCCCTTTTTGCCATATCCTTGTACCCAATTGCTCTGGTCTTCAGCCTTCTCCAAATTGTATCTGATTTGTTTTAATTTTCATTTAGTGTCTACAGAGTTCTGAATTCATGATTCCATTTATCAAACCTCATGCTCTCCCTTCAAAACCAGTCTTCATATTTGTTCTCCATGGTGTTTGGGCTGTGGGCATCCCTTAAAGACCACAGCCTGGCTTATTCTTTCAGTCTTACTGCCTCCCATTAACTTTGGTGGTTCAACAGAAATGTTTAGCCTGCCCTGCATCTCTGTAGGCCTTGGGC
Organism: Panthera tigris; assembly: GCF_018350195.1. Lineage (NCBI taxonomy): Eukaryota > Metazoa > Chordata > Mammalia > Carnivora > Felidae > Panthera > Panthera tigris. The sequence goes on from NC_056664.1 coordinate 112,873,369, forward strand.
TGGCTCAGCCCTGCCGAGGCCCACCCTTCCCAAGATCAAAAACGGGGGTTCAGACATCCTGCAACTCTAGGGTCCCATGATAATTATCATATAGAGTAGAACACTCATGAGATATTAAGATTGATTTAGACACCTGAAATGAACTTTACAATTGACTTCCACCTATGGAAGCCCATGAATGAGGATTGATTTTCCTCACCTCCCTAGGGAAAAAAAAAATCTTTGTTTTTACATATTATATGTTGCCCTTATATTTTTCCTAATTCCTTCAAGAGACATGAGGTTAATAAAAGCAAATATGATTTGGGGCATTGTGGTAGAAGAAGGAGGTTGACGGCCCGTCTTATTCTTCCTTGCGGTGTTCAGTTCACTTCTGTACGTTGTGTTTCGACCTGTGCACCCACCAAATGAGGGAGATGTAGAGAAACTAGAGGCTGTCTAGAGGAGAGAAACTTCAGGGTGGGTTGTAGGAATGTAAAGCTGTATTATGTGAGGAGAGGTTGAGAAGACTGGGAAGAGTAAACTTACAGAAGAGAAGGGGGTTGTGGAGAGAGGACAAGGAATGTAGCTATCGTCAGAATCACCAAATTGTCATGTGGAAGAGAGAACAGATGACTCCAAGGGTCTGAAGTGATTCAATAGGTAGCAATCCCAGAAAGACATGTCGGGCTGTTTTTAAAAAAGAATAGTTCAGTATGAAACTCCCTGCTCAGGGAGAATATTCTGGACTTCGGCAAGCATAAAGTGGATGACCACTTGGTGGGGATGTTGTAGAAGGGATTGACTCATTGATGGGATGACCTGACCAGAAGATCGTTAAGGTTTCCTTTTATCCTAAGATTCTAGAGTGTTTGAAATTGTCATGACAGGAGATTCCAGCACATTTTAAGAACTAAAATCACAATATAGTGCATGTTTTTAGATAACCTAGGAATTGATTTATTTCTATTATAATAATAATGAAATATTAATATGTGGATAAGTTCTGTTTACTCATATTACAAATTAGACCTCTTTTTAGGTCAACAACTGCTACTACACATTGTTGAAATAAATTTGGCTTCTTTTTCCAGAAATTAATCACTTGGGCTCAGTTAAGATAAGAATATAACAAATGTCAGCTTCAGCCTCAATTTCTTGGTCAAAATAGCTTTTTTCCCCTTTTTCCTTCCTTCTTTTTAAATTAGTAGAGGAAGGATATACATATTATCAGTAACAGTTAAGAATGTGGTAAATATGGAAATTCCAGTTAGGAGGACCTATTATTGAATAATTCCATCTCATTGTTTTCATATGGACTGAACCTCAGCTTTATTAATTTCTCTCCCCATAGCCTTACTTAATCTTCTCAATCTGAGTTCTTTCCATTTATTTCTATGTCCCTGGACCATTTCCTGTGTTTTGACTAGAGAGTGGTCATTTGTGAACATGTTTGTTTCTCCCTACAGATGGCCAAAAGGAATCTGTCTTGTACATTTTTGTAATCCCCACAACACCTATTGCCTTCTCCTGCATAAAGTGATTCTCAATTCTCAATAAATATTTGTGGTTTCAAATGATTTCTAGCACAAGCTCATTCTGTTTATTTACCACAAGTTTAGTCTAGCAGTTAATATGCTAGCACTCATTAAATGTCCCTTGTGAGATTGTGACGAACTTCTTTTGGAAGTTATAGGTCACCACTATTATGTGAGAAGATGAAAAACCTGGTGGCTCTGAACACATAGGAGCATGGCAGAAAAGAAAATGCATTTGACAGGTTTTTTTTGAATATGGTTTTTAAGTGGGGAACGGCCTTTTCCTGTGGTCTGCAGCCACTGTTTCCCGTGCTTAGCCAGAGTTGGAAAAGAGCAGGGGACACTTGGATCTAGTCCCAGCTCTACCACCAATTAGCATTGTGGCGTTAAGGCCAAGCATGGAATCTTTCTGGTCTTCACTTTTTCATATATAAAACAAAGGAACTGAAATTCACTGGATTTGCTGCTCCGATAAGCTCTAATATTTCTTGACAATAAATTGAGAGATTCTCCCTATCTCTGACATTGTTCCCTTTTCCTCTACTCCTTGTAATGTGTGCAACTTCAGACAAGTTATTTAGCCTCTAAGTGACTCAGCTTCCTAATTTATAAAGTGGGGGAAAACCTATTTCTTAGTGCTGTGATCAGGATTAAATGGGTTGATGCATGTGAAGTGTTCAAATTGTGTCCGATGCAAAAGCAGCACCAACTTATTGTTAGCACTTGTATTTTGCTAATTTGCTGAAAATATGTCAATCCATCTCCTATTGTTAGAATTACAAACTAATTCCTGACATCGTGCCTAGCATAAGGAGTGCACCCAATCCTGGTTTTAGATCTACTTGCTATATTATTCCTCTTTTAAGCAGCATTATATAAAGTTGTATTTAGAATGTCTTGATCACTCACTTACTCTGGTCCCCAATTTGCTATCTTTAACTCATACTGTATAATACTCAGTGTGTTTGTTTTTACACACCGATCTTTGGCTTCTGCCTCATTGTTCCATGTTCTGAGATTACAGAGAGACTTTGGGCTTGCCATTTTCATGTTCATCGAACTCATCACTAGCATGGATGGAGACAAGTGTCACACAGAGATGATGTCTAGGGATATCTGAGTCTAATATTCTAATGAAACACTCAGCACCAGAATGCCTCGATCTTCCAGAACCTTTATTTTGGTTTGGGCATGATGGTACATTGACATAACTGGAAGATCAGTCATTTCATTTCAGTCTACTAGAAGTTTAATAGTATCTATTGAGCAAAATGCATCATTAAACTTCTAATATAATGATCTGTGATACATTCTGTTCTAGTTTTGTGTATGTGAGGAAATATATCCCATGAAGGTGTGAGAGAGAAAGATATGAAGGGAACAACAGCAGGGTCTTAAGTCTTACTGAGTTTGCACTCTCATTTGATGTTATTCTGAGCACAGTATGCCTTAGAAGATGGTGCTGATACAAAGAAACTCATTGCATACAAAATCCTTTTATATATGTAATACTCTTTAACCCTTTTCACTAATATTTGATTTTTTTAAATCTAAGGGTCACCTGAGTTTCAGAGAGGTTAAGTAACATGCCAGCAGGTAGCCAACCCAGAATGTGAGGTTGGGTCTTCTGACTCTAGTGTGTGTGCTCCAGGGTGTTGAGAGAAGAGGATGTGATGCTGTGTCTGCCAAATAAATTTTGGGTAAAATGCAGAGGCTCCTTGTACATTTTGCTTGTTTTATTGTTAGTCTGTAGTAACCTCTCTGACTGTCCAAAGTGGTCCACAAGTTTCCAACTTTGAATTTTTGACAGTTATGATTTAAAACTTCAAGCATATGATTATGAGATGGTGGTTCTCAACATTTGCCACAACCTCCCTGCTAACCACACAGCAGCCAACTCTCAAGATTTCCTCTAGGAGAGTAGAGGGATTTTTCTCCCCACATGCAGTCCAACTCCATGGGAAAATATGAGCAGTGACAAATGACTCTCAGCAAATGCTCAAGTCGGAGGTAAATATGAACATTTGCTCCTCCATAAGAGGAAGCCACCATCAGAGTATTCTCTGTGAATAAATTTGAAAGACATCACCTGAAAACTTTTGGTCATTATCTACTAACCTTCAGGAGAATTTCTGTAGTTACTTAGCATGCAGCGGGAAGTGTTGTATCTTGGAGCCAACTCTGTTTACATTGATCTTTATAGATATTTATATTTATTTCCTTTGGCAGATGTGGACAAAGACATTTTTGAAAAATACTTCAAGTCTGTGGAAAAACAAAGCAGAATATATTTTAAAAAATCTACCACAGAAAGGATAATAATAGCTTCCATGACTGAAGACAACAGACAGGCATAAAATATAAGGGAATTATTTTATCCTGGACAAGAGAATTGCTGTTACAGCAAATTTTGACCCTGTCACAGTCTGGATAACTCCTAGGTTTAAAACTTCCACCCGCACAGACTCCAGTCCACAGAGGAGATAACTGATCTGGGGCTTAGCAGTATTGGCAAGGTAGTGCATTATGGGATTTAGCTATAGAGTGTTTGGTCCCCAAGGACAGAACTGCAGGAATTTTAAGAACTTGCATCAATTCCCTTGTGTAGAAGCAGTATGTCTAAGTATATTTCAAGTAAATCCTCAACTCAACACATAAAGCCGCAGTTACACCACGCCTTTAAAAGGAAATTAGAGCACAGGAATGAGGCCAGACTGACCTTCATCCACCGTTTATCTCTTCAATTGCCCTGTCAGTCCATTTCAGTCACATGTTAGAGGCTATCCATTTCACTGAGAACACATTCACCTCCCCTCCCTCCCACCCTGCTACCACATCAGTGTTAGGCTCTTGATTTTTCTTTTAGGCCCCTAGCAGTATAGCAAGGATTGTTATACTGCTGGATTTTTTTTTTTTTTTGACATTTTTTTCTCTAGCAGATTGTTTCAGTTCACAACTCTTATGACAAGTTTTTAAGAACAGTGATTATCATTTCTTTTTTTTTTAATACAAGATAAAACCTCAGTCTTTGACAAGAGGCAACAAATGCTGGTAAGGATGTGGAGAACAGGGAACCCTAGTGTCTGTTGGTACAGTAATTATGGAAAGCAGTATGGCGGTTTCTCAAAAAGTAGATACCATATTATGTAGAAATTCTACCTCTGGGATTATGTGTGAAGGAAATGAAAACGGTGTTGAGGAAATATCTGCATCCATTTATAGCAACATTATTTACAAAAGCCATGACATGAAAACAGTGTAAGTGTCCACTGATAGATGAACAAGAAAAGAAAATGTGATATCTATATTTATATCTATGCCATGGAATATTATTTAACTATAAAAAAGGAGCTTTAAAAAAATCCTGCCATTTGTGACAACATGGAAGGATCTTAAGGAAATTATGTCAAATAAAATAAGTCAGACAGAGAAATATAAATACTGTACAATCTCATTTATATGTGGAATCTTAAAATAACAAAATAGGGGTGCCTGGGTGGCTCAGTCAGTTAAGTGTCCCACTCCTGATTTCAACTCAAGTCATGACCTCCCAGTCATGAGATTGAGTCCTGTGTCAGGCTCCCTGCTGAGTGTGGAGCCTGCTTAAGATTCTTTCTCTCCCTCTGCCCCTCCCTCCTGTCAAAAAATAAAATAAGATAAAAATAAAAATAACAAAAATCCAAACTCATACAAAATGAAATCAGATTTGTGGTTACCATCGGTGAGGAGTTGGGAAAGAGGGAAATGGAAGAGGTAGTCAAAAGGTATAAAATTCCTGTTGAGATGAATAAATACTAGGAATATGATGTATGACATGATGACTGTAGTTAAAATTGCTGAATAGTATACCTGAAAGTTGTTAAGAGAATAAATCCAGTTTTTTTTTAGCATGTATTTTTTTTTAAAGTTTATTCATGTATTTTGAGAGTGAGTGAGAGAGAGAGCATGAACAGGGGAGGGGCAGAGAGAGAGGGAGAGAGAGAATCTCAAGAAGGCTCCATGCTGTCAGCGCAGAGCCCAAGGCAGGGCTTGAACTCACCAATCATGAGATCATTACCTGAGTCGAAACCAAGAGTCAGATGCTTAACAGACTGAGACACCCAGGGGCCCCCTAACAGTATGAGATATGTACAAGATAACAAGGATGTTATCTTGTTTTTTTCTTTCTTTTTTGTATCTTTGTGAGATAATGGATGTCGACTAAACTTATTGTGGTAATCATTTCACAATATATGTAAGTCAAAATCATATGTTGTACACTTTATTTTTTTTAAATTTTTTAATGTTTTATTTTATTTTTGAGACAGAGACAGAGCGTGGATGGGGGAGGGTCAGAGAGAGAGGGAGACACAGAATCTGAATCAGGTTCCAGGCTCTAAGCTGTCAGCACAGAGCCTGATGCGGGGCTCGAACTCACAGACCATGAGATCATGACCTGAGCCGAAGTCGGAAGCTCAACAGACTGAGCCACCCAGGCGCCCCTATGCTGGACACTTTAAACTTATGCAGTGCTGTATATCTTTCATATCTTATTAAAACCAGTATAAGAAAAAAAACAAGAAAAAACCCTCAGTCTTTGAGTAAGTACAATATACCTTAGTGACATAATAACTAGGTTGCTTAGGTGAGGGTGCATGCAAATTAGGGCAATTTAGTGGCATCATGACTAGGGTCATTTATTCATGTTACTACTTGTTTTTCAGATATAATCTGGGAGACATGGCAACAAATAACCAGTTTTACCTGCGTCAGTAGACATGGTGAGATTCAATGGGTTTATGTAGAAAACATGGGATAGCAATACAGATAATTTCCTAAATTCATAAAGCTAACAGTTCATCTATTTGAAACCTACATTATTTATTAATTTTAACCCTAATCATGTGTTAGAAGTAAATCTCATTGCTTGTAGAGTTTAATGATAATATTGCCATCTGTGTGTATATGTATGTGTGGGGCAGGTGGTAACTTTGAAGACAAACTGAAGATACAGGTAGCACATGTCCTACAACCTGTCAGTTGGTAGACTCAGTTCTGGATTGATCAGTTGCTTTTGCTTCCAGTCATATGATTCAAATGAATACATTTTGAACTATTCCAAGCAGGTCAAAATTATTTGGCATTATTCAGGTTGTGCTTTGGTGTTCTCCTGTTGACCTTTTATCTCTTACTTGGCTTTGGTTAAGTAAGGAGTCACAACATAGATATCCTGTCATTTCATATACTGGAAAGGCCTTGTATTTATCTCAGTGTGTATCTATGATTTAGTATTACTGTCTGATGGGGCTGCTAGTGAGAAATATATATTATGAATTTGAAACAAAAGCTATTTTTATTTTTGTCAAGTGATGACCAATAACCCATTCATTCTATTTGACTTAAACTGATCACAGTAGTAGGTTGTGTTCTCTTCAACACAGTACTGACACTATGACTGTTTTTAATGACTTCCAACATAGGAAGAAAAACTAAGAACTCAGAACTCAGGGTGGGTGTGGTAGGGGAATTATAGTATAAAATCCATATGTTTTAGAATTGGTTGTACTAGATGAGGTTGGAAGAGCTCAGGTATGTTTTGGGTTAGTTCAGTCCCTCAAACTATTCCTTTCAAATGTTTTCTTTCAACCAAATCTGAAACACATTTTGCCAAAACCTTTTTTCCCTTCATTTTTAAAGCCATGTGTATTTAAAGGGACATTTAATCCATATGTTTTGGCTCATTTACACTTAACTCATCAAGATATTGTTTTTAAGAGCTATTTGAGCTCCACGAAGCCCATTTTATAAGTCTTTTCTTCCGCAGTACTAGGAAGTTGTGTTTTGCTGGAAACAGAAATTGAACCCACAAAATAATTAAGTTCGGATGAAAATTGAGAATGTACAAGATTTTTGAGAGCCACCAAACTTTACTTAGAGAAATGTCTTCTCCTCTTGCAGTTTTTTAGTTGTTTTTTTTGCTAAGTACCAGTGTGCTTTGGCCAGGATGCTATATTTGATCATCTATTAAATCTTTCATTCACAATTAAATGTCTGAATGCTTATTGCCCAGAATATCTTTTTTTTTTTTTAAGAGAGAGAGAGTGAGAGAGAGTGTGCATGTGCACATGCATGAGTGGGGGAGAGAGAGAAGGAGAGAGAGAATCTTAAGCAGGTTCCATGCCCAGCACAGAGCCTGCTGTGGGGCTTAATCTCATGACCATGAGATCATGAACTGAGCCACAATTAAGAGTCAGACATTTAACTGACTGAGCCACCCAGGCACTCCAGAATGTCTTCTTTGGTATACAAGATAACAGCAAGTTCAAAAAATAAGGAGAATATACAAAAGAGTGACCTCTAAACTCTTTTAGAGGTGGATGCAGAGCTATAAACTTGGACCTTCAGGGTGCCTTCCTTTTTCTTTTACCACCAGGGTTTCCATGGAGTTCTGCCTGTTCTTTCCTTCAAAGTCCTTTCTGCTGTGTTGCAGGGAGGTAAGGAGCTACTGTTGCACAGGATCTCACTGTGTTTATATCCTCTGCATTTCTAGACTCCTCAGATATTTCCTGCTGGGTAGAGGGACAACTCTAGGGCACTTAATGAAACATACAGTAGTATTGCCCATCTGTCTAGTATTTCCCAGGAAATTCAGGCTCTGAAGACATTCCCGGAGAGAATTCCAGGAAGTCAGTACATGTTTTACGTAGAGTACACGTTGGTGGTGTCTCAAAAGAGTTGTGAGGTGAAAAGCTTTTTAGGTCAGTAATGACTGAAAATTATAATCTCATCATCTCAGGGAAGTTGATCACCTCTTAAACAAGTTTTGCCCATTGAGCCTCACTGTCCAATGAAAAAGAACGACCCTTTTCTCAACAACAACAAAAATGTTCTACAACTCAGATTCATCCACTGCTTCAGAATTGCTTGAGTAAGATTTCTAGAGTGAATTGAGTTGTTCACACTCTTTTCTTCTCCTGTTTCAGTAGACATACGAGTAAAAATCTTTCTCAGTTGGAGAAGATGTGAATAAAAATGGGTATGATTTTTATAGTTGATAGTAAAAAACAAAAATGTATGTTATGATTTGCTGAATATTAGTTGATATAAATAAAAATCTCCAAGATCTTAACAGTCTGAACACCTGAAAGTAAATTATATTTCTTCAAAGACTGGTTTTTACTGTAGGAAATCAAATTTGTTGTACAACATTAATGGGGTGTAATGAGTTTGATAGGGCAGTTTTGTCTCTTCCCTTTTAGAGTGAATGTGTGCCCTTTTCTCTCACCATTGCATCTAGAGTATATTAATCATTTGAGGCTCATATTGAACTGCCCCTGACAATTAGGTGTTTTACTGCCTATATAAAAGTGAGTTCTCAATCTACATGGAATTCTTGAAAAATTCACTATTATTTTTTAAGGTAAATATTTGATTTGGGAACAGATGTCCATCATTCTGAACTTTTTAAGCCTCTGACAGGTACATAACAGAACCTGGTTCCTGGTTACCAGATGTCTAATAACTGAGAGAAAAAGAGAAATTCAGTGATATATTGGTCTCTTCTGAAAAATAGCATTAAAAAATTAATTGTCATATCTTGAATAACAACTTTCAGTGTTTTTTCATGATAAACCTATTTCATTGACCTGAATTTATGGCCACATTATTATTATTATATTTTAACACTGGTGAAGTTGTGGGAGAAAATCACATATTAGACATATATATGATTACATATACAAACCTTTTCAATCCTTGGCCTTAATATTCTTAAATTTTATTTATCAAAATTAAAAAAAGGTCAATAAACCAGTTCTCATAAACATTAACTCAACAGTAAAGCATGTTTAGCAACCAAGTTAACTGTTATGAGTTTATATATGATGTGCTCCTGTGTTCTCCTGATGCTATCTTTGAGTTAAGTAATAATGTGAACTTTAATAGTATGAACAGTATGAAATGTAGGAATAGTTTAAGCTCTTTCTTGTATATTTTCAATTTCATTTATTAATCTTTAATAGTATGACTAATAAATATATTTAGGCCATACAAATGAAAATACAGGCATACCTCATTTTATTGCACTTTGCTTTATTGTACTTTGCAGATATTGAGGTTTTTTTTTTTTTTGATTGAAAGTTTTTGGCAAGTCTGTATTGAGCAAGTCTGTTGGTACCATTTTTCCAACAGCATTTGCTCACTCTATGTCTTTATGTCATGTTTTGGTAATTCTCACAATGTTTCAAACTTTTTCATTATTATTATAATTTGTTATGGTGATGTATAGTCAATGATTACAACTCACTGAAAGCTCAAATGATGGTTACCATTTTTTAACAATAAAGCATTTTTAAATTAAGGTATATACATTGTTTTTTAGACATAATGCTATTGTACACCCATTCGACTATAGTATAGTGTAAACATAATGTTTATATGCACTAAGAAACCAAAAAATCCATTTGACTCACTTTATTGTGATATTTGCTTTATTGCAGTGGTCTGGAACTGAACCTGTAATATATATGAGATGTGTCTTTATTATAGATAAGGCTATAATCTCCTTTGATCATCACCATCAATCCTGAGTCTTTTTGGAAGAGTACCAACATTTAATTTGATGTGTATCTTTCCAGACAATTTTATTTTTTACCTATGTGAGATACATTTATGGCCCTAGGCTATCCACAGGACTGTTTTAAAAATTTGTGTTTTTCAAAATGTAAATTTTATTTTAATACATGTATTATTCTGTAGTTTCTGTTTGGCCACCTTGATAAACCTTCTAATGAACTCTAATAATTTATAATTTGATTTTCTTAGATTTTTTGGTAGATGGTAATATCATATTTAAATCATGATAATTTTATCTTTTCCTTTCTGATCTTTATCTCTCTTTTTTTTTCTTGTCTTAGATAGACAAGGACAGAGAATAAGTATTGAATAGACAATGATGGTATCAGTATCTTTTAGTATAACTTACTTGTATTCTGCTCCTAATATTTCGTCCATTAAGTATGGTACTTATTATGTAATTCCACTACTGACACTTTATAGCAGGTAAAATTTTCCTTCTATTCCTAGTTTGCTAGGATAAAAAGAATCAAGTGTTGAATTTTATCCAATGCCTATACATTATTTCGCTTTTGTCTTTTGACTTCTAATACAGAGAATTGATGAATTTTCTAGTCAAACCATCCTTGCATTCCTGGGATAAACACAATTTTACCTTGATATTTAATTTTTAAAAATATATGTACAAATTTTATTTTATTTGCTGATGTTTTATTTAAGATGTATATATCTTAATTTATAAATATGTTTGGACCATAATTTCTTTTCTTGTACTTTTTCTTGTTTTGGTTTCAGTGCTACATTTGCTCAGTAAAATAGGTCACATGACTTATCATCTTTTTCTTTGCTCTGAAAGGTTTAGGAGAATTGTCTGGTTTTTTAAGGGTGTGATAAATCTCCCAAGTAAAAACTTGGATTGGGCACCTTTTGAAGTATAACAATTAAATAATTAACAATTAATTTAATTTCTTTAGTGTTTCTTCATCTATGTAGGTCTTTTAAACTTTTGTTTGAGCCAGTTTTGGTGTTACACATCTTTTCTGGAAAATTGCCCATTTCGCTGAAGGGTTCATCTAGAAATGCAAAATTGGCCACATGAAAGTGAAAGATGCAGCATTGCAGCATTTCTTTCCTACATTTTAGGCTAAGAGTAGAGGAATTGCTTTTCTTGCCCAGTTAATTTTAACTTTTGTACTAGCAAAAACAAACTATACATTATTCCAGCTTTTTGTGATGTCCCCAATGAAAGTAGGAAGTAACTGTAGGAAATTCTTTTTTTTTTTTTTCCAAATGGTAGTGGACTTAAATAATGCCACTCCCAATTCCAGCTCAAGAACCAGAAAATTCCACAATGCTTCTGATTTTCTTCAACTCTGCATGTTTCCTCATCAATGAAATGGAAAAAAAATGCCTTACCATCTTATGGGGAGTAGTAGCTATGTTAAAGCATATAATGACTCTACCAGCCTCCATCCAAAGTTTGTGTGTGTTAAATTTTAGGAATAGTTTTTTTTTTTAATTAATATATACTTACTGCTTTAAAGAAAATGTATTTAGTGTAAGCTGCATATTTGCATAAAAGAGTTTTACTCTCTCCTCTGTGGATAAGTAATTGGAACTGAATCTGGAGCTTTGGATTGTTGTCTAATCATCCTAATTAATTAGCAGCGTAAAACATAAGTTGACTTGTCTAATTTGAGTTATCAAACTTAATTAAAAGCAAAGCAAATAAAAGTGATTGTATGTAGTTAATTGTTATTCTAATCAATGTAATCAGTCAAGTAAGTTAAATAGTCAGAAGTAGTTGTGTTTTCACACACATAGTAAATCAGTGAGAATGATTTTGCTGACTTAGTAGAGATTGTACAAAAGTAACAGGTCTGAAGTTGTTGTTCAAGCATAAATCTCCAGATTTTTCTGCTGTTGCCAAAGTTAAGATGTATTTGGTATGGAGAGAAATTTCTCTGCTCCAAGCCTGCCAAGCCTGGCAGGACAGTGAAAGTGATATGAACAGTTCAGGAGAGGAAATCAAGAAGCTAAGTTAGAAGTTCTGTTCAGTGTGGAGCATGTAGTTAACTAACTTAAATCATTATTTTGTAAAAGGTATGCGTGTGGTGTATATTCAGCACCAGCTCAAGAACCTTTTTACAGCAACACGTGCCCAGTTTTGCCCTTTTTCTTTGACCTTCTTAATAAGATAAATGTCTTTTATACTAAGGATAAGTGAAATCTAGTCTAATTAATTAAATAACTGTCTTTCTCTTAGTGTTGCCGTAAGACTTCATTTTTCCAAGACTCTTTCTGTCTTAGTTTTCCTGTCAATTTTGAGTATTCCTTTCTCTGTTATACCCTACTAGGGAAAAAAAGCTTCCACTTTCTCATAGCAAGACCACTTGTCTTATGGCCCTAAATTTTCAGATCTAAGACACAAAACTACATGGTTAGAAGTTTGTGTTTTTCAATGTTTCCTTGCATTAATCTCCTCGAGAAAGTTAAGCCATACCACCTAGCAATAAATCTACATTTTATTGGTGGGGGGCCCTGAGTTTTTTGTGGTGAGATTTCCAAATCTCATCACCTCTTCATCCCTGGAAAAAAAAAATAGGTGATATATAGTGAGAAGAAACAGTATATTGGAGAAAGGAGGGGAAGGATGATTGTTAGGGAAATCATGTTTGCATTGCTTTATGGAGTAAAGAGCACAATTTTTAGCTCAACTATGTCATGTCCTTGAGAGATGTTCCTCTAAAGGGGGGACCTAAACACTGGGTATATTGTGATTGCATGTTGGCATTTGGCTTTGATTGTACTTGTATTAAATTATAATTTCTGAATATCAATATCATCTATTTTATCTTTGAGTGGAATTTTACAATTGACTAAACATGAAGTTTATGCAATAAAGGCTGTATTTTGCAAGTTGTTGGTAGAAATGGCATCAAGAAATAGAGAAAGAACCTGGAGTGTGTAGTCAGAAAACCCACATTTCTAACTCTGCCATATTTTAGCTGGGTAAATTTGATGAAGGCACTCGCAATTTCTGAATTTCAGTGTACACATCAGTAAGAATGGTAATATCTGTCTCATAGAGCTGTTGTAAAGATAAAAGAAAATGTCATTTGTAAAGCACTAGTAAGGCCTGGCATATAAAATATCTTCAACATTAATTCTTCTTTTTCTCAATAGCTATATTGGCAATGTTGGGAGCAGGGAGATCTTTCTGTTCCAGACTCTATTTCTCACAAACTATATGACCTTGGTGGTTCCTACACTTGTTTTCTTTACTGTAAAATGGGAAGAAATATCTTCCCAAGTGAAAAACTGCCTGGGTGGCTCAGTTAGTTAAACATCTGACTTGGGCTCAGGTCATGATCTCACGGTTCATGGGTTCAAGCCCTGTGTCGGGCTTTGTGCTGACAGCTGGGAGCCTGGAACCTGCTTCAGATTCTGTGTCTCCTTCTCTCTCTGCCCCTGCCCTGCTCATGCTCTGTCTCTCTCTGTCTCTCAAAAATAAATAAATATCAAAAATTTTTTTTAAAAAATAAAAATCTGTTTTATAGAAATTTTGTGGCTTTCAAATGAGAAAGTAATATGCAATAAACTTTGAAAATTGTAAGTACGAAGGAAATATAAGCCATTCTCTTTAAAAGTAGGTATTAATTCAGGCACCGATATGTATATATTGTATTTTATCACAAAAACACAGTAAATAAACATTCAAGAAAGAGGAATTCTTGATATCCAAGGTCATATTTCACCACATTTATCCTTGGCCATTTTCTAAGTCCATGTGCAAATAAAATTCTAAAAAATGATTTTTTTCTGCCTATTGATATTTGTTCTTTTACACATATAATTGTTGGACACTTCACTTCCTGAGAAACAGGTACGAGCCTATTGGATCTTCTCCTAGAAAATATATACAAAAGATCAGGAGCTATGTTTTGAAGGAAAGTAAGTTTGAAAATTAAGGTTGAAAGAAGAATGAGATTATTTATCAAGTCAAATAAAAATAAATATTGGTAGAAGTGTTGTTGCTATCATCTTGAAGATAGTGCTACTTGACAGAATAAATTTGCTTGAGTAGCAGATTTTCTTTTCTTTTTGCTTTATTTTTTGATAATTGCATCAGATTTGAAAAAGAAATAAGAATTATCTCTATTACCATCATGGCGACTCTTTCTGAACAAGAAAATTGATTACCAACATGCCAAATCACTGACCATAGCCCTAGAAAAGAAGGGTTTGATTTTTTTTTTTTTTGAAATAATGCATGACATTGCTTTATGTAATTAGGTGTCACCCAGTTGCATACATAAGCTTTGTGCTGATAAGTGGAGAGTCTGTGATCATGCTTAGAAGAACTTTGAGTTGGTGTCTGGGCTCTAGGATGGGGCCACTTGACTCACTGTGATCTGAGTTGGAACACACTGCTTTATTACACAGCCATCTAGACCAAGAGTGAGGAAGAACAATTTACCAGCTAAAGCAACAAAGCGATTGAGGTAGACAGAAAGTAATTAGTTTTTAATGATCTTTTGGAAGTCACATGAATAGATTGATTTCTGTTTTGATCTTGCTTGAATTCATAGCGGCTTTTGAGTCTTCAATCCCACTTGGGCACGCATTGTTTCTCCATTTCACGGTCTGGCGCTCCTGCAGTTCAGGTTTTACTTGGACCATTGTTCCATTCTGTAAGGCTCTGCCCAGTGTTTTTGTGCTCTTCAGCTTTAAACATTGTTGTGGTGTTTTCCTTTTATTTCTATAGCTGTTTCCTCTTGGGAATTTGATGGGGTTATTATCACTTCCAAGAGGCTAACATCCAAATTGGAGGTTCTTAGTCAATTCATTTCTCAATGAGACATGCTCCGTGCTCCTTGTGAAGGGTGGTTTCAGCCCTGTCCTGGTTATAGATCAGACTTTTTCCTTCCCTCTTTTTTGGGTAATCTATTTAAAACCAACTAATGAGGTTGTAAGGAAGCAGTTTGTATGGCTGGAGTGGCTGTTAGGACTAAAAAGCTTTTCTCTATAACTTTACGTCTCCCCAAAGCTTTCCAGTCAATGACAACATCCCTAGCTTCTACTGGAGCATTGTTAATAACTCCCTGTTTCACTGTTAGACAGATGTCTACATTCCTGGAGTCTGTTTCACACTTACCCATCCCATTCTCAGACATCTTTCCTTATCAGGAAAGTAGTAAAGGCTTACAGTTTTTTCACTCCTTTTTGTTTGTTTGTTTGTTTGTTTGTTTGTTTGTTTTTGGTCAATTAAAACATGCAAGTTTTTTTTAAAGCTATTTCTTGAGAAAATGTGGAAAAAATCAGCCAAATTTGCACTAGAGACTTTCAACATTTTAAAATGGACCTCCTGGGGCACCTGGGGGTTCAGTCAGTGAAGTGTCTGACTCCTGGTTCTAGATCACGTCATGATCTCATGGTTTGTGAGACTGAGCCCTGCATTGGGTTCTGTGATGACAGCACGGAGCTTGCTTGGGATTCTCTCTCTCCCTCTCTCTCTCTCTATTCCTCCCCTACTTTTGTGTGTGTGCGCTCTCTCTCTCTCAAAATAAATAAACTTAAAAAAATAGATCTCCTGGTTTTTCTGTAAAAATATATTCTTCAGTATATGACAGTTTTATGTAGTTATGCTTTAAAATAATTTTCCACTTAATTTAAAGAAATCATTTTCCATGTCAAAAAACAATAGATCTCCATGGTAATTTTCAAAGACTTCCAGAAAAAAGTGTTGTTTGTTCATGGTCCTGGGCTTTGGGATGGCTATCAAAAGAAAATAGAAGTGATTCGAAACTAGTAAAAGAGCAAATAAATACCATGACTGAAGTCCTTCTGGAAAGGAGAAATCAGAACAAACAAGCTTTAGAAAGTCAAAAGAAATTACCTTCTAGTATGAATCAACAGATTTTACAACACTAACCAAACACTATACTTATGCTGAGTGTGAATTAGTACTTAGGAAATTGAATGCATGAGTGCAGGGATTCTGAATCTTTAGTCTGTCCTCTGCCTTCCTGCCCTCCAGGACAGAGGATGGAAGAGGAAAAGGGAAGAGAGTTCAGGAAAAAGGTAGATGATAAGGTGAAGTAAATTGGACAAGAGAAAAGGAGATATTGGGCTAGCGTGTTGGGAAGAAGCCTTAAGAGAGGAAAAGGAAGGGGGGCTTCAAGATATTTACAGCCAACATTCCATTGAGCACCAGGCACCCAGTGGAGAAAAGGCAATTTATCCTTGTCATAAACCTGGCTGCACTGTGTCTCCTGCTGCCAGGCATTTTGTTCCCAGAAGAAGGGGCTACCCAGGAATGTAAGGGGTGGGTGGGAGGGAAGGTCAGGAAAGGCTTTCATGGCCAGCACCTTTAGTCCATTTCAGGTTAGATTACAGCCTTGTCACTTTATCTTTGTTTATTCCCCTATTTTGGTTTCCATTTTGTGTTTTGTATAGTTGGGCATCTCTAGCTCTGCATTTCTTTCTATGCTAAGTATAGTCCTTTAAATTTTTTTCTGAGATCCTTTCTAACTGTGCTTTGTGAAATGTTATCATTTCTTCCTCAACCTGTAACCTTATAGGGGTTAAAATCTTCTGATTTTTTTAAAAACAAACCTTCAGTCTCACTGAAGGTTTATATTAATCTACCATCTCTGTGGTGTTAGTATTTCATTGGAAGACATCCCACATGATTATTTTATTCTGTACATTTCATTTCATGAAGATGTCTGAATATGGTCCATTCACTGAATCCTGAAGAACCTAACCTTTACTGAAAGGATAAATGGTTGCTTTCTTTTGTGCCAGTGACTATATTTGGATCACATGATGGCAGGTGTGCATCTGTCCAATGACCTTTGGGGTAATTTGGAGTTGAGGCATTTTTCCAAATTAAGGAAGGAATTCTAACAGTTGCTTATTATTCTTATGAATTCAACCTCATCCGTAATCTAGCATTTTGGGGATTTCCCACCTTTCCTGCAGGAGTTGTCCAGCTGTAGTATAGACACTGAGTGTCCGCATCACAAGACATATTTTGTGTAACATTTTGGCCTACTTGCTCCAGAGGGAAAGGAAGTAGCAGGATTAGGCAGTGGATTCAAATTATGACTCAGTCTTCTAACAGAATGATCTTCTGACTATAATTAGGTTTCCTTATATAAGGAGGATATAATAATATTTAGCTCCTACAGTTGTTGTAGTCCCTCAATGGCATTTTATATGTGCCAGGTACATAGTAAGTCCTCCATAAATAGTAACTGCTGGTTCATTATCATTTTTCTATTAGTAATAAATATTAGCCATAACCTTAAAATCTTTATATTCTCCTTAGGGGTTAAAATTAGCAGACATTCATCACCTAGAGGATATTGAAGTGTTAAAGTATAAGATAATAACCATACTTTCAATTGCAGGACTCAGGTGAAGGAAAGATTTATGTGGGTCAGCCAGTGGGGAAAAGAAGACTTCCCTAAAGAGGTGAGAACTGAATTGAGCCTTGAAGAGTAGATAGAATTTAAAACATAACAAAAGGGAATTTAAGGTTGCAGAGAGAGGAAGTCAGGGAGAAAAGTATAAGTGTAAAACAAAAAAGATAGGGTTTCAGAGCTAGTTTCTGGGTTATTTGTAAGAAGTTATTCTTTCCTTTTTCCTTTCCATCAGTGCCCTTTTATTAAATTAAGGTTTTTGTTTTGTTTTGTTTTGTTTTTAGCTGTTACCTGCACTAAAATAATAAATACGCTCCTAGTATCATGCCATTTTATTTATTTGTTTTTTTGTTTATTTATTTAATCTTTCTATTTTCATTTTATTTAGTTGACTTTACATAACACTGTGGAAAATATAATGGCTTGTATTTCTCTGTTTTACATAGTGAATTATCCTAAAATGCCAAGATACAAATTGAAGCACATTGTTGAGATAGTAATATCTTGAGACTCAATCCCAAGGTAATTATGAGAAATCTGTCTACATACAAATAACAAGAAAGGAGAACTCCTCTTCATACACTTAATTTTTTTTTCTATCTGAGAGTACTGAAATTGCTAGCAAATAGCTTTTCTCTTCTCCAAGATTTTTAGGCTAATTTTTTAAAAAAATTTAAATCCAAGTTAGCTAACATATAGTGTATAATGATTTCAGGAAAAGAACTTAGTGATTCATCACTTACATATAACACCCAGTAGTATCATGCCATTTTAAATCCTTACACATCTTAGTTAGTTTAGTATTCAGGTGTAGCTTTGAAAGCATACCATTTTGGAATTAATTCTGGGGAGCCATGTTTGCAAGATTGCATATATTTTAGGCAAATTGAAAGAGTTTATATTCCTAAGGACAACATGAAATTTCTAAGTAAAAGCATTGCATTTCAATGACTAATAAACACCCTCTCGTGTCTGTGCTGGCTGTTCCTCCATTCACTAAAGAAATCATGTTGAGTAGTCGATACTCTAGGAAGACACCATGCTACCAGAGTGCTGTGGTCACTGCAGTGCCCTCTTGTCCTCTGTGCTTTCCCACAGTCACAACTGTGAAGGAGGTTTTAGAGGTGGGGGACTTAAAGTGAGGTGGAGCCACCGAGGGCTTCAGGGGGTGCTGAAGACTCTTCAGTTGAAGCAGGTTAAAAACATAACTCAACTTCACTGTAGCTGTAAATGAAAGATTAGGGAGGTGGTATTTATAAAATCCTGAGACTGTATGATGCTCTGTATAATAAAATTTAGAGAGAGATGAAATTAAATTATACCTAGTGATATACTCATTCAGTTCTTTCTTTCTAGGAATAACATTTATTACCATTCCCAATATTACCCTACTGTTCTCTTAGTTGGCCTGGTCTGTGGTTAGTGACTGGCTGGGCAGGCCATGGGGTCCCAATCAGCACTGCCTCACCAGGCAAAGGCAACATGGCCTCCTTCAATGCCTTGCCTATCAACCCATTTTTACCTTTAGCCCTTAATTAAATGTAGGGGCAGCTTATGTGATCTATTTAATTACATGCATTCTTTCCCAAAGCCTTTTATTTCCCATGAAAGCCTCTGTAATGAAAGATTCTGTTGGCTGCTGTATCTGAACATCACTTGGAAGCATATTAGGAAAGGCAATATAGCTTAGCGTGTTTGAAACTAAACAGATGTGTGTTGAAGTTCTGTCGCCACTACTTATTAGCTGTATGATTTGGAGCAAGTTATTTAAGCTTGTTTTCTCCCTGTTAGAATAGGGATAATAATAATATTTATTGCAAAGTTTTTAAAAAAGTAAGGATTAAAAGAGAAAGCATGTTTTAGGTCACATAGTAGAGTGATTGATACATAATGAATCACCATTAAATGAGATTGATTATTAATCAATTACCAGTTCATTAATAGTAAATGTGACTATTAAAATACATGGAATAATATACTTGTATTATTAACATATTATTTAATAAATATAATGATTAATATTAAAAATACCTACTGTTAGCTACTACTACAATTTTTATCATAGTGTTTGATTCAGTTAACTTTGTTCATTCCTTGACCTGTAACATGAGGATAATATTACCTACAGGCTGATGCTGTGAGCTACACCCACCTGAGAGAGAGGGCTGTGGCTGTGTTTTACAAACCACACAATAATTATTATGGCAAAGGTGAAAACAAGTAGATGGTGTTTGATAGGACTTCTGACCTTAATATATATGACCAGAACCTCTAAGACAGAGTTTTGGTGAGTGCTAACATTTTGTTTGTTTGTTTATTTACTTTGAGAAAGAGAGAGAGAGAGCACACAGACTCGGTGGGGAGGGACAGAAAGAGGGAGAGAGAGAGAATCACAAGCCAGCTCTGTGATATCAGCTCAGAGCCCAACATGGAGCTCCATCTTATGAATTGTGGGATCATGACCTGAGCCAAAACAAGAGTTGGATGCTTAACCAGCTGAGCCACCCAGGGGTACTAATATTTTATTTATTTATTTATTTATTTATTTATTTATTTATTTATTTTCAATTTAAATCCAAGTTATTTAACATATAATAATGATTTCAGGAATAGAATTCAGTGATTCATCACTTACATATAACACCCAGTGCTTATTCCAACCAGTGTCCTCCTTAATTCCTTTGCCCATTTAGCCCATTCCCCCACCCGACACCCCACCAGCAACCCCCAGTTCTCTGTATTTAAGAGTTTTTTATGGTTTGTCTCCCTCTCTGTTTTTATATTTTTTTTGCTGCCCTTCCCCTATGTTCATCTGTTTTGTTTCTTAAATTCCACACATAAGTGAAGTCATATGATATTTGTCTTTCTTTGATTTTGCTTAGCATAATATACTCTAGTTCCATCCAAGTTGTTGCAAATGGCACGATTTCATTCTTTTTGATCTCTGAGTAATATTTCATTGTAAATATATACACATCTACTTTATCCATTCATCAGTTGATGGACATTTGGGCACTTTCCATATTTGGGGTATTGTCAATAGTGCTGCTGTAAACATTAGGGTACATGTGCCCCTTTGAATCGGCACTCCTGTGTCCTTTGGATAAATATGTAGTAGTGTAATTGCTAGGTCATAGGATAGTTCTATTTTTAATTTTTTGATGGACCTACATACTGTTTTCCAGAGTGGCTGCACCAGTTTGCATTCCCACCAGCAGTGCAAAAGGGTGCCTTTTTCTCCACATCCTTGCCAACACTGTTGCCTGAGTTGTTCATTTTAACCATTCTGACAGGTATGAGATGGTATCTGATTGTGGTTTTCATTTGTATTTCCCTGATGGTGAGTGATGTTGAGCCTTTTTTCATGTGTCTGTTAGCCATCTGGGTGTCTTCCTTGGAAAAGTGTCTATTCATGTCTTTGGCCCATTTCTTCACTGGATTATTTGTTTTTTTGGTGTTGAGTTTGATAAGTTGCAAGTGCTAACCCTTCAAAAGTTAGTGCCAGTGTTTCTGGAGAGCCAAATGGATGGTTTGTAATGGAGCAAAATTCTGTATCCTGAAAGGCTGGTGGAACAGCTTACAATCCAGTTTCCTTTGCCTGGCATGGCCACTGTAGCTTTTGCACTCTTGTAGGTACCATGTAATTATAGAATTTGCCATCTTCTAAGAGAATTGCTTTGCTAAGGAACATTATTTCTTCCTTTCCTTTTTTTCTTTTTTCTTAAAAAAAATTTTTAGGAGTGCCTGGGTGGCTCAGTCGATTAAGCTCCAACTTTGGCTCAGGTCATAATCTCATGGTCTGTGAGTTCAAGGCCTGCGTCAGATTCCGTGCTGACAGCTCAGAACCTGCAGCCTCCTTCAGATTCTGTGTCTCCCTTTCTCTCTGCCCCTCCCCGACTCATGCTGTCTCTGTCAAAAAATGAATCAACATTAAAAGCCCCTTTGGACACTTTGGGTGCCATAGCTACTATGAGAACCAGGATCTGCTATCAAAATAGTCAACTGATTTTTCAAATAGGCAGAATCATTAGTTCTCATTTTCTACCCACTGAACTTTGAAATATTATTTATTTTCCTTTGTGGCATTTGTATATTATGTCAGGGTTATTTTCCTCTTTCTTCTTATTTAAATAGGCTTTCTTACATTATTAATGTATGAAGCACTTCAGGTTGGCACTAGTACTTTTGAATTACTAATTAAAATACCTCAAAAGCCTTTAAGAAAGAACTACATAATTTTCCATTTTATTTGTGAGACTTCAGTTGTCATGTGACTTGATCCTTTAGCAAGTAAGTTGAGGGCTTAACATAAGAGCTAAACATCCTTGATCCTCAGTTATTTGGCTTTATTTTTCCTTTCCTTCATTTCTTCTTCCTCCCTCCCTCTCTCTGCCCTTTCTTTTTTTTACTTTCTCTCAAGGAACTTCATTATTTACTTTCTTCTACATCTTACATGAAATTGCTAACTTTCTCACTGTGATGATTACCCTAGACTTTGAGGTCAGGGTAAAGCCAAGTACAGATGATTAACGCTTAGGTTAGACAGTGGAACCTGCTCACCCTCTCCCTCACCTTGGTGCTATGTCTTTCACATTCTTAATACCCTCTTTCAGTTTCTTAAAAATAATGACCACTTTTGTCAACTGTCTTCTATTCTTTTATTCAGTCTTATAACCCCTTCTCATTAAAGTGTCTTTTTTTTTCTGTTGCAGGCACCCTGTATTTTGGTTTTGCTTGTTTTGTTTTCTGTCTCGTTTTCTGGGGGGGAGGTTAAGTGTGGTGGTGGAGAGTATGTGTCCACACAGAAAAGTTTAAAACTGCTAGCTGAATGAAACTTGATGACTTTCTGAAATGCAAATCAGGTTGCAGTGTGCTGGTTCATTTTGGATTAATGCATTTTTATCAAAGGGCTGGAAAAAATCAGCATACTTACAATTCTTGAAAATGTGTAGTGAATTAAAGGACAGTGGACACAAATGCACTTCATTCTCTGATGGGCAAAGAGAATTGTCTTTAACTTGATAATGTATCTGGAAAAAAGACAAGACATTGACTTGGGAAGTTACTGCCCTGCGCCCCTGGTGGAATCCGAGGATTACTGGCATTAGGAGGAGAGATTGCAGATTATGGTTACTAAATGGAAGGATTACTGAGACACACAAGCCTCAGACTGGAAGAAGACAATGGGAATTAAGAGATTACAATGAATAGAGAGTGGTATTAACTGTCTTTCCAAGGTTGAATACTTTACACACACAAAAAAATGAGAACAACTATTTCTCAGGCTAAAGTGTGGAGTGGTGCTAGAGCTGGGATTGCTTTTACATATTCTTTCCACGTTTGGCTAAAGCTTTAGGTTCTATTTGGCAGTCTCAGGAGAAAAATGGCAGTTGTGCTTATTTGGATGTTGTTTCAAAACAAAGTCTTGATTTGTTGTCTTAATGCATGTACTTCTTGCCCTTCCTCGGTCACTGCTCTTATAATTCAAATGGTAAAGAGTGGTGTAAGAATTGTATCTGAGGCAGTGGTGGAAGAGAGTGTAAGGTCCCTGCACTGGATTTCAGAGACCTGGAGTCTAAACCCAATTCTGGCCCAAAGAATGTGACTGAATTTCTCAGACCCTCAGATACTTCATCTGCAAAATGGAGGGCATGATGCTGGATAATGTTCACAATTCCAGATGTTACTAAAAATATTGGTGCCTGTAAAAGATCTACAAGCATATTAATTGGGAGCATTGGGAATCTATTCAGTTATTCGGTGGTATTATATTTTGGAAATATCAGATGAGAGTTCAAGAATATTTTTTCTTTATGAAGGCTGTAACATTAATGAGATTTAGACCCTATTGGGACAACTGATTTCACTTTTAAAAGGCTAATAACTCTTTATTTAAGAATAATAAAATAAATTTACATATAAAACATAAATGGTTAAACATTTCCCTGAAGTGTGTTTTAGTCCAAATGTTGCTCATTTGTGGTAACCAATAGGCTAAACTCTTGACGTTGAAGTAAACTGAAATGACGTCTCATCTAGTTCTGGTCTGAGGTATTTTATTTAGCTCCAAAACTCCTGTAAGAGTAAAGCCACACTTTGATATTGTACTTACACTTGATATAAGAATTAAAATATACATATTATATCAATTCTAATAAAAGAATATAACTAAGAAGAGACTGTTACTTTAAGTCTTTCTTTTAAAAAAGTACTAGGAAACATTCTTAGTGGTTGTGCTTGCTTTATTTAGCCGGGTTAATCTCTTAGTTGCTAAGGGCAGATTGATTTGTTTATAAACTTGTTAAACCAAATCTGCGCACAACCACATCATAGATAATAGAGTGGGAAAAGACCACTCAAATTGTCAGTCTGCATCCACTCACCACCTCAGTCTTATTAATGTCTAATTTAACTTTTTCAGCAATGTATTCCATATTGCATGTTTTGCACATTGTATTTTTAAATGATGTGCTGACGATGATTGTTAACCATGTGTGTGGGTGTGGCTGAAAAGACCCAATGTGCAACCAGATATCCTTTTCCAATGACATACCCAGGCTGGGCTCCTACTGTCAGTGGGTCATTCTCGCTTCACTGGCACTGGAGCGTCCACGTGTGGTCTCACGTCTTTGAGACAGCCTGGCAGATGCCAAGCATGTTTGTTCCACACTGGTACCACTAGCACTAGGGAGGAGTATATGTCACTCTTAGGGTACTGCAATTGAATCTTTCTCTTGATATCTGACTCTTTTTTAAAAAACCCCTCATTTTGGAATAAATAAAACCAGATCTTTCCACTTGTTGAATGAGCTTTTTTAACTTTTGTAGTGTATTATTATCTGACACATGGAATTTTAAAACTTGTGGGATTTGAAATTTCTTTAAATGTCCTATTTCATTTTCTTAGCAGTTTTTATGACTATGTTGTTGTCTGGATAGTTCTCACAAAGCAGTGCTAAGAGGTAGCAGAGCCGGTGTATGTGTGTGTATATGTGTATGTGGAATGGAAGTTTAAAGAGTAGGTCAAGTGACTTTTTGACAGGTGACAGTGGTAACCCAAGTATGGAAAACCTTTATCTATTGTAGCAGATTGAAATTTGTACTCCATAATTTGGAAAGGCAGTAATGTGATTTTTTTTTTTTTTTTTTTTTTTTTTTTAGAATCAGTCTCAGGTTTATTCTTAAGGTCCCCTTCTGCCTAGAGGAGATAACCGGTAGCCTCAGTTTGATCCAGTGATGTTTTTAGCAACAATTAAATATCTTAGCTACCTTTCATTTCAAAGCTTGGTTGCTTTTCAGTAAAGGGCATCTAGATGGATTTCTTTCCATTTCCCTCAGTGGCATCTGGGAGCAAGGTGGGAAGTCAACTGTAATCATAGCAGTGCCGTGGGGGCTTGACTCTCATTTATTTGCTGTCTTCTTGGTTTCTGTAGATTTCACCATACTGTGCCTGGCTTGCCTGGTCCCAGCACAGACTCATCTTCTGAGCATCCTGCTGATTTCAATAACTGATGCTTGTGTACCTTTGATTTTGAGACTCCTGACCAATGTTGTAGATCTTTTTTGAACTAGGTTCTGAACACCTCTGCATTACCCACTAGAGCCCATGGGGACTTTTGGTTTCACTTCACTGGAATGTATGAACCTATGTGGAGCTGGTCCTTCAACCCACACCCAGGCACTTTCGTTAGCTGTGGAGATTCTATTTCACAGCTCCTTCTGCAGCCATTTTGGATGCCATGCCATTCCAAATGCAGAACTTCTCAGATAGATTTGTGATGAGCCCAGTCTCTGCCCGGGAAAGCAGAGCATCAACAATGGCTCCTCAAGGGCACCTGTTGGGATGAGCACTGGATGTTGTACGGAAACCAATTTGACAATAAATTTCATATAAAAAAAAAGGTTCCTCAGATGCCCCTAAACTTATGTGGATGCTTTTCTTGCTGACTGATCTCTCCATCCCTGAGATTGGATCCCTGAGTTGGGATGAGGGAAGTAGATCCCTCTCTTCTTCTTGCTGTTTACTCTAGCACAGAAATGTTTTTTTGTTTTTGTTTTTGCTTTTTCCTTTTTAATTCCTGTTTTCTAGGAATTGACTATAGTCCTATCCTCTTTCTGTTCTACTCTAGGACATTTAACTATTGATCTGAGTCCTTCAGGCTGAGCTTTTATATGCAAAATGCTCAGCTTTGGGAAGTTTTACTAAAGCCCTTTTCTTTCTCAAGAAAGTCTTGCTCCTGGTAAATCAAAAAGCCTTAGCATTCAGGCAATAGTCTTGCTATGGATGTAAAATCTTGTACTGTAAAATTGTAAGCTGATTGATGATTGCTATTCTTGGCTGTGTGTTGCCCTTTCCCTGAAGCAATGACTCCATGAAATAGGAGGGTGTGGGAAAGATGGGGGAAGACTACAAGCAAATGAGGGTTAGGTTAGGAGGCATATGATATCTGATTGTCTGTTTTTTAATGATCTTAGCAATTTTTGATGTTTGGTACCTAAACTGATTATATAACATATATAATATACTATCTAGTGCTACTTTTATATTCTAGATCCTTAATATATATGCAAGATTCAGAAAACTGTGGGTAAATTGGAGATGAGTTTTCCCAAATAGTACTATAATTATTAAAACTTCTATATGTGTTACCTATTTATATATTTGGTATAAACCAGGTTGCCAAAGTCATATCAAGCTTGGAGCAAATGCAGAGCCACAGTTACAGAGAGAAAACAATTTCTCTGGCTTTATCCCCCACCTGCTATTGTGAAACCTCTCCCCAGAAAGTTCTTTCTCTTATCAGTTACTACTGAAGTCCCCAGGAAGTATGGCCTGTATGCTCTGGAAAATAGGATTCTCAGCTACGATGGGACATCTTTCTGTCTCTTCCCTTGTTTGACTCCCTTTGGTGATGTCTTCTTTAAAACGTCTGGACACCGTGAAACTCCATATCGGTGGCCCTTCATGGCTGCTGCTACTGCATTGATGTAAGTGACATCCTCCGTTGATGCTCAGGGTCAGAGTCTGCTAATTGTTCCCCCAAATATCCATTTTCTCTTCCTCCTGGATATATAGCTATATTACATTTCTCAGTCATCCTTATAATATGTGTGACCGTGTAACTAATTTCTAGACAATCCTAGATATTTGGGAATGATGTGTGCCATAGCTGGGAAGAGTGGCTTTGCCTCCTCCATATTCTTTTTCCCTGTGTTTTGGTTAGATGCAAATGATGATGATGCTCTGTGGCAGAGGCCAGCAAATTTCTTCTGCAAAGAGCAAGTCTGTAAATGTGTTAGGTCTTGAGAATCATATGGTCTCTGCCACAAGTAGTCAATTTGCCTATTGTTGCACAAGAGCAGCCATAAACAGTGGGTAAATGCATAAATGCCTCTGTGTTCCCATTAAAGTTTATTTTAAAAAAGAGGCATGGGAATATGGTCAGTGATACTGTAATAGGGGTATAACAGGACAGATAGTAGCTATACTTGTGGTGAACATAGCATAATGTATAAACTTGTTAAATCACTGAGTTGTACACTGGAAACTAATGTAACATTGTGTGTCAGCTATACTAAAAAAAAAAAAAAAAAAAAAGGAAATGGCTGTATTTGTTGGCATCTGCCCTAGCAGAATCCCACAATATGGAAAGAGCTTGGATACTGAGTATGGAAGAAGGCTGCCTGTCAAATAGGAATACCCATCTCCAACTGTCACATGAGGGAGAAATAAACTTTTATTGTTTCTGATTTGTATATTAGTTATGTAGGACTGCCATAACAAATAACTACAAAGTAGATAGCTTAAAATAATGGAAATTCAAAGGGTACAAAACTGCTGATTCAAAGGGGCACATGCACCCTAATATTTACAGCAGCACTATCAACAATTGCCAAATTATGGAAAGAGACCAAATGTCCATCGACTGACGAGGGGATAAAGAAGATGTAGTTATATATATATAATGGAATATTACTCAGTGATCAAAAAGAATGAAATCTTGCCATTTGCAACAATGTGGATGAAACTGAAGTGTATTATGCTAAGTGAAATAAGTTAGAGAAAGACAAGTATCATGATTTGACTCACGTAGAATATAAGAAACAACACAGATCAACAAAGGGGAAGGGAAGGGAAAATAAGATAAAAACAGAGGGAGGCAAACCATAAGAGGCTCAAATAGAAAACAAACAGTATTGATGGAGGGGAGATGAGGGGGGGATGGGCTAAATGGGTGATGGACATTAAGGAGGGGACTTGTTGGGATGAGCACTGGGTGTTATATGTAAGTGATGAATCACTAAATTCTACTCTTGAAACCAGTAGCACACTATATGTTAAATAATTTGGATTTAAGCAAAATTAAAATAAATAAGTTAAAAATAAATAAGTAAAAGGGAAAAAAAGAAAAAAAATAATGGAAATCTATCGGTCTTACAATTCTGGGGGCTAGAAGTTCACATGTAGGCAGGACTGTGCTTCCTCTGCAACCTGAAGGGAGGAAGGCTTCCCTGCCTCTTCCTAGTTTCAGGTGGTGGCCTTCAGTTGGCTTGAAGCTGTATCACCCCAATCTCCACCTCTCCTGTCACATGGCATTGTTCCTATGTGTTTGTCTCTGCATCTCTTCTCACTTACAAGGACAAGAGTCATATTGGATTAAGGGCCTATTTTACCTCATTATAATTTATATCTTAATTACATCTACAAAACCTTATTTCCAAAGGTCACATTCACAGGTACCAGGGGTTATTACTTCAACATATCTTTTGGGGTATACAATTGAATTAATGAAAAACTATTATACATTTTTGGGGGAGAGTTTGGTTATTAATGAGGCCCACTGGACTGGGAGCATTTCAGCGACATGTTGTTCTTCACTGGGTAAAGTTTATTTTTCACACCTTTGTACCTCACTTGATGTGTCTGAGAGGTGTGTGTGTGTGTGTGTGTGTGTGTGTGTGTGTGTATAAAACAAATTATTCACCTGAAAGCAGAGCCACCATCTTTCTAGAACTCACGCCCCTGTCCACAGAGGGCTAGACAGAAGCCAGAAGTGGTGACGGAGAAGTTAGAAATGACAGCCATCTCAGCATGTGCCTGAGCATTGTTCTACCTGCTGTTTATGGGGACTGCTTAGCTAGGTTTCGTCTCAGTTCCCTCAGCATAAGCTTCTCCAGGAGGCTCATTTGTCAAAGGTACTCTTTGCAGAACCAGTTCCTTTTCTCCTGACCCCTCTACTACCACCCCCCACAGACATGACTAGACATGTTTAATCCTAACCTGAACACAGCAGACACCCCCGCTTGGTATACTTCTACTGAGAACTATAAAAGGTGTTAATGACAAGTAATAATTGCACCTTTACCTCCATCTCCAACCAACAGATTTCTTTTAGGTGAAGCTTAACAGAAGTAATGGGTTGACAGGAGTCTGTCAGGAAACTGATTTAGGCAATTTCCTTCAAGCAAAATTTTGAAACAAAGGTATAAGGCAAGGCGAGTCAAAAGATAAGAACTCCATCTATGGGACACATTGACAGTCCCACCTGGGAAACTCATTCTTTTAGTTCTTCAGCCACTAATTTGCTATTCTGTGAAGAGCCTAAATAAAAAATAAAATGTGGAGGGGAGTCTGGGTTGCTCAGTTGGCTAAGCGGCCCACTTCAGCTTGGGCCATGATCTCATGGTTTGTGGGTCTGTGCTGACAGCTCAGAGTCTGGAGCCTGCTTCAGATTCTGTGTTTCCCTGTCTCTCTGTCCTTCCCCTGCTTGTGCTCTCTCTCTCTCTGTCTCTCTCTTTCTCTCAAGAATAAATAAACATTAAAAATTAAATAAATAAATAACTAATACAAAATGTGGGAATCAGTAAATTTTGAGAAAACAATGTTCGTGTGTGTGTGTCTGTGTCCCTGTCTGTATTTGTGTCTGTGTTTAATCATTGATGTTTCTTAAATTTGTACAAGTGATCCGAAAAAAAAATGTATTTCTTAGTCTTCATATGCTTATAGACCAGCCTTCTTTCTCCTACCTCAGACATGTGTTTCCAGGTAGGTTTACTGATTTGTAATCAATCAGCAGAGATATCCACTGTAACTCTGGTTTCTAGCCCCATTTGGAAGAACTCCAACCCGGGAGAATCTAAACATATCATTCAGAGGCCTGTGATGTTGGAAAGAAAGGAGGTTTTGGATGATTTTGCTTTTGTTTGGAGTTGGGTCAGTGCCTCCCATTTACAGCTGGAACGTGTACTAGGTTTCAGATGTGTTTTGGAAGACTGGCATGGGCCTTATGATAGGTCGCCACAGCAGGGCATTCAGGAAACTCCAGGAGTAGGTTGTTATGTTAAGAAACATATCTCTTTGTCAGTGAATATTAATGCTGAATAATGAGGCCATGGAAATCTTCCCCCTCTGCTGGCAATCTTGGTCCCCCCAGGCAATCTATGCGAGGGTCCTGAGCTCTTCTCTGTGGCTTCTCCACCAGGCTTTCACTCCTAGTAAAAAGAGTTCACAAAGGGGTTTCAAGTCAAAAGACAGGAACCCAGCCTATTCCTGTAAAGGACGTGAATGTCATTGGTGAATGGGAAGAAAATGCTCCAATGTGTAGAGATATAAGAACAAATGCTAGCAGAGAGGTTAACTTTTTGCCTGCAGATTGCTAGTGGCGATGGAGGCCATCATGTGAGAAATGCCATACGACCAGTTTCCTAGGAGGAAAAGATGTCTTCTAAAAGTATGAAACATTCTTGCTTTATTTTTTTGGGGGGGGTGCGGTCTACTTGTTGTGCATCCACTTGTCTCATACCGTAATGTCCACCCCTTTACCTTTTGATCCTTTCATAGAACTTTTCATCTTCTTTAAAGAAAAAGCAGGAGCTAAAACAGGATTGCAAACAATTATTTCAGAACAACAACAAGTTGAACTAATTGTCAACATTTAGAAATCAGGAGACGGCACATAAGAATCTTCATTTCTTGCATCTCTTGTAAAACAGATACCTATGGCAGCACTAGGCCTGCATTTCTGAATGGCAGAACACAGTGGGTTTATGGAGCCACATTTAGATGGGGGCACATGCTCTTACGAACACAGGCCAGCTTTATTTATTGGCATGATTTTCCCTGTCTTTGTAGGCATTTGAATTTGCAATGTCTGATCTGTAGGAAAGCAACCTTCAACAATTTTAATTTTCTTCCTTAGGATTCTAAGTTTTGTTTGTGTTTTGGTTTGTTTTTATTTTTGAGAGAGAGAGCGTGTGAGTGAGTGAAGGGCAGAGAGAGAGAGAGATTGAGGTAGAGAGAGGGAAAGAATTTCACACTGATGGTGAGGAGCCTGAGGTGGGGCTCGAACTCACCTGAATCGAGGCTCAAACTCACGAATGGTAAGATCATGACCTGAGCCATAGTCGGATGCTTAACTGACTGAGCCACTCAGGCACCCCTGTTTTTGTTTTTGTTTGGAATGGAACCAAAGCTATGGAATGGAAATGGCCAGTGAAAATATATAAATAAATGGACTTTTCTAGAACCACAATCTAAATACTTTTGACAATAATGGGCTCAGAATTGCTCATGTCTGAAAGACAGGATGGGCGGAACTAGGTAGGCATTATGTAGTTTCCATAGATACATTTCAAGGGGAGATATTTTCCAGATGGTACTATTGGTCTTGACTGCCTGGAGCAGCTTGTTAAGCTAGAACTGTGGCTTCCAAGGAGACTATATCTTGAGCTATGGTAACACATGTGGTCACCTGGCTAGACAAGAAAGCTTTTGGGTCTCGTCATATTACACAGGATAAGAAAAATGGAATGCTTTTGGATTAGTTAAACCTTGTTCTCTTTTCAACTTCTTCTGCTTAGAGGATTTCTTCTTCCAGAGGGGTTCTTGCTTCCTTGCCTGAGACCATGCCTATCTTTCAGGGTCTAGTTGGTTATGGAGAAATTGGAATTTTTGTTATTTTGGAAATATAATAAAAACTATAAAAACTATGATAAGTGAAATACAACCTCTTTTCTGATTTTTAATACTAAGACAAATTTTTTCTATACGTATCTGTGTTTCTCACTCTTAAATGCCCCACCTTCCCATGATTGCTAGTCTTTTATGATTTACTTTATATGGTCTTTTTCCAGGAATCCTTTTATCCCATTGGGTTTTCCTTTCTTTCTTTTTTTTCTTCCATGCTGCTATGTTTTCCTTTTATTCTACAATCTGTGTTTAATTTTCTAACTCTCTGCTTTTATTCTTATTTTTCTTTTGTCAGCCTGGTCTCTTTTATTTTCTATTATTGTTTCCTTTTCTCCCTCTTGGTGCCCTCCTACATGTGCTATTGTACATGGTCTGCTTATTTCCCTCTTCTGTTTAGTTTAGTTTATTCTCTTACCATATACTTATGCCTCCTGCTTAAAAACAAACAAAACACGAAATGGATTCTTGTTAATTGTAGCTATCTCTCTAATTTCTTTACAACCACTACACACTATAAATCAGTTTTTATGCTCTGACAAAGTTTAGTCCCCCCCCCCCCCCAGTCTTTTGTAGAAAATTAGGTTCTTATTATTATTTCTATTTTTAGGAAATAAAGATTCCTTCCATTTAGTAGCTTCTGGACTGGAAGCCATTATGTGGTCCCAGTGTTGTTTTGTTCCTTTGCTGGCTGTCTTACCTTAAAGAAGTGGCCACAGTGTCTCTGGATCTCAGTTTCTTCATCTGTTACAGTTAAGAGGGAAGAACTTTCTTGCTGCTCAAAGTCTGGCCCTCAGACCAGCCTCATCAAAGTCAGCTGAGAGCTTCTTAGGACTAAATTAGCTCAGGCCTCCCCCTTACACTTCCTGATGCAGAATCTAATGGTTTTATGAAATCCCCAGGTGATTTGCACGCTCATCAAAGTTTGAGAAGCACAAACTAGATGATCTCCAAGATTTTTTCCACTTCGTTGAACCTAAGTAAAAACTTATTTTAATAAGTGAAAGTAAGTGAAAAATCAAGTGAAAACTGCCTTGCTTATGTGCCCTAGTAAAATTATCCAAAAATCCTTGATATAATGCCAATAACTTGGGGTCCTCCCTTAGAGCAACTAGTTCAGAAGCTCTTGGGGATGGTATTTTTTTCCATGTCCTAGGTAATTTTAATGAGTGGACTAAGAACCACTCAGGTATACTGCTTGAATGTTTACCTCCTTTTCTGATGCTATCAGCACTGCTTTCTTTTGGATCTAAGGTGAGTAATTACTGTGGAAAGAGAGGAACTCGAAACTGTTTGGTTTTACCTACTTAAACACACCAGAAATTATTCTGGGGAGGATGAGGGGGTAAAGAAATAATTATTGAAGATAAATGTATGTATTTTTATTGTGTTCTGGGAACAAAAGGCAAGGTTCATTCACTATTTTTTCCCCCCCCAAGCCTCACTCAGATATCTGACAATGGAAGTGTTTGCGGTAACAAGAGGGAAGTAACCTCTGACAAGTGATAGATATGACATTTTATCTCCAGAGTTTTGGTGAGTTGGGCTGGATATTTCAGTGGAACCATTTCATGTCATTATAACCTGGGGCTGGTGTTGACTGGGTGAGCACAATTAGCCACATGATATTTTTGGGTTACCAAACATTGAGTTCCAATTTATTTTTAATTATTTCAGGTTGTTGAACTGTAGCTGACTTAAGAAACATTGAAACCAGAATTTTTTTCTAAAACATCCATTATAGTATTGTTAGTATGAGAGCTGGGGAAGGAATCATTGTAAAACAGTTTGAAGATGAGAAAACATCATTATGGGGAAATTCTTTTATGTTACAGTTTTTCAAGCCAGACCTTAAGAAACTGTGTCCTTAAAGATTAATTTTACTTTTTTTTTTTTAAGGTTAAATTTTTATTCCAGTGCTCAACAAGAACACAAGCAAATGATTGCATTTTTGGAGTGATTGAATTACTTGGTTAAAATAAAGGAAAAATATATTTTACATAAACTTTTTTTTTTTTTTTGCTTAGTACAGCACTTTCTTTTCTCAGTTTTCATGTCCTGAACTATTTCTGCATCATTAAGTTTAGCTGAGGAGCCAAAGTTCTGTCATTGCAGAGGGTTTCGGTGCTGTCACATCGAAGCAGAGAGCTATTTAGAATAAGATGTCACCCAGGTCTGTTACTTGAGTGTTAGTTACTCCAACAAGTTATACGAGCAGAGAAACACTAATCTGGTTGGACATCTGTCTTTCCCATCGTGCAGCAGAATCCCCGTGCAGAATCTGTAGTCAAGGGTGGGCCATGGCCTATTTCATCAGGTCTGCAGAAAGTCTTTAGAAGCTATGTGATTCTTACTTCACTCATTGGTCAGAATCACATGAAGACTCAACAAATATTTCCTCAAAAATTTATTCTAGCTCTGGTCACAATTGTGAAGTAGGAAACTTCCTCTCTAATTGCACCCTCTTTCTTTTATTGAAACACTTTTCCCTGTTGTTGGTACTACTTTTTGTCCCTCCATTTGGCACTCCAATCTCTGACCTACTCACACCTGCTACATATGTATGGTATCTTTTTTGCAATAACTTCTTCAAATCACTCTATTACCACACGTTTTTTTCAGGATAAAGAAATCACTAAATTTACATATTTTTCTTATTAACAAGATATCTGTCTTTTACAATGTTTGATACATTTCCTCAGCTTTGTTAAGTCTTTTGTAAATGGGAGGAAGTCAAAGTTGAAAGGCTTTTCGTCAAAAACTTGATTGGGGCATTTTAGTATGGCTATATTATTTGATTTTGGAGAAAGAAATTCCAGAATATTTCTTGAATCTCACCCCTCCTCATTTTTAAAGGAAACAATTCTGTATTCTAAAGCTAAATAGAAATGTCAGGTTTCCCCCTTTTCTTAAAACTTTTCATTTAGAAAATATCTTTCCCACGGTTCCATTGAGATGGGATGAGTGGTGGTGGTATTGGGGGTAACTGAGTGATGGGTGATACAGAAATATGTATTAATCTTGGAAATCAAACAAATCAGAAATAGTCTCTTTCATTATTTAATCCTAAGGGCATTTTCTATCTTTCTTATTCTTTGAAACCATGATGTCAGATGGAAGTATGTTTGCTATGTGATGTTAAAATTTAGTTGCATAAAAAAATAGCAGGTCACTCCACATTACCTTTACCGTTATATTTACCATATATATATATATATATATATATATATATATATATATATATATATGTGTGTGTGTGTGTGTGTGTGTGTATTTATGTATGTGTATGTATATGTAAATATGTATATATATATTTAGACAACAAGACTGACTTTGTAAAAATTACTTTTATGGGTCTGAAATATTTGTGATTCTGAATTATTAGCAGCTTCTACATTCATATTCATGGCTTTTGATTCAGTCTATATGCCATTAGATAGCAAATATAGTTGGTTTGAACCAGTGATACGTACCTACGAACTCTCACGTCTCATGGCATTTAATATAAGTTACTTCTCATACCCCCCCCCACTTTTTTTGGAGGCTGTTGCTAAATTGTGGTGTGACCACTTCAGTTAGAACATACTCCAGCCTTATGAAAATTCTCATACCCTTGTTAATGCTGTGGAAAATTTAAACAACAAAAGTAAGCTTGATGCTGGTCAGAATGTGATTTCTCCTGAGAGCATTTGGAATTTGCTGTGGGTTAATGAAAATTTCACCCACTACTCCAGTTCACAAGTTTTCCCACTGGCTGGTGGGATTTTTCCACTCTTTCCAGATTGCAGAGAAAAATATGAAATAATGGAACCAAAGCTTGAAACTAGAAGTCTTATTTTTTGTCTAGACAGATTCATATAATTGTTAACACAAGAGTTGGAGGAGAGGATAAACAGTGTTCTGACTCATACTGTGCCTGAACAAGGGAATTCTGCTCAAATAAGAAGCCTAACAGGCATGTCAGGATGGGATATCCCATGTTCAGGAGCCTCTTGCCCTTGGGATAGAAAAGTAAAGCTACCTAGCACTACCTCATGCTATTTGAAGGTAGTGAAAACTCTCAGAGCTCTGTAGGAAGGGGGTATGGACAGGAGGGGTATATTTTGTTCGTGGAGTGAGGGGGAGAGTCCAGAACATGGGATGCTATAAAAAGATGTCAGACCTTGGTCGGTGGGGAAGGAAGGGGGATTGGGCACCCCAGGAGTACCCTGAGGAACCCATTTTTAGAGTGGGTGATCTCCAATCATTTCTCTGCTCAAATACATCATAGAAGTGTCACATTCCCTCATCTATAACAGGGACTTCCTTGTAACACTCTTTACAGAAATGGTTCAGAGCTGGGGCATAATAGAGTGCCTGTCAGATTGCGAGAAAGGGTATAATTTGGAAAAATCTTGTTTTAATAAAAGAGGCAAGATTATGTAATTGTGGGCATCATTTACATAAAGCAGTGACTTTTATGAGACAAAGTTTGATTTATTACGGTTCCATCAGCATTGGGAACGGGTAGACTCTGAATCAGTGAGGTGTTTGTTTTGCTTAAGTCAGTCTTTAAATTCAGTTTGTCTTGCTATAGATGAAGGATCCTTCAATGGCTATAAGTAGTGTCCTTAAAAAGGATAGTGGTGCCATAACTTTACACTTTTTTCCAAATTTGTGCTACAAAATTTTCTCTGATCTATGTAAGATCAGGGAAAATATAGAACAAAGGAGGGATATGGAGTAGTTGGGAATACTAGGGAGGGAATAAATTTGCACAGAAGAGAAGGGAGTTTATAAAATGTGGGCAGAATCAGAGAAGGCTGGCAGGAGGTGAAATGGGTCTGATGAGTCTGTGTGTAGTATATAGATATATATGATACAACAAGAATTCTCACAATACACTCCTCTTATGGTTAGCCAACTACCAACAGGTATTTTCTGAGCACCTACTATGTACCAGGCATTGTTCTGGATCCTGGAGATACAACAGTAAATTAGGTAACAAAATTCCTGCTTTCAAGGAGATCACAGTCTAGCAGAAGAGTCCTGCTCTTGTTGAGTTTGAAGTACCTGTTTATAGCAGAGAAGCTTAAATGAGAGCTGCTTCCGGTAAAATATATGATTTGTCTTGGCAAAACCTTCTTGAGGAGACATTAGGACAGGGAGGAAAAAAAAACATTGAGTAACATTCTCTTTCTACCTATCTGTCAGGTCATAGATATAAATGACAATTCTGGCCCTTGTTCACCCTCACATAGCTCTCTGGAATTCTTTCCTATTCTCTGAACATGAGAGGAATGAGGAGGTTATTTGGAAAGTCATTGGTCTGAGGAGTTTTCCTGCTCTAGTTACCAGAGAATTCTCGAATTTCATCTGCAGGGACTGCAAGGCATAAGGGGCAAACACACTATGAGGAATCAGTTGGTGAGCAGACCCCAGGGATGAGAAGCATATGGAAAGTCAACTTCATGATTTGCTTCTTTAAAAAGAATAGGCTGTGGGTGGATTTTAAATCCTCCCCTAAATACAAGGCTAGTGTCAGTGGCTGTTTTCAGGAAAACCAAAGGAACTCAGCATTCCCCAATGTGTTATAGAAACTGTGTGGCCTCAAGCAGTGAAGTGAGGAATTCATTTTGTCTTCTTCCTCAAACACCCATCCTGGAACCCAGCAGAATTTCTGGCTGTCCATCTGGTCCCTGATGCACTGTTGAAGTGATTTGTGTGTCACTGTGGACTCTTTCTCTGGCCCAGGAGAATATCAGAGAAAAATAGGAGCAAAGTTCTAAATGGGATTGGGTATGTGGGGGAACTATTCCTTCTTAACAGACGGTGTGAGAAGCTCTCATGGTCCTCACCACTCAGAGCGTCCTGTGAACTTGTTACACATGCAGATCTCAAATCCCCCCTAGTCCCCCAGAACTAGGAGTTTAAATTTGGAGCACTGGCCTAGGCAATGAATTTCCCTGCTTCACCTTCTGTACCCCTCACTCCCATAGTCTCTCGTTCCCCATAGGCTGCCCTCAGGAATGGCGTTGGTGGGTCCTGGGTGAGGGAATAGGCCACAACATTCAGTTCTTTACTAAACCAGGAGTCCAAACCCAGAAGAATCTGAGTCACAGAAAACAAAGGAATGGTCTCATTTCTCATACATCTAGAGTCTTTGCTGGTTAAACCTCAGGAAGCCCACAAAAAAGCCCCTAGACATTTTCGGGTGTGAATTTTGAATCTGTACTTCCTGACATCTGTTTGGCTGCCATGACCTTCAATTTACCAAAATATGGAAACTTCATTATGGCATTCTACCCATATAATGAGGAAAACGCTAGTGTTTGTCTCAACCCCAAGCCCCTAAAGCAATACTATCCCCAACCACACTTTCCTATACAGTACTTTACACAAAAAACAAACCAAGATATTGGTTCCCTGGAAGTTAATATAAATGAAGTTTCCCTTCTTATAAAATAGGAACAATATCCAGTCCTTTTGGTTATCACAAATCTCTTGAGTAGAAGTCAAAACTCTTCAATTAAAGTTTTATCTAGCTAAAAGGATTTCCTCCTTGTCAGTGTATATCCTCACCTGTTGATAGTTGGCCAACTACAGGAGTAGTGAAAGCATTGTAAGAACTCATGGAGTATCTTTTATTTTAATGTTTGTTTATTTTTGAGAGAGGGCAGAGGACAGAGGATCTGAAGTGGGCTCTGCACTGACAGCACAGAACCTGATGCAGGGCTTGAACAAACAAATTGTGAGATCATGACCTGAGACGAAGTTGGATGCTTAACCAACTGTGCCACCCAGGCGCCCCTCATGGCATATCTCATATATGGTCCTGCTCTTTTAGTTCTTTATGGGTGAAAGATAAAGTCACCCTTACAACTTCATGCTATAATTACATGTTTTTGTGTTTTCAGAAGGAAAGAAATAATGAGAGAACAAGAGGAAATTGAGAAACAAGAGAGTGAGAAATAGAGTGAATGAGAGAAATAAAGCACCTGGTAAGCCCCAACCACATCCTTTCCTGGTGGTAGTGATGAGAGCACAGATAACTGGTTCCTTACAGAACACTGTATCAAAAGGAGTCTCTTACATGTGCAAGGTTGAGGCAGCTTTCCCAGATTGGTTTAAAACTATCCAATTGTGATATTTACACATGCCTTCAGTCAGTAGGGACACATATGAATACATCAGTATTTTATGTCATTGACTACTTTTCCTGTCCCTGTCAACCCTACTGTCTCAAACTCAGCATTGTGGCATTAATGATCCCAGGTCTTCCAGTCAAGAATAATTGAAGCAGGTTTTTTTTAGACATAGACCGAGATAGAGAAGAATGAGAACTTGGTATGGCTTAGCCTATTTTGTGATTAGAGTGTCCATGATCCGCTCCATTCCATTCCTACATGTTTGGCTCTTTTTTTTTTTTTAAACATAGTTTTAGTAAATTTCATGTGCATGTGTGGACATTTTTCATTCCTAGGTTTTGGCTTAATTGAGAAGTCAGTTAAGGAGCCAAAATAAGAGAGGCTTGCCGTTTTTGTAGTAGGAGTTAGTTTATCTTGTGATTGGGGCCAAAAGAGCAAAAGCTTAGAAATGCCCTGAAAAATCAGATTTAGCTGATCGTTAGTTTATATAAATCAATTTGAAAATTCTGTTGTGTCTTCTCCTATACCTGACTCCCAGGCTGACTGCTTTCTGTAGTTCCTTTCAATCCTTCCAAAAGCCTAAGGAGTGGACATAATAGAAAAAGAATTTCACTTAGTTACCATCCAAAAACAAGAACAACAACGTTCATGTTTTTGGACGGTAACTAAAGTGGTAACATTGGCTCATATATTTTTATTCAAGTTAATACCCCTCAGACATCCTTGTTGGCATATTTTATTCTGGGTGATTGTTAGACCTGAAATTAGCCTAATGGCTTAGGGCAGTGGTTTTTATGTGTCTCCTGAATTGAAGATTTGGTACTAAATGCCCTGAAATGGTTTAACTCTAGATATTCATGAGAATTTCATGCACCGTTGTTCAGCAGAAAGATAGCCTTGATCTCCTTTCTTCCCCCTCTCCCATCAGAGATTAACTGAGGAAACATTTTTAAAAGTATTTAGTTTTAGTTAGGAAATAACATTAATAAACAAGTTTTGCTAGGTGGTATATAAT
Source organism: Panthera tigris (assembly GCF_018350195.1). Lineage (NCBI taxonomy): Eukaryota > Metazoa > Chordata > Mammalia > Carnivora > Felidae > Panthera > Panthera tigris. Next base: position 112,912,977 of record NC_056664.1, read on the forward strand.
CACTGAAAGGCCCATTTGTTCAGGAAGCAGGAATTAACACCTCTACTTGGGTGGAAAAAAAAGTGGTATAAGACCTGAAGTAACTAAAAATGATGGAGTTTGAATTAAGCCCTTAAGCAGAAAAGGAGAGGTCTGGAGGGAGAGCACCCCTGAGCCAGCAAGCATCATGAACAACTACTAGTCCTAGTTAAGTATCTTTTTATCTTGACCTAGAGAAGTTAAAATATCAGCACAATTCAATGTAATCTGCCACTTTCACTCCAAAGGCCAAATATTCAAGAAAAAGAATCCATTTGGCCCAGCCATTATACATGACTCTACAGTTCTTGGAAATAAACCAAGTCAGCTCTGGAAACAGAAAACTAATCCGGTTGACCACTTGAGGGAGGTGGTGGGTTATCTTATTTGGAAAAAAGAACCCACTTCATTTTTCATGATGTGCAGTTTTAAGAACTTTGAAAAATCTGTGACCTGTGGGGAAGAGATCATCCGAACCCTGACAGTGGCCTTTTCTCTACTTGGATCTATTCTCTAAGTTTCCTATTAAAATAAAGGGAATAAAATAGATTTATTAAACACTTGTTATGGTCTGGTTGATGAATCACTTTAGAAAGGAAGACAGGGGCAAAGTATGGGTAGTTTATTTTTACAAATCAGTTTTAGTTTTTTTTTTTGTTGTATGAAATAAATGAATGAGAAGCCCATTAAAATGGTTGTTATAATTCTTTTAAATTGTTTACTCTATTAAGGTGATGATACCTGACACGTTGATATATGAACAGTGTTGGCTTGCCTGACATGAACATAAATTATAACATGAGAATGTGATGATCCTTCAACACTTCACTCACTCATCCAGGTTAAATGTAGAATTTGGAAAGAAATCAAAATTAAAGTTACATTTACTTAGACTCCCAACAGCTGTTTCTTCTTGTTTAAGGGTGGCTGAAGAAAAAGTTAGCTGAGATGAAGGGTAAAATAGGTCAATTTCAGCAAAACCATTGTATTTTGTCAGAGCCAAAGGAAATCAAATCATTAAAGTCAGCCCTAGTTGTAAACATCATCCATTCACTGAATTTTTTTTTTTTTGCAGGTATCATAAAATATACTTAAATATGGGTTCATTCCTCATGGATTGAATGGCAGCATTATAAATCACATTTTTTCAAATGATTATGGAAACAAATTTTTAATTGGCATTTTATTTTCTCTCAGTTTAATGCAGATAACTGTAGACAGTCAAATAGCATAACATTTATAAAGAAAAACAGCAGTACCTTGCTCCACTGCTTGTCATCCTAACTCTTGCTGCACAAACCAAACCACTTCCAATTTGTTTAGCTATTTCTTCTGGCCTATCACTCCAAATGTCTAAATAACATGTTTATGCTGCTCTTTCTTATATGTGTGTGATTAAGCCTCAGATATTTTCTGTTGCTTCCACTTATATGAGACAGGAATCCAGCCCCTGCCAACCCTCCGCATACTACTTGCCATGTATTTCCTATTTCTTCCTCCTCCAAGTACAATTAAGTCATGACTTTGAGTTTAACCTCTGTTTGGTGTTAACTTTATTATGACTATATAAGTGCTGTACACAGCTGAGCTTAGCACGGTGCTCTGACCTCTCTTTGCTACTTTTTGTTTTCCTAAGTGAAAAATTGCAGTATTTTTTCATTAGCTTCTTTATATGTACTTAGTGATTCATCCCTCAGATCTCAAAGTGCTATACAACCCGTCTTAATACAGTCACATATAATAAGTGATCCATCAGGTTTTTGTTTTGTTTTGCTTTGTTTTGTTTGTTTTGTTTTTTGGAGTATCTATCCCCTTTCCCCCCAGGCCCTCTGGGTCCCTGCAGCACAGGTACTTCTAATGCCTGCTACTGTGTTCTTGTTCTGGGTCTTTCCTTCACTATCAAACTGGGGATTCTCTTTTCCTTTTCTGTCTTTGCTTCTGTTTTCTCAATCACATGCTTTTCCTGGTTTATTCTCTCCTTTTTCTTCAGCTCTTTCTCCGATTGGTTCCTAAGGAAAGCTGAATGAGAGGAAATGTCTTTTTTTACCTTCAGATTTTATAAACGTTTGCCTTGGTATTTTGGAGAGAATTATTTTCCTTACATTTTAAAGATGTTGTTCAGTTAGTTTTCATCTTCCACTTTGTTGTTATGGAGTCCAATGCTATTTGAGTTCCTAATCCTGCACATTGATCTATGTTTCCCTCTGGAAGCTTTTAGGATCTTTGCTTTATTTCTGGAGTTTTGCGATTTCACAGAAAATTATGTCATTTCACCTCTCATTTATTTTGTTGGAGACTTACTGGGACTTCTCAGTTTGGAACCACATGCCTTCTGTGATTTTTTGGTGTTATTTTTGTGTATTAATTATTTGATTATTTTTTTCCTTTGTTTTCTCTGTTCTCTCTAGAACTCCCATTATTCATATATTAAACCTGAATTGTTTCTTCAGTTTTTCAAATTCCCTTTATTAAAGCTGTTTCCCGATTTTTCTTTTCATTTCATTTTCTGGGTTATCTTCTCCATTTTTATCTTCCACTCTTTCTGTGGAATTATTTGTAAGTTTTTGTTATTATATTTAAATTTCAAGAGTTCTTCTATGTCCTCCAATTACACCAAATTTAAAAAAAGAAACAGGGGTGCCTGGGTGGCTCAGTCGGTTGAGCCTCCGACTCCGGCTCAGGTCATGATCTCACAGGTTCCTGAGTGCGGCCCCACATTCGGCTCCGTGCTGACAGCTCAGAGCCTGGAGCCTGTTTCAGATTCTGTGTCTCCCCGCTCTCTCTGCCCCTCCCCCACACGCTCTCTGTCTCTCTCTGCCTCTCAAAAACGAAGAAAACTAATTTAAAAAAAAAGAAACAGAAAACAAAACAAAACCTCTATAGCACTCTTTGTGTATCACCAAGATAACAATACTTTCTTTTATCCCTCTAAAGATACTTATTATA